>NC_064253.1:16162626-16795126 GCF_003254725.2 Canis lupus dingo | reverse complement strand
ACTTTCTTCCTTTCTGACCATTCATTAAAGAAAGGATCTCTTTGTCCAGTATTGTTATTCTCTCTCTCAATTCTTTTCTTGGGCCATTTCTCTCTCTCAACTATCTCACTTCACTTTTACTTTCCACCTCTTCCTCTTGTAATATTGTAAATTTGAAATATTGTACTGAACCTGCTGCCATTTCCCAGAACTCTGCTTTTGTCAGATAAGGTCATCAGCATTCACCCTGTCATCCAAATTGCAGACACCACAGGGATTCCTGACACTTATCATGCCAGCCCCAGACCTGTCACTAAGTCTTGTCCATTCCATCTTTGAAATGCCACTCGAATGTACACCTTCCTCTTGCATACAATACCATTGCCTTAGTTCAGGTCCCTTTCTCTTTGCTGGTCCATTCCAGTGACTACCTTTGTTTGAGTATCATACAGCCTTCAGAGTTCATTTTCTTCTTCATCCTTCCTAGTTAAGGAATTTTCTAAAGTACTCATTTAAATGGATATTTTCATCGACTCCTCTTAGTATATGCTAAAGTCCCCATTTCACGACTTGACAAAGAAGGCCCTTTCTGTGTGATTGCTCACCATTAATGTTCTACACCTTAAATCCTAAGTGAGGATAGTACTCACTGGGGAATTGTGAAATTCTCAGGACACCATGCGTGCCAAGTGCTTACACAGTGCTTGGAACTTCTTGAGTGCTCAGAAGTTGTTAGCAGTTATTCCTATCATTATTGTCCTCTTTCTTTCGTATTGAGTATTTCCCCAACCTCGCCATCCACAACATACACCCAACTCCTGCAACAGTAAAGTGACTTTCTCTTCCCAAACTTGCCTTCCATTTTCATGCTATACCATTACATTGTTGGTGTTCTGCCTGTATTTCCAACTGCGGTGCTTCATGTCTAGAATTTAGGGTTGCTATCCAGTCTTCCCTACTGCATTCTCCCATTGTGCTTACTTGTAGACATCTGATGTTTGCCATTTCAGTATTTGTCAGTGTTTGTCTTAATAGGCTTTGAGCTTGTTAAGGCCAGTGCTGGTGTTTTACTTGTCTTTGTATCCTCAGATCGCTAGTAATTAAGATGGTGAAAGCCATGTAGTGTAGGGAATGTTTGGGAATGTTTGCTCAATGTAGACTTATTTTTATTGTTCACTTTTGTATTCATTTTCATCATAGTACATTACCCTGGACATTGTAATTTTATTTCACAATAAAGTTTTATCTTATCTACCAGTTTTTAATATATACCAGAAGATACGTATTTATATATCTTAATGCAGCCTTTGCCTTCTGTATTAAATATATGCTGAATGTCATGGAAACTCCTGCAATGTAACTGTGTGACTAGCTACTCATGTAGAACAGGTGCAGTGTATGTAGTTCAGAGGTCTCCTTGAATGTATTTATTACCTACATGGCTAATTTCCTTCTATTAGAAATAAGCCGCTCTTAGGCATTGAAAAAACATGATTCTTGGCTGAATATAAGTGTTTCCCTGTTTCAAATGAGGACATTTTAGGTTATAGTTATTGTTAAGTATAAAACTATACTTAACAAAAAGCAAGGAGACTTCTGGGAGAAAGAAAGTCAAATGAACACATATTAACATTATTTTCACTAAATAATTATGGTTTTAATGATCATTACTAACTTTGAAAAAATGAGAGGGAAGGCAAACTCCATGTCATGTGTAGGTATGAATCTCAATCTCTTTAACTGATTTTGGGAGAGGAAATGCTTTATTCACATTATAAAATAATAACTGCAGAAAATTTGTAGGTCGGAGATAAAAAATGATCATGCATGCTATTTATGCTAAGGGATGTGGGTAGAGTGGCTCAAAGAAGATTTTTTTTTAAATTGTCCTTAATTCCCTCAGTAGAACTTCAGTAGTGAAAAAAATGCCCATCATTCAGAGGTAACTTTTTCACCTTTAAAATTGGTGGCAAATTTCCTTTTTTTCATCACGACAGGCTTTTTCTTGGTATATTATCACTATTGCATTTTCTCTCCTATGTTTGGCATTAGAAAATGATCCCTTCAGATGTTGGAGTGACTGCTCCAACAGCAGAAGAAATAACTTCAGTGTTATTAAAGAGTAAGAATATCACCTGTGAAACCCACGGCAGCATAGTGCCAATGCCATTAGTCTCATAGCTTGTATTGGGCTCTAGTAGCATTAATGACATAGTAGCACTGACAGTCTTCAGTTGCTTCAGTTCCTGTATGGACAAAATGTGATTATTCCCTAAGCTCTGTTACCACCTGATCTTGCAAGGAAGCATGCCAGCAGTGCTCTTGCCAATAACCTGCTTTTGTTCTCAGTAAATCACAGTATCTCCAGATTTGTTAATGCCTAGTGCATAGTTTACAAGGTCCTGAGAATATTTGGTTGCACTGCATAAAAATAAATTTTTTCTCAAGAAAATTCTAGTTATGCTTTAGTGAGTAAATAGCTTGCTGTCCTTTTAAAAAGTTATTTAAACTCGTAAAAGACAGTTTTAAAACTAGTACAGACTGTACGTATATTTTAACTGCAACTTCACATTTTTTTCTCCTTGCCTCTTAACTCAAAATTTATAACGAGTTTATCTCTGTTTACTTCATGTTATCATCTACTCTGAATGTAAGGTGTAATCCTTATCAGTTGAATATTGAAAGCAGTATATGGTGAAGGTTTTGTCGAGTTTTGGATCAGGTAACAATTATGGAAATAGATTAGCAAAAACTCAGTAGTGGTCTATACTTGTAAGGAGAAAATCCATTCCAAGATTTTTGCATCATTGGTGGTTAAGGAATTAATGACTAACCTGTTTGCTCTTAATAGAAGCCATTATTCCATAAAGTAGGAAAATTGATATTGTTTTTATATTTGTTACTGCTAATATTAAATTGTATACCTGGATATAAATGGATGAACTTAGAAATGAAGTGTATCCCTCAGTACATAAACCCATGTGATCATATATGCATTATTTACTATACCTAATGTCTCAATCTAGACATTAGCATTGATGTTTCTGCTTTGTAGTATATCAATCATTTTCATGTGGGAAGGAGTAAGCTCTTGTTTTTCAGTGTCTGTTTGAAGATGTTATGGAATTTTAAGAAATGGGTAGAGATTTTATTATTCTCTTGTTTTGGTTCTTTTTGCATTTTCTGTGGTTTCCTTGATTCATCCCAGGAGTGTTGGTTTTGCCTTCAGCAGAAATGCCAGTGAAAATTCTCATGACTGACACTTATTTTTCATAAGCCTTTCTTATTATAGAGATGGCTGAAATTCATTGAAATAAAGTTGATATGAAATTGGTCACGTTTTCCTTTTTATTTATTTTTTTTAGAAGATTTTGTTTACTCATAAGAGACACAGAGAGAGAAGAGAGAGAGGCAGAGACACAGGCAGAGAGAGAAGCAGGCTCCATGCAGGGACCCGATGTGGGACATGATTCTGGAACTCCAGGATCATGCCCTAGGCCGAAGGCAGATGCTTAACACTGAGCCACCCAGGCACCCCTGTGTGTGTGTTTTCAACCAAGACCCCAACTGATAACAGATAGCATACTATTTGCAGTAGAAATTTTGAAGAGATTTAAAATGTCAGCTAAAATTTAAGGGCTTTATGTAATTTTTTCCAGTTTTGCTTTTGTAGGCAGGGAGTGAAATTCATAAGCAGCCATCATTCTTTGCACCTTTGTATAAGTTTTTATTAGAATTTTAGAATATTAAAATATATTAAGATATTCTGGGAGTGTCTAGATAACGCAGTTGATTAAGCATCTCACTCTTGGTTTAGTTTTAGGTTGTGATCTCAGGGTTGTGAGAAAGAGCCCCACTTCGAGCTCCATGCTTAGCATGTATTCTGTTTGAGACTCTCCTCCTTCCTTTGCCTCTCCCCACAGGGCTCTCTCTCTCTCTCTCTCCCTTTCTCTCTCTCTAAAATAAATAAATACATCTTTAAAAATATTCTTCACTGGAGCCTCAATTTTTTAAAATCTTTCCCAGGTCACCTGCAAATATAAATCAAGATTTTAAATGAGGCTTAACCCTTAACAAGGTACATGTGCTTGTTTTAGTAAAGATTCCTTATAATCATTATAATGTGAAAACCTACCTTTGCCTACTTCATACTAACTTGCAAAGTTCTGAAGCCAGCTATGAGGTTTCTAAAAGATATGAGCAAGATGTTAGATGGACTACACTGATTTAGGGTTGACATAAATAAAAAGCATTTTCCAAAGGTGACATCTAACAAGTTATGGAGAAAATGCATACTAACTAAAAATGAGATTCAGCCTTTTAGAAAACTGCTTGGATGGGGCACTTGGTTGGCTCAGTCAGTTAAGCATCTGCCTTTGGCTCGGGTCATGATCCCAGGGTTCTGGATGGAGCCCTGTGTGGGGCTTCCTGCTAAGTGGGGTGTCTGCTTCTCCTGCTACCTGAGCCCCTCCCCCTGTTTGTGCACAAGCTCCTTCTCTCTCAAATAAATAAAAAGCAAGAATTTCTTGAAAGCAAGCAAGCAAGCAACCCAGCAAGCAACACAGCAAGCTAGCTGCCTGGATGGGTTGACCCTCTAACTCAACTGGAATGAGGCTGACAATCCCAAAGCAATCTGTTCCATTTGGGGCAGCAGCCTTAAGAAAGCTTAAAGTCTGCTCATTTCCAAGGTATGAATTTTCACTAATTCTATATTAAAACTTTTATGAACAACTCAAGACAGTTAAGTCCATGGGATACATAAAATGCAATGATATTAACCCAAAAAAAGTATTCCAAGTATTACAAAATGAGTTTCCTGAGGGAAAAGCATCAGGAAATTTAAATATTTTGTATGAATCAAGGATTCTTGAATCATTTTGCTTTAAGTGATAATAGTTGGGGGGATCCCTGGGTGGCTCAGCGGTTTAGTGCCTGCCTTTGGCCCAGGGCACGATCCTGGAGTCCCGGGATCAAGTCCCACGTCGGGCTCCTGGCATGGAGCCTGCTTCTCCCTCCTCCTGTGTCTCTGCCTCTCTCTCTCTCTAGGTCTATCATAAATAAATAAATCTTTTTAAAAAAAAGTGATAATAGTTGGGAAAAATTTTAAAGTGTATAGTAATTCTCACCAATAGCATATTCCTCCTAATAGAGTTAGACGAATCTGGTTGCCAGTAGAGGCTACTTAATAGGATTTCAATCCTGCTATCATGTCTGATTTGATTGCTATGATGTAACATTTTCCACCACATATGCAAGGGACACCTGTGAGCGATTGGGCTGTCTAACATACCCCCAGAAACTGAACCTTGTATGGAATGGCCAAGGCAGAAAGGTGGGAGAAAAACTAATTGTTTAATGTAGAACTTCATTCTATGTTCTTTAGATTTTCATAGAATTACAGCTTTTTTTCCATATGGTTACATCATTCAAACTTGAACATATTCATTCTCATTCATGTTCTATGTTACTCTAGGACCTTTTAAGTTATTATTAAGCATTAAGCAGACAAAGAATATGAAATACTTAAACATACCTAGAAATTGGATACTCACTTTTTGAGCAGAAATCAGGAAAAGTACTAGAATGGAATTAAAACTAAAATCTTCCATATAAGAAAAACCACCATGACCCAAACTTCAAAGGACAACAACAGCCTAAGAGGAGAAAGCTAAATGACAGAAATATTAATTTTTTGGTTATGACATTTTTATATACATACATAGGTATATACACACATATGCCACAAAGAATATCCAGAATATACAAATGCATACAAATGAACAAGACAAACACTTGTAGTAAAATAAAAAGATATATTCAAAAACCATTCACAGAAATGAGTTAAAATGGTTCATAAATATATAAAAATATGTGCAAACTCATGCTCAGGGAAACAAAATTAAAATAATGAAGTATCATTGGATACACAGGCCAAAAAAATATGGCAAGTACTGTTCTAAGCACTTTATATATTTTGTCATTTAGTCATCAGAAAAACTTTATCAAGCATGACTACTATTACCCTTATTTTACACAGGGAAGGGGCATAAAGAGATTAGGTAATACCCCAAAGTCAATGAGCTAATGAGTGGCAGTCCATGCAAGTCCACTTCTCAACCTGACAACAATGAGTATTGGATAATATTGGGTAAGACAATATAGGTTAAGAGAGGACTATGTTCATGGTCAAGTGATTGTGTTTGGAGCAATCTAAAAATACCTAGTAAGTAGAAGATGTGTATGTACAATCCTGCTCATTCAAAAGAAACTCTTGCATATATGTACAAGGATACATAGAGGAAGTTCATCACAGCACTTTTTTAGTTGGAAAAGGATCTTAATGTCTATTGGTAAAAGAATGGGCAAGTTAATTGCTTTGCATTTATGAAATATAATACTTCATAGTAGTTAAAACGAATAACTAGTTCTATATATATCAACAAAAAAACATAAAAAACAGTGTTGAATAAAAAATTGGAGAATACATGGAGAATGATTATATTTATGTTCATTAAAAATATAAAACAATAACATATTATTTATGGGAATGCTGAAAGTAATAAGTATTTAAGGAACACGGACTAAATATACTACAAGTTATTTTGGGGAAAGGAAGGGAAAGGAGGCATGAGAAGATCATGGGAAATGTAAATTTTATCTTTAAAGTTCTATTTCTTTTTAAAAAGAAAGGGAGAAAGAACGAGAAGTTATCTGAAGCAAAATTTTAAAAGTTACTTTGCATTTGGTGGTATGCACATGAAAGATTTCTTGAAATGTCTTTTGTTATATTCCAGACTTTTAAAATTATCCCAAGTATTATACTTAAAAAGATCACTTAATTAAGAACAGAGCATTCCTAAACAACTGAACGATCAAGGGGAATTCCGTCCTATTGTCTAGGGCTAAATCAAACCTAACATTTAAGTATGGAATTTATTTAGAGGCATTTGGCAGAGTTCATTTAACTGCAAGAGATTAGACCTATCTTACTCATGCCCCCGTATAAAAATAACTTGAGTGTTAGAATGTTATCTGCCCTATATTCTTTTACCCTATGATTTTAATCCTTAGACTTTTCAAAGAGCTGTCAGCAACAAGTTAAATCACAGAAGGAATAAAATACAGTCATTTTTGTTGAATGCATAAGTTTTAACATTACTTGAAAGTCCTCTAAAGAAAAACTTGTATTTCATGATTTCTTACTACAGATAATCACACACCTACACTCTGTGGAGTACAATGTGAGGAACTTTCACAATCTAAAGATAATTCCATTGACAGTGAATTAAAAAAATTAAATTATAAATAATTAGGAAATTCTTCCAAAATACTGATCATAATTAACACATTAATAATTTTAATGGAATACAGATAATTCAAAAACAATGACTTGACTTTCCTAACCAATATTTAATTGTACAAAAAAATTATCATTCACAACACTCCAGTCCCATTATTCTTTTGTGTCTGCAAAGCAATCTCACCTCTCTCTTATCTCGGGGCATTTTCCTTTGCAGTCTCCTTTACCAAGAACTTTATCCCTCCAACTCTGAAAACAGCTTGTTCCTTCTCATCCCTCAGGTCTGTGCAAGTCATTAGTGCTGCTCATCAATATCCATATTTTTCCTTTATTTTCAGGCACATGGAAAACTGTACATGCCTGCCTTTTTTAAAAATACATACAGCCATGTCTTATAATGTTTTGTGGCAAATCATATGAGAACAGATGTCATTTCCAGGCAAAAGCCTTTAAAGGCCACTGTGCAAGTTACTATGTCTTCCTTCTTTGCTTTGGTGATCAGGGAGGCATGTGTTGAGAGGGAATCTCCCTCACTCTGCATCTCTGAGTAGCTATGACAAACAAAACTCCTCTGACAATTCAGACTGGACTACTTGATTATATAAAGTGCAAATTAACCTCTATTGAATTAAGCAGACAAACCACAGAGATTTTTATTGTTGGTTGTTATAGCAGCATAACCTACACCATCTTGACTAATACAGGGTCTGAGAGTAAATGGCATCTCTTGGGAGAGAAATTTCTTAAATAGTCTTTTGAAATCCCTTTAATCCATTATCTGAGAAACCTCTTCATTTCCTTCAGAGAATTTATCACAATACACATTTTTATTTTTTTAAAGATTTTATTTATTTATTCATGAGAGACAAAGAGAGAGAGGCAGAGACATAGGCAGAGGGAGAAGCAGGTTCCCTAAGAGGAGCCCAATGCGGGACTCAATCCCAGGACTTCGGGATGAAGACCTGAGCCAAAGGCAGATGTTCAACCACTAAGCCACACAGGCACCCCACATTATGTTTTTTTTTTTAATGTATTGTTTCTTTGCTTTAATTTTCCCAAACAGACTGTGAACAACATACAAAACAGATTTCAAATACTGATTTCTCTAGCACTGGCATAGTGACGAGGAAATGGTATCTGCTTAGTAAATATTTGTTAAATGAATGAATGTTTTACTTTATTTAATTTAAAATAATATGTTAGGTACTTTACAAATTGTGACACACAGTTAATATGCCTGTACAAGAAATTCCAATGATGACAGAGTTCAAATGCACAGTAATATCTCACAAAACATAACTAAGTTCTAAACCTGAATATCTTTATGACATACAAACTAAATACATCTGGGACATAACTACTTCAATTTAGACCACATTAGTTACAGGGGATTTCATATTTATCATGAAAAAACAATTTCAGATAAACTGTCACACAATTCATGTAAACAGGGAGTAGACTTAAATTTACTCCACATATAAAAGGTCATAAAAGTTATAAAGATGACATTTTATTGAAATTCTAAAGAGCACATATATTAAGCTAAAGTCCTTACTTTCCTACCAGCAATTTAATAAGTGTTTCAGTCATATTTATGACTATTTCATTTTCCACATATCTTTTGTTGCCAAGATAAAACCTTAGGAGTTCATGCTTCAATAAACCCAGACTCAAGAATCTGTTACAAAAATGAATTTAGGGCTGGCATCCATTGGAGTCCTAAATCTTCTCTTTCAACTGCCAAGGTATAAGGTAGAAATGGTTGCTGCATTAACAATCTTTGTCAGTTGCCATACTTTTGCCAATGGACTGTATATCAACCATGGATTTTTGGTGAGCTGCAGTGTATCATATATTTTGTGGTGGAGTTTAGCATGCCTGAAGGGCTCAGCTCAATAACATTTCAAGATCTTCCTTCAAACAAGGCAAAATGCCAGTGCTGCAAAGCAAATTTGGACTAAATATGTTAAAAATTAATATTTCCATACAATCACAGTAGATCAGAGTCAATGGTGGCAATTCGGCCTATGGCTGTTTAGCTTAGAATCCTACTCGTTACAAAAAAATCAACCAAGAGAGACTACAAAACATCTGACCACATTTTATTTGGAGTATCTGTTCTTATAGAAATTATTTAGCTCTATTTTGTTCTGATTTGATTTTTTTCTCTTTTTCATGTCTTCATCTCTTATATTCATATCTAAAGCATTTTTCATTTCTATTCTACTTAAATGCTTAATGTGCTCAGGCAATGCATGCCTCTTATACCATAACGAAGTTAAAAACCCTGGCCTTCTAATACAACTGTTATCTTTGCCATGTAATTAGGAATGAAACAACAAAATCAGTTTTAAAAGGCAAAGAATTGGGGATCCCTGGGTGGCTCAGTGGTTTAGCGCCTGCCTTCAGCCCAGGGTGTGATTCTGGAGTCCTGGGATCGAGTCTCACGTCGGGCTCCCGGCATGGAGCCTGCTTCTCCTTCTGCCTGTGTATCTGCCTCTCTCCCTCTCTCTGTGTATCTCATGAATAAAGAAATAAAATCTTTTAAAAAATCTTGTATAAAAGGCAAAGAATTATTCTTTACAATGATAAAAATATTAAATAATAGCAAGTACTTAATATACATCAGGCATTTTTATAACTACTTTGTGAATAATAGTTTATTTACTCCTTATAGGGAGGTAGATGTAATTATTATTATTATTATTTTTTAAATTATTTATGATAGTCACAGAGAGAGAGAGAGGCAGAGACATAGGCAGAGGGAGAAGCAGGCTCCATGCACCGACAGCCTGATGTGGGATTCGATCCCGGGTCTCCAGGATCGCGCCCTGGGCCAAAGGCAGGCGCCAAACCGCTGCGCCACCCAGGGATCCCGGTAGATGTAATTATTATACTCAGTGGCCATATGAGGAAATAGGTTCTCAGGTTAGGTACTATGTTCAAAGCAATATAGCAGTGTACGAGAGAGAGAGAGTGAGAGAGAGAGAGAGAATGAATATGTGAGTGTGTGTGTGTGTGTGTGTGTGTGTGTGAGTATGTGTGGTAAGTTACTATGCATGACAAGGAGAACAATATAGTATAGAATAGCAATAAAGTAGTTAAGAGTAGACTTTGGAGTCATGTAGATCTGTGTTCTAATCCCAGGGCCATCATTTACTAGCCTCCTAACACCAATTTAGTGAGGTAATTCATGGATAGAGCCTCACCACATAGTAGGTGCTAAGTAAAACATAGCTATTTATCGTAACATTATTTAAATATGACTTCAATAATTTCCTATTAATGGTCAGCATCTTCCAAGTATTGTACAAACAGCATGCATTATTTTTATCAGCAGAAAAATTAAATCATTCTAAAAAAGTAATTTTATTATAGTGATAGTTTGAGAGTTGACCTAACCAACCTAATCTGACTCATTGAATTAAAAATGGTAACAGAAGAGATATAATAGAAGGGCATTGGGTAGATGTAGAATTGATAGGTTGTATGAAGAAGCAAGTTTGGAGAGTAAGAGCCAGAGGAAGCTGCCAGCACAAAATTCAGCCAAGGTCTTGGCTTGTTAGTTTCTGGTTAGTCCTTTGCTGCCTCTCCTGTCTTCTTGCTGCTGAGAAAAATTTCTAAATGTGTGTTCACATTAATTCCTCCCACCCCGAGACTCTCACAATGCAGATTTCTCCTACATGGGATACAGAGATTGGATACAGGCCAAATATATTAACATTTTCTCTGCATGGCTCAGAATATATTTTGACCATGATTTTCATGGACTCTATAAATCCCTTATTTTGGGAGTCCGTATTTAGGATGAAACAATATTGAACACAATAACAGCAGTTCTGTGGATCTCTACTCTTCAACCTTGTGAGTAATTAAACCTTTTGGTAAACAGTTGACCCTCAAAATATATGACTAATTAAGGAAAACCTGTGGAATTTCTTTTTTCCTGTCTATAAATTAAGATTGGCATTCTGTAGTTACCCAGGAACTGGAATAATTTTGTTTACTGAGAAGAAGTAGGATAGGCACAAGCCTTATACACCAAAAAAGACAATATGAAATGTTTGAGTATATTTCTAAGGAAACCCAAGGAAGAAGTTTTTCTCCAGGAGAAAATTTCAAGTTTGATTCCTTTTGCTAATAAGGGATAGAACATGTAAATAGATAATATATAAGAATAAGAATCATCATAATCTAATATTTGAAGGCAATCAGAGACACATACTCAACCTTACAAACATCTGGTTGGAAATTTTGAAATTCACTTAAGCATCAGGATGTTTTTCTATATCTGGAATGTTAGCAGAGTTTGGAAACATGTGGACATTTAACTGGGAACTTTGATGTTCATCATTAGGCAGTCAGAGCCTCTCCCATAAGCTCAGATGCTGACAATCTTGTTGTATTCTATGCCATCATTCCTCCCCACCAAGGGCCTGCTCTCCAGGGGCACGAGGCATAGTCTCCTGGCAAGGAGATAGAGGCTGTGGGTACAAATAGATAATATGAAAACCAGATAATGTCACGGCTAATCACAAATTGACGATTGTGCTTTTGTTGCCAGAGCAATACTGCTGGAATAAAGGCTAAGAGTCATGAATCAGAAGGGGTGCTCTATTTTACAGACCACATAAATGGATAAACGTTGTGCTTTTATATTTGTCTATTGTACTTTCTGGCGAGGTAGAAAGGCAGATATTTTTTTCACTGAGTAAAAATGATGTGGGTCTGGTATTTCTCTTTGCAAAATAATTTATTTCTGGCTGCACAGTATTAATTTTCAGGCTGTGAAATCTGGCTTTGATTCCAAGCAGATCTTTGGGAAAGAGGGAGCTTGAATAAAAGAGAAAATAACTCTGTAAGGAAGTATATTATTTCTTGGAAGGATCCTGGTATCCATTTAAGTGGTTTCTTCCAGCTTTCACATCCAAGAAAATTGTATCCATATATAATTATGAGGAACAAAGCCACAGTGAGGTTTATGCAGGTTTTTCTGCTTTCTTCATCTTGCACCTTGCAGTGGCACTGTAATGACCACAATGAAATAAAGCTTAGGAAAGTGTGTTGTAAACTAGAAAGTGCTCTATAATGTTTATTAATATCCACAACAACCACATTAGGAAGAATAGCTACCAGGTGCTGAACGTTTAGTAAAAGCCAGGCACTGTGCTAAACCCTTGAAGTTTTTGTCTCATGACATGCACATCATAAGCTATCAGTAAAGTTTTCTTAGTATGTTCATTTTACAAATAAGGAAACAGAGTTATAAGAACTTATTCAGGACTCTAGGCAAGTAGTTTGTGAAGCTGGGTTCTGGTTGTGAACCCACAGCTGTCTGCCTGCAATCCTGTGCTTCCAGTCCCTATGCTAAGTGCTTTTATTTTATTTTATTTTTTGAATGGTAAGAGCTTTATTGTGTTCATATAATGTGCCATAAGCTGTTTCAAGTGCTTTATGTAGATTATTTCATTTAATCATTACAACAGCACTACTCTCATTTTACAGATAGGGAACTTGAGTCATTGAAAGGTTGGCTATCTCACTATACTGTGCCAGAAATTAACACTGTGTCATAATAATTTTATATGTATAGAATGCGAGAGCCACAAAACAGGTTAGTTCACTTCTGGAGGTTTTCAGATCAAGATAAACTACTTAAAAATCTCCATACTATATGGAGTGAACATAGATACCTCACCTCAGTAGCTTTATTTATTTATTTTTATTTATTTATTCATGAGAGAGAGAGAGAGAGAGAGAGGCAGAGACAGGCAGAGGGAGAAGCAGGCTCCATGCAAGAAGCCTGATGTGGGACTCGATCCCCAGTCTCCAGGATCACACCCTGGGCTGCAGGCGGCTCTAAACCGCTGTGCTTTAAAAAGAAATTTGAGAAAGCAAGTTGTGTGAATCTTTATCACATCTTTTTATTTCTTTAAAAAGAAATTTGAGAAAGCAAGTTGTGTGAATCTTTATCACATCTTTTTATTTCTTGGTTTGGTCACTTACTATCTTTGTGACTCTGAGCAGGTTACCTTAGTTTCTTCATCTAAAATGGGCGTAATGATAGTACCTATGTCATGATGATGTTTTGATGATCAGAAAAGTAAAAATTTGTAACGTATTTACAGTAGTGATATAATTGTACTCTATCTCCTTTTCTGTATACATGTCACTGTCTCTGCCTTGCTAGAGAAATCCTACACAGGAATGTAGGACCATGTGCTTTGCTTCCTTCACCAGTTATGCGTCATCAGATTTTAGGTCTTAGAAGAATAGTTGTGATCTTTGATGTATAGAAGAATCAAGCAGGAAACACACACACACACACACACACACACACACAACCCCTCTGAACTTTGATCATTTAAATATACTGAATTCTATTTGCTGTTCAGACAGTAGTTTGGCAACTGCTAAGAAAATTCAAATGCTACAATCATGTCACAAATTTCTAAAGTTCTCTCTGATATTTATGATGGTAGTGATGTCACTTGAAGGAAAGCCAGTTACACAAAAGATATCATTTTACTAAATCTATTTCAGGCAGCCATGTTTGAGGATACAAGAGACTCATCGCTGATAAAGTTAAATAAATGTTTGCCAATGTGTTTTTCATCCCACACTAGTTTTGAGGAATACTATTGAATAAAAATATCTTACAAGCAAATACATTTTGAATACTGCCTCCTATAGTCTCCTCTTGGCATTTTGTAATATACCTAAGTACATTAAAGGCTCCTGAAACTCCTATAGTTTCATACAATTACACACACACACACACACACACACACACACACACATTTTGTCTTTGTTCAACTCTAATATATTTGACCACAGAATCCCTCTTTGAAATAATACTTTTACTATTCCCTGGAACTGGTGTCTCATTGACCTCATTTTGGGAAATACTGAGTTAAACCAGACTTTTGGATCTCAGCTCAGCAAATTTGTCATGAAAAGTCCTTGACAGTCCAGATGCCGTTAATTATAAGCTTCTAATTACAATTTTGTGTTGAGTATTGCAGGAGAATAAGTCAGGAGGCACAAACTGTTACATCAGCCCATTTTGACTTGGGGCCCATTGCAGAAACATCCTGGACTTTATTTCCTCCTCTTTCAATCTTATAATCAGATCAAGTCATCTCAAAAGGTGTTCTGCATCTAAAAGTTATTCTTGGAAACAAATAAATTTAAAAAATACTTTAAAGTGCTCAGAATGCATTTATATGCATCATCTGGTATGAAATGGATACCTTTTGGGAAGTGAGCAGTAAAGCCCAGCACCCATATGACACTATAGATTATTTGGAAGTTTATTGAACAATAAAGTTTTCACATTCTATAGATATTGTGTCTGGCTTTGTGGACACTTAGCATTGTCTGTAATCTACCCCAGCATTGCAGTCTCTCCCAGTGTTAAGTGACGCTTGTTTGAAGTCCACCTACTTAGAAAACAGAAGCTAAGCTGCTATGATTTGAAGTCTATAGATTGAGCTGTGATGCCATGAACTGTCTGCTGAAACAGGATTCTAATAGGTGAGAAGTTTTTGCATAATAAACTAGTAGAAAGTATAAATCCAGGCAGATGTGCAGCCATGTGAAATATGGCAGCTTGCTTTGGAGGCATTTTAAACTGCCAGTGAAGCATTTAATAAGCTGAGCTTCATTTATTAGCTGAATAAAAGGGTTATGATCTTAAAACAAAGGAAAGAATAAATGATGCAGAAAAGGGCATTTAATGCAGTGCAGGCACCAATGATCAAACAAAGAAACTCCCATACATACACGATTATCCGTGTTCCTCGGAAGTAGCAGAATATGGTGATTAAGATATGGTTTCGGTGTCAGATATGTTTGTCATTCAAATTCTGGTTCTATTATACAACATCCATGTGACTTGAGGCAATTTTATTTAACCTATCTATGCCTACTGTCATCATCATATATAAAGGAAAGCTATTAATACCGACCAAATGAAATTATTGTTGGCGATAATTAAATGATGATATAATAACCTTAAATGATGGATATAATACACTGCACAAACCTCTTCAAAGAATGCTTGTCTCAATACCAGACACTTTCTCATTTCCCATTTCCCCATGGTACTGGGAGACTGCCACTCAAGCGAACATTGATAGAACTTTCTGGGATGGTGGAAATGTTCCTTGTGCTGCCAGTACAGTAGCCACTAACCACATGTGGCTCTCAAGCACTTGCCATGTGGCTAGTGTGATTAGGAACTGAATGTTTGTTTTATTTAATTTAAATTTAAGCTTTAAATTTAGAAAGCCACATGTGGCTAGTGGCTACTGTTTTGGACAGCACAGCTATAGATTACAGCAAACCACACTGGTGTGAAATTTTATAACTGCTAAAATTTCTCTCTCTAAAAGACTGACTTTCATGTCACAGATTCTACAGTTTAAAAGGTTGGTTGTGATCCTTTTAATAAAAGAATACATGCTGTTCTTTTCTGGTGAATGTAACCAACCATATTACCTAAAATCCATCTATGCAAAGAGGTGTGGCTCGTTTTAGAGTTTCAGACTGTGGAAGGGAAAATATTCAACAGAAACCCCAAATATTTGAATGTCACTAAAATAATGTGGATTAAGTATTTGATCATTTTAATAAATGTTCTGTGAAAAAAAAGAATATTACGTTCTGTGTTTATATGGTACAAAATTGCAAATCCATCTCCTAAGGCAAACTTTTTGATTGTGCTCCTCTTATTTTATATTTACCTGCTCTGTCACATTTGAAATGATCTCTTTTATACTTTCAAGCTCTTCCTGTATTTCTGGAAGTTTTAGCTCTTGGTATTTCATTTAAAGTTTTTAGTATATAAATCTGTCCTCTTAATGGATTATTATTTTAAACCTTACTAATATTCTGTTTTGACTCCATTAATGACTTTTGTTCTTGAATTCTACTCTGTCTGATATTGATTATTGCTGTTTCTACTTTATTTCATTTATGATTTTCCTGATTTTTCTTTGTTCCTCCTATTTTCTCCTTTTTATGTCATTTCATTTTGCTGTTTTTCTTATAGACAGAATAGAGCCAGATATTCTTATTTCAATAAATAATAAATGATCAAATTATTTGACTAGAAACTAAGCATATCCATATTTATTGTGATTTCAATATATATGGTTTATTCACACCATTTTATGGTATATGTCATTATATTTTGTGATTTTTCTCTTTAAATCTATTATTTTTAGTGCTAATCAATTATATTTTATGCTTCTCTTCCCACTGCCCTTCTTCCTTAATTAAGAATGCTGTTTTTCATCAAACTAATGATTACTTTCCTATCTTTGACTATTTTGTTGAAAACTATTCCTCTCTTAAAACTGTTGCACAGTGACACAATTAAAGAATACCTATTCCTCTTACCCTGAAACATTTTACATGTTTACATCGCCCAGTCCCCAGTCAAGATCTTAGGATAATCCATTTCCAAGTCCTCATTATAGCAATACCTTCTTCCCCCACCCTTCCAGTACTTGACATCATTTCAGGCTTTTATTAAGTTTTGTCTTATCATATGACTTTTATTTGAAGAATTCTTTCTCATAAATTACAAATTAATAACCTGTAGATGTTGTTTCATGGCATTTTAACTCCTCATACCACATAGGATAAAACTAATGCCAGGCTATTTCGTTGTCTTTGTCGGTAGCTGGTTATTTTTTTCCTCTCTGGAAATGGAGAGATAGTTTTTCCTTTTAATCTAAGAGGTTCAGAAATTTAGAGATTTCATGAGGCTCTTTGGAGTATGTCTTTTTTTTTTTTTTCATTATTCTTATGTTTGACACCATGAGCCATTTTAACTAGAAGGTGAAAACTTTATCGAAGCTTAGGAAATTTTTTCCTATTGTTTCTTTATTCCCTATTTGTTTTTTATTTTATTTTGGAATTTGTACTATTCACATTCTGATTCCTAGTCTCTTTGAGGTCTAATTTTTCACTTAGGATATTAATTTTTTAGAAATTTTGCTGTGTTATGAGCTATTTCTTCCATCTGATCTTCTGGACAGCTAATTTAGCTTGAAGCAGTGAATATTTCTTTCTCTATTCTGTTGAGTCTGAATATTGAAAGGGTTTACTTTCCTGAACCAAAGAAAGACTTTAGTCTTTTCATTTGTATTGCTATATCCATAAAACAAGTTCCCACAGTACCCATATCAGTCAGGCCTCATGGGCTTCTCAGCAATTACACGCTTGCTGGTTGTGTAAGATATGTTCATTTTTATTTTACTGCGCTGGTATAGTAGTTCTGCGACCTTTCTGCTGAAATGTCACAGTTGTCTCCCTTTGTTCTTGAGTTTCTCCTGGTGCTTATTTATGAGGAACAGGTATTAACCTCCAGCCAGAGAGACAGGAATGACCTGCTTTGTGAGTGTAGGACACCACCCATGCAGGACCATTAGTGCCAGCAGGATCTGTTGACCATCTGCTCTTGTTCATGCAGCAAGTCCTAGAGGCAGGGCCTCCTTATTGCAAGTCACATGGACCTACTGACACATGCTACCCATGTCCCCTTAGAAGGCCATATGATCAATGGTCTTCCTTGCTCTTTAGCGTTTCTCTAAAACTCCTGAATAATTAAAACCCCAGTAATGAATCACATGGCATCCACTCTTTCCTCAGGAGAAATCCCAGCCTTTCCAGCTAGATTTCATACTAGAAGTTGTTTGTCAGGACAGAATCATAAAGCAGGCAGTACATCTTACTTCCTGGGACAAGTGTGATTTACTAGGTTTGATTGAGTATCATGCATATGGCTGCTTAAATTGCTCAGGAAGAATTGATGTAAGCAAAAAATGCAGTAAGAAAATATTACACTGAATCCATATTACTGGGGGTGCCTGGGTGGCTCAGTGGTTGAGCATCTGCCTTTGGCTCATGTCATGCTTCTCCCTCTGCCTATGTCTCTGCCTCTCTCTCTGTCTCTCATGAATGAATGAATGAATAAATAAAATATTTTTTAAAATCCATATTACTATAGAAAGGCTGTCAGCAAATTGTGTCTAACATTGTATTCACTGCCACTACAATGGAGTCTGGTGACTGTGACTTCATTGTGTTTGAATCAGAATAGATCTGGTTCTGACACTGGTTTACATTGATTTTGTATCTGACTTTATTGATAATGGATAAATGTTTTCTGAGCACATACCACTTTCTCCTGAAATTATTCATGCCTAATTGATTATACTGTATGTTTTTCTTAGACATCATAAAATTTGGTACTTTGTGGGTTTGACTTGCCCATGATGCATCTTTTGTGTTAACCATTTATATTGTTGGCCCCCTAGTTATTCTTGACAAATTATTTTTGTCTCTAAGTTTCTTCTTCAAAAGTGACAATATCCTCTGCTTAAATAATCTTTTTAGTTTTTCATCTTTGGCATTTTTTGTTATGTGTATGTGTATAGTAAGTTAATTGGTTGTGCTCTTGGGAGAGTGCGCTTTCAGTTCATAGGCCATGAATTTTAGGACCACATCTTTGATGGCCTTCATCCTCATGAAACGTGACATCAAAGATAGCAATTTTGTTTGCATCATTGGCCAGCATCTAATTATCTTTTCTGCCTCTTCATTCTTCCAGAACTCTTTGATGTCAGTGTTAGTCTTATGCTTTGAAAGACTGTGGGGAATGGTGAAAAGAGTCCTTATTTACTGAGTGCATGTTTCCACTGAGATTTTAAATAATGATACTGCGTTAGAAACAAAATGCAGTTCAGTGGTGGTCATTAAAATAATCACTCATTTATCAAGCATTAAAGACTTAAAGCAAGTCTTTAATGCTTCTCTCAGCATAGAGAGAATTTCTCCCAAATTGAACATGGTTAGGAGATTCATCTTTGGGAGAAACCAGAAGCAAAGAGAGATTAGGCTTGCAGAATTTGGGAGAATTGGGAGATCATACCTGAGGGTGGCAGGAAGCACTTGGGGGATTGTGACAATATTCATTAAAATGGTGAAGGGCTTTGGTCTGTTAGAAGGCAAAGCTACCAGAAGCCAAGGGTGCAGTGATCCGTGTATCAGGTTTAATGAACACTGTGTGAATGGTGCAGGGCTTTGGAGGGAGGGGGTCTTTCAGTTTAGTCTCTGTTTCACTGTTTCTAGCTCTTTCATTCTCCATGTGGAACTTTATCTCTGACTTTTAATTTTTCCTTGGTAAAAATTTGCAAAAATACTTTGTAGCACTTCAGAATAAAAAGAGATAATTTATAGAAATGGGTTTTACAATATAAAGTGCCTGCCACAGAGTTAATTTTCTTCTATTCATTGCCAAAAAATAGGAACAATGAATTCAGAATTCAACGATGAGATACCATATTTCTCCCATTACGTAAATAAAATTAATTCAGTTGCCTCTACTCAGCTGGAGAGAGTGTAAGGATCAGCCTCTCTTTAGAGAGTAATTTTGAGTATGTTTGAATATTTTTCTAACTGGAACTTGACCCAGCATTTTTAGTGCTAGGAATTTACCTTAAGTAGAGCTCAAGTATGTAGTCAATAAATGTGTTCAAGAATACCCATGTAGCAGGGACGCCTGGATGGCTCAATTGGTTAAGCATCTGCTTTCAGCTCAGATTATGATCCTGGGGTCCTGGGATGGAGCCCTGTGTCTGACTCCCTGCTCAGCAAGGAGTCTGCTTCTCCCCCTTCCTCTGCTTGTGCTCTCTCTCTCTCCTTCTCACTCTCCTGTCAAATAAATAAATAAAATCTTAAAAAAAAATGCCTATTCAGTGTTCTGTTCACTTTAATCAATTGTGACAATGTGAATTTCCATCACAAGGCAAGTGGTCAGTGTTGCAAAGGGGCATCTCAGGGCCCTCAGTGGTGGCTGCATATCTGAAAAAGACTCAAAGTTTATTTTGGTCTTAAAAATTCAGATTTACTTTACTTAAATATACTTTCAAAACCCTGATTACTCCTTGAGCTTTTTAAGAAGTTCAGTGGCATTAGGATCTTCACCTTCTTGTGCAACCACCACCACTGTCCATTGAATTCTTTTCATCTTGCAGATTCATTCTTTCATTCTTTTGCATCTTTTAAACTTAAGTTGCCTATTCCCCCCTCCTCCCTAGCCCTGAACAACCACCATTCTACTTTCTGTCACTATAAATTTGATTACTCTAGATAACTCATATCTGCAAAATATCTAAAATATTTTTCCTTTTGTAACTGGCTAATTTCACTCGGAATAATGTCCTCAGGGTTCATCTGTGTTGTAGAATGTGTCAAATTTCATATGTTTTTAGGTGTGAATAGTACTTTATTGTATATTTTGTTTGTTCATTCAAGTGTCAATGGACACTTGGGTTGTATCCACCTCTTGGGTATTTGAATAATACTGCTATGAACCTGGATGTATAGATATTTCTTCAAGTTTCTGCTTTCAATTCCTTAGGGTATATTCCTTGAACTTTTAAATCCAATTTATAAATATCTATAATCTGTTAATAAATCAAGTAGATTTTAGTAGTCATTGTAAGAGGCCTTTAAATCATATTTGGTTCCAATTTAATACTTAGTTAATGAAACACCTCCATATCTTTTAAACTGCTTTTTTATATTAAATGCACATAACTTGTAAGTACTTCAGTTGTGTGACTTAAAAACCTTTGTAAGTACTCAAATAACTCTTATGAAGCTAACTTAAAAATAAATATATAAATAAACTTCTAAATCTAAGTTTATAAGTTCATTTAAATGGTCCAATTCTGTATATAAGCATAGTGACATTTTAAGTGTAAAGAACCATCATTCTAAATGAGTCACTTAATTACTTATTTTAAATTGTGGTTACAAAGTAGTCTGATAGAACTAGGCAAAAGCTGTTAAACATTACAGGTATATAAATTTTGCACAAATTTCTTAAAGCAACAATATTAATTTAATGGCTTTGATTCTTTTAAACATTTCTGTACTTAAGTCTAAAATTTTCTGAGGTTGACAGATGCTTTTCCATCAAGAAAGATAATTACCATCGCAGTTATTTGAGTTTATTTAACTCTGAGTATTTGGTCAGCATGGAGTCTGGATCTGCTGACTTTCAGGGCAGATTTTATTGAAACTAAGGAAACTGTTGTACCATCCATATAAGTTTTGGGATTACCTTCTCTGCATACTGCAGTTATATCTGTGATAAAAGATTTTAGCTAGCACATCAAGTAGGTTCTCATTTAAAATCATAAGATCCACTAAAAAATGCTATTTATAATTGTTATGTCAGAAACTCCATTACTGAAAAGAGTTGACCCCATGGCCAGGATCATTTGTCCAGTTATGTACAGTGTACACTTAGTTTCACTCATGTCTGCAACTCCCACACGGTGTGATCCCTTGACTACATGTTGAGTTGCTTTGGTTATTGAGGATGGATATGCCTTTTTCCCTAACTCCAAATATTGTGCCACTTGATGGGAAATTCCACATATTTTTCTGTACTTTTCTAGGACTAGGCAAGTTTTCATAAACTAATGGAGTGGATGGAATTCCGGACATCTTATGGCATTGTAGGACTAGCAGTTATAGTAGAAAGGTTTCTGAGAGTGCCATCCCTTCCACAACTCCAGGGGATGACATTTACATTGCAGTAGGTGTGAGTATCTTCTCTAAATTATGCAGTGTGTGGTCTGCTCCATTCTCCTGGCAGTTAAGTGAATGGTACTCTAGCCACACAGGCAGCTGCTGTATTGCTGGCACTGGGACTATTTTCCCTTCTCATGTGAAGCCTCCTGGAGACACCTAGTTCATTGATCTTACTGCTTTCTCCTGTTTCTTAATTTATAATTCCTCCTTTTTCTCATTTCCTGTTCATCCAGCATAGATTCCATAGTCTGTAATTTAGAATATGTATAACAATACTCTGAACTCCCTTGCCATTCTTTTTTCTTTTTCACATCTAATAGATAAAACTCTAACCCTAATGAACCCAGCCTCTGAGTGAGCCTCTCAGTTGCCTCAGAATGCTGGGAAAAGTCCACAGACAGGTGGATTGGTCTCACTACCAGTCCATTCTGTTCATCTGCTGTAGAGAAGCCTTTGATGTCACCTGGGAGTCCACTGGGTTTTCATGTCAGCTCTCTCTCCTCGGATCTGCAGTGCCATCTCAGCCCCAAATATCTGACTCCCCAGCTGACCCCCACCTCCTGTTTCAAAAAGAAAATAGAAGGTGTGGGAAAGGACACTGCTCACTGTCTATAAATACTCCTGCATCTCTATGCTTTTCTTTCTTGGGCTATAAGATAAATGCTTTTATTTTCCTTTCTAAAGACAACTCCTTAACATATCCTGGTTTCACTCTCAGGCGGACTCCTCAGGGATCTTACAGTATAAATTATTATTATTATTGGCCATTATAAGCCCTTCCTTTCAGCTGGGCCATTTCTGTTGGCTTTTCGAAATATGTGTGTCTTCCATAAAACAAAGCAAAACACTTAAAATAAAAAATAAACAAAATAATAAATGAGAGTAATAAGAAATTTCTCTCCTTCAATCCTAAATTCTCGGGATCCCTGGGTGGCGCAGCGGTTTGGCGCCTGCCTTTGGCGCAGGGCGCGATCCTGGAGACCCGGGATCGAATCCCACGTCGGGCTCCCGGTGCATGGAGCCTGCTTCTCCCTCTGCCTGTGTCTCTGCCTCTCTCTCTCTCTCTCTCTGTGACTATCATAAATAAATTAAAAAAAAAATCCTAAATTCTCTACCGGACAGACCTGTTTCTGTCTTTACCTTCTGGAAACCTCTCCAGAGATTATCAGCTTGTTTGTACAACAATAATGCTCAGTTTGGTTATCTAGCACTGTTAGCATCTTAAGAGGATTTGTGAAATTATATAAAAATTTCCAAGTACATTCAGTTGTATTTACTTAAAGTAGAATGATAACATAGGCTATAATAAAAAAGATAGAAAATATTAGCAAGGATGTGGAGGAATTGGAACCCTCATTCATTGCTGATAGGAATATAAAATGGTGAAGCTACTTTGGAAAAACCTTTTGTTGGTTTCTTAAAAGGTTAAACATTAATTCCCCAGTTCAACCCAGCAAATGGCCACTAATCGGTTAGCAGAGGTGGTGTATCCCTATGGTGGAATGCTATTCAGCAGTAAAAGGGATTGAAATAGTGACACATACTATAGCACGGATGTTCCTCAAGAACATCTTGCTAAGTCAAAGAAGCCAGATGGAGAAGACCGCCAATTACATGATTCCATTTATGTGTATTGTCCAGAAAAGCCAAATTTATAGTGACAGAAAGATTAGTGGTTGACAGGCTAGAAACGGGCACGAGGGTTTGTTCTTGTGGGGGTTGGGGGATACAAATGTTATAAAATTGGATTGTGGTGATGGCTGTACATAAAAATTATTGAATTGTACAATGAAGACAGGTGAATATATATTTTTTAATTTTTTAAAAAAAGATTTTATTTATTCATGAGACACACACACACACAGAGAGAGAGAGAGAGAGAGGCAGAGACACAGGCAGAGAGAGAAGCAGGCTCCATGTGGGGAGGCCGATGTGGGACTTGATCCTGGGATTCCAGGATCACACCCTGGGCTGAAGGCAGGCGCTTAACTGCTGAGCCACCATGTGTCCCAACAGGTGAATATATGTTATATATCATAATGAAGTTGTTTGAAAAACAGCAGCAAGGAGCCAGTTTTTGATGAGTTTTCTCATTGCATCACCTGCTCAATGTGAATAAAAGTGGAACTGTAAAAAACAAGATGCTATATTGCATCACTATGTTTGTATCTTTGGGTAAATATCTAGTAGTGTAATTGCTGGGCTGCAGGGTAGTTCTATTTTTCACTTTTTGAGGAACCTCCATACCAGTTTCCAGAGTGGCTGCACCAACTTACATTCCTACCAGCAGTGTACGAGGGGTCTCCTTCCTCTGCATGCTGCCCAACACCTGTTGTTTCCTGACTTGTTCGTTTTAGCCATTCTGACTTACCATTTGCAAGGACCTGGTTGGAACTAGGTGGTATTATACTAAGCAAAATAAGTCAGTCAGAGAAAGACCATTAATATATGATTTCCACTCAAAAATGGAATTTAAGAAACAAAACACAGAGGATCATAGGGGAAAGGAGAGAAAAATAAAACAAGACAAAATCAGAGAGGGAAGCAAACCATAAGAGACTCTTTATTGTAAGAAACAAACTGAGGGTTGCTGGAGGGGAAGGAGGTGAGGGACTAGGGTAACTGGGCGTTGGGCATTAAGGAGACCACTGATGTAAGGAGCACTGGGTGTTACATGCAACTAAAGAATCACTGAACTCTACCTCTGAAATTATTTAAAAACTGCTATATTGCACTTCCATATTAGAAAATCAAAATAAAAGTATTTGTGTTTCACAGGCTAGTTTTTAACATTTTATTGGCCATGTAGTCACTTAGTAATGAGGAAATTACTTGTTTCCAACCCACTGGTTCCATCATACCCAAGAGATAAGCAGTTATTTTCTTTTATATTTTGCTGACATGCTGTGAGGATGTCCTTGACTACAAATGGGTTGTGTGGTATATGATAATATTTTACCCACGCTGAAATCTTGATGACAAGAATGCATGGTCAATAACATTAAATTATTTTAGGGCTCTTTGACCATAATTAAAATGCTAGCCAAGTTTGGGACAGGATGTTTTAATCTTACCAAAATATTTAAATCTCCTTTCACTGATTTGTTCATATTTTATAAGTTAGTAATTCTTGAATAAGTAGGTGACACCATAGTGTTTTTTTAAAGATTTTATTTATTTATTCATGAATACACAGAGAGGCAGAGACACGGGCAGAGGGGAAGCAAGCTCCATGCAGGGAGCCCAATGTGGGACTGGATCCCGGGACTCCAGGATTGCGCCCTGGGTCAAAGGCAGGCACCAAACCGCTGAGCCACCCAGGGATTCCTGTGACACCATAGTTTTACATTTAAACTCATCAGTTGTGCACCAGGAGGCAAAATATAATGATAAAAGAAAATAGATTGAGCACAGTCTGTAAGGAGGCAAGTACTGTGCAGGCAAGAGAAATAGGAATGGTAAACTCTTTCCCCAGGAGGGGAAGTCTGGGGTTGGCTTAATTAGAGCCTTCAACATGGAAAGATCATTTCAGAGGACAAAACAGCTATCCTTGCCCAGATATTCTTCTCCAAAGATACCAGCCTGAGAAGACATAATTTTAGGAAGGTGTTGTAGTTAGCAGAAGGAATGAATATCCTGAGAAGTTGGTTTACTTATGAGAGAGGGTATGGAATCCTAAAAGTGTGCAGACTGGGAACATAGCTGTGTATGCAAGAATTATAGATCAATAAAGGTTTTATTTTTTTGTGTGTGAAAAACAGACTTTTCCCACTTGTTTAGAACTTGATTTAATTTATTGTGAGTCTAATATTTATCTAAAATAGCAAAAAAAATGATTGTGTAAAGAACAATAAATAGGTTTAAAAAATTTACAACCTGGCAATTTGTGCTGTGGGACGCATCCTTGTTTATAAGGTTAACATATCTACACGTATACTGCAAAGATTGTCTTTTTCAGAAACATGATTTGCAGCCAGCACATCTGTTGTTCTTATGTAAGGGATTAAAACGAGCTATTTTTGTTGAAGTTCAGCTGCAGAGTAACAGAATGTTACACCAGCTTGCTAAAAATGTTACCTATTTTATATTTTTTTCTTTATGTTACACTTCAAAAATATTCTTTTCCTTTATATGGGAAAGCCTTACTCTTTGTTTAAAAACAGAATGAAAGTTTTATGTGGTTTGAAGTTGTGTTTTTGTTACATGATAGCATTTAGATGATATCAAAGTTTTTCTAGCTTAGCTTTTTGAATGTTAAATCATATCCAAGTTTGCTTTTTCCCAGTGCATTTTTCATAAAAATCTTACCAATGTTATTGACTCTTTTTTCTTTGAATGTGAGATTGTTTTGTTCTTGGAAATCTGAAATAAACTTATTCTGGCTTTCCCCTTCAAATGGAATTATGTCATTTGCATGAGGGCTTATCAGGAAATCCTGACTATCATTTTACATTCCCAAGAGTTAATAAGCTGTATTCATACAGGCTCTGCGAAAGGGGGAACAAACCCTTTCTGCATATTTCTGTTATAATTTTAAAACAAATGTGGATTGTTTCATTAGTCTTCACGAAACTAACCTTTCTCTAATTTCCTGTGTCTCTCAAAACAGCAACAGCCGCATTGAAATTAAACACTGTTTGGTTAATGATTCAGTTCTGCTTAAAAGAGTAAATACTGATCATCTAAAAGGTTCACTGAAGTAGATTATAGGAGAAAAAGAGCTAGAGTCAGAATGCCAGCTTTCAGGTTGCCTGGAGTCTAGATAAATTCTCCTTAATCTTGAAGGTGTATAAATCTCCTGAATAATTTGTTAAAATGTAGATTCTAGTTTATTGAGTCTAGGGTGGGGCCCAAGTGTGCATGGTTAACCACCTCCCAGGTGATGCATATATTGCTGGTCCATGAGCAACATTTTGAGAATGCAACAGTCCCAAAAGATCATCTTTCATATTCATAGAAGTCTGCCAGTTTAGCATTTGCTGATGTTTTCCTCCTCATCATAACAGAGCTGTACAATGGTACAGTCCTCTTTTAGAGTACAGAGATTGTACGATAGTAACTTAGAAAGAATTCATGACAATAGGCTTTATTGCACAGTCTTCCTAGCTGAACTACACATAGAACTAAACAGACTTACACGGATACAAAAATCAAACTGTTAGAACTTAGTGTTTACAGACCTACTAGACTGCTCAAATATTGGTTCTCTTTGATTTTTCTGATCTTGTGTCCACTCAGTCAGGAAAGAAAATCTTTGCTAGGTAAAGAGGAGTCCTGAAAGCAGGTGCCACCAGTGTGCAGGTGAGGAATGTAAGTGGAGACTGCTGAGATAAGGGGTACTAGGGCTTGGTAGCATGGAGAAGGACACACTTCCCTTCCCCACTGCCATGTAGAATGGCAGATCTAGCATGGCCAGATCTTCCAACTTTTCAAGAAAAGCCAGAAATAGAAATTTCATGTGAAATTTCCCAATTTAAAAATGTTGGCTACTAATTTAAATTCTTTCAGAACATTATTCAGGCCAAGAAAACACATCTGTGTCCCAGACACAGTCCTTGAGCCACCCGTTTACAGTGTCTAGTGTAAAATACATTGAAGTCTCCTAATGCACTCCTCATGATTGAAAAATTAGGAATTTTCAAAATGAAGCTTTCCAGCCTTTTGTCTTTAGACACTTGAGTCAGAAGAAATAGCCTCTGTTTTATGTATTTGGAGCTACTGGTATAAGATTGGTGTATCGTCAGTCATAAAACCTGTCTTTCCATCTTCTTTCACATTCCAGATTACAGGACAGGCCCTTGTTTCACTCAGGTCAACAACCAGATGTGCCAGGGGCAGCTGACAGGCATTGTCTGCACTAAGACCCTGTGCTGTGCCACCATTGGACGGGCCTGGGGCCACCCCTGTGAGATGTGTCCTGCCCAGCCTCAGCCCTGCCGAAGGGGCTTTATCCCCAACATCCGCACTGGAGCTTGCCAAGGTGAGTTTGCCATCTGCCTGTGTGCACAGACTCACCATGTGTGGGTCTCCTTTCACTGAACTCAGAGGATCTGCCATGAATACCTACTACCATTCAAACTCCTACCATTTCTAAGAGGGACCTCATTAGCAAGCCTCACTAGAGACGACCTTGTTATTAGCCACCTAATGAACATTTATTTTTCAGGTCTTGACATAAATGGGGAAGGGAGGAAATACTATGAACACTGAGGAAAATTTTTTTAAAATTGATTAAAATATCTCATATAATCTGAGGAGACACCACTCCCAGATCTTCCTCCGGGAGGCACTACATGCTCCTTACCACAACCCCTCAAACTATGTAAGTGGAAATATTCAGGAGAAAGTTTTTCTCTTTCTTATATTCTTATTCAAGATATGAGATCTGGGCTCGGGTAGGAGGAAGAAGAGAACTGTCCGGCATTGTTATTAATAGTATCTGTAGAGGGAAAGTGTAAACTCTGTCCTTGAATGAGGTTATTGAAGAGTTTATATCTAGTTGCTTGCAATCTGATCTCCCTGCAATCTTCCCAACCACATCCTGGTGTATATTTTATGTATCAGGGCTAGACTGGGGCCCTAGGTTGCTACAGTAGTAGATTCCACCCCAAGTAGTCAAAAATTGTTATTTTTATTAATTTGCAGCCGTTACTGGGTAATTATTTTAATTAATTTGCAGCCACCACAATTCTTACCCTTTTTTTGGCTACTTCTCTGATATCATATGTATATTAAACCCATTTTTAGAGTTTGGAAATAGCTCTGTAATGAGTTCTCTCATGGCACTAGGATCACAGGAAAATGAGAAACGACTTTTGTATTATTCAGAGAAATGATATTATTCATATATGAGACATGAGGAGTTGGGTTTATTTGTTATTATAAAATCATTTACAAAGTTAGATTCCTGAGGTCTTTCATACTGATGTTAGTGACCAGTATCACACCCATAAATGGCATATTGCAGAATTCCAGTCCAGTGTCCTAAAAACCCAAATGAGAATTATATGTGGAAAGGCTGCATATAGCTTCAGTTCACTGAATAATAATCATTTAGGTACACTACATAATTTGGTAAACATTATCTCTGAAAGTAGCCTCTAAAGATTTTTGTTAGTTTTATAGTTTTGTAAAAGTTAATAATGTCAAAAATTGGTCTCTATCAAAACTCTTCAAATCAGAACTGTAGGGATGTCCAAGGGATGAACAACATGTCAGCTATGGACTTTGAATGGTTTCGTGTTTTGTCTGTTGGCTTATTATCTGTCACAGGTCAGACCTAATATGGAAACCATGTAAATGTCATTTTTAATTTGCTGTTTTCTGTGGGTAATAAAATCCTATATCTTTGATATGACTGCTGGTCTGATTTTATAGTTTCTGATGAAGTAATTTTTATAGAAGATATACCATATAGTATATAGTATTCACCATACTCCATAGCTTTCCTAGATTAGATATAGATTTCCATAAAATTTATATAATTTACATAGATTCCTATTAGATATAAAATACTATATAGATCTACTAGACTAATATGACTGGATTTACTAAGGTAATGCTTTCTGTTTATTCTATAGCACATATCACTTTCTGATATACTTGGTCTGGTCATTTATTGTCTTTATTGATTTTACTTTCCCACCAGCAAGAGTGCAAGAATCCATTAGGTCATAAATCTGTTTTATTCACTAACGTCTCTGAGGCATCTGGAAGACTGCCTAACATGTGGTAGATACTCAGTAACTATCTTTTGAATTAATAAATGGGATTAAGATTAATATCCTTCCAAAAACCACTATTTTGTAAAAATAGTCCAGTTTGAGAAAAGCTCTTAACTTCAACCAAAACATCCCAATTACTGACTGTCCTCATCTTCTACATCAGCACTTAGGCTTATTTTTTTTTACCTTTATGTTTTGTCAGAGAGGCCTAGTTTTTCTGAACAAAGTTATTAAATGTAGGATCTGATCTCAAATTTCCCAAATACCCTTCAGGATTTAGTAATGTCTGAAGGCTTATTTATTTGATTTTGTTTATGCAGTGAAGATAAGTTTTCAGTTCCATTTGCCTAAAAATATAATGGATAAATACAGCAATAGGAGCAAAATGAAACTTGCCACATGGTTAAACTATCTGGAAAAGTAAGTTAAAAAAGTTCTGCTTTATTTCAAAATCATGGCATAGAAGCCTCGCAATTAAATACTAATCCTCAGTTCAGGCTATTTTAAGACTGCATCTTAATGTGATTTCATTTCCCTTTAAATTCCTAGACTATTTCCCAAATACTCTGCCAAGTTGATTTGGAAGATACATGGCATGAAAAAAAAAACAACAACGATAAAACATGATACATACATGTCATACTTTTTAAAGTAATAGTAATCTATTTGATAGTATAATTGAAAATTTTTGTAGAGTTAAAAATAAATTTCAGATGTATAGAAGATGACTGCAAATAGCTTAATATTGGTTCTAAAACCTGGTTCGTGTTAGCCAAGAAAGGACATTTCTGCAGTTCTAAACATACTGTTATTCTGTAGTTGATTCAATTAATGAATTACCTTATCTGTGGCTTCAGAGGATGTGAAATATGATCTTGTAATAAACAGAATAACTGTTTATATATAGATTTCCATAAAATTTATACAGATTCCCATTAAAGAGAAAGTACTGTATAGATCTACTAGATTAACACTGAGTATATTTACTGAGGTAATACTTTTTGTTTATAGCACATATCACTGTCTGATATACTTGCTTATTTATTGTCTTTATTGCTTTTACTTTCCTCTAGTGAGAGCATAAGATTCATTAGGTCATGAATCTGTTTTTATGATGATGCTTAAGTGGATACTTACATGAAAATTAAGATGATGCTTAAAACAAATAAAGCTGTGAAGACACCAGTACATTTTTTTTCTTTGTTGCCATGGCATCTTTCTGGACTTAGGGGATCACTGTCAAGAGAGATGCATATTCCTAGGGTCCTGGCTGCTCAGTTAGGACGATTCATGACTTCTTGCCTATTGAGAGCCATTTCCTTTCTCTCCCCATGTGGCCAGGGCTAACTCACATTTAGTTTTGTACTTTCTTCATTTTGTTAATATCCAGAGTTAACTACTACAGGCCTTAATTGAAGCTGTCATAAAATGAGTGAATTAAAAGTTTAAAAAGTGGCATTAAGCCCTTTTTGAAGAATATATACAAACTTTAAATATGTCACAAGCTGCTATATGGGTCTGTTGTATTATTTTCTTATAGTTTCTTACTCTTTTAATCTGTACAGGCTTCATGAATCTAATTAAAAAGGTATTTAATGTTAGTACTTTGAGTCTTTTAGATTTTCAAATGAACAGGGTACATCTAAAATATTTAAAAATATGTTAAAATTTGCAGTTACTAATTTGTTATTTGATTTTTAGGAGTCTTTTAAACTATTCCAACCATTTCCCAAACTGAAAAGATAGCAGAAGAAATTTGCTCATTAAATTGCGTCTTTTGCTTTATCCTGGTCAATAGTAATAGACTGACGTTGAGCCTCCCCTCTATTCCACGCAATATGAGAGGCACAGGAAATCAGACCTCTGTGACAGAGTCAGGATATAGCTAGGACACAGGGCAAGAAGCAGTGCAGACCCTAAATCAGTCCCTGCCAAACCAATACTGGTGTGTATTCTTTTCAAATGATTACAGTGTTCAGAAATATCTAACTCATTTACTCAGGTCGCACATGAAAAATGTAGAGAAGTTGAACCTCACCTGAACCCAAGCAGGCATGGGTCATCCCTTCAGTGGTAGACTAGAAGGAAGATGCCTTCAGTACAAACTTATTTCCATGCCTTCTATATAGCTCCAAAATGGAAAGGCGATTTGGTTCATTGGATTAGTATAAATTATTAAAGACATTTATCGGGGCTGTCGACATTGATCTAATTAACTAGATCGTTATAAAGTTTAACTTCTATTATTTATGCATGGAGAAAAGGCCATCCCTATACAATCCAAAAAATTTACTTAAAACATAATTAATTGTAGAAATTTACTCTCTCTTTTAAATAACATGTGGGTGATACATGAGTGTGTTGTGTATTATATCTTAATGAAAGATGTTACTTGAAAGACACCTTATGGACAGTGAAACTTCAATGAGGTAAGCAGTAGGGATATTCCTATATACTTTTACACTTAACTTTACAAACATACATCTTAATGAAAGAAGATGTTATTTGGACAACAGTTTATACACAATGTGGTTTTAGTGCGATAGGTATTGCAGCTATTCCCATATGCTTCTACACATGCTTGTAAATGCTTATATCTTCTTAATCAAGAAGATGTTGCTTGAAAGACCGATTATACATAGTGCAGTTTCATTGTTTTAAGAGCAAGCCCATTCCGATACACTTTATTTTTTTTAAGTTTCTACTTAAATTCCAGTTAGTTAGCACACAGTGTAATATTATTAGTTTCAGTTGTGATTTATTCCATACAGCACCCCGTGCTCATCACAACTCTTAAAGATAGCAGAATATTCTCCTTCTTGTAACTGAAGAAAAACCAATAATAAATAATAGAAAACAAGATACTCTGAAATAAAAGTCTACTACCCCCAGTTGAAAGCAGTAATGAACACCTGCAACTGTTGCAAAATCATTGGAACAGAGTGAGTCTTCTGAGTATTTATTCTGAGTATCAGTATTCTGAAAGGCTCTTCAGAGGTTGTGGATTTCCTTTTGGAGAAGCAGAGAATGCTCATGTGTTAGAGAAGTCTCCTATGAGATCCTGAGAGGAATTTGAAACCACTGGTGAGCATCTCAGAGAGTGTGTATCTGAAAGAACAGAGTAGAGGGTGTAACCTCAGGTTACACCCCAACCTGAAATTTGAAAAATGGGAGACAGTTTGTTGACTGGGAACCAGGAAGTATTTTCTATAGAAATTTCTTTCAAATCTGTTTTAAAAAGATAGAAAAACATTTGGAAAAAGCAAGTGAACATACTTCAAGGAAGAATTGCCCAAATGAACAAAGTCAGACAACTGAGAAGGAGACCATGGATTTATCTCTTATGAGGTGAGGAAGATTGAGACAGAGAAGCATGCTTTTTTCTTTTTATTCCATCATCCTGCAGGTCATAATTTAATAATGTTTTCTTGTTTGCAATGATCACTTATTTATTAATTGAATTTTGTGAATACATGGAAGGTTTTCTGGCTGAATCAAAGCATGTTGAATCATTGTAGAATAGCCCATACTTCTTGGATTCCAGGTAGAGACAGATCTATTCGTCAGTTGCTGTCCATAACAGGACATTCATTTTCATAGAAATACAGGTAATGTGTGAATATCTATGGAGCATAGGAAGGAAAACTTAAATTTTAAACATGGATCTAATTTTGTGACTGGCAAAGTTAGAAAAAAAACACGTGCTATTAAATGTATAGTAATAAAATTGGTCCTTAGTTCTCCCCTATATAAAATAAATGAACCATCTTCATATGCCTGTACCACTGCACATATTTTTCACATTTTAATGTGAACTAAAAATAATATTTAATTACCATTACCTTGTTACAGTATTTATAACCTTAATTAATAGACATACACTAAAGTGATTATAGAATGTTTCAAAAGATTAATCTGAATTCTAAACCTGAAGCTAATTACACTGTATGTTAACTAATTGGAATTTAAACAATAATTTGAGAAAAAAAGAAAGATTTAGCCTTATCCTCTAAAATCCCTCTGTGTGATCTGAAGTTGTTCAACATTTAAAAAAATAATTTGTACTTGAGCTGAAGGAATGAACAGAAACACATCTGTATAATCAGGACAGTGGAAAACTAATGAGACATTAGTAGTTGCTTATGCTGACACTTTGAAAATATAGAAAGTCTTGTAGTTTAAAGGTCTGAGGCTTGACTTTTTTGTTTTTATAGAGAGCACTTTTGTATATTTCTAGATTCAGGTGATTATTTCTACAAGATTTCTTTAAATTTTAGTAATTAACTTGATCTGTCCAAAAGAAATTAATTTTGTATGGCTGCGTAGTCTAGGATACTTCAAAAATAAAGGTTTTGTTTTTCCTTCTAGGAAAATACTTTTCAGGCAATTACAAAATAAGCTCCATAAAGTCGGTTTGCTTTTTCCTTTGAAAAATTACTGAATCTACTAAATATGTAGTCAAAGATTTTATGAATAGTATTAAGGGATTTATAGGTTTGGCCTCGTTTTTCAGCTTATATCATGATACTCTTTCTCTGATTTATCTGCCAGTAAAAGAGGTTTCTAGAGATGTTTTATACCACACGGTAATGAGGGTGGAAATGTAGTACATTTTAAAAGTAATGTGGTTTGAAATGTTCTGAATTAAAGTTTGGTATATAAATTTCTTGTTATATATTTCATTCTAGTAGTTTTTTCTTTGGATCAGATATCCTTTAATAAGACAATTACATCCACTTTAATTTCAGTATAAAGCACTTTGGACTGTTGTAATTTTTTATAGACAGATAAAGTGAGGAAGAAATAATAAAGATGCTAAGCTCTTTTGTTGGCTTAAATTCTCTAATTTACATACTCTAAGATACACCAGGCTTGTGGACTGACCAAAATAATAGGGTAAATCAATGTATACCAAATTACAGATGTATTCGCTAAGATTTTTAATTAAAAAAGCAAGATGCAAAACAACACATAGAGTGTGATCTTATTCTTGTTACATAACAGACTAATGCTCTGAATGTGTTCATGAATACAAGTCATAAAGAACAGACTGCTAGCTTATATCGATGATATCTGTTTATCTTTATGGTTACTACAATGAGCTTAGAGTATTTCATAATTAAAGATATATTAATAAGTATCTTAGCCTGTCAGTTTTAATAGCTAACATAAATTTGCATAGCTTATATTTTTATATACCCTGTTTATTTCTCATAACATTATACTGAAATAGTATTACCTTTTACAGAGAGAGAAATTAAGGGAAATTTACATAGGTATAAAATGACAGACTCAAAAACTCTAAATCAAAAGAATTTTCTCAGTACTCTACAGTTTGTTAGCTGCATTTTTTCGTACAGTCTCTTTATCTACTTGAGGAAGTTCCCTTGTATTCCTGGTTTACTGAGATTTTTAAAATCATGAATGAGTGGTGAGATTTGTCACTTGTCTTTTCACATTATGATATGATCGTGTGTTTTCTCTTAGCCAACATGTTAATATAATGCATTGTATTGCTTTATATTTGAATGTTGAAGCAACCTTAAGTTCCTGGGACTAGCCTCACTTGATCATGATGTATTAATTTTTTAATATATTGCTAACGTTGCCTTGCTAAGAATTTTTGTGTGCCTGTTCCAAAAATACATTATTGTGGTTTTTTTTTTTCTTGCAATGTATTTCCCTATCTTTTGGGTCAGGGTGATGTCCCCTCTTCTCTTTTTCCTAAGAATTTTTGTACAACTGGTAATTTTCTTCCTTAAGTATTTGAAAGGATTCAACAGGAAAGCCACCTAGGCCTGAAGTTTTCTTTGTGCAAAGATTTTAAGGTATGAATTAAATTAAGTTTAATAAATGTAGGCTTTTTCAGATGATCTGTTCTTGAGTGAGCCTTGGTAGTTCTGTCTTTCAAAGAATTTGTGTACTTTATCTAAATTGTTGAATTTAGTGCCATAAAGGTGTTCATACTATTTCCTTTGATCTTTTAAATTTCTGTAGAATTTGTATTGACATGCCTGCTTTTATTCCTTAATATTAGTCTTTCACTTTTTCTCTCCTTCTTCTTGATCATTTTTGACAGATCTAATCAGTTTTACTTCTGTTTCCAGAGAACCAGATTTTGTAGTGATTATCTCTGTTGTTTGATAGTTGTACTCTTTTATTATTGTTATTTTCTTGCTCTGTCTACTTTAGGTTTAATATGCTCTTCTTATTATTTTTTTAAGATTTATTTATTTATGAGAGAGAGGCAGAGACACTAGGCAGAGGGAGAAGCAGGCTCCATGCAGAGCCTGACATGGGACTCAATCCTGGGTCGCCAGGATCACGCCCTGGGCTGAAGGCGGTGCTAAACTGCTGAGCCACCCGGGCTGCCCTAATATGCTCTTCTTTTTTAAATTTCTCTCTATAAAAATTTAGGTGACCATTTTTAGACTTTGTTCTTTTTGTAAAAAAAGCATTTAATGCTACATATTTATCTCTAAGCACCACTCTAGCTGCATCCCACACATTTTAATATGCTGTTTTCTCATTTTCTGTGTGATTTTTTCTTTGAACCATGAATTATTTCAGAGTATATTGTCTAAATTCCAAATGTTTGAGAATATTCCAGATGTTTTTTATCATTCACTTCTATTTTAACTCTGTTGTACTTAGAGAACATACTATACATGACTTTATTTTTTTTATGTTTAATGAGCCTTTTTACATGGCCTCAGAATACAGTCTGTCTTGTTAAATAGTACATGTGCACTTGAAAATAGCATATATCCTGCCAAAGTTGGGTGGGGTGTTCTATAAATGCCAACTAGGACAAGGTGGTTCAAAGTATAGTTCAAGTCTTATGTATCCTTGCTGATTTCCAGTCTACTTTTTCTGTTAGATACTAAGGAATATGGAAATGTCCAACTCTATGTGTGGATTTGTCTTTCCTTTTTCAGCTCTGTCACTTTTTGTTCTGGGTGCTTAACATTTTAGAATCAGCATACACATGTTGTGCATTATTATGTTCTCTTAATGAATTGACCCCTTTGTCATTATGAAATATCCATCTTTATCCCTGGTAATAGTTCTTGTTCTGATGAATACCTTATACAATATTAACTTGGTCACTTCCGCTCTTCTTTGAGTGTATGATGCATCTTCACATCCTTTTACTTTTTAATCTATCTGTGTCAGAGTAGGTTTCTTGTAAGCAATATAAAATTACATCTTTTTGAAAATAAAATATGATAATCTCAGCCTTTTTGAGTTGCTAATACCATTTACATTTCCTGTGATTATCAACATTATTGAGTTTATATCTATTTCTTGTTCCGATCTATTCTTTACTCCTCTTTTCCTGCATCCATTAGAGTGGGTATATTTTAGTATTTCATCTTATCTCCATAATTGGATCTTTAGCTCTACCTCTTTAACATTATAAAATGTTAATTTTATTTAAATTTACAAAATTTAGTGTTTGTCTTTATATATTTAACTTACTATAGTCTATATTCAAATAATATTATGTCACTTCACTTATAATGTAATAATTTTATGATAGTACTCTTTCCCCATTTAATCCTTTATGCTCTTGTCATTATACTGTTTACTTCTATGAATTTTATAATCCTCAAAATACATCATTATTTTACTGTTGCTATTTTCAACAGCCAGTTATCTTTACTTAAAATTAAGAAAGGGCAGCCCAGGTGGCTCAGCGGTTTAGTGCTACCTTTTGCCCAGGGTGTGATCCTGGAGACCTGGGATCGAGTCCCACGTCTGGCTACCTGCAAGGAGCCTGCTTCTCCCTCTGCCTGTGTTTCTGCCTCTCTCTTTCTCTGTGTCTCTCATGAATAAATAAATAAAATCTTTAAAAAAATAAATAAAATTAAGAAATAGATCTTTTAAATATATCAACATGTTTACTATTTTCTGTGCTTTTTAGGTTTTTTTTGCATAGACCATAATTTCCATCTCATTTTTATTTTTCCTGAAGAACTTTTTTTTAAGTAGACCTCATACCTGATGTAGAGCCCAACATAGGGCTTGAAGTCACAGCCCTGAGATAAAGACCTGAACTGAGATCAGTAGTTGGATGCTTAACCCACTAAGCCACCCAAGCACCCCTCCTGAAGAACTTCTTTTAACATTTCTTAATTTCAGATAAGAATATGACACTACTCATTTGAAGGGATACATGTACCCCAATGTTTATAGCAGCATTATCAACAATAGCCAAATTATGGAACAGCCCAAATGTCCACTAACTGATGAATGGATAAAGAAGGCACACAGACACACATGCACACATGCATACATACACACAGTAGAATATTAGCCATCAAAAAGAATGAAATCTTGCCATTTGTAATGATGTAGATGGAGCTAAAGAGTATTATGCTAAGCAAAATAAGTCATTCAGAGAAAAATAAATTCCATATTATTTCACTCATATGTGGAATTTAAGAAGCAAAACAAATGAACAAATGAAAAAAGACCAAGAAACAGACTCTTAACTCTGGAGAACAAATTGGTAGTTACTGGAGGGGAAGTGGGTAGAGAGATGGGTTGAAATATGGTACAGGAATTAAGGAGAGCATATGTGTTGAGCACCTGGGTGATGTATGGAAGTGTTGAATTACTTAATTCTACACCTGAAACTAAGCTGTATGTTAACTAATTAGAATTTAAATAAAAATTGGAAAAAAAAAGAATATGACAAATTGAATATACCAGTGTTTAAGAGATACAGACAACTTTCAGATGAAGAAATCTAAAGTGTAACATGCATAGTAATTAATAATTAGAAAAGTGAAAACTGAACTTAATATCCCTTTATAATGATTAGACCAAAAAGAAAATTAGGGTTTTGGATATCACCTATTAGCAGGGAAAAGAAAACACAAGAAGCCTCATGGACAATAAAGATGTGTGAACTACTCATAGATGTGTGGATTGCTGGTGGTATGAAGGCATTTGACATTGGGCAGTGTTTATTCATATTGGGTATATATATACTCTGTGATATGGAAATTCTGCCCTGGGTCTACAGCAAAGGAATGAAAAGTCTCTCTGAGTTTTCAGTCCATAGATACTCAGCTCCATGGAGAGACATTGTAGAGACTTTCATTGTATCATGCACTGAAGTGGCGAGAAGTTGGTGGCAGGAAGTTGGGTATATACTGAATACCCATCACCAGGAGAGTGAACACATCCAGAAGTGTTCTGCAGCAAATCTAAGCAAGAGATTGGTTGTCCACATAGCAACAGGGATGGATTTTCAAAATAAGATTCAAAAAGAAAACGAATGAAAATGAGATATATAGATGATTTTTTTTTTAAGATCTTATTTATTTGAGAGAGAGTGTGAGTAAGAAAAGAGAATGAGCAGGAGAAGGGGCAGAGGGAGAGGGAGAAGGAGACTCCTTCTGGAGTCTGCAGGGAGCCCCAGACTTCCCAATGGCAGGGAGCCCAACTTGGGGCTTGATCCCAGGTCCCTGGGATCACAACCTGAAGACAGACGCTTAACCAGCTGAACCACCCAGGCACCCTTATACATGATTTATATATATACATACACACACACACACACACACACATACATACACAAAGTGGTCCCAATTCTCCTTATCCCATTCTCTTGAGAACCACTGAAACTTTTCTGTGCATTACATTAAAGAAGTATAGATATTCTGGAAATTAGTGGTTTCTGTGTTCACAGTGCTTTCTTCTTGCAGATGTTGATGAATGCCAAGCTATTCCTGGGATATGCCAGGGAGGAAACTGCATCAACACAGTGGGTTCTTTTGAATGCAAATGCCCTGCTGGTCACAAGCAGAGTGAAACTACTCAGAAATGTGAAGGTGAGTGTCTGTACTTTGAGGGACATGTCTCCTGATGATGCTGAATCCAAGGAAGTCCTAACTTCAGTTTGAATTTTGAAGAGTTTAATCATAATTGCAGTTCTTCATTTTAATGTGAAAATAAGGGGATAGATGTTAGAGTGGTTTTGTATCAGTTTGTGTATTTAATGGGTTTGATTTGGAAAAAGCCAGTTAACATTTTTACAAGGAGTTTGTTATCTCAGTTCCTCTGTTGTAGTGGGAATGGGAGTGATCCAGCCATTTGTATTTTTCCTTTATGAAGTGTTTTCCGTTTCACTTACAAAATTATATAAAAGATTAAAATTCCGAGTGAAGTGCAGTATCTTGCATAAACTGATGCATTAGAAGTTGCTACTCTGTTTCTATATTATTAAGTAAATATCTTGAGTTTGTATTGAATATTGTTTCTTTGCTGGCTGCCAAATTAAAAAATCAGTATAATTGACTCAGATAATTTGGAAATTACCACAACAGGTATTCTGTGAAAGAATAGCTTACTCAAATAAAGATACCAGAAAATTAATAATTTTCTGGAAATGGGATCATAATATTGAATGTGAATTGGATATAATTTTACAGTGTAAACTCCATAAGTTTCCTCATATAAAATAAAATCACTTGTTCTATTTATATGTGATCAAAAGCTTTATCATTATTACAAAATTCAAAAAGTTTCTAAAGGTGTGTCTAGCTTTCCTAATATGTATATTTAGAATAATGTTGATACTTATACTAGTATTGAAGTATAATGTTTATCTTTAGAATGATTACTTAAATCATTTTATTCCAGTTAAGGTAGTTTCCTTAAGACAAATACCATGTCTGTTTTCATTTTTTGTGACATAAGTAGTCTTTACTCAAAGTTTAGAAAAAAAATTATTTCAGAAATTTATTTTGGCAGTCTGGCTTACCTGAGCTGGAAAAATGTGAATCTGAATTTATATGGGAAATTCAGTAAATCTGAACTTGATTTCTTAATGCCCACTATGATCTTATCTGGGAGCATTTTTTGAGTTGAGTACAGTGAAAGTAGCAAATACATATTATAACTACTTCCTATGAAGAAATTGTCACAAATTTATTTAGGCCCGTTTGCCTTCAGTAGCTAAAATCGTCTTTAATTAAGTCTTCTGTTCTTTCCATTTCCAAAAAGGCCACAATTTGAGTTTGTTGTTGTTGTTGTTGCTTTGTTATAAAAAGTTTTGTCCCTCTCTGTAGAAAAAAACAGAGGAAAAAAGGTAAAATCTATAAAAGACAAACAAGAATATGAACTATTTAATTGGACAGGAGGTAGAGGCATTGGTATACATTCTATGGTTCCAACACCAGAAATCATAATTTTATGAACTCAGGGGACACGTATCATTCTATATTTTCTATTTGCCCTACTGTTTTTCTGTTCTGCTCTAATAATCTTCATAATTATATACATTTTACATTACTTCAACTTAATTTCATTCTCCCTCAAAGTCTGCTTATATTGGAAAGGTTAAGAAAAATACTTGGAAGATGGGAAAATTATCTACATAAACACAGGAATTGGACCAGCAAGTTGGGGACATGGGTCCGGATTATACTGCTTTATTTTTGCTACTTCTTGTATTTTCCTTCCTGGCTTCTTTTGGAGTTGATTCTATGACTCAACTTTTTGTCATTCCGATTCACTTTTTACTTCTGAAATATTATCCAGACTAGATCCAAGGGTGGTAGACTTAGGAAAAAGACAGTGTTTGATTGTAGGTGAGAAGGCACAGCCACTGACTGATGAAAGTGGTTGTGACATTTCCATTAATCATCAAACAATGTATTTCTTCTTAGTTGAAAATAGAATGAGCCTTTTCCACATCACATTTCATCAAAACAACATATAGAGCCAAGGCAGAGTTTGGAGAGAGACAGTGCAACTCTTTATTCACACTTGTCTGTGTTCTTTAGAAAAGGGGGCTGTTGATGTAATGGAGGCACCACCCAGAGCCTGAATCCAGTCCTCTCCTTCCTTACTTCCTGCCCAGGCAGCCAAATCCATTTAGCTATTGCCCAGAAAGAATTATGTGATTTAATATTTGGGATTGGTGGGGAATAGCAGAATTGGAAGAAGTGGTGATTAGAATTTGAAAACTTAAGGTTTTATAAAGTCTTTACTTTGTGTGTAAGTCCAATTTATTCGGATATGTCTTAAAAGTAACTATTAGCAATTTTCCTTAAATATTAGTGTTCTTTTATTAAAAGATCAAGTGGTATTTCCTTACATAAAACTATTTAAAGTCATTGGTAGCATAATGTATCTGGAAAGACTGTAAACTGTTGCTACACTCAGTGACAGCTTTGAATTATCTTCCATTTATATATGGTTCATACAGTGTCAGTATAAAAATGTTGACATAAATTTAAACTTAGTATTCACCCTAAATAAAAAGGTAAACATAGCAGTTACTTTTGACCAACTGTCAAAGGTAAGATATTTTAGTTTATTATGTGAATTACAATGTGAACATAAAATATAGTAGTATTGGAAGATTTACATGAAAATGATGCCCTTTCTGTTTCTCTTATGGCACATACTAGATTTCTGTTCCTACCACAATGAAATTCTCTAAAATCTTGTTCAGTCTCTAAGTTTCTGAGTCTATTCAGAAATAAGAAAGGTAACCAGTGTTTTGAATCCGAGTGATTTGGGGGAAATGGTGGCAGCATTAGCAGCAAAGTAAGTTTATTAACTTTAAAAAATTGTGTTACTCTGGGGTTTTTTGTTTTGTTTTGTTTTGTTTTTTTTTAAAGATTTTATTTATTTATTCATGAGAGACAGAGAGAGAGAGAGAGGTGGAGGGAGAAACAGGCTGCATGCAGGGAGCCTGACATGGGACTCGATCCCAGAACTCCAGGATTACACCCTGGACTGAAGGCGGCACTAAACCAGTTGAGCCACCGGGGCTGCCCTGTTTTGTTTTGGTTTTTGTTTTTGTTTTTGTTTTTGTATATCTGTTGTTTGACCATCTTACTCCCAACACTTGGGTAAAATCCTTGATCACAAAAACTCTGTCTTGTTATCGCTGTATCCCCAAGCCTGGAACCTGCTATACTGTAAGCTTCTAAATATATGTGTTGAGTAATTGGGACTATGCTGTATAATAAGTTAATTTCCTTGACTTGGGTTGAATGTCCAAAAAGCAGGTAAAATGTGGGGCCAGAGTGAAAGTTGTATTTGGAAAGATGCCAGTGTTCTATGTTATGGGAGTTTTTTCTTCATCTGATTTTTTTTTTCATTTTCTTAATAATCTTATTTTGCTCTGGTTACCATTCAAAGACAAAGAGCATAAATATTAAGTGCAGTTTGACATTTTAAAATCTTTGTATCATTGCTCCTTTTTGGTCATCAGCAGGTAATACTTCTGAGGTCTGGGACCTTTGCTATCTATTAAAAGAAAGAACTGTCTTCTGATTGTTCATTGGGATATTTTTGTAACTACAGTCTTATCCTAAAAGGCTTGTTCTGCTGAAAATTTAAGTTTAGATATACATAGCTTATACTAAAATGAAAAAGAATGGTGGGATGGCATTCATCTCCTGATTTAATGTCTGAAACACATGCCTGAGCATCTATATTTAAACTTCTTTTTGTTTTCGATCATTGGTTGGGTGGATTCTCCTGAGAAACTGAGGATCTGAGAAACTGAGCCCGGAGCACAAAGGAGCCCCTTCTGGGCTCTCTGAGGAGGTTTCAGAGGTACCTGCACCCTCGGTACTTCGAGAGGAGAGTAGGTGGGAAGCAGCCTGGCTGGGATCAGATACTGTTAATGCAGAGAGGGGAGGACAGACCCCCCCCACACTGCGGGAGACCCTTAATCCTCAAACCCCATCTCCCCTCGCCTGCTTCAGTGCCTGAGATGCCACCATTTGCACCCCCTTTCTGGTTAAGATAGAGACTCCTTATTTTACTGCGAATATGTTTGTGTTTCTCATGAAGCCATTGTCCATCCTGAGGAAAGCGGGCTGGCTGAGCTCCTCATCAGTTGGCATTAGAGCGATGGCCCAGGGGCCAGTGGGGGTGGTTTGGTGAGGAGCAGATACTGACCTCATTGTGCCCTGACACTGCTGTACCCTTCTACATGGAGAGAAAAGACTCAGGGTCTTAACTGGGAATAAAAATAGGTTCTCTGAGAAAAAAAAAAAATTCATTTCTGTGTGTGTGTGTGTGTGTGTGTGTATGTGTGTACATGTCTGCCTGTCTGTCTGTCTAAAGGAGAATTGGTTATTTTCCCCTTTAACTCATTTAGAGTTTCAGATTCAGTTAAGCCTCTCAGGCATACTGAAGTCAAGTCTTATTTCTTCTGGGCCAGTTTGGCTTCAAAATCTTATCCTATAAATAAATAAAAATTAAAAAAAATATATTTAAAAAGGGATCCCTGGGTGGCGCAGCGGTTTGGTGCCTGCCTTTGGCCCAGGGCACGATCCTGGAGACCCGGGATCAAATCCCACATCAGGCTCCCGGTGCATGGAGCCTGCTTCTCCCTCTGCCTATGTCTCTGCCTCTCTCTCTCTCTCTCTCTCTCTCTCTCTGTGACTATCATAAATAAATAAAAAAAAATATTTAAAAAAAAAATCTTATCCTAATTCTGTTATGCAGTGGGGAAAATGGTTCGTTGGTGGAGTAAACTATTTCTTCACATCCAAAGAGAAGGTTTTTTTCAGTTACTGTATTCAAAGATTCATTCATCCAAATATCCATTTAATTTAAATGCGGAAGGGAAGTAGCATGTATCAATATAATATGAAATTGTATATAAAAGGCTGTTCAGCATTTTTCATTTTTATGATAAAATACATTACTTTGAATTTCAGTCCACTCAGAGAACACACAAGTAGATGCCAGATGTCCTTGCATGATCCTCCTCTTCCAGACTATACCTTCTTTAACATTCTTCAAAGTAGTTATTCTTTGCTGGCTTAAATGGAAGGCAGGAAAATGGCACCATTGTATTGGAAAGCTTTCCTTCAATGGCTCTTTATATGTCAAATAGTTGTTTGCAATTTATTCTGAGGAGTGTTCAGCTTTGTTCCATTACCACAGCATTTAGTTGTTTGAGATTTGTGACAACAAATATATTTATTTGTGCTCATGAAACTCATGAAATTTGTTGGCACAGTATCTTTGGTTGCTGTTCCAGCACTGCTTTGATAAACCATGGAAAATAAACTTCTGTCCCAAACTGAGAAATGCTTTCTTTTACTCATATTACTAAAAGTGTATTAACTTTAAGATAAATAATAAGTTCATTGGCTGTTGTTGAAAACACATATTAAAATTGGTGTTTAAGTAGGGAGATTGTACATACTGGAAACACATAAAACTTTTTAGGTCAGCAATTTAGAAACCACAGAAGTAGAATTTTTAAATCCTTTTTTAAAAAAATTTACAACATTATAATTAAAAAACATAAATTCTCTCCCTTAAATAAAAAAGCCCAGGCTGCTAAACCCAAACCTACTTTCTGCCCTATAACAAATAAGTCAAGTGCTTTCCTCTACCACAGCACTTTTTACATTGTATTTTAATTATTTTTCTTGTCTGGCTACCAGCAGAGTATAGATAGCACCAAAATATGTGAATAAAAGTTAATATTGATGGAGCACTTAATATACTCCAGACAACACTTAAAACACCACTGTAGATGGGTTTTCTTATTAAGTCATCACACAGTGGTGTGAGTTGGGTTGCTGTCATTAGCCTGCTGTACAGATGAGGAAACTAAGGCACAGAGAAGCTAAGTAACTTTGTCGAAGCTAGGTGGGTTGGAAACTGCAGGAGCAGGATTCTAACCTGCTGAATTTTCTTGAGTTTTCACTCAGCCAGAGCCATTGAGTGAACACAGGAGGATTACCTGGCAGTACACACCCCATCCCACAGATTGCATTTACGGGGAGATATCCATGGCGTCATGCAGCAACAACAGGATTATGGTTCTCTCTCTACTTGTTGCATTATGTGGGAGTGCTCTACAATCCATCAAGGGCAGAATTACACCCAGTTTAGTGATCTTGGCACTGGCTCTGGAGTTTGCGTAGTCAAAAATAGCATTGTTTCTCTCCTCTGATAGGATCAAGGCTGAAAAAATATGGAACCATGACCTCCAGACCGGTTTCTTCACCTTATTCTTCATGAATGGGGAACATTCTCTTTGTGTCCATCAGGGTTCAGGGGTCTAGGCCTTGTGATTGCAGATGCATGACCTGACAGCTGACTGGATCTAGCCCAGATTCATCATCTTAGCCCTCTACAAGGATTGGCCAATTTAAGCACTTAGATGCAGCCATTTTCCATGGAGCCTTTGGGAAGATTAGCCCACAGGGCTAATTCTTGAAAAACTTAACCTTTCTCTCTAACATACGTTTTATAGCCTTTCATGAGTGATACATGAGATATTTAGTCAGTGGATTTTTGCTACACTACTGTTCATTAAAATGAAAATTAACTCTGTACCACTATGCTAACATAACCTATTCATCATGACTTCAGAACTGAAGATTCATCTTATAAATGAACCAAAGATGTAAGTGTGAATAGAAGAAACAGTGGAGTTAAAAAAAAAATCATGAAAATTTTTATATTGTTTTAGATCTCAGACAGTATTATTTAGCATGTTCCTCTACCTAAAAGCTATGACGTATAGATTGATAATTTCAGCTACATAAAATATAAATTGCATGGCAATAAAAGAAAACTGCTATAAGCAAGCATAAAAGACAAACAATAAACTGAGAAAAATGTTTGCAACTCCTAAGACAAAGACCAGTTTTTCTAATACATCAGTTCTACAAATGAGTAAGAAAATATCCAGTAAAATGTTCCAGGATATGAACTGACTGTTGACAAGGGAAATACCAGTAACTGTTAAATACACTAAAACATGCTTACTCTTACTTAGAATAAGAAAGCACACAATAAAACTACAGGATACCATTTCTACCTATGCATTTTGATAAGAGCAAAATTCTAATGTACAACTGTACTAGTGAAGGTTTTGAGAAAGAGACACTCTCAGAAATTCCTAATAAAAGTATAAAATTGGTACATCCTCTACAGAGAGCAATTTAAAATTTTCTGTCAAAATTAAAAATGCATTTAACATTTAGCCCATAAATTTTAATTCTAAGTATTTATACTATCTGTACTCATTTAAGAAATGATAGACTTAGAAGATTATCCCTCCTGTCTTTTTCTAAGAGGAAAATACAGTAATATACACATGATAGTAAGCCTATTAAATTATGAGTTGGAAATCATCCTTAAAAAGACATTGTGGACACTATATTATTGATATAAAAGATAAAAGCATGATTAAGACATACTGTTACATGGCAAAAGCAAGTTGTAAAACATTTTCATTTACAGAGAGCATATTATGTGTGCATGTGTTTGCCTGTGTATGCTTAGAACGTCCATGGAAGGATATTAGAAAATTTATATCATTCAGTATTTTGAGGGTGGAAATCTTTTGTGGGAGAAAGGGATGGGAAAGAGACTTCTCATTGAGTGCTCTAGCACATGAAAGTTTTTGACTTTTAACGATGTAAATGTGTTATTTGTTTAAAAATTTAAAAACAGGAAGGTGAAAAAAAGGCTCACTTATTTCTTTGATAAGCTCTTTGGTAGTTTCTTTGATAAACTCTCAACAAAGTCCTATAGCAAAACTTTTGTCTCCCTCCTGGTGTGCTGGAAGTGTACATGCCACCTGTTAGACCCTTGTCATGGGGCATTGCAACCTCTGTCCCCAGAACACTACGCATGTCCATGGCATATTCCATGCTGCCACGCAGACAACATATGCATATATAATGCTTATCCAGTGTGAAATAAAAATCTGAGATTTGAGCAGAGTTACACTTAATCTCAAAGCTATTACTTTTGTAAATCAATAAATATTTAGGAGCATTGGATGAAATATATTTGAGTTTAATGTTTCTCTCATTAATTGCTGTTCAGGAAGAAATCTCATTGAAATATGTTTGATGACTGGAAATAGAAGTAAAATAGTATGGGAGAGGTCAGAGATGATAATTGTTGTGAAGCTGATTATAAATTTGCTCTTGGCCAAAATAGAAGTAGTATTTAAAAAGTTGTATGTAGTAGTCATATTGTGAAGAAAGGAGGTGTTGTTCTTAAATCATCTTAAATAAAAATTTGGTAAAATTCTGGTCATCAATGCAAGTGAATTGCATGGACCAATGAAATTAGAACTTCACTTCATGGCCCACTCACATCATGGAAAGTGGATGAACACACAAGACATATCCACATAATGGATATAATGGGTTATTCACCTTAAAAATGAACTAGAACAATGTGCAACAGTACAGATGAATCGTATCATTATAATAGTAAGTGAAAAGAGCAAGTTCCATATAGTACTAAGTCTTTCACTGAAGTAACAGTGCTAATAATAAATGGAAAATCTACAGGTGTAATAGAAGAATCTAAAAAGAGAAGAAAACATGGAATTGTGGATTCAAAGTGATGGTTGTGGGAGTGGGGATAGGTAGGACAGCACCATGGGTAGATGCAGTTAATTGTCTTAGTCTCACCTTTCATTTTTGGTGGTTTTATGGGTGCATATTATATTATTGAAGATATTTAACTAATAAAAGCAGAATAATAATATGTCATGAAACAAATACTATGAGTAATATAATTGTGTGTACCTGAAAAGGGGACAATATTTCTGCATGCATACATACAGAAATGTGTTCTCTGGTTCTTTCTGTCGTGGATATTGGCCAGCATACTTGCAGACACACATATTATCTGGACACTGTTGGCCTGTGTATCTCCTTCAAAGTAGAGTCCATTGCTTCCCTTCGTTTGCTTAGTGTGGACGGAGCTACACCATGGAGTCAGGATCATTTTGGTTTTTCAGAGAGAGACTTACCCTCTTTTTTGATCCACTTATTTCTGAAAGGTGACTTATTTACGTTTCTATTATGATTGATGTCTTTGTAAGTGAGCCTTGTTCTCACTTGTTGCTTGGTGACAGTTTGGGAAACAAAGAGCCTAATGCTCTGCAATTAGGTGGACTTCCTGCTCTTCCCAGGTCTGTGTATTAGCCAGCCCTCCCCCAAGCTTGATTGAGAAGCATCTGCTGAGTGATCAATGAATGGCCCTACCCTGGCTCTCACAGGACTAACTCAATCTTTTAGATTATTCCTGAGCTCTCTTCCATATGGTTTTGGGTTCCTTTTACAGAGTAAGAAATCATGCAAGAGAAGTAAAGATACTGCAAACATCTCCATATCTTTTTTGTTTGTTTCTGTTTTGCAAATATTACAATTTATATACATTTCCCCCAAAAGCTTATGCTAAACATTACCAATTCTTGAGCACAGTATTATCTTGACTGCAGCTTTCTGTATTCAGTCTTATTTTTAAGATGTATCAATAAAAGGGAGGGAGCCTGTAACACCTAAACTCCTCCCTGAGAACAGGATTATTCTGAGCACTGCCAACAAACTGGCAAAGATTGCTAAAGCTCACCTTCCTGAGCTAACCTAATCTTAGTTTCCGGCATTTCTCCTCCCAATTCCCTATGCTTTCACCCCGAGGAACAAAATTATGATTTTTTTAACACAGGAACAATAATGGAAATTCTTTTTGACTATCTCCCTGTGATACCGTGGTGCCTAAAACTAAATTATCTTCAACTCTTTCTTGTAACTCTTAATACTACCCAACCAGGTTCTCATAATCTGATTTTCAGACATTTTGCACAATGCTTCTCATAATTTTTTTTTTTTTCAGAATCAAAGCTTGTCTCAACTCCTCATACTTTCCTGTGTGTGCTAAGCAAAAGTGACATCCAGCGGGCTTGGTGTCTCCCCCAACCCCCTGCACCCCCCCCCCCCCCGTTAAAATAAACAGTGACTTATAATCAAATGAATTGACAGTAAAAGTTCTTTGCACTAAGAAATCTTTTCATGGCGCTTCTACCTGGGGAAGCAGAGCGTTGAATAGCTTAGAAATTTGAAGCATATACATGAAAAGTAAAAATCTAAAATGAAAATCTGAAGCATTTATGCTCTTATAAACCATTTGGGAAGGACGTACTGACCAGGTGCCAGGCTAGCAGTGGTATTTCCAGGCTTGATTTTTAGAAAGCCCCTGTGTGTTTCGTATATGGAAAACAGAACATCTCAGAAAGTGTGACCAGTAGGGAAGAGTGATAGGCATCCAGAGGGATAGCCAACCGGCAGCCCAGAGCTGACATTTGAGGCAAAATTAGCACATATCACTTCCTACTATATTTATCAGGGGTTGCCAGCCTAAACTCTTCTAGTTTCTTCCCACAAATGATTTCCACTATTAAAACACTTGCATTAAATAACTTGGACACTACCTTGACGGTCTTAGTCAGCTAAAAGCAGTGTTTCCTAGGGAGTTCCTGAAGTTACATCACTCCGTAAATTTCAACCTGAACAAAATGGTTTACATGGAAAGTGGCACACAGAGTTTTCTGTGGAAGCCTGGAGGACAAAGAGCTCTTTATATGAGACACAGTGGATAACATCATTGTTATGAACATGAAGTCTGTGAAAAATCCTTATTCCAAAAGAAAATCATTCAACAAAAATATTCTTTAGCCTGTGACTAGGGATGGTGAAACTAAATTAGGAATATTCAGATCACATTTTAACATTTTTTTTAACAGACATGTTTTAAAGTTTTTATTCCAATAGCAAGAGGGAATTGGCAATGTAAGTTTTAAGTACAATTCAGGAAACAAATAGGGAAAGAGAGAGAGACTCAGTGGCCCTATAGCCTAGGATGTGGTATCCAAGTGCCAAGTGTAGGATCTGTGCTCACACCGCTACACCATGAGCAAACTGATAATCTTAAATGAACAGCTTCATCTCTACAATAGAGATAATAATCTTTTGTGAGTGAGCTTCTTATAAGTATTATGTAAGACAAAGGATTTAGCACTTTTGGTCTTTTTTAAAGAAGGCAGGGATAGCACAAATGAGTTGTAAAAGATTCAGTAAATCATGTGATTTGAGATCTTAAAAAAATAATTGTAAAAGAGTTTTTTTTTTTTTTAAAGATTTTATTTAATCATGGGAGACAGAGAGAGAGAGAGAGAGGCAGAGACACAGGCAGAGGGAGAAGCAGGCTCCATGCTGGGAGCCTGACGTGGGACTTGATCCTGGGTCTCTAGGATCAAGCCCTGGGCCGAAGACAACACTAAACCGCTGAGCCACCCGGGCTGCCCCTTGTAGAAGAGTTCTAATATAACATTTCAATTATGACTTTTAGTACAATTTCCTCTAAATAAGCTCTTTTAATTCTTTTTTAAAAAACAATTTTAATTTATTTATTTGATAGAGAAAGTGCATAAACAGGGGGAGCAGCAGACAGAGGGAGAGGGAGAAGCAGACTCCCCGCTGAGCAGGGAGCCCTATGTGGAGCTCCATCCCAGGGTCCCAGGGATAATGACCTGAGCCAAAGTCAGGTGCTTAATTGACTGAGCCACCCAGGCACCCCAAGCTTTTTTAATTCTTAAAAAAAATGACCTATTAGGCATATATTTGCCTATTCTGATAGAAGTATTAACAAACAATTAAATGAACCCAAATCCATCGTCATCAAAAGGGAACATGGAGCTGGAGATTTAAGACTATCCATTAATTCCTGACGTGGTACCACCTGTTTTATTTCCCTAGCCTCAGGTCTACCCAAATTACAGAAATGGCCATTTGAGACACAGACGACTAGATTTATTTAACATAACACAATGGTCAGGAAATTGTATTTTAGGGGACTCAGGAAAAATTTCCCAAATGGTGGGAACCAATATTGTTTCCTCAGTGCCACTGTATATTTAAATCCTTTCAAAAAAACTATTAAAAAAAAGCATGGTAAAGTAATTTACATGATTCTTGCAGTTCAATTTCTGCTGAAGATCACTGGAAAAATTGAGAGCCTCCAAAACACCTTTCTCAGAGACTTAAAATTAGGTGTGTGTTAATGATAGAAAAATGTTTTACCCTGGATTGAAAGGATCAGATGAATATTTTGAACTTTGCCTTTAGAAAAGAAGTATATAAACTGAAATATGCCTCTTTATTTCTTCATTTTCCTTACCATATAATTGTTTCATAACGGAAATGGAAAAGTAATAATGTAGACCAAAACAAACAAAATGCTAGTTTTATAATATTCTGGATATGTATCTTCAGCGTCTATTGAAAAAAAAAAAATGAAAGAGAAGAAAAGCTATCTCACAAGTTACCATGGCTCAGTGCCTGAAGGAAATTACTCTAAAGAAATATCCTGCTGTAGTCAAGTAAAAATGTAACAAAACTTGAAATATGATACCTAGATGCAGAACTGCATTTCCTTCAAGTGTTGTTACTTACTGACCTTCTGTAGTAGATGTCATTCACTACCCAGGCATTGAAAAATACGTAACGACTTGAAAAAAAATTTTATGGGATGCTAATTTCTGATAGACACTTTCATTTAATGCAAATGTAAATAAAGCTGTGATAATGCTTATCTTTTTTCCTTAGTCCCATGCTAGGAATCTCTCTTTCCTAATGCATCCCTCTCATATTTCACTGTAAAGTGTTTCTCATTTATACTTTGCCTTTGCTAGATTTTAATACAGTTAATTTTAAGGATAATATCAGTGATTTTGAACATTTTAGCAGTGATCCACTGCTGTATTGGTCAAATAGGTAGATCATTTCTCTAAGTACCTGCTGCTTTACAGAAGACAGCTACTTTTAGTCTTATTTCAAGGACACTAAAGTAAAAATTAACAAATAAATTTAGTTATAGTATGAACACATTTCTTTTAAGGTCATCATATGGACAGTAGATGAATTTGCTATATTTTCTATAAGCTTTGGTTTTCCTAGTGGGCTATGGTTTCATATTTATTAACATGTCTTTTTCAGTTTGACTGTGAAGACTCTCAGAGGAATATTTTTGTCCCAGTCTAGTAGCAACACATATAGGACAAATTCCAGGCTGATTGTGGGTTTGTGTATTCTAGCTTGGCTAAATTCTGGTGAATGGCAAAAGACAATTTGGGAATACTTACCAGCATCTGTATGCCATCATACTAAATTTAGTGTGACTTGATTTAACTAGCTATAGCTGATGCTTATCTGAAGCATAAACTTGTTCTTTAGCTATAAGGTTTCATCTTCCAAACTCTTGGAAATGGCGCCAAGATTAAGTGCTTGTAAGTCAAAATCTCCTTTCTCCCACTTGTGATAGAATACCGTAATAGTTCTATCATAGAAGTAAACAGCTTTTTACCTAATTCTTAATCTGTATCAAAGATTACAGTAAAGATGCCTGATTAAGCAAAATCAATATTATTTGACAGTTAATAATAAAACATGGTAGAAAAGAGGATCATAAAATAATATATCCTTTAATGTTTCAATTTAACTTAAAACATGTATGCAGACCTTTATTTTCCATTCTCTTACAGGGAATATGCAAGCATTTTTGAGGGTAGTTTCTCAAATGACATACTGAGCTTTCGTTGTTACCTTGACCTCACCGAAATGCTGTTGAATTGCAGTTTTGCAATTTTTTTTTCTCAAGTATAGTTGATACACAATGTTAGATTAGTTTCAGGTACACAGCATGGTGGTTCTACAATTCTGTACATTACTCAATCCTCACCAGGATAAGTGTATTCACCATACAACATTATTACAATATAATTGACTATATTCCCTATGTTGTACTTTTCATCTCCATGACTTATTTATTTATTTGTACCTCTCAATCCCCTTGAGCTATTTTGTCCATCTCCTGGCCCACCTCCCTTTTAGCAACCACTAGTTTGTTCTCTGTATTTAAGAGTCTGTTTTCTGTTTGTTTGCTTGTTTTGTTTTTTAGAGTCTACATAAAAGTGGAATCATATGATATTTGTCTTTATCTGATTTATTTCAATCTTATTCTTTCCTATAGTTGAGTAATATTCTGTTGTGTATATATACCAGTCTTCTTTATCCATTCATCTATTGATGAACACTTGAGTTGCTTTTATATCTTGACTATTGTAAATAATGCTTCAATAAGCATATTTTTTTGGAATGAGTGTTTTTGTTTGTTGTCTTTGGGTAAACACCCAGTAATGGAATTACTGGATCATATGATATTTCTATTGTTAATACTTGAGAAACCTCCATACTGTTTTCCACAGTAGATGTACCAATTTTCATTCCCACCAAAGGTGTACAAGTGTTCTCTTTCTCCATATCCTCATAAACACTTGTTATTTCTTGCCTTTTTGATTCTAGTCATCCTGACTGGCGTGAGATGGTGTCTTCTCTGATAATTAGTGACAATGAGTACCTTTTCATACATCTGTTGTCCATACATAGATCTTCTTTGGAAAAATGTCTTTTCAGGACCTCTGACAACTTTTTAATCAGATTCTTTAGGTTTTTTTTTTTTTCAGGTATTGAGTTGTATAAGTTCTTTGTATATTTTCAGTTATTAACCCCTTATCAAATGTATCATTTGCAGATATCTTCTCCTGTTATTGGATTGCCATTTCCTTTGTTGATGGTTTCCTTTGCTTTTTATTTTGGTATTGTCCCAGTAGTATCTTTTTGTTTCCCTTGCCTGAAGAGACATATCCATAAATATATTGCCAAGGATGATTTCAAAGAAATTACAGCCTGTGGTTTTATGAATATTATGGTTTCAGGTCTCACATTTAGGTCTTTAATCCATTTTGACTTAATTTTTGTGTATGGTTTAAGAAAGTGGACCAGTTTCATTTTGTGTGTAGCTGTCCAGTTTCCCAGTGCTATGTATTGTAAAGACTTTTTCCCCAGTATATTCTTGCTTTTTTTGTCATAAATTAATTGACCATATAGGTGTGGCTTTACTTCTGAGTTTTTATTCTGTTGTTCTGTATGTTTTTTGTACCAATGTTGTACTCTTTTGATTACCATAGTGTTATAGTATATCATAAAATCTGGGATTGTGATACCTCCAGGTTTTTTTCTTCTTCCTCAAGATGCCTTTGGCTATTTGCAGCTTATTAAGTGGTTGCATACAAATTTTAGAATTATTTGTTAAATATCTGGGAAAATGCCCTTGATACTTAGAATAACTGAGCCTGTAGAATAACTGTATGGACAGTTTAATGATACTAATCCAAACCATGAGCATGCTATATCTTTCCATTAATTTGTGTCATCTTCAGTTTTGTTGATCAGTGACTTACAGTTTTCAGAGTATAGGCCTTTCACCTCCTTGGTTAAATTACTCCTACGTATTTTATTCTTTTTGGTTTAATTGTAAATGGGTTTGTTTTTCTCATTATCTCTTTCTGCTACTTCATTATTAGGGTATAGCAATGAAACAGATTGCTATGTATTAATTTGGTATTCTGCAATTTTAGTGAATTTGTTTGTTAATTCTAATAGTTTTTTGGTTTAAAACCTTAGAGTGTTCTATGTATAATATCATGTCATCTGCAAATAGTGACAGTTTTACTTTTTCCTTATCAATTTAGATGCCTTTTCTTTTTTTTGTCTGATAGCTACAGCTAGGAGTTTCAGTACTATGTTGAATAAAACTGATGATAGTGGACATCTTTACCTTGTTTTTAATCTTAGAAGATGAGTTTTCAGTTTTTCACCATTGAGTATAATGTTAGCCTTGGTTTTGTTTTTTGTTTTTTTTATATATGCCCTTTAGTCTGAAATTTGTTACTCTAAACCCACTTTCTTGAGAGTTTTTATTATGAATGGTGGTTATATTTTGTCAAATGCTTTTTTTCCCCATCTGTTGACATGATCATATGTTTTTCATCCTTTCTCTTGTTAATGTGATGTATCACATTGATTGATTCTCAGATATTGAACCATCCTTGCATCCCTGGAATAAATCCCACTTGATCATGGTAAATGATTTTTTTAATGTATCATTGAATTTGGTTTGCTAATTTTTTGATGAGGATTTTTACATCTGTGTTTGTTCGTCACAGATATTGTCCGGTAGTTCTCTTTCTTTGTAGTGTCTTTGTCTGATCTTGGTATCAGGGTAATGCTGGCTTCATAGAATGAATTTGGAAGTTTTCCTTTCTCTTCTATTTCTTGAATAGTTTGAGGAAAATAGATATTAATTCTTTTTAAATATTGGTAAAAGTCACCTGTGAAGCTATATGGTCCTGAATTTTGGTTTGTTGGGACTGTTTTGATTACTGGTTCAATTTTATTATTAGTAATCAGTCTATTGATATTTTCTGTTTCTTCCTGTTTCAATTTTGGAAGGTTGTACATTTTTAGGAATTATCCATTTCTTCTGGGTTGTCCAATTTTTTGACATATAATTCTCTTAACTATATTACATAATACATATACATAATATTCTCTTATAATCCTTTGTTTTTCTGTGGTATCAGTTATTTATCCTCCTTCATTTCTGATTTTATTCATTTGAGTCCTCTGTTTTTTTTTTTTTTTTTTTAATGAGTGTGGCTGAAGGTGTATCAATTTTGCTTATACTTTCAAAGAGCCAGCTCTTAGTTTCATTGATCTTTTCTAATTTTTTTTCATTTATTTTTGCTTTAATCCTTATAATCCCTTCTTTCTACTAGCTTTGGGATTTATTTATTATTCCATTTCTAACCCCTTTAGGTTAGTTTAGGTTGCTTATTTAAGATTTTTCTGGCTAGGCTACTCGAAGTAAGCCTGGATTCTTATAAACTTCCCTCTTCTGTGTTTTCATTTTTCCAGTTTCATCTTTCTAAATTAAAGCCCACTCCTCAGGACACTTGTGAGGTACTCTAAATGCAGAACTTTTCCAGATTAGGGGCTGACAAACTTTTTCTGTAAAGGGCCAGATAATCAATCTTTTCATATATGGAAGTCATTCTGTTGCAAATATGCAGCTTAGCCACCATGGTGCAAAAACAGCCATGAATAATAAATACATAAGCAAATGAGTTTGACTGTGTTCTAATGAAACTTTACTAATAAAAATAGGCAGTGGGTGTAGTTTGCTAAGCCCTATTGTTCATTATCACTGTTCTTACCCAATTTCAAATAGTCTCTACCCTACTAATTTTGCAGCTACTTTCTAAGTGACTGACTAGGTGATGGATCATAGACAAAGAAGTTTTATTTTAATAGTTATATTTAAAAATTTTAAGAAAAAATATTATTAGTGTGTCAAAACTGTGTTTATGGATGTTATTCCTGAAAATATTATTGATTAGAACAAAGTTCATAGTAAATTTTTTTATAAACACTTTATCCTTTTAGAGTAGTGACAGATTCATAACAAAATTGAGAGAAAGGTATATAGGTTTCCCATATTCTCCCTGACCCAATGCATGCATAGCTTCCCTTGCTATCAACATCCCCCACCAAAGTGGTACACTTGTTATAAATGATGAACATACATTGACTGACACACTATTATTACCCAAAGTCCGTAACCTACAATAGGATTCATTTCAGTATTGTGCATTTTTTGAGTTTGCACAAACCTATAATGACATGTGTACATCATTATAGTGTTATACAGAGTATTTTTGCTAGTCTAAAAAATCCTTTCATATTAACTTTTTAAAATGAGTACATACATAGAACTGTATTAAATAAAAAGTAATAGAGGTGATTAAAGGATATAGCAGTAGGTATAGAAATGTGGCTCCTTAATGACTAGAGTTTGAGAAATGACATTGTAAGATTTCTTATTATTATTACCATCAGAGAGATATTTGACTTAAAAAAATAAATGTACTCCAGGCAGGAACTCACAGTTGCCATTGTGTTTGTCAGAGAGTTCCAAAGGAAAAGGAAGGGGCCACCATGATCAAAATAAATATAACTCTATTATCTTTCTTTGTAGGTCTACCTTTTTTAGTTATTACCTCGTATTCTTCTTACCCTTAAGTGCTTTTTTTTTTTTAAATCTTGTCAACTATCAGCTAATCTGCAGTTAGAAACCAGACAATTCCTGAAATTAGAAGAAAGAAAATTCTCTGAACATGATTAACATCATTCCAGGTTGTTCTACTCTTATGCATCTATCTCTATACTATGTGGGACATGAATCAGTGCAGCACTTAAAAGAGAAGGAATATGCATACTGTTGTAGCCAGTATCTTATTTTTAAAATATACTTTTCAAAGAAATAAAAATATGAGCAAACTCTAAAATTACTGCTGTATGCTTAGACATAAATAGGTTCTGGTTTAACATGAAAGCATATAAGAAAACACTCTCAATGATATTTAGAAAAAATATCAGAGGTTACTTTCCTGTTCTCTTAGGTTGTAAGTACAACAGATTTGAGGCCCTTTAAGATATTTTGTAATAGAAAACATTTGAAGTTTGTTAAAAAAATAATTCTCATCCAATACTTTAGTAAAACCATATTGTGAATATTTCATTGTAGGCTTAGAAAATTAATTCAGCTTAACAAACTCATAGAATACAGCTATTCACAAATCAGATTATCATACTTTTTCCTCCCACATGGAATATTTTGCTTTAATTTACCATGGTAGAAAAAATATTTTTCATCATTAACTAATAAAAAACAGGAAGTGTAGTATTCTGGCATTAAGGTGAAATTTGATTTTACATTTTAAAATATTTTCTGTACGTTTATTTTCCTTGAAGCTTCAAGATGGAAGATTTTTGGTCTTTATTCATGAGTATAATGTTACATCTCATATAAATCTCTTTTGTATTAATATATATAATCTATTTGTAGTGGCTAGTTAATTGAATACTAATATTTCTGTCTGTAATCAAGAAAGTAGGGCAACCCGGATGGCTTAGCAGTTTAGCACTGCCTTCGGCCCAGCATGTGATCCTGGAGACCCGGGATCGAGTCCCACATCAGGCTCCCTGCATGGGGCCTGCTTCTCCCTCTCCCTCTGCCTCTGTCTTTGTCTCTCTCTCTCTCTCTCTCTCTCTCTGTGTGTGTGTCTCATGAATAAATAAATAAAATCTTATAAAAAAAAGTGTGTGGATCTCATGAATATAAAGTATTCTAGACTCTTCTCTTTGAAGGAGTCATTCAAATTTCATTGTGTTGCTCTTTTAGGAATGTTCCTATACTGTATGTAACTGCTGTTTTTATCATTTGCATAACTTGTGAGCAAGAGGAGTGAGCTAAGGGAGAGGAGAAGGGGGAGAAGAGGAAGGAGAGATTTTTCTGCCTTCAATGACTCATCCTGTATCTGCAGGCTGTAAAAAGAGAAGATCCTTAAAGAGGTTGAAGAGAACAGCAGTAAGGATCTTTTTTGAAAAGTGTTGTCCGTGAACTAGAGTTTTGGAGGGAAGAATATTAGTAGTGGAGGCTGACTCTTCTCTGAAAAGTCTCAGTTCTGCATTTCCTGAGTTTGAAAAGCAAAGGGATACATTTTCCCATCTGGCAGGCAAAGACCTCACAGAAATGAAAAGGTTTATGTGGTCTCGCGATGGTGTTTGCCCACATAGACTCATGTTGGGTGGTTGACACTAGCATGAGAAGAAACTGTCAGAAATCTGGGGCTGATGGGACTGTTGCTGGTGGCCAGAAAGAGGAGGTATCCCAAGGATCAATGGCGAAAGAGGAGACCCTCAGTGCTGGGAGGCTTCCCAAGATATCAGTAAAATCCTTAGGCTTTGTAGGTGCCATGTCCAGAGGGTAGCAGTGCCAGAGTTCATTCAGAAAAATATTTATTGAGTTCCTGGCACACTTCTATACCCTGAGAATAGAGTAGTGAACCAATAAATAAAAATCCTTTCTCTCATGCAAGTTACTTTAGAAACAAGGGGCAGACAATAAACAAGTAAGATGTAATCTACACTGTCAAGTGTGATAAAACCACCAGAAAAACAAAGAAGGATGAGAGCCTATGAAAGGCTAATGGGAGTGTGAAGGAGATGACAGGACAAACCGTAGCTGTGGGGGAAGTATTTCTGAGAGGAACCAGCCAAGGCAGCACCTTGAAACGGGGGGATCTCCTAGGTGGGGAGAGGACATTACAGAGGCCAGTGTGACTGGAACAGGGTGGCAAGGAGGAGACTACCTAGTGGAGCAAAAGAGTGATAGATTCTGGCCTTCATTTTGGAGGTTTTACTATGGCTGCTGAGTGGTAAAAAGATAATAAGGGAACAAATGTGAAAGCAGAAAAGACCGATCAGGAGCCTACTGCCATAGTCTAAATGAGATGTGATGGTAGCCTGGACCAGGGGTTAACTGGTAAAAGTGATGAGAAGGAGTTGAATACCAGATGGATTTTGCAGGTTGAGCCAACAGATTTTATTGACAGATCACTTATGGAGTAAAATAAGAAAAGAATCAAGTAATTCTGAGGTTTCGAGGATAGAAAGGATGAAGTTGCCATTAACTGAGATGGATTATGTTCTAGAACATAGTTGGGGGGAAAGTTATCAGGACCTCTGCTTTAAAGTGGTTAATTGGAGACATCTGCTAGACATTCTGGTAGACATTTGTCAAGCTCAAGGGCAAGGACAAGGCTGACATGATAAATTTAGGAGTCTTCAACGTACAGTTGATATTTAAAGGCATGAAAGTACATGAGATCAAGAAGTGAGCATTTTGATGGAGAAGTCTGAAGGTTGAGTCCTCAGATACATCAACATTTAAAGGTCCAAGAGAGGGGGATCCCTGGGTGGCTCAGCGGTTTGGCACCTGCCTTTGGCCCAGGGCGTGATCCTGGAGTCCTTGGATCAAGTCCCGCGTCGGGCTCCCAGCCATGCAGCCTGCCTCTCCCTCCTCCTGTGTCTCTGCCTCTCTCTCTCTCTCTCTGTGTGTCTATCATAAATAAAAATAAATAAATCTTAAAAAAAAATAAAGGTCCAAAAGATGAGAATGAACCAGAGAGAAGACTGAGAAGAAGTCTATTAGATCACACTTGCACCAACCATTAAGATCTTTGTTACAAGTAAATGTCCTTTCTCCTCCCCCCTGCAACCTTGAAAGTGCTAGTTACTAGTTAGGGAAGTAGGAATTAGATGAGAGAAGAAAAATGAAAACCATGTTCTCTCCATCTTATAAGCTTATAAGCCTCAGACAGGCTGAAGCTGGGGAGGGGAAGAAGTTTCAATCGGATGAGAGATTAGAGCTATGTGATTGTTGGATTTGAGTGGACATTTTATTCATCTGAAAAGGATGGGAAAACCTAGGAAGTTTGAGGGATTTCCTAAGATTAAGAAAGAATGGGTCAAAAGAAACTGCAGAATGGCACTGGCAGATAATAAAGTTGCTTTATGCTTGCACCTTAGTGATTTCAAATACTCACTGCTATATATTCTCTCAGTTTACATGAAACTGTTAAAAACATTTAGAACTTCATGACTTATAGTTGATTTTGCATAAATCATCAAACAAGTGCTCTGAGTAATGTGAGGAAAAGGGAATTGAAACATGAAGGTCTTTCACAATCTCAGTGAAGGACCCCCAAGGTATTCTGGTATCTTTGAGAATTGCCCAGGTAACTTCCTCTGGACAAGCAGCAGTTCCATCCTATACCATGAAGCAGTCATTCAAGTGTGTAATATGAGTGTGTCTCTGCAGCATTCACCCAGATAGAGTGGGACCCCAGTGAGGCCCAGTCACAGTTTTGGTGAGCCAATCCAGTCAGACGTTTTGCATTTGCTACTTCATGCAGAGAGAATGCTAGTGGATATCTTGTTAAATTTAGGCAACTCCATTGCATCCATGAGCAGATCACTGTGTGTACCTTCCAGGCTGACTCACACATCCATACCTACACACCCATTATATATATATATATATATATATATATATATATATATATATATATATGCCATATATGTATATGTGTGTGTGTGTGTGTGTGTGTGTGTATATATATATATATATATATAAATGGGTGTGTATCTCTCTATAGTTCACTATATTTGTGGTTACTTATTGAATGTAAACTGAATGTTTATGAAGATAACCAGTCAGGTGAATAAGGAAATCAACGAAATCCAAGAAACTACAACTGTACCAATTCTAGATTAACTTTCTTTATAAGAATTATACATAGTATGTGTCTTAGTAATGTTCATACCACTTTTATTGAGTTTCTTTTTTTAAGGTTTTATCTGAGAGACAGAGAGATCACAAGCAGGGTGAGGGGCAGAGGGATAGGGAAAGGGACAAGCCAGCTCCCCACTCAACAGGGAGCCCAATGTGGAGCTCCATCCCAGGACCCTGAGATCATGACCTGAGCCAAAGGCTGATGCTTTTGAGATGGATTATGTTCTAGAACATAGTTGGGGGGAAACTGACTGGGTACACCCAGGTGCCCTGGGTTTATTTCTTTTTATAGTAATGATGGGATTGAGGAAAGACCACCCCCCAAAAATACCACTTTGGTATATTGTTTTGAATTAAAATTGTTTATTTTGAATTAAAATTACTTAAGAAATGGCAATGCGAGAGGGACACTCTGACCTTCTTTTATACCTTGGAAAGTAGGAAATAAATTTCCCTTCCCACCTGAAGGGTGAAAGGCATCCTTATCTCCAGACAGAAAATTTAGGGCCAAGAAGCTGTATAAACAAACTTGGTCACTTCTTTATTTTGCTACTCCAAGCCCTAACCCCTTTGTCAAATCTTCACAAATAATGTTCCTTTGTTTAAAAGGTATAAAAAGCTGCCTGCTTTGGTCACTTCTTTGAGTCTCATATTTCTGTGGATTCCCTTACCATAAGAAATTAGTTTTTCTCCTATTCATCTCTCTTATGTTAATTAGTAGGCCAACCAAAGAATGTAGAAGGGAATAAGGGAAAAGTTTTTTCCTCTGCAGTAATAAGTATGAAAAGCACAGAGATTAATGAGTATATTATAATTCTATCATGGAATGTAGGACAGATTTCTTTTTTCTCTTAATGCCATTTATTCAGAAGATACAAAATAAACGACTGGATGCACCATTACGGTATTGATAAAAGATCAAGATTTCTTAAATTAAGGCTTTTACTGCATTAAGCCAAATACATTTTGAAATCCTGAGGGTTTTATGATTACATCTCAATATACTGATGCTTAACAAAAAAAAAATTGGAACAGAAAATATTAAATTCTTGCATTTTTGCCAAGTCCAAATGGTTATAGTAAATTTAACTTCGGAATTTCCTGACTTTTGTGTTGTTGAAATTGTAGGTTTTACCCAACATTAAAGGAGGCTTTCAATTTAATTTCCCTATATTTAAATTTTTTAAGGTAATTGTGGAAGGCAAGAAGAATGGGAAGAAAGCAAGCTTCTAGAGGACATAGTTTTAACAGCTCACCACTCAGTTGTTAAAAATATTCTCCTACAGAAGCTCAGCATCCTTATTTTAAGTCTTCAGGATTTTGGAACTTATAAACGATTTGGTGTTACTCATTTTGGGCTGAAAAAGGGTAACAAAATGTTTCTACCCTGAGTAAATTGAAAAAAGAGGAAAGGAAAAGCCACTGAATGGCTATGCTTCTCAAGAAATAACCTTTTTGGGATGCAGACAAAAAATTTAAGCTCATATTGTTTGACTATATTATCAGTAACTTTTATGTCTTTTGAAATAGAAATAGCTTTCCAACTGTTTTAGTGTTAAAAAGCACTGTGATGGACTTGCCTCTTGCTGCCATTACTTCATGCTTGAGTTACTCCAAATTAGTGTTTAGAAAGATACAGTATTGATTTCAGGCCAAAAGGGAACCATTCATTACATGGCTACACAAGTAGCCTTTAAAAAAAAATGCCATTATTCTGCCTAAACAGACAAAAAAAAAAAACAAAAAAAAAAAAAAACCCTCTTAACTGAGAATTCCCTTTGGTGCCCAGAGACTATTTTAAATGTACTTCCTTAGATCAATAACAAGAGAAAAAGGACCAAGAAGGAATATATAATCCTACTATGGTAAAACCATGAGATAACAAAAAATATTGACAATACATGATAGACAACATCTCTGTACAATGGATTATTATATTATATTATTATTATTATTATTATTATTATTATTATAATGGATCGTGGTGTTTTCCGTCACCCTAAAAATATCTTTCCCTTTCCATCTTTCTCTCTAGCTCCTACCCCCTCTTTTCCTTCTTCTTTACATCAAACCTGGGAATTATCTACAGTTATGCCTACTTTCTGTATTCTGCCTCATTCTGGAACCCTCTGTGATCTGTGCAGTATCGTCTCTAGTTAAGTGAAGCTAATCTCATCAAGATCGCCAGGTAGAGTTTTCCTATTCCTTATCTTACCTGACTTTCCTGGTCAGATAAAACATCATCTGGGACGCCTTTGTGGCTCAGTGGTTGAACATCTGCCTTTGGCTCAGCCGTGATCCCAGGGTCCTGGACCAAGTCCCGCATCAGGCTCCCCACAGGAAGCCTGCTTCTCCCATTGCCTGTGTGTCTGCCTCTCTGTGTGTCTCATGAATAAATAAATGAAGTCTTTAATAAAATACAAAACATCATCTACATGCAGCTGCCCCCTCCCTCCAAATGGAGCGTCTATAATCTGTCTCCTGTGTTCCCTACCTTTGATCTAGTAAGCCTGTACCCTCCCCCACAGTTACCTCAACCTTAGCTTGCAGAGTTGTAGCTCCCCAAACCCACCCTTTGTGTACCTTACCAAGCACTTCCACTATACCTTGTCACAATCCTAAATCTAGGGTTCCTAGATCTTGATTCCTCCGTTTCTTGACACATATATTTTTTTAAAGATTGATTGATTGATGAGAGAGCATGTGCATACTCAGTGGGGGAGGGGCAGAGGGAGAGAATCTCAAGCCAAGTTCCCTTAGGCCCTAGAGCCTGACACGGAGCTGAAGTTGGATCTCATGACCTGAGCTGAACCCAAAAGTCAGGCCACTTAACTGGCTGAGCCACCCAGGTGCACCCTGACACATTTTTACTACCAGGGTATTTGAATGAATTGTGTTTCCTAATGTATCTGGAATTTATCCACTCTTCTGTGCCTTGATCCCTATCATCTCTTTTGGATTACTGAGCTTTCTTTGGCATCTCCCTACATCCTGCTTGTCCCACTGCAGTCCTTTCTCCACACTGTAGGCACAGTGATCTTGCCAGACCATGTTTGGCCATGTCACTTCTCTGTTTGAGTCCCTTGATTTTTTTATGAAGTTCCTACATGAGCATCCTCTACTTCCTTCTCTAGCTTCATTTCTTTCTACATATTCTGTGATTCAGACCCATTAACATTTACTTAGTTCCTCAAATAAATCATGCTCCCTCTTGCTTCACCTTTGTGTGTGCTCTTCCCTCTGCCTAGAAAAGAGTATTCCATTTTCATCTTCATAGCCTGATGTGGTCCTCTTTATCTGATGTGTTTTCGTGTGACTGTCCAGGGGAAGTCTTTTCTGACCCATTTCTCTTCTATGTTTCCCTTTCACCCTGCACTGCTCATGCTTTAGTGTTTATCACACCACATTGTCATCAGTATCATTGTGCTCTCTTGGCTACCACCACCAGCTGGGGAAGGAGTCCAGCAAATCCCTGGTTTCATCTCCACTCATTGCTTTGCAATTCTATTTGTGGTCCAAGGAAACGTTTATCTTGTGTTTTGGAAACAGCTGGGTCTTCTTTATTTTTTTCTTTTTATATGTCATCTATCATGGTTATGTGTTTGGAATAGAAGGGGGGAGTGCTAGAGCATTTTTTAAAAGAGTTTATTCATTTATTTGAGAGAGAGAGAGAGAGAATATGAATGAGAGATGGGTAGAGGGAGAAGCAGGCTCTCCCCTGAGCAGGGAGCCAGATGTGGGGCTTGATTCCAGGACCCTGAGATCATGACCTGAGCTGAAGGCACATGTTTAACTGACTGAGCCACTCAGGTGCCCCAGAGAACATCTTGACGAGAAATCACAATCTGCATGTTTAGTAAGCTGTCCAGGTGATGTTTTTGTGTGCACATTAAAGTTTTTGTGACATGTGCTCTATTTTATTTTACCTAAAAGACTGAAGCTATTTGATGTGAACTTATTCAACTTCAGATTATCTTATTGCATCCTTGTTTTCCATTTTCACTGCCTTTGATGAAGTGTCTTTGCATTTTTCAAGAGCAAAATGTTCTGGCTCTATACTTCCTTCTGTGATCTTTTTAGACTTCTAACTCTTACTGTTAATTAGCTCAGTTTCTAGCTTGTATCTCTTCTCATTCCTGATTCTCCTTACCTACAATCAAGGCCATCCTAAACCACATTTTTTTTTTTAAGTTGGTTGGCTTGCTTTTATTAAAACCCACTCCTCGGGATCCCTGGGTGGTGCAGCGGTTTAGCTCCTGCCTTTGGCCCAGGGCACGATCCTGGAGACCCGGGATCAAATCCCACATCAGGCTCCCGGTGCATGGAGCCTGCTTCTCCCTCTGCCTATGTCTCTGCCTCTGTGTGTGTGTGTGTGACTATCATAAATAAATAAAAATTAAAAAAAAACCCACTCCTCTTATTTGATTTCCCACAAACATTGAGAACTAAAATACTTTAAAATTGTGATTTGATAGCATTGGGTATTATACGCAACTGATAAAATATTGAGCATTACATCTGAAACTAAGTATGTACTATAGGTTGGCTAACTGAATTTAAATTAAAAAAAATAAAATAGTGATCAACTCAAACATTTCCAAGCCTGGTTGAATTCAATTCTGGAAAACTGTGTGGGGGTTCCTCAAAGAGTTAAAAATAGAACTGCCCTGCAACCCAGCAATTTCACTGCTGGGGATTTACCCTAAAGATAAAGATGCAGTGAAATGCTGGGACAGCAGCACTCCAATGTCTAAACCACATTAACAACAAAACTCCTTTCCTCTGTCTCTTTAGTTTCTTGTCAATATTATTTCTTTCTGACTTTTTTTGCTATAAGGTTTCCTAAAAGCTTAATATACACCAGTGATTTCAACTTCTACCCCACCAATTATTTCTTATCCTTTTATAAAATTGCCTTTGTTCTCATGACTCCCTGATAGCATTTACTATTCTTGGTTACCGTGTTTCTTCTTAAATATCATTTCATGAAGTCTGAGTTTCCTCTGGTGCTATAACATATTAACAAAAACTTAGTGACTTAAAGCACAGATTTGTTATTTTATATTTTTGGAAATATGAAGTCCAAAATAGGTCTCACCAGGCTGAAATCAAGGTGTGGACAGGACAGCATATTCCTTCTGGAGTGTCTAGGGAAGAATTCATTTTACTTTTCCAGCTCCTAGAAACTTCCTTATTCCTGGCTTGCGGCCCCCTTCCATCTTTGAAGCTAGCAATATAGCATCTTCAAATCTTTCATCAAACCTGACACTGTTGCCTCATCTTCCACTTACAAGGATTCTTTATCACATTGAACCTAGAATTAGATAATACAGGATTATCTCCCCATCTCAATTTGAGTTATTTGCAATCTTGAATCCCCTTTGTCATATGAACTCACATAGTCATGGGTTCCCAGGATTAGGACTCTGACATCATTGGTGAGCCATTATTTTGCCTGTTACATTGGACTTCTTTGAAATTTAAATCAGGGGCTCTTGTGTGGTACACTTGGTTGAGTGTCCGAATCTTGGTTTTGGCTCAGGTCATGATGTCAGGGTCATGAGATTGAGCCCTGCTTTGGGCTTGGAACTCAGCCTAGAGTCTGCTTCATGATTCTCTCCCTCTGCCCCTCCTGTGTTCTGTTCTGTTCTTTTCTCTCTCTCTCTCTCTCTCTCTCTCCTCCTCCCTCCCTCTGTTAAATACATACATACATATTTTTTAAAAATTTAAATCACTTTTCAAAATAAAATAAAATTTAAATACCTTTTCAGTAATCCTGGTGAGCTTTCTTTTCTTTTTTATCTTCGCTTGCTATCTCTCTTCTTTCAAATGAATATATCCCCTTTGAAAGTGTTGTTACCATCCTCTCTTTTGTTCTTTTCTCTTTATATTCTCTGCTTAACTGATTTTATTTGCACAGATGGTTTTGGTTTCAACTATCTTTATCCATAGCTGCTGATCCCTTTATAGAAATCTACCCTGGATTTTCAGCCATTTTCTAGATACTTAGCTCAAAATGTTAATAAAACCATCAAGTTTCCCAAAAATATACTTCCTTGGGCACACCTGGGTGGCTCAGCAGTTGAGGGTCTGCCTTTGGCTTAGGTAGTGATCCCGGGATCAAGTCCCACAACAGGCTCCCTGTGGAGCCTGTTATCCTCTGCCTATGTCTCTGCCTCTCTTTCTCTGTCCCTCATGAATAAATAAAATCTTTAAAAAAAATATATATATATATACTTCCTTGGTTTTATCAATTTTTTAATATTAGTTCAGTAATGAAATTTTACCCTCCCTTTCTCTTATTCTTGGTTTTACTTTCAGGATGCTTTTTCCATTCATTGTTTCCTTTCCTAGTCCCCCATCATTCACTGGAGCTTTGATCATATTATCCCTGCCTTGTTCTTACCTTAGCCCTGTTCTTCTTTATCAACACTGGTAGGCACATTTACCAAAAGTAAAGTTATTTGTATTAAGTTTTTTATTTTAATTCCAGTATGGTTAACATACAGTGTTACATTAGTTTCAGACATACAATATATGATTCAACATATACATTGTTCAGTAGTCATCATGATGAGTGTATTCTTTAATTCCCATCAAAAGTAAAATTCTTACTCTTTCCCTGCTTAGTGATTTAGGTTCTCCTCATTGCTTCAAAATAAGGACAGATTCCTAAAAATGACATTCTGACTTTCCAGTTGTATTTTCTTCTACTCCCTTATAAATACTCTCAGCTCATGGGAAACTGTTCATTCCTCATCCATACCTTTTAATTGTTCACCTCTGTACTTTAGCTTATAGTGTTTCCTCTGTCTGAAAGAACTCCTGTCATCTTCTCTCCATGTTGAAGTTCTGTTCCATGCCTTAGGGTTCCTTATTACTGTTCCTTATTACTGTGTCCTCCAGGAGCTTTTCCTTGTTCTCATAATTGAATTGAGATAGTATATTGTTGACCTTCTCTAGTGGAATCCATCATATTGTGCCTTGTTTTACATTTACTTAATTATACTACTATACTAGATTATAATACTACACTACTTAATAGATTATAAATTCATAGAGAGCCAGGCTCCTGGTATTTCTCATCTCCTTTCCCTACCCTCATTCCATTTTCAGAAGCTCTCATCTAGGTGGGAACAACAGAGTGAACTGCTTTTCCTTCTACACCCAGCTTCCACTGGTAGGTGGGAGGCTTACCCCAGGTTGTACCACTGGTGATTGTCCAATGGCACCAACTCCAGTTTGTTCAAAGAACAGAGGTTCCATTCAGGGAGGGATATACTGAGAATACAGGAGCTGCCAGTCTCCTTCCCCAGTTCCTGCTGGTAGAGCAGATGTATCACTGCAGGAAAAGTGAGTTCTTTCACTGGCGTCTCTGAAGTACCCAGGGAACAGGCAGATCATGAGGACTGAGAAAGCCTTAGCTCTGCCTGAAAGGACAATTTTATTTGGAACAGGGAATGGAGAACTCTATACCTAAGGGCACTATCAGACACAGTAGAAATTTTGGAGGGAGACAATTAAGAGGAGGTGAGTAGCCTAGTGATTCAAGCAAAATAGTAGCACATCCAGAAAGTTAACAGAATTAGATAGAGTCCAGAAGAGCCCTCCTAGGATCCCACTCAACTCTGAGATTTGAGAAGGTTGTTGTATGTGCTAGGCTGCATGCACTCAGGAGCAGAATGTCGGACTTGAAAGCATTTCTCAAGCAACACACAGACCTATCAGTGCGTGACAGAGGCCTCACTGACACAAAAGGCTTCAAATCAATCTCTGACCAAAAACTGAATAATTTAAGCTACTCTGACCAAGGAGTGACTCCTAGGAAGCCAGGCTTAAAAATTATAACACAGATGTCCCTACCCATGTGCAATTACATACGTGCCCAAAGCTCTACCTCCTCAAGCGAGATCAGAGAGGGGACTTACAAACTACTCTTCCTTGGCTATACATGGGGCAAAAAGCTCCATATACTCTTTTAACTGTGATAGCATCCTCTATGCCACATGCACATCCGGCAGCAAGCAGTAGAACTCTAACTGGCTAAGGGGCCTTAAGTACAAAATTTGACCAATCAGTACCTTGCACAGTCTATAGAAGACATACTTTAAAATAAAATATACACATGGGTTGAATATTAAAATAAAAAAGATGCATCATATAAACCACAAACAGCTAGCTAGAATGGCTAACTTATTACCAGACAAAATAGATTTTAAATAAAAAATTGCTAGGAACATTTCCTAGTGATAAAAGATTTAATCTACCAGAGTTATGATTATAAAAATGTATATGCTCCTAACAACAGATTCCCAAATACATGAAGCAAAACTAACAGAATTGAAGGGAGAAATATACACTTTATCAACAATACTGGAGAATTCAATACCCCACTTTCAGTTATGGATACAGTAAATAGCAATGAGGCAGAAGATAAACAAAGAACTAGAATAGTGAACAACATGATAAACTATTTAGATCTGACACACATCTGAACAACACTCCACACAACAGAATATATATTATTCTTGAAATTACACAAAATGTTTTCCACAACAGATCATATGCTAGGCCATAAAACAAGGCTTAATAAAATTTGGAAAGATTGAAGTCATGCAAAGGATGTTCTCCAACCACAATGGAATTAAATGAAATTAATAACAGAAAGAAATTTGGAAGGTTAACAAGTATGTAAAAATTAAGCAGCAGATTACTAAGTAACTAATGGTGCAGAGAAGATTCACAGGGAAACCAGAAAATAATTTGAGATGAATGAAAAAAAAAAAGAACAGGCAAACTGTGAGATGCATTTCAAGCCATTCTTAGAGGGAAATCTCTAGCTGTAAAACACCTCTACTAAAAAGAAAGATCACAAACCAATAACCTAATCAGACTGAAAATAAGGAAAATCGAGCTCAGAAAATAATAGAGGATGTCAACAAAACAAGCAGTTGATTGAAAAGGTCAGCAAAGTTGACAATCCTTTAGACTGAACAAAAAAAAAAAAAAACTCAAATTACAAGTCATAAGTGAAAGAAAACACATCACCAGTGACTTACAAAAATGATCATAAAGTAATATAATGGCCAACTATTTGCCAATAAAGTAGACCACTTAGATAAAAAGAGTAAGCCCTTGAAAGACACAAACTACCAAAACTATCTTTAGAAGAAATGGAAATATCTGAATAGATTTAATATTAACATTGTGGTAACATGTTCTAGCAATTGTAAAGACATCCAATTAGTACTTTTAAAAATTTCCCAGAAGAAAGAAAATCCCAAACCCAGATAACTTCAGTGCTAAATTCTACAAAACATTCAAGAAAGAATTAATCCCAATATTTCCTAAACTCTTCCCCAAAATAGAGAAGGTAGCAATGTCTCCCAGTTCTTTTTCTGAGGAGAGTGTCACACTGATACTAAACCCAAAGAAAGTAAGAAAAAAATTAGAGATAAATATTAATATTCCTCATTGAATACGGATGTAAATATCCTCAAGAAACTATTAGCACATGGAGTCCAACTACATACAAAAAGGATTATACATCATAATCATATATTCTAATTATATACACATACATATTTATTCCAGGAATTCAAGGTGGGGTTGTTCAGCCTTTGAAAAATCAAATGATGTAATACACCATCCAAATACTTGAATAATAAAAGACAAAAGCCATATAGTCATTTCAATAGATGAAAAAAATGCATTAAGAAAATCTGACACCTTTTCATGATAAAAATGATCAACAAATTAGGAATCAAAAGAAACATCCTTAACTTGATCAAGGGCAGTTATGAAAAACTATGGTTAACATATGTCCTGGCAAAAGAATGAATGCTTCTGACTAATGGAGCAGTTAGGTAAGAAAAGGAAATAAATAGTATCCAGATTAGAAAAGAGAAAGGAAAACTATCAATGTGCAGATGACATACCTTTGGTGGAGAAGATGTCAACTATAAAGTGAAAAGCTATCCATTGAAGTGAAGGAAGTATCCTCTAAAAAAACTATTGGAGCATGAGAGACACCTAACTCTGGGAAATGAACAAGGGGTGTTGGAAGGGAGGTGGGCGAGGGGTTGGGGTGGCTGGGTGACAGGCACTGAAGGGGGCACTTGACAGGATGAGCACTGGGTGTTATGCTATATGTTGGCAAATCAAACTCCAATAAAAAATATACAAAAAAAAAAAAAAAAGAAAGGGGAGCTGCAATTTTTTTCATTAAAAATAAAAAGGGAAAAAAAGACAATAAATAAATAAAAAACTATTGGATCCAATAAAGGAGTTCAGCCAGGTTGATGTTATGCAAACTTACAGTGCAAACTTCAGTGGTTTTTAGTATATTCACAGGGTTGTGCAGTCATTGCTACAACTTAATTTATGAATATTTTCATCCCTTCAAAAGTACTTCCATCTCATCAGTAATCACTCTCCCTACCTCCCTCTAAGCTTTAGGGAGTAACTAACCTATATAAAACTAGAAGATCTGGGATCCCTGGGTGGCGCAGCGGTTTAGCGCCTGCCTTTGGCCCAGGGCGCGATCCTGGAGACCCGGGATCGAATCCCACGTCGGGCTCCTGGTGCATGGAGCCTGCTTCTCCCTCTGCCTGTGTCTCTGCCTCTCTCTCTCTCTCTCTCTGTGACTATCATAAATAAATAAAAATTAAAAAAAAAAACTAGAAGATCTACAACTAATAATGACTCATCTGTCTCTATAGGTTTGCCTGTTCTGGACATCTCCTATAAATGGAATCATAAAATATATGGTATTTCATAACTGGCTTGTTTGATTTAATATAACAATATATAAAACTCAGTTGCATAGCCATACACTAGTGGTGAACATTCTGAAAGTGAAACTAAGAAAAAGATTCCATTTATGATTGTATCAAAAAGAATAAAATTCTAGGGATACATTTAACATGGAAAGTGAAAGAATTTTACATTTAAAACTCCAAACCCCCCCCCCAAAAAAATAAAAAAAATAAAACTCCAAAACCCTTTTGAAAGAAATTAAAGAGGCTCTAAATAAATGGAAATATATTCCATGTTTGTAGATTGTAATACTTAATATTGTTAGGATGATAACATTTCCCAAATTGATGCAACACAATCCCTGTTGCAATCCCGATTTGCTTCCCCCCACCACCACAGATTAGCAGTCTATTCTAAGGTTCATATTGGAAATTCATATACAAGTTATGTGTCAGATATAGGACACATATAAAAAACCTTTGCGACTCAGTTCTCTCATATTGCTAAAAACTGAACAAAGCAATTAGATATTTCTCTGAAGAAGTATAAGAAGCCAGTAAGCATATTAAAATGGGCTCAACATCTGTAGTCATTAGGGAAATGCAAACCCAAATTACAGTGTGATACCACTTCACAATATTAAAATAAAAAAGATAATAATGACTTTTGGCAAGGATGTGGAGAAACTGGAATCTCCATACGTTGCTAGTGGGAATTTAAAACACTATAGGTGCTTTGGAAGACAATTTAGCAGTTCCTCAATAAATTAAACATAGAGTTACCTTATGACTGAGCAATTTCCCTTTTAGGTGTATACCCAAGGGAGATGAAAACATAAAACTAGTACCCAAATGTTCATAGCAGCTCTTTCCATAATAGCCAAAAAATGGAAATAACTTGAATATCCATCAACTGATGAATGAATAAATGAATGAATAAAATGTGATATATCCATACACTGTAATATTATTCAGCCATTAGAAGGAGGAAGTACTAGTGTATGCCACAACATTGATAACCTTGAAAATGTTATATTTTGAAGGGATGAAAATATTCTAAAATTAAGTTGTAGCAATGACTGCACAACCCTGTAAATATACTAAAAACCATTGAAATTTGCACTGTAAGTAGATGAATTATACTACCATATAATATATATATTTCAATAAAACTTTATGAATATATGACTGAATTTTGAGTACACTTGATACACATCATGCATTCAAAATCTGAATAGGGGAAAGCAAACATTATTTTTCCATTATAGCTTATTTTACCATTTCAGTAATGCTTGTTCTCCTTATTTCAAATGCTTGAAAAAGGTAGCAGCTTACTCTGTTTAAAATTTAGTTGTGAATTTAAATAGCATATTAAATAACTGAAATTCAGTGTAAAGTGGAAATATACCTTTTTTCCTATAATAAGAAAAATTATACAGAATAGTCCAGATACATATAGTTCCTTGACATTGACAGAAAGAAAATATGAATGCTTTTTTCAAACAAAATTTCTTATTTTACTTGTTTTAAGTTCTCTGTAGCATAATTGTTACATGGACTGCTTTATAGTATGACGTCCATATTGGAATTGACAGGATCTCTAGGGCCATGTTCTTAGAATTCAATGATATCGGAGATCACACTTAGCACTACTTACCAAATTATTCAACATATTCTGCTTAGAGTAAGATTTACAGTAAATGTTGTAAATGCTGGTTGACAAATATGAGGTTCTGTGGTTTGGCAGTCAAATTTGTCAGATGGTTTTGCTTAGATCTAATTTTCTTTTAGAAAAAAACAAAAAAAAAGAACCCTGTGCTCAACTTCTTCAAATTACCAAGCACTTTCTAGCCCTTCTTTCTTTACCCTTCCATGCTGTACTCAGCAACACTCTCCATTTGACAGTGTCCTTGCTGGCCCTCATTCCTCATACTCTTCCTCTTCTTGCCCTCATTTTTCCTTCCTGGGTCTCCCATAATGGCCTTCTCTTCTTTTGACTTCTCTTAAATGGTGGTGGTTTTCAGAAGTGCCCTCCTTAACTTCTGTTCTCTTAATTTATGTGTCTCCTTTGGACATCTCATTTATTGCCACAACTTCAAACACAATCCTCTGAGTTCATACATAATTTACAAATGTATGTCTTTATGGCTCATGTATTTATTCAGTTTCAAATTTGTAGATATTCAGTTGAAATTGCTGACCACTTCTCTCAAAAATCTCAAGTTCAAAAAGTCTAAAACCCAGCCTAACCTTAAAATGTCTTCTTCCCTCCATATCCCATCCTCAGTTAATAGCACTACCATTATCTCCATTGTTTATCAAACTAGAAGTCTAAGATATTATTATCTAGTAGCAAAGTCCTATTGATTTCCCCTTCTTCGTATCTCATGAATATGTGTTCTCTTCCTCATCATAAAGCTCTACTCCATGCTTTCATCATTGATCACTAGGCTGTTCATTATCTGTCCACATTACCCATAAGAATTGTCCTTCTAAAATATTGATTTGCCTATGTAATGCTCTTGTTCAGTTTAACCTCCTTCAGAGACACCACTGATCACCTCAGAATAAAAGCCAAAGTCCTTGGGAGGACTCTGCAGGATTCAGCATATGGCTAGCTATCTAAGCTCATCTTCTATCAACATCCTACCCGTTCTGGTACATTTCCCATGCTTCAGGTGTGCTCTGTTTTCAGATGTACTCACCCATTCTGTTTTTTGGTTTTATTTTTTGTTTGTTTTTTGAGATTTTATTTATTTACTTGACACAGTACACAACCAGAGGAACAGCAGGAGAGGGAGAAACAGGCTCCATGCAGAGCTCAATCCCAGGACCCTGGGATCATGACCTGAGCCGAAGGCAGGCACATAACTGACTGAGCCACTCGGGCGCCCCTTGTTTTAGTTTTTGTTCTTCTTTATTAGTCTAAAGTTGACTGTATTCCACTTAACCACAGTTGTTGGTTCAGAACTCCAGGACTTTGCCAACCAGCATATTCTCCTAGTTAGAGGAATGTAGTTCAGAACATTAGCACAAAAAAAAATGTTTGCTGTGTGCTCCTGGGAAAAAAATATTCTCCTTTATAAGAGACAGCCACAGAAAGAGAAAGCCTCTCTTGCACTAGATATTCCAAAGATCTAGCCTAGAACTTCCCCATTAGGGAAGACAGCCTAAGGATGAAATCAAAGCACTGAGGAGGACGTAGTTGAGTGCATCTCAAAGAAACTGAGAAAGAGACATTGGCTTAAACCAACCCTGATGTCCATGCCATATGGACTTCAGATATGCATGCTATTCATTTTTTGGTTTATGTCCATTTAGACCACTTTTTCTGCTGTTTGCCAACCAAAGTCACCAAACTGATAAAGTTTTAAAGATTTTAATTTTTATTTGAGAGAGAGAATGTGTGCACATGTGTGTATGCTCAAGTTGGGAGAGTGGCAGAGAGAGAGAGAGAGAGAGAGAGAGAATCTCAAGCAGAGTCTGTGCTGGCATGGAGCCTGACCTGAAGCTCGATTTCATGACCCCATGGTCATGACCTGGGCCACTGAAGTGCCCCCTGATAAATAAACTTTTTTTAAAAAGTCAAGGGATGGTTGTCCCCAGAGACACTTTAGTTATGCAGAGGATGAATTAAACCTTTTTTAAGACTTTGCCTTTTCCCATGAATAGACTTATCACTCTTAAACACACTTCTGTATATCTTGCCAGGCAGTGTATGTTTTATATTTGTAAAGATATACTTTCAAATCTGATTGTGACATAAAATCTTGAAGAACTAATATTACAAAAGAGCTAAAAGCACATATCCTTCCTACTATAAATTTTAATGCTAAGTTTAAATTTAAAGTTATGGATAAATATTGGTTGGGCATGACTGCGTTGAAATGCAGGGTGTTTTGATCTGTCCAAAAAAAAAGAAAAAGAAGTGAATTTTTCCAATTTAGGTGAAAGCCTATGCAAAAATGAAATACATTACTATTGTTCGTGTAGGATCCCTAAATACTTTAGTAGGAGCCTTTTTTCATACAATTACTTGGAAGCTAACCTCCTAAGGTTTCTAGTTAACTCTAAGAATTATGAAACATGGAGTTTTGCACACTAAAATATTTAATATAAAAACCACAAACTTAATAGCGCTCCATGTGTTCTACTCTGTCCCAGATTTTTTTTTCCTTAAAGAAGAAAAATGTTAAGCATCTTTCATTTTTCTACTCTTTGTTGTCAGGGAGAGTATTTGGAAGTAGAGCACAAAGATGTGCTTTATGATGAAAGGAAATGCCTGGAAATGAGTTAATGCTTAAATGAAGGACCTAAGGTTTCTAATTTTTAAGAACTTAGATCAATCCTGAGCTCTTTACGTGCCTTGACTTTTGGTATGACTGTAGAAGATCAGAAAGCAGCTTAAGGTGTTTCACCTGTGTAGAGTTTGCTGCTCTACTGTGTACTCCTCTCTTTCATAGTCTTCCTTATCCTCAAGTGACTGATCAGTGTACTTGGTGATTAAAGCACAGCTCTTCTAGTTTCCTTTCTGTTCTGGATCCATGTTTGATTTTGTTAAGTTGCACCACATGAAGATAGCAACACAAGACGTAGTAGGTCCAAATTTGGCACACATGATTTCATTTTGTTGCATTAAATCTGATGGTAACTGCACCACATTATGTACTTGGTTCTCATGCAGTCAACTCATGTTAGAGTTCTGATCTCTCTTAGGGAATTGGTCAATTTTGATTTGTACCACTGTGCCTTCAGTGGCTAACTGCTAAGCCTCAAATGAAGATATTATTTCAGGGAATGTCTGAATCTTTTAACTTTTTTATATGCGAACATTCCAAGAAGATGCACAGGCTTCTAGTTATTTCATGACACAGCTTGTAGGCAGGAGTAACTTGTCAGAATAAATGGAGGAAAAAAGAATGATTAGATCAATGGGGGAATTCAAGAATAAGTATTACCAACCATTTTTTAAATTGTGGGGTTTAAAATTTCTTTCCTTGTATTTACAAGAATATAATTTTTCCTGTTTCTTTATTGGTACATTAAAAAATAAATTTATCCAACTTAAAAAAAAAAACTCAAAGAAACTTAAAAGCTCAGGTTTGCTTTTCTATAATCACTATGTTTATGACTTTTAAATCCTTCTCTGTATTTCATGGTCTTTGGTAGCTCTGTGCCCTAAAGAAGATGGGCAACTCCTAGGCATCTGTGGCTGGATTTCGCTCACAATTGCTCATTTCCTCTTAAATGCATTAGCACATAGGTCCCAGTGAACTTAATTGTAGTTTTGTTTGACTTTCCACCTCTCCCTCTGCTTACTGAACTAGAAGAAAAAATACGTTAACGGTTATATACATGGCCAGGTTTTCTGCGTTAATGAAAGTTTAGAAGAAAGCAGATCTTTTCTGAATGTGCAAGGGAATAGACTAGTCCCGGCCTTGAGTAAGCAGAACCTGATAAGTGCAGGGAAGTACAATAAGAAAACTGGACCCCTCCCAAAGCCTCCCAACTTTGCCCTCTGCCATGTTTCTGTATTATTTTAGATTTAAAATTAATTCCCAGAATGTCATATATACCCATATTCAAATGGAAGTACAAAAACATATCCTGAAGCCAGATAGAAGAAAAAATTACTTGCTATCCTCCATTGGTCAAATAATTAGCGTGAAAATCAGCTATAAATTTTTAAACATATTTAGTTATTCCACATTTTAAAGTGTAATTCCTGTATGTGTTTTTTTAAAGGCTGTAGTAGGGATAATTCCCTAATTGATATAGAATGGAAACGAAAACACTGACATCTTTACTTATTTTCAATTTAAATTGTGCTTGGGGGTGGGAGAGAGAAGGATATAGAGTTTTGCTTTAGTTGGCATTGTTTTACTGCCATGGGAGTTTACTTTCATCTCAGTTCCCATAGATATGTGTGAGAAATTCTTTGGGGTCTGAAACAAGAGTATATTCAGGGTTATATGATCTGACCTAATCAACCATGAGTGCTCTGATACTCTTAAAAAAAAAAAAATCCCTTGTCCAAGCTGTTTAATGGAGGCCTTTCTCAATCATCTTCTCCTCCTTCCCTTGATTAGACATCGATGAGTGCAACGTCATTCCTGGGATATGTGAGACTGGAGAGTGTTCCAACACCGTGGGAAGCTATTTTTGCATTTGTCCACGTGGATATGTAACCTCAACAGATGGCTCTCGGTGCATCGGTAAGCCTTGGATTTTTGAAGCCATGATACAGAGCTTCTTTATAATAACAGAATAGCCCAAACATGTATGAAGATGGCAACAATTATAAAATCATTGGGAAAAATGACTGAAAAGGTTGTTTAAAATAAATGGCACCACTATTGAAGGATTGATAGACCAGGTGCTCTTTGCAAAGACTTCAGTTTCAGAAGCCATCTGGGTTTGTTTTATGTTGTCAGAGTCATTTTGGAAATGAAGAAAGACTTCCTCAAGACATTGCTCTTGCCCAGTGCTAGAGACACAATGGCAGAAGAAAGATTTTTTTTTTTTAAATCTGCCTCGGGAGACAGAATGTAGTAATTAAAGCTTCTTTCCTTGGTATGAATCATGAATGTAGTCAATGTCTTATTTACTTAGAGCTTGTTTATTCCAGTGAAAAGAGTTTTTACAAAAAAGAAATTGACACCTTTAATTTTGTGTTTTAAGTATAGTTAAAGTAAAGCCAAATATATGTGTATGTTTTCCTTTGTTTGGAAAGATGAAACAGTGTTTCTCAATCATGGTCTGGGTCATTCATTATTGAGCAAAGCTTAAACTTAGGGCCACCATCCAACAGTGAATGTGAGAGGTGTAGATCCTGCCTTCAGAATACTGTATTGTCATCATATATACTAGTAGAAGAATAGCAATGGCCATAATAGAAAAAACAGAGTTAGTGGGAGTAAAAATAATCATTACCATTTATGAAATACATGCCATGTATAAGGTACTGCGCATCTATATTACTCCCATTATCTCAGAGCTGTGTGGCTTTGGGGAAGCTACTGATTCCTCTCTGCCTCAGTTTTTTTCTATTAAATGTGCAATAAAACATTTTTTATTATTATTAGGAGGAGGAGGAGACGGATGTGCCTCTGCTGGACCTGTATGTTACATAATCCTTATAATAGCCCTGTGTGATAAGTGTAATTACTCAGATTTGCAGACCAAGAAATTGAGGTTCAGAAAGGTTAAGGACTTACACAATGGTGCAGAGCCAGTAGACGGAGCCCGTGCTCTGTTACTGCCACACTACACTGTCTCCTTAGCTACTTTAAGGTGGTGGAGACCCTGTGCCTAGATATCAAGGTCTCTAGTGTGAGTGGTTTCTCCAGCACCGTGCTGCCAATCTGCTTCAATAGGTAGGATGTCTCCGTCTGGCCTTCCTCTCCCAACTTAGAGTAATGATATTTAACTAATAGTTGTTTGTTCTTTATAATGCATGAAAGTTCCTATCTTACTTTAGGTCAAATATTTCATGTGGAATATTAAGTCTAGAAAATGGAGAATGTTAACTGGCTTTAGAATCAGTGTGCCCATTGACTCACTGCATGTAAGTAATTCATTTAATATAATTTTGAAGTCAGAGGTCTATGAGAGTTGAAAGCTAGTAGAACTACCTCCACTTGGCTTGATTTTTCTAAAACAATATATGTACACACACATACACACATGCATCAGCTTTGAAAAGGCATGGATTCAACACTGTAGGAGGAATACCAATGTGGGAGTCATCACTGAATATCATTGGCTCATACTGTAGACCCTAGTTTCAGGAAACGTGTGTTCTAGAATATGGCTAGAAGCAAAAGGGAGGCTGGAAAAGTAAGTGAGGTTATTGTTGTGAAGTTCTGGAAATCCACATAAGGTGTATGTATTTTATTATATACAGTGGAATAATTGAAGGCTTTTGAGAATTGATTGGAGTGGAGGTGGTAAGGGGTGAGAAGAGAAGCAAACTAGTTAGAAAAGAGGAATTTAACACAAATACGTCCAAATTATTTCTTTGTATTTGATTTTTTAAAATTTCTAAATATTTGTTTAGTCAAAAAAAATTTGTGTTCACTTTTCCTTTTGCATTGAAAAGCAGGCATATTCTTCATTATATTCCGATAATCATGATTAAGACTCCCAGTGATTTATGGAGGTTGTTTTTCTTTGCTGTCAGATATTTGGTTTACCATGAAATTATAAGTTCTCTTTATTCCTTGCCTGTCTCTATGAAGTTCTAAGTCTTGACCTGGACATTCAAAGCCCTGTAGAACCTGGTACCAGCCTGTGTTCAAGACTTATTACTAATGATTTGCCACCTCACCCTCACATTTCTGTCACTATTCTGCATGACCACACTACCATCCCTTTGCCCACAACATCCTCTCTTCTAAAGCATCTTGATTTCCTGACTCCTCCCTGTCACCAATTAGATATTCCATTTCCTTCTTGGTCAAAATTGATCAGCCCACCCATAATATTTTTCATTTTCTTCATTTCTGGCTTTATCACATTGTATGGATACTTGTGCTTTATTGGTTGGCCATACTGTATGCTCCATTGATCCTAACTTATACTGTTCCCTCAGAGCCTTACGTGGTGGTTGTAGAGAAGTTTGAGCTCAGTAAATCTTTTAGAAATGAATGGGCAAACCAACAAATGGATGAAGTAGATGATGTTGAATGTGAGAATTTTGTGTTGGTTAATAACTGCTTTGTATCATTTGGCATCCTGCTGGACATGATGTGGTTGCCCCTGAGTTATAGTCCAGAGTACTCCCAAGATAAGAGTCTGCTTGAACTTCTGTGGTACCTATGAATCCTCATTCATTCCAGGGTCAACATCCTGACCCAGGAACAAAAGAGATCCCCTAAGGAGGGAAGAGTGACTCTCCACAATTATAAAACCACTGTTAAAATTAGGCAGCTTAAAATTTCTTTGAATAACTATGTTACATTTGGAATAAGTATGTGTTTTCCAAACAAATCTAACATTTTAATGTGTCAGAGATCTTTGATTTTGATTTTTTAAATCTGAGTCTATTTTCTTACACTGAATTTATGATTGAATTATGTATATCATGGATGTGTCCATGTTATTTATTTCATAACCATGTATATATATATATACTAACAGTAATGAATTGGGTGGACTCAAAACTTTTTCTTGAGTATGAAACTGTACGTTATCTGCCCTTCTGTTCTGAGAGTGACATACGCTGATTGCTGCCCCAATTTCTTATTCTAGTTAACAAAAATATCCAAAAATATATCACATTATAAAGCACCAATAAGGGGGCACCTGGGTGGCTCAGCAGTTGGGTGTCTGCCTTTGGCTCAGGTAGTGATCCCAGGATCCGGGATCCAGTCTGCGTTGGGCTCCCTGCAAGGAATCTGCTTCTCCCTCTGCCTGTGTCTCTGCCTCTCTCTCTCTCTTTCTCTGTCTCTCTCATGAATAAATAAATAAAATATTTAAAAAAATAAAACACCAATAAACCACCTCTTTTCTTTTATGTGTAGGAAAACAATTTCATATGGCAGAAGAATTGAGTTGGGCATTTTAATTTTAATCTAGGATATTCTCATTTTACTGAATATAAAAGTCAAATGCCTAATGTAGTTTTATCTAGGATGTTTTATCAAGTTTTTTTTTTTTAATATCCAGGACAGAGCTTTCTTTTCAACATAGAATACTAACACATGTCAGTTCTGAAAAGAGGAGAAACATGCCTAATAATCATTTTCTTAGAAGCATTTTTAATAGAACAATGTAATGACTCTTATGTCATTTTGGAACCGCTGGCATTATTAGTACCTAATTTCCACATTGTAACACAGGCAGAGAAAATGACTAGCAGACAGCAATGAGTAATTAGTGAGCTGATTAGAGCAGTGAGAAAATTCTGTATGCAAGATGATATGCTTGCTGATGTGAGCCCAAAGCCAGTGGGGACCCCTAAGCAGAGAGACTTGAAAGTATCAGTCAGCAGCAACGCCAGCAAAATTCAGGAAATGAGAGTAAGCATGTAGAAAATCTTGTGGCCACAACATCCTAGGACATTTTCTTGAGCCTTAAAAAAGTTTCAGTGCACAATATTGTCTTAGAGTATTCTTAAGCAAACAAAACCTGAAAACATAATGTGAAAAAATAATAGAAAATGTTTGAGGCCGTGAGTGATTAAGTGCTAAATCATTTTGTAGGTGGGTGCTATGAGTCAAAACGTCTTAAGGAAATGGCTACTGATGTAGACTTTGGCACACAGGTAGTTAGTTGCTGCACAAAGGGAGCAGGACTGTGCCCAGCAAGAAGAAAGCCATGAGCAAGCCTACAGATGCAGAAAGTGTCTGAGGGGCTCCAGAGATGGTGTGAAGAGTTTATCTGACTGAGAAGGAGAGCTGAGGGAGGAAATAGTTAGAGACCAAACAAGAAAGATGGTTGAACTTAAGATTCTGTTGCTAAGATTCTTAACTTCTCTGCTGAGAAGTTTCAGATTGATTCTGATGGCACTGAGAGTCCATCAAGATTTTCAAGCAAGTCAGAGACCATAGATGAAAATCAATGGGGGAAAGAACTTGCTGTTATTACTGCAGTTGTTTGTGTGGCGACTGGTCTTGGTCACGTATGTATGGTATTTGCAACAAAACACTTGAGGGATAACCCAAAATGCCTAAAAATGTTTAACTGAAGGGAGAAGGGGAGACAGGGATGCAATAGTACACTACGTAGTGTTTTACTTTTAACTTCAGCATCACATACACCTCATCTGGTGGAACAGGGATACTAGTTTTAATTGAGAACAAAGGTCCTAGAAAGAAAAGGTTAGATGGTAAGGAAAAAAAACACTTCACAATTTTAAAGTAAGAAATATCCTAGGAACCACAGTACTCCTGTTTCTTTAATTGTTCCCAGTTCTAGTTAGTCTTGTGTAATAGAAACATGAAAGCCTACATGGAAGTATTTTAGGAATAGCAGGAATCTGCAGAATTCATCAGGGGGAACTGAGTTTGGCTCCAGACTGTCACAGAGGCAGGTGCAATCCTCTGGCATCAGGGGATAAAGCCTGAGACAATGGCTGCCATTTATCCAACACCTAGGATCACTAGAATTCTAACCTGAGCTAACCTTACCCGCGTTTTCCGGCTGAATCCTTCATTTCCAATGAGCAAAACTCATTCAACAGGAGATCTCTTTATTTTGAGGTACAATCCCCAGCTTTTACAAGGTTTTCATCACATCGTCTAATTAACCATTAGTTCTCAAATCAAGCTTAGAGTAAATGTCAAACCATGAGAAAACTCTGATAAGCATTCCATTATTTTGCCTCAAGATACATTTATATTTTAATCAGAGAAGATGAATTGCTTCCTCCTTCACAGTGGGGCTTAAATGAGACTTCATGTAAACCTTGTTCAGGAATGTAGTGAGGGTGATAGATTGTTAGAAAAATAGACTTGTTTTCATTACTTCTGGCATATCAGTCCAGCAGTTAAACATACACCAAGCATCAGAAAGATTTGTCCTTATTGTGAAATAAATATGCCTCATCTGCCTTTGCCCTGAATAATTCCCTATTTCAAGGGATGGTGTGCCTAGACAGCTCTCATTTCTATCAGGTGCCTTTTTTTTCATTCCAGACATTCTTCCCTGTGACATGTTTTCAACACAGTGCTTTCTGTGTTTCTGACCATGCAGTTTTTGTATGCAAACAAAAGAGTCACTGCTTTGTGTCAAAATGTATTTTGGGGGAGACCTTAACTATGATGCATCAAATTGATCTGTTTCTTATCCTAGTATGTTTTTGATACACAGGATTGGAAGTAGATGGTCTACCTCCCTGATATTACTAGGAGAAACTAATTGTAGAATTTGAAAAAAAGTTATGATTTATTTTCTAAGCCTCTCTTTCTGCTCTCTACTCTCTCACAAATGACATGGTTTCCTCCAATATGTATCTTAGGGACTGATCAGAGATTTTTGAACTGTGTAGAACAGTGGTTATTTATACTTACTGAATTTGAAGACCACTCTTTGATATAGAAGGATGTTTTTTTTTGATCTACACAGGGTGATAATTCAGTATCTCTGAGACATTGCATAATGGAAAAGCAAATGGGTATTTAGTAATACATTTAAGTGAATTTGTATTTTATTGGTCAAAATGCAGTCTCCATATATGGGAATCACAGTAGTGCCTTCATATGGTGAGGCATTATATACCTGCATTGCATGTTCAATGTAAACACAGATTTGTGGACCTCTCACAATATTTTTGCAGACTCCCGTAGTTTGGGACTGGTATAGATTACTCATGATCCCTGATGAGCACCTACTCATTTTTATACATATTACTTTATTTCCAGTTTTTGGCCTATGAGTTGTTTAAAGTGTATAGGGTTTCCCTGGTTTGCAAATTTTTCCATGCTTGAAAAAAGATGTATTTTCTCCCATTGTTGAAAAGATATATCCTTTAGATCAAACTTGTTTCCTGTGCTGTTCACGTTTTTTTCTTTATTTACTGAATTTTGTCTACCATATCTATCAGTTACTGAAAGGGTTGTCTGAATATCCCACCATGATAGTGAATTCTCAGTTTCTTCATGTGGCTCTTCACGCTTTTGTTTCTCTATTTTGCTGTTATGTTACAAAATGATGAATATTTAAAGTATTATATTTTCCTGATAAATTGAGCCTTTTTTCCAATATATATTGACTCTCTAAAATTCTTTACTTTTCGGGATGCCTGGGTGGCTCAGTGGTTGAGCATCTGCCTTCGGCTCAGGTCGTGATCCTGGGATCTGGGATCAAGTCTCTCATCGGGCTCCCTGTGAGGAGCCTGCTTCTCCCTTTGCCTGTGTCTCTGCTTCTCTCTCTCAGTCTGTGTCTCTCATGAATAAATAAATAAATCTTAAAAAAAAATCTTTACTTTTCTCCTTGGTCTGTTTCTAAATACTGTTTATCGATTTTATCTCATTATCATGCTTCACATTTTTGTGAGTGGGTGTTGGTGGGTTTAAATATATGCCTGCTGTGTATTTTTTCCTCAGTCTTTCTTCTTCCTTAGGTTGTAAATGTATCACCTCCAATCTAAATCTAAAATTTTTTGAAGTTTTTTCAGTCAGAAAATCTTTGTCTTTTAGGTTGAGCTTTAAATCCATTTGTATTTGTTTAGTAACCAATATGTTTTTATTTTGATTACCTTCTTTGTGCTTTCCACCTTTTTTTCCTGTATCACTCTCTCTCTCTCTCCTTTTTTTTTTTTTTTGGTTCTCTCTCCTCCCCCACACTCTGATTTTTAAACTTTATTTTTTAGAAATTATATACTTCCGTGGTTTTAGTGGTCATCCTAGTATTTTAAGGTTCATAGCCAAAAATTATCTGGATTTTACTCATATCTAAACAATAAAAGAGTATTGAAATGCTCACACTTTGCCCCCTCCCAACTTAAAAAAAAAAAAAAACTCTAGCCAGTTGCCACTTTGTATATGCAACAAATTAATCGTTATCATTGTTTTGTAGTATTTTAGTGCTTGTTTATACATACCCATATATATAACTATTTTTCCTCATTATTCCTTCGTATATTTCAAACCTTCTGTTTAGAATCATCTTTTGCCTAAAGAATCTTTTCTACTGGGCATCTGGGTGACTCAGTTGGTTAGGCATCCACTCTTGATCTCAGCTCAGATCTTCAAGCTCTGCATTGGGCTCTATGCCCAGCATGGAGCCCACTTAAATTAAAAAAAAAATAAAAAAATAAAAAAAAAAGAACCAGTTCTAAAACTTCCTTTAGCAAGAATCTTTTGGTAGAAAATTCTTTCTTTTTTGTATGTGTTCCTGAAAATCACATTAATTTCCCCTTTGGAAAGATGGCTTCTTGGGATACAGAATTTTAGGCTGACAGCTATTTTATCATAGTGTACAGAAAGGACAGTATTCCATTGCTGCTATTAAGAGGCCAGTGATTGGTTTGAATGTTCCTTAATAGGTAATCTGTGTCTCTTTCTAGCCATTTTTAACGTCCTCGTTTTTTCTTTGTTGGTCTGCAGTTTCACCGTGATGTGCCGAGCTCTGGATATTTAAAAAATTTTTTCCCACTTTAGATTTATTGGATTTCATAGATATGAGATTGTCCTGCAACATTGTTAGAAAGTTCTAAGCTAGTATCTATTGAATATTGCCTCTCCCTCAACCTGCTTTATTACTTCTTTCTAGTACCCTTACTAGATGTATGTTACCTTCTCATGCTCACCTCCATATTTCTTAACCTGTTTTAAAAGAATATTTTCTGTCTCTTGTCTCTCTGAACTACACTGAAGATAAATTATTCAGATATATTTTCAAGGTAACTAATTCTCTTTTCATCCATATGTAGTATACCATTTGATATATCCACTAAACATTTTTTCAATTATGATAGTTTTCATTTACAGTGTTTCACTGAATTTCTTTAAGTCTCTTCTTTCATGGTTTATGGATTCTATTTACCTGTTCATATTTGTCTATTTTAATTGTCTTAGCATATTAAATATCATTTAGTTCTAATTAATATCTAATGAATTGTTATTAAAAATAATTACAAATTGTCAAAATCAGTCTGACCATTCTATATTTGATATCTGATGTTTATCAGCTGCTTTTGTTCATGGAACCTTGTTTCTTTATGTGCTATATATTTACTCATTTATTTAGCCATTTATGTATTTTCTTCTTAGCCACTCCTCTATTTTTGGGGACTTGTCTATGGGAATTCTTTGAGACCTGTGTAATATTAGTTTCTCATTGGTCCTGTTTTGCTTTTGCCAATTGCTTGGTATCCCTGAGAGACCTCTATGTAGTATAATCTTCCTTTGAAGTTTTTCAGACCACAAATCTACTATCAATTGAGACATCGAAGCTCTCTGTTTAAGGAAGAACTTGTGGTTAAAGATTCTTAGGAGAGATTTCTTTTTTATATTTTTATCTCCACTCAGTCCTGAGGTGTAGAGACAGGCAAGTCTCTAAGCTGCCCACCTGTGTACAGTATAGCTTTGTACAAAAGATTACTTATGGTTCTTTGGGGCCTGTAGTTGATGAGAGTTTCCTATTAAGTTTTGTGTTGGATTTTTTATCTTGTATGCTCTAGCAGCCCTGTGGAAGTATCAAGGCTGAAGTTCAAAGTTTCCAGAGCTTTGCAGAAGCTCTAAATCTGAAATCTAATAAATTTTTTTAAATTTTTATTTATTTATGATAGTCACAGAGAGAGAGAGAGAGAGAGAGAGAGAGAGAGAGGCAGAGACACAGGCAGAGGGAGAAGCAGGCTCCATGCACCGGGAGCCCAATGTGGGATTCGATCCCAGGTCTCCAGGATCATGCCCTGGGCCAAAGGCAGGTGCTAAACCGCTGCACCACCCAGGGATCCCTAAATCTGAAATCTAGATGTATGCTTACCTCTTAAGATTCCCATTTTTGGGACGCCTGGGTGGCTCAGCGATTGACTGTCTGCCTTTGGCTCAGAGCATGATCCCAGGGTCCTGGGATCAAATTTCATATTAGGCTCCCCACAGGGAGCCTGCTTCTCCCTCTGCCTATGTTTCTGTCTCTCTCTGTGTATCTCTCATGAATGAATGAATGAATAAATAAAATAAATAAATAAAATCTTTTTTTAAAAAAGATTCCTATTTTCACTTCATTGTGAGTCTGTATTTTTCCCTTTCTTTCATGACAGTTGGGTAATGTATTTTTAAAAATATTTTTTCAAATTTTATGCAGGATGTTCCAGTTGGGAGGGACAGTCAGGGTAGCTGATCCACCATTCTGCTGGAAAAGAACAAATACTGTCCTATTTAATTCTGCCACTAACCCTGTTCCATGAGGAAGAAGAGTTAAATATAGCTACAAAATCAAGTAGTAAGATTTCGAGGGAAGACCTAAATCTTCTGATTCAAGGATATGGGTTTGTTTTGTTTTGTTTTGTTTTTGTTTTTTCTCAAATTCATTGGTACAACCTCCTCCTTGCAGGAGAATTAAAGAGAGAAACACATTCAACCCACTTTGTAATACTGAGTGTGTTTTGTAACCACAATTATTGTTGAGTTCAGAACTTTCTTATCTACATTTACATCCTATTCTTGAGGAATGTAGCAACTGAGTAAATTTAGGAATATAATACTTGGGGTTTCTGGAATAAATATTCCAGAACTTATTTTCCTGCCTCATTTTTGGGCACAGAAATCTACCTGTGAACTTATTCCCAGTGACAGTCTGTCCAAGCCCAGCTTGTGAGGTTTATGAAATGTCTGCGGTGCTTTCAAGTATGCATGCATGCTTCAAATTTAGTACTTCACTTTTGGGCATACTAGGTTTCTTTTGGGAAATGAAAGGCGGTGTTCTGATTCTTACAGGGAGTACCTTAAAGCCAATTCACTTATTGAACAACAGTTTAGAAGCTACCTGGATGTACTACAGACCATTTGAGAAAGTAAAATACTTATTTTAAACTCTGTATCCTGTATAAAAAAATAGACGTTACCTATTAATGGAATTTTTTAATAGTTTCATCTACATTATTTATATGCAGCTCCTGATTGTTGCAGTACATATTTCTTCTTGCAGTCATAGACAAAACTTCTGCAAAGCTTCTTGATGAAAGTTGAATAATATATATTGCTTACAATAAAGACAATTTTAGTTTAAGCCCATAAGGCTTACAGATGATATCAGTATTTTATACTTTTGGAACTTTGCATTTTATGTTCTCTTTTGGTGATGTCTTTCACCCTTTATCTACTGTTATGATCCATTCTCTACCCTGCTGCTAGGGTGATGTTTATTATAGTCATGTTTGATCATATTACCACTCTACACCCAATGCTGCAAGATAATCCACAACCTTCTTACCATAACATCTTTCCAGGCCCCATGGTTACAACTTGGTCCTCACCTTACTTTACCTGTCTTTACCATTTGCATAACCCATTGCCCCTAATTCTTGAAAGTATCTTATCCAGCCTCAGGGCTTATAACTGCATGAGTACAGGTCATTCATAGGTATACATCTTCAACCTAACCATTCCTCTGGGTTCTAGGTTCCTATATTCAACATCTCAAATGTAAAAGATTTTAAAGAGAAGCCTTGTGCTAAATCTCCTAATCTTGCTTTTTTCCTCTTTTCTTCCCATCTCAGCTGTCTTAAGTCAAAAACTTAGGAAATTTCCAAGACTCTCTTTCTCTCATACTGCACCCCCAAGCAAGTTCCCCCTGGGCTGTGCCTTCAGAATGTCTGCCCTCTGACCACTCTCATCATTGTCACCACTGCCACCATCATCCAAGCTACCATTATCCCTTACTGATTACCTTCACTGGCATTCCTGCACTCAGTACAGTCAACAGGCCAAGAGATCTTTAAAAAGTAAACCATTATCTATCCTCTAATTGAAAGGATCCAGTGACTTGTATAGCACTCCACATAAAATCCCAAAATCCTTCTCTAATGATCTTACAAGATTATACATGATCTTGCCCTCTGAACTCAGTCGTCTGCGCTCCCTTTTGTGTTCCTTCTCTGGCCACATTGGCCCCTTGATTTTACACACATCAGGCCCATCGCTGCTTCTTCTTTGAACTTCTCTTCCTTCAGATAACTGAGTGGTTCATGCCTCACATTATGCAGGTCTCTGCTCAGATGTCTCAGAGGAGCTGTTTGTGATCAACTGTCTAGAATAGCAACTATATCAGTCAGGTATTTGGTTAACAAACAACCATAAACTCTCAGTGGCAAACAATACTATGCACCTGCAGGTCAGCTGGGGATTGGATAATCTAGGGAGGGATTGGATTCTTGCTTTCCTTCAAGCTCTGGGCCTGTCTGGGCTTGGCTTCTCGATGTAATATGAGCATATATCTGCTTCATGCCTTTCCTTTCTATATCCCTGGGGTACAGCATGGAATAAGTGTTCAGTGAATGTACAATCAGTAAATAAGTGAAGAAATGAACAAATGTCATAGAAACTAAGAAAATAAATAGGTATAATAGAGGTAAGTAGAATAATCCCCTTCACTTAGCCTCTTCTGATATGTAAAATAATTGACGCCAGACCCTGAAATAATTCTGCCTTGCCTTCTGTTTTCTTCCCACATGTTCAGATCAGAGAACAGGTACGTGTTTCTCGGGCCTGGTGAATGGTCGCTGTGCACAAGAGCTCCCGGGCAGAATGACGAAAATGCAATGCTGCTGTGAGCCTGGCCGCTGCTGGGGTGTTGGAACCATTCCTGAGGCCTGTCCTGTCAGAGGCTCTGGTGAGCAGCTGAGTGCTAGTCCCTCAGGACAGGTGGTGGTAGGAAAATTAGCAATGCTTGTGTACTTTGCTGTCCTCCTTGAAGTCAAGTCATATGTGTATTCCTTTTATGGTCTTCAGTGTGACTGAGCTGTTTCTGTGAGGGACAGGGTTGCATTGTTTATTTGTATCAATTTTGATTTTATCCACTTTTTTAATATCAGAAAAATTCCCGAAACCTGATTATGGCTTGTCTTGGTGCAAATATTTTTTAAAAATTATTTTGAACATCAGTATTTCAGTTCAGTTTTAAAATCTCCTGATCTTTCATTTCAGAGCTTTGAGTTTATTCAAATACATTAATTTATATTTTATTTTAGGAGTGTCCTTAATTTCTAGTATCCCAATCCTTGAAGATATTTCCCCTTTTTAATGACTTGAATGTTAAGAATAAAAGGGTAGGAGGATACCTCTCATTCACTTTGCTGTATTAACTAACCGTATAGCTGGGCCATATCAGGAAATTACTTTAGGATAAATGAGAAGTACCTCCTCTTATTAATGTGATACAAATAATAAATTGAGGATTAAAGTTTATCAATCATATAAAGGCACATCAATATGTTTTGTCATATTGTCTTTATGTTAAATTATGGTATTATGAAAATAAACTTTTTGAACTATGCTTATCAAGATATGTATCTATATGTACTGTTACGGAGAAAAGGAAAAGATAAAAGCCCATTCTTTCAAAATTTCTAAGCTATAAAATATCAAAATTGAGTAATAAAAGCTTTAAAAGTGCACCAGTAATGTATAGTATACAATTTTGGAAATTTAGTCTTACTAGTAATATATAACAGTAATGTTAATACTGAAACAATTGCTTAACTTAAATAATTTTCATTTCTACTGACATGATGTTCTAATTCTGAGAACCAATGAGGAAATAAGGAGCTTGCTTCTTTTCTCTAAGTTTTGATACTTTCACAAATAAGGAGCAGATTGAAAAGCTAACTAAACACTGTTTTCTGTTAAAGTCTACATACTAATATCATAAAACAAAGAAAGGAGATGGGAAAAATCTATAGGTATGATACTGAGGACTTTACAAATAAAACCAAATCTACAGAATGAATTACTGAGTGCTTTAATTTTCATCCACTTAAGTAAATTTCTTGCATTCATAGTTCCATCTAGAATTTTACGAGTGGCACTTGGGTACATGAAATCAAAATGCACATATAGACAAGTCTTTGCTTATGCAACTTAGTTAAAATATGGCAAATAGGGGCAGCCCTGGTAGCTCATTGGTTTAGCGCCACCTTCAGCCCAGGATGTGATCCTGGAGACCCGGGATTGAGTCCCATGTCAGGCTCCCTGCATGCAGCCTGCTTCTCCCTCTGCCTGTGACCTTGCCTCTCTTTGTCTCTGTGTCTCTCATAAGTAAATGAATCAAATCTTTTAAAAAAATAAAATGTGGCAAATAGATTTTCATTTTTTCTTCCTGAAATATATCTATACCTTTTCCTGCAACTGCTAGCCTTGAAAACCTGGATCAAGATATAATACCTTACTTCCTTACTTAATCAGATCAAATAATATAGATAAGCCAAAATGTTCTTACAGTATACAGATTGATTTTATCATATAGAAGGCCATGCATCTGTGTTTACCCGGCTTTTCTTTTCTTCTAGAGGAATATCGCAGACTTTGCATGGATGGACTTCCAATAGGAGGCATTCCAGGGAGTGCTGGTTCCAGACCTGGAGGCACTGGGGGGAATGGCTTTGCCCCAAGTGGCAATGGCTATGGCCCAGGAGGGACAGGCTTCATCCCCATCCCTGGAGGCAATGGCTTTTCACCTGGAGTTGGGGGAGCTGGTGTAGGGGCCGGGGGACAGGGGCCCATAATCACTGGACTAAGTGAGTGTTCGCTTTTTGTGTAGATTCTTTAGTTTTCTGCCTTAAGTGATATTATGATACCTAACTTTTTTTTTCAAAAGGTGTGTGAGTGTGTGTGTGTGTTAAAACCCCTTTCAGGTTCTAAAATATAAAGTAGTAGTAAAAAATTCTTAGGAAAATATTATTTTTCTGTTCCATAAACTTTCTAAATTGGAGAAAAGAAGAGTGACCCTCTTTGAAAATAAAGATGAGAGCATGGTCATACTCCAGTCCAGATGACGCCATTAAAGAGCATGTTTTTGGTTCCAGTGTATTTCATTTGGCTGTTTGGAGTTGCCCTATTCATACACCCCTTGAATTATTTTCCAGAACCATTTCTCAACTGAGATAAACTGAACAAGTCTTGCTCTGTGCCTATCCAAATATTTTAATGAAATATCTTTCTTTTCCTCACCCTTTTTTTTTTGTTGAATAACTTGGGCTTCAGGCCAGAACTGGCATTGGTGTACTTGACATTTAAGTTCGTTCTTTTTGTAAGAACTGCTCTTGCTAATAATATTTAATGATGTCCTACAGTGTTATGTTTATTCTTTTTGGCATATAGCCTATTTGCTATATCTGAATATTCAGCACAGTTACGAAAGAAAGAAAGAAGAAAGAAAGAAAGAAAGAAAGAAAGAAAGAAAGAAAGAAAGAAAGAGAGAGAGAGAAATGGAAAGCATTCAAATGTACAGTAGAACATTGCTGAAATTTTGAAAAGACATCATTATGGGCAGAGTTTCCAGATGTATAACTTAACAAATGCACATTACAACCATGTGTCTCAGGAATTGTTTTTGGATCCTCAACATTCAAGTTTTAATAAAATAGAGAATAATGTGAACCTTTGATATGTACACCTAATGAACAGACCTTTTAAAAATTCAACTTTAATAAAAGTGCTGCATGTTGTAATGCTGAAATACCATTTTTGCTTTGATTTTCTGTAGCTATTCTGAACCAGACGATAGATATCTGTAAGCACCATGCTAATCTCTGTTTAAATGGGCGTTGCATACCTACTGTGTCTAGCTACCGATGTGAATGCAACATGGGATATAAGCAGGATTCAAACGGGGACTGCATAGGTAAGCTCATGATTCTTTAATCCTTCATTTTTTCATAGCTTTAAGACTGTAGAGACAAATTAGAGTGAAAATCATTTTAAAAGAAAGTCTTCTGAAGCAAAGCTAATTTCCAAGCTGTCTCCTGTGTGCACCTCCTGCTCAAATAACCCCCTTTATGAATCTCTCATTTTTTCCTGACCTGTATATTATGATTTCTGTGTCTGCCTCCCTTTCTCCTTCCTTCTTAGCTGAGCAGCACTAGGTATATGGTGGTCATTACCATGCTGAGGAAGGTGCAGATTGGGACCAGATAGGTGAGGAGTCAACATGTCCCAGGTGAGGGATATGTTGAGTGTTAGGTATCTAGGGCATTGCGTTATAAAGGTCTAAAGCTAAGAGAAGTGTTCAGAACTGCAGTTATAAATCAAGGCATCTGTGATGTACAAGTGGCTGTTAGAACTTTGAGGGTGAGTATTATCACCCAGGCTGAACCACAGCAAGAGTGGAAAAATAATAGTAGTACTGTGGCTAGAACCCTCTGCCACAGCGACAGAGTCCCACTAAAGAAAATTTGCTGATACCATTGATGAGATAGCAAAATAATTCCAGAAAGTATTATGTCTTTGAAGCTATGCAAGGATACCCTTTGAAAAGTAGTGACAAGTATGAAATGTGGCAGAAGAATCAAATATAATGAGGGCCGAGAAAGCTATTGGATTTTATGATGAAGAGGGTTTTGATGACCTCTTGAGAGTAGTTTTAGTTTAGGAGTAGTTTAGCAAATGATAATGTATATGCTTTGTAATTAGCATAACCCTAAATACCTGATTTGGATTCCGGTTTTCTGTCATATAGATGAACAGGAACAGAGAGTATCAAATTTTACCAGGATAAACTGAAAAGCTTTAAGTGTACTATGATTATGAAGGAAAATGTGAGCCAAATATGTTTTGGAAAAACTAATCATTCTAAACTACATACAGTTGAGAACGATTAAGTAACCTTTAACTCACGATCCTTGCAGTTACACAGGTTTTGCACTGCACAACTATAAAGGGACCATTCACATAATGGTCACATTTATGTATAAATGTCGCACCCCAGGGTTATTTAGGGTATAACCCTATGCAGCAGCCCTGGCTTATCTGATACTACTGGATGTTTGTTTAAGTGATAGACCGGGGTGGGTGGGGAGTGGAATACCATGAAATATGGATATATTTATTATTATGTGACTTGAAATTGACTTTCCTACCAGAAAACATGATTATAAGTATACAATATATAAAATATCTTCTCTCATACATACATATAAAATTACAGTGTATCAAACTGAAATTTGATTCTTTTATTATTATTAATATTTGCATTCATATGTCACTTCATGGTGCACTAACCAGTAAATAAAAGTAGGCCAAAAGTTTAATCTTTTCTGCAAAATAGCCAAAGACCACCATTTATTTCATATAAGCATCCACGTGTGCTTTTTTCTACCTAATAAAACAACTGTACTCTGGGGGATTTTGTGAACCATTGATATAAAATGAACTATCTTTAAGGATCACAAATTTTGTTTCTGGAGTCATTCTTCCAACCAGCTTCCTCAACAAGGGTTCCTTTAGCAAATTTAGTCCTGCAGAAAGTGATTTCAGTAACCATTTTTTCAATTTTTCCAAGGGTGATGCACAGGTAGTATAACTCCAGATGCAGAGGATGTGAGCTAATCACATAAAGTGAATGTCCAAAGGTAATAATAGGTCCTTATTTTTCTGAAACTCATGTGAGAAGGGCTGCTACGGATCCTTTCATAAACTGTCTAAAGTAGCATTGGGATTGCATGTCTGTACAGTTAATGTGTTAATATATCTCAAATTTGTGTATTTTACCCAAGCAGTGTTACAAACAGTTGCATTCTAGATTGATCTCATCCTCCTGTCCTGCAAAGTTAAAACCCAAGTGAAGTTTAGGTTTATTTATTATTTATTTAGATTTATTTATTTATTTCAGAGGTTGGGGGAAAGAGAGAGTGAGTGAACAGGGGAGAGAGGCAGAAGGAAAGGGAGAGAGAGTCTCAAGCTGACTCTGAGCTAAGCCTGAAGCCTAATGTGGTGCTTAATCCCATGACCCCGAGATCACGACCTTAGCTGAAACCAAGAGTCGGTTGCTTTAATTGATGGAGTCATCCAGATGCCCCAGTTTTTAGTATTTTTAATTCAGTACTCTGTATAAGCTTGAGGTTATAAATAATAAGGTTAGGATATCAGAAAAAGTTAAAAAGATATAAGTTATCTAGTGTTTTAATTTATAGGAGTCCAAGATAAGAGTGGTAACTAATTTGTACTGTTTTGAGGAATAACAAATTGCCCCTGCTGTTTGGGAACTTGTGTTAGATACTGATGAAGTGTCATAACGTGAAAAGATAATAACTCTATTAAAGGATCACAGAGAAAGAAAATAAAATCACATCCCTTTTGCTATTATAAGAGGTAGTCCTGAGACCTAAAAATGTTCTGTTTACTCACCATGTTTTTCTCTCCTTTTCCTGCTATCAAATGTATTTCTGCAACTCTTTTATGTCTACATAAGACAAACAACTGTTAGCAATAGGATTTGACTCAATTCACATCATTCTGTTTTGGGATAGTAAGAAATAATTCCTGTTTCTTTTGGGCCAGAGGTAATCTTAGAGCCCTTGCCAATTAAGTGTTGGCTAAATTGGAATATAAAATACTTGAAAAGTATTATTATTCTTTATTATGATTTCTATTATTAGTAGCATTTTATAAGAATACTATCCTTACGCCAACACCCAACAGTATCTGAGAATGTAACCATTTTGATAATCAACCTCTTTCAATTATTTCACTTATTTTAGGAGTTTAAAAATCCTGTGAATTTTGCTTAAGAATACTCAGTCCCAATAGGAAGAAACTAAAGTGCACAGACTGTAATGTTTAAGTACTCCCATTCCTCTACACAAGGCAAAACAAAGGTGATCATTTGGAAGTACTAGGCTGTGACACCTCAGAATCAGGAGCCATGAAGTGTACATTTCATAACATGACAGTGGTTATTTGTGATTAGTCTACAACTTAAAATCTTACAGTAATCCTCCAAAACAAATGGGATTTGAAAGTCATGTATTTTAAACGCACTAATAGTTTTTTGGTGAGTGTTTTCACTTCTAAAGAAGAAATAAGTCAGTGAACTACTCTATCTTTCTGTCACCCTTGGTGTGATCTCTAAGGGGCTAAGGAAATAGAAATGAATTATGACTGTAATGGCAAAATAATTAGCAGAGCTGTCCTAGCACTGAGAGGCCTTGGAAACAGGTTCTCAAGGAAGGAAAAGGCCCTGAAAAGTAACCTTCCTGGAAAGTTTACCTCAAGAGACGGGGTTGGGTGCATGGTGTCATGTTCTTCACTAGAATTGAGTTTTACAGTGAACAGCTTTACAAGCAAGCTTCTGAAACATGTTTTTAGTTGTTGCATTTCAATATTACCAGAGAATTTAAGTAATTTTCAACTGCAAACTCAAGGTGATAATTACTATTCGAAAGTCCAAAGTATACTTTATATGCTTGCTAATGCTCTGAACTCTGTCTTTTCTCATTTTGCTTCATTCCTTTGGCTCAGTAGAATTGATGTTATCAACCAAAAGTTTAAATGTAAGTTAATCTTAATGGGCTGAAGGCGCCCTTGGATGAATTGAAAAAGCATTTAATCCTGTTATTCTCTGTTGTTTTGATTTAATTTGCTATGAGATTTTTTTGTTCCCCTCCTTTACCAGAGAGGGCTTAATTGCATTTAGTCTGAATGTTTATATAAATGAGGTTGGTGAGTTTGATAGATTACAGTTCCTTTTTTAAGAACATCTGTGAAAGCAGTAATCTGTTTATTAAAATGGTAAACCTGTGAATTCATTTGATTGTTGTGCTCTCCAATTTAGCTGAAATTGTATATGTTAATAGCTTCTACATGTATATGAAATGGCAAGTCATTATGCCCTCACCAGCCAGCAAAGTTTTCAATTTACTAGCATTTAAAATTATATTTAGTGGGCATTGCTGAGAGGAGATGAATTTAACTTTTTCTGACTCTGGCATGTGTAATTTGTCTGGACTCTGAGCAGTCCAAACTGTTCAGTCCGCCATTTGGTCTTAAAGTCCCTGAATTCTGCAATGGGTTTGCATTTAATCAAGCCTTAGGAGAGCTTGAATGAAAAACAGTAATGTTTCTCACATTTAGGATCTGAGCTAGTATTTGCATTGAACTTGGTTTATGCAAAAATTTCCTGTGTAAGATCCTAAAGAAACCCAAGGCTGCTGAATGTAATAGACTTTGTTTAAATTAATTTCCATTTTCTATTCCACCTTCTGTTATATCAAACAACCAAGCCTCAGTGCATATATAGTTACATACCTAATTGAGGACATAATAAAGAAATTCCACAATCTGTCAATTTCTTTCTTTAAAACTAATGAAAATGACAGCATAAACCTATAAATATATATCTTTGAACATCTTTCTTGGGTTTCCAATACTGTACAAGGCTTTGAGGAGACTGTTAACTTGCCCAGATTGCTATGTATAAGTGTTAGAGCGTTTTATAACTCATGGCTGTGTGTTTCCAGAGTCAGCTTAAAAAAAAATCTTTTCAGAGTTTTTAATCACTGTGCATTTTTCAAAATGAAAAATCATTATTTCTTGATTAAAGCAAATTCCTTTATGCTTTCCAATATGCAATATTTTTGTAAATCTCTAGACTGGCCTCTGTATTTGAAGAGAGGAATTTTCATTCATTTATAAATACTCCACTCTTTAGACTATTACCACTGACTGGCCTTCTCTCAAATTTGGGAGGCCTAAATGTACTTTAAACAAACATTTCTAGGAATGGAGTGAAGTCTGTAATGGTTTCTTTTGCTGCTCACAGATGTTGACGAATGCACATCAAATCCCTGCACTAATGGAGATTGTGTTAACACACCTGGATCCTATTATTGTAAATGTCATGCTGGATTCCAGAGGACTCCTACTAAGCAAGCATGCATTGGTAAGGCAGTTTGTGTTCACATATGAAAATGTTCCATGAAATATAGTGACCCAGGCTGTTGAGGTTAAAAGTAAATTTATTAAAATAAGACGTGGAATGAAGTAAGTGCTGTTGCATTACTACAGATTTATTTTATACTCCCCTCAGATGTGCTTCCTTTATGCATGAACACTGTTTGCATGTATAACCCTGGCAACATGATATCGGACTTTGCAGAAAATTCAGTTTGTCTTCCTTCCTTAGAACACCGCTTCCTTTCTCCAAGTAACATCGGTAGCCTTCCTGCTCTCTGATTAACGGAGCTTAAGATTTATAGGCGTTTTCAACTACTGTTTTCTTTGAACCTCACATATACTCCAACACCAAGTCAGGCCTCATCTTGATTCACAGTTTGTTGCCATACTCCCCGTCCACCATCCTCCACACTCTCTCACTGCTAATTCATTGCAGAATTCTTTCTGTAGATGACTCTGCTTATCTTCTTTTTCATTTCCTACTCACCCATGACTAGTTGCTTGGCTAAGCTTGCCTAGCAGTCTTCATCATGTTGCTCTTAACCCAGGTAGTTTGAAGTTATTGTGTTCTTACTCAATAGCTTTAGATATCTTCTAACAGTGTGTCCAAAATATTTGCACCAGTCTTTGTACTGCACTGTCCACCCTCATCTAGCCTCCCAGCACACCCCATCCCATTTTTCTCTTTCTTTTCCTCTTCAGCTGCTACAAGTCAAGACTATAAAAAAAAAAAAATCTGGTGACAGATGGAAGTTTGTCTAAAGAAGCAACATGATCTTAGATATTACATGTAAAAAATTGAATATTGAACATCACATTTATTATCTTACTGTTTTTATCTGTGGTTATTGTAAAAGAATAATATTTGGCCATTTTTCATTGTCCCAGATATTGATGAGTGCATCCAGAATGGGGTTCTTTGTAAAAACGGCCGGTGTGTGAACACAGATGGAAGTTTCCAGTGCATTTGCAACGCTGGCTTTGAATTAACTACAGATGGAAAAAACTGTGTTGGTATGGAAATTGCCTGCCCCCTTGCAAAAGATTTTTAAAGGATATACATTTTTATTTAGAACCGTATATACTACTTCTGTGAAAGCTTACGCAACACACATATAAGAATACTTTAGATGACTTAAGTAAAATACAAATGCATTTAACACAAAACAAAGTCAAAGGATGGATTGTTTAGAAATGTTATAACAATGAATAATTTCCTGCTTCTGGAAATTTTCTGTGTGGTATATGTTTAATTATAAGTAGTGGTTTTTCTTGGTGGTAGTTTTAGCACCTACAGAATTTTACATTTTGCCATTACAACACCAACAGATTAGAAAAGGTCTCCTCCTGACCTCCAGTCTGGGGGAATATAGAAATGTTTGGCATATGTGATAAACAAATCTCTAAATTTGAGGTCCTGGTGATGTCTGGCAGTGAAGTAGATACCGGCATCCCACAGAAATACTCTATTCACACAGCAACACATTGTATTTCACCCACTAATGGAAGTCCAGATCATTCCACTTGCATTGACATTTATCATTGCTGTATTCTCCCTTACGGAAGAAACTCCCCCCTGAAATCATATAAGGATTTTTGCTAATCAAAGTAAGGCTCTTTTCATGTGGCTTTAATAACAACTAAGCACAACATTTACTTAATTTTTTTCCTTTATATATATTCCCTTGTACTAAAGGTCCTTCACATTCTCCACCCTCTTTGCTCTCACTTGGTTGGCATTCACATTAGAAAAAAAAATCAATGAGCACATGGTTCATTTATGTAGTGGAATATGATTGGTGGTTATTTGTGGAAGGAGAGGGAACCAGTTCCCCCAAGGCCATGGTGTAAGTCATTCTGCTCTCCTGCAGATCATGATGAATGTACAACTACCAACATGTGTTTGAATGGGATGTGCATTAATGAAGATGGTAGCTTCAAGTGCATCTGCAAACCAGGATTTGTCTTGGCTCCAAATGGGCGTTACTGTACTGGTATGTATGGCTTTGAGATAGGAAAGTAACCATGATTGAAACCATCTTTTTTATTTGAATGAATCATGCAAGAATTACTTCAGTTTCTTCATGTGGATTTCATATTATTCACATCTCTTTCTAATTCAGTAAGGCAGGTGTCTAAAGCTTCCTAGAAAAACACACATTGTGGTCTAGGGAACAGTAATATCTTTACAAAAATAATAATGGTGTAGGAAAAATTAAGGGAATGACAGATTGGTTCTAGCAAGTCAGGAAGAGACAATGTAGAAGTAATTTCTCTGTACTCTTTGCCTAAATAAAAAAGAGGAAGAAAAAATCTTGAAAGGTTTTTATTTCTGTGCTCTGAGAACTAGATTTTCCACTATCATTCATTACTTGTTTTGTTATTACATATTTTCCATAAACTAATCTAAAAATCATTATATCATTATCTAAAAATCTTGTATCGACTAACTGAAGAAATAATTTGAATGTTCCTGTCAGTTTTATTTATGAAGCCATTTTGAAGACTAAGCTCTAGCAATAATTTTAGTAAGCAAAAGAAGTGCCTCTTGGAAATGAATAAGATTATATCTAGTTTATACTCAGAATTTAGTAAGATGGAGCAAATTTTGCTTTTTTTTTTTCAGTTTTCTCCTTTTAGATGAAATCAACTCTTTGAATCCTTTCTACCTTCAATTGCACAAACTTATCTGAATACCAAGTAATACTTATAGCCAATTCCTGTAATTGCAATGAAATTCCAAGAGAAAGAGAGTTGAAAAGAGAAAGATCAAGACTGATTTTTGTGTTTCTGAATAAAAAATAGTGTCTTGACTATTCGAGAAAGGGGAATATACTATTCAATAAAAATGTTGTAGTTTTTTTATTTCAACTTATGACTGAGATGTCTCAAGGTTAGCTGACTTGGATTTAAGACAGGATTTGAATTTTGTGTTATGTTCCAGGGTGTAGTGTTACATTACAGCATGTAACTTTATTTTAGCATTGCCTAAGAAACTTACATACACATGTAAATATGACCTCAACAGTTTCTGTTGTCTTGGAATTTTTTAATTTATTTCCTTACTATAGATACTATAATCTGCAAATCTTAAAATGTTCGTGATTTGGTGGCCTGTGTTGAAGACTATTTTTGCCTTTCAGGGAAGCCATTCATTGTTGGGTTATATTTGATTAAACTCGAGCAGGTTGAAAATTAGGTCAGATGCCCCATGGGGCCCCTGGGTGTCTCAGTCAGTTGAGAGTCTGACTCTTGATTTCAGCCCAAGTCATGATATCAGGGTGGTGAGATCGAGCCCCACATTGGGCTCTGCGCTCAACACTCAGCGGGGAGTCTGCTTGAGATTCTCTCTCCCTCTCCCTCTACTCCTCTCTCCCCACACCCTTGCTCACTCTTTCTCTAAAATAAATGAATAAATCTTTTTTTAAAAAAAGAGAGAGGGAGAGAGATGGTCCCCTATTTTGTTACTATGAAAGGATCAACTTAATATTCAAACAGCATCTCTCTTTATTTGAATTTTATGTAAGTGTAAATAAAAGGTAATGACAAACATTTACCTTAGTTTTAAGAATGGGTTTCATTTAATTAACTTGAATTAAGTATAGTTTAATATTAAATGAAATTGGCAGATAAATAATGAAAAATGAGTGTGTGAGGCTCTTTTTTCCCCCTAATCGGTAAGGTTTCAGTCATTCCCTCTGAAAATGTGTTTGAAAGAGTTGTATCTAGATGAAAGATTTGTTATCACATCTGTGTGTCCTTCCACAAATTATACAATGGAAAACAAAAGGTTGACAGTCTAGAGTGGTGACAACAGATGAACTCTGTAATAATATTAAATTTACCCAGTAATGGCCTGGGTTGTGCTTCTCTCTGGGCAGATGTTGATGAATGCCAGACCCCGGGAATATGCATGAATGGGCACTGCATCAACAATGAAGGGTCCTTCCGCTGTGACTGTCCCCCAGGTCTGGCTGTGGGTGTAGATGGACGTGTGTGTGTGGGTAAGTGAACCATTCTGTAATGTCCCCAGTGTCCAAGTGATCTTGGAAAAACAAAGACAGATCTGTACCATGGAGAACTATTCAGCCATAAAAAGGAAGTAAGTATTGATAAATGCGCAAATATGAATGAGCCTTGAAAACATTATGCTTGGTGAAAGGAGCCACTCACAAAATCCCAGGTAGCATATGATTCCATTCATATGAAATATCCAAAGCAAACAAACATACAGAAACACAGCAGATTATTGTTGCTTAGAGAAGAGAGGGTAAGGGTGCCAAAGAGGTTAAGGGCTAAAGGCATTTTTGAGATAGTGAAATGTTCTAAAACCAGTTGTAGTGATGGGTATATGTATCTGTGAATATATTTTTAAAGAACTATTGAATTATATTCCTTAAATGGGTAAATTCTTAGGTATGTAAATTACACCTCAGTAAAATGGTTTAAAAAAAATGTACAGTGAGCCCAGCAAGCTCCTTGCAGAAGGCTCTGATAAGATGCAAGTCAGAAATGTTGGAAAAGAAAAGGTATCCTCAAATCAAAGTACTTGATAATGTTAGCTGACTGAGTCTTTACGTAACAATAGATTTAGATTTTGTAATTTTAAACAAATAAGATATGAAATGGGGATAAACCCTGGTTTTACTCAAACACACTGTAAAATGTAAGTAACTTCTACTGTAGAACTTGGACTTATATCAGAAGGTAGAAATGTTTTCACATAGTTTTTTTTTTCTCATCACTGTGTAGCTAACTATAGAAACGGAAGAGTATGAGAGAGAATATATATTTTATTCTAAACCGTTCCCCAAAAAATAAAAAAATAAATAAAAAATAAAAAATAAACTAAAAAAAATAAACAGTTCCCTATAACTTCACTGTTTTTAAGAGGGTGCTCTTCCCAAATGGGTTCGATGCAAACCAGGGTTAGTAGGCATCAGCTTTAAAGAGGCAGACAAATCACAAATGTCATTAGCATTTCAGAACCCAACCATAATGTCCTAATGACACCAGCAGAATGAGTTAGTTGTAAAAGCTTAATTCACTTATTTCTCCAGTGGGCTTTCATAGGACCCGTAGGGTGCATTAGCCATTGTGCACCCTCTGTTTTTCAGGTGACTCAGGAAAAGGCCTGCAAACTCATTGCTTTAAGAGCATAGGTGAAAAAAAAAAAAAAAAGAGCATAGGTGAGAGAAATGAAATTCTTTCTTAGATATAGATGATAATACTTTTCTCTATGACAACCAAAACATTTGGGTCCTGAAAGAAGGGGGAGGGGGAAAAAAGCAACAGCAGATGGAAATAATCTGTCCACTTAAGTTCATCCACTGTCTCCAGTCTAGGATTTATTTCAGCTTACAAGATTGTCAGCACTTGGTTCAGAGGTATTTTAAATACAGCAGCCAGAAGAATGTACCTCCTTCCTGCTTACGAGAGCTATTTTCACTGACTTTAATGAATGCACTTTCCCCCTTCCTTTACCTAGATGATTCTGTTGAAATCTATGATGAGTACAAAAACCAGTTTTGGAGGAAGAAATTATTTTTCCGTTAAGCAACCAATCTAGGAGTAGTTATAAGAAATTCCGTGTTTCAAACACAAATCTGCATTTTCTCATCCACATACTGAAAAGGTATCAGACATTGTTGGAAAGCCTTCAGGTTTTCACAGTTGTGGTCAATTAAAGTTTTTGAAAACACCATTTGTTCTGTGTCTAAAATTATATATTGCTATTCCCATAACATGCTAGATTTTTTTTCATCTCTTCTGCCTTTGGTGATGTCTTTGAGATGTGTTGATTCTTGAAGTTAGAGATGAATCACTACTATGAATTATTGTTAGGATTAGTGCTTCAATTTTAGATTTATCTTTTGCGTACTTTTGTTTCCTTAGACACTGAGATGTTGGTTTTTATCTTCAGAAACTATTACTATTACTATTATTAAACTATTACTGTAACTAGTATGTTAAAGAAGCATGACACATAGGCAGGACAGAAAGAAAAGGCAACTATATTTAGTCTCTTCCGTCCTTTTAAAATGTATCTTTAAATTTATTCAGTAGAAGCTATTTACCCAATAAGTAAAGAAGAAAAACCAGGCAACCCTATAACTTTACTATTCTTTTTTTTTTTAAGATTTTATTTATTTATTCATGAGAGACACAGAGAGAGGGAAAGAAGCAGAGACACAGGCAAGGAGAGGGAGAAGCAGGCCTCATGCAAGGAGCCCGATGTGGGATTTGATCCTGGTCTCCAGGATCACACCCTGGGCCAAAGGCAGGCGCTAAACCGCTGAGCCACACAGGGATCCCCTAACTTTACTATTCTTAAATCTATGTAATGAAAACAATCTAAATTAATAAATTAGAATGCCTGGTACCATATAATAATATTCTAAACCTGACTTGAAGTTACAGCTTCTCTTGCGAGCTCAGACATTCTTGAGCAAGATATTTTCTGATTCCACAAGGATCAAAGTGCAGGAGGAAGGGTGAGAAGGGTGAGAAGACAGAAGCACTGGTGACTTTCCTAGGATAGCTTCAAGGTTTCTGGGCTTCCCCAGTGTTTAAAGCATCCCTTCCTTTCATAGTTCCTCTGGAAGCATTCAGCTGCCCTTCCTGAGATGCAGACACTGCCTTTTTCTCCTGGGGGCCCTCCTGGCCCACTCTCTGTTCTTTTAGCAATCCATTTCAGAGGCTCTCTCTGATTGTCTCACCTCCATGCCATTGCTTTAGGACCCTCTCTCTCTCTTTTTTTTTTTTTAAGATTTTATTATTTATTCATGAGAGGTACAGAAAGAAAGGCAGAGACATAAGCAAGAGGGAGAAGCAGGCTCCCCACGAGGAGCTCGATGTCGGACTTGATCCCAGGACCCCAGGATCACGCTCGGAGTCAAAGGCAGATGCTCAACCATTGAGCTACCCAGGTGTCCCTAGGACCCTCTCTTCATGTGGCCCATGCCTAATCCAAGTGGCATGCCGTCCTTTGCCCTGTTAACCTTATGAATAGAGGTGGATGTCACTTGCTCCTCCAGTAGGAATTACAGCCACTCACTTCTGCCTGTAGGAATCCCAGGCAGAGCCGGGCACAAAGCTCTTCACCTGCTCCCTGGAAAGTTCTCTTGGGACCAGTGGTGAGGATGGAAGCACCCCGAACTCATGAACGCATAATCTATCTCTTGACAAAAAAAAAATTCCTCCTCAAAAAGTCCTCTCTTAATTGTCACTGTTTCAAATGATGTCGTCTATATTGGGAGGGTTTTCAGGACCTGACAAGTGATTTTCCATATCCACTTCCTTCAGGATGTAGTCTCAAAATTCACCTCGTTATTTGGTATTTAGCCCCTTGGGAATTCAGCTTAAGTTTCCTTTTTTCCTACATTAGCTTAAGAGTATTTTGATATCATTATCAACACTGTTGGACACTTCTGTTAGCTGAAAGGTTAATTTTCTTTATCCTAGTTATGGTCCTTAATAGCTCTGTGGACTTGGGCAAGGTACATTACTTTTCTTTGCCTCCTTTCCTCATTAGTTTTTTGAGAATTAAATAAGTTAGTATTAGATTTATTTATACAAAGCTCTGAACAGTGTCTGGAATTTAACATGCCCAATAAATTAGCTATTGCAGTTATTATTGTTTTATTAAACTAGAAGAGTGGCCTCACCTCTAGGGCATAGATGTCTTGGAGTTGCTACTTTAAGCAATAAAGAAAAGTTGACACTCAAGAAAGAAGAATAAAATTAACATTTTGCATCTATGCATACTTTACCAGCAGTTGTAGAACCTGAGAAAATCCTTTAAAAATTCTATTCTTTAAGAAAAGTCATGGAGAAATTTGATAGCACAGAAAAGATAACAGCTCAGCAGTGTTTAGGTCCAGGCCCGCACCAAAATATTTATGTGATGGTGCTTTCAGTGCCTCTTCCTTTGTCCACCTATGAGCAGTGTCTTAGTTAAAATGAACTAAGATTCCAATCTGGTGCCTTTGAACAGTTAAAGGTTGACTGTCCTCATGAAAAATAGAAGAGAGAAATAAAGTAGTCATCATGTTTTTTGGGTATTTCCTATGTGTTTCACATACTGCGCTTTGTGCTTCACAAACAACTCTCATTTATGGTATAAATTCTGTCCTTATTTAATGGATGAGAAATGTGTTAAATATTTTAAGATCCATCCCATAGGGACCAGAACCCAGGACAATTCATGTTCCCAAAACCTACACATATGTTACATTACTTTCTCTTCCATGGACCTTCTCGTGTTGGGTATTCTAAACAACTTTGTTAATCTGTAACCCATACCAGTATACAATGTGTCTCACTCTTCCAGTGAGTACCATAGCTTTTTATCAACTTGCTTTTAAAAATTGTATGAAGATCATGTTCTCAACATGAACACAGAAATAAATTTAACTGTTCTTTGATGCTTTCTGAGGTGATAGATGTCATCCTAGGAACTCATAAAAATCATATTGTGAATCCTAAACTATGTTCTTCTATTCGTGCATATTTGTCTTTGAGTCAAGTCCTACTCTTACACATAACTCGGAGCTGACTTTGCCAGACTTCATCTCAGCAGAAGCAGAAGGGGACAACATGTCCTCTCTCTAGGGTGGTTGTGGTAAATCTCATGTCCTCTTCCATGTGAGCATTCACACATCTCATTTTCTGGTGTAGCTGTAAATCTCACTATTTTAATGAGAAACATCACCAGATCATAAGCAGTAGGTGACTCAGTAGGTTACTCTCTATAATAAGTAGATGAAGTTATTTCCAACAAGTTGTGAATAACTATGTCAGCATACTGTTTAAAAATCATGCTGCTTCTCTGGCCTCTCTGGTGATCTTCGTTTTTCATAGTTCACCATTTACTGTCTCATAAAGTTGTAGCATATTTTATGAGAATTCAGAGCAAGAGCCTAAGTAGTGTATGCTTCTTCGGGACATAGCATGACACAACAGGAACAGGAAGAGCGTTGGAAGTCATGTAGCCTGAGTATAAACTCCAGCTTGAGCAGTGAGTAGTCTAGGACTGGAGCTACTTACAGAATCCCTCCAAATCTTGTCTTCCTCATCTCTAAAATATGGATAATGATCACTGTCCTATGGAGTTGGTGATCAGAATGTTTAACAAGATTATGTCTGTAGAGCCACTAAACACAACACTGAGGACACACAGCAGTGGCTTTTATTTTTACACCTGGGTTTTTTGTGGGTCTGAGATTAAGACCCAGTCACAGTAGTCAACTGGGGCTTGGCAAGAAAAGCCTTCTAACTCAGAAAGTTGAAGTAAGAAATTTCTCCAAGTAGTGTCCTCTCAAGGTTGTTTACCATCCTGCACTTCATTGTTCCTGAGAAATTCAGTGGAAATAACACGTGTCATTTTGAGTATAGGATAGCCAGTGAAAGAAGAGAGAAGTGGCAGGTGCCCTCTAGAAGTTTCCCATCTAGTAGCTACTTAGGTGAAAAGAAGCCCTCAGCTTTGAAATCTCTTAATCTCCATCAACATTTCAAATCATTGTTCTTTTATCTCCTTTTAGATACTCACATGCGCAGTACATGCTACGGTGGGATCAAGAAGGGAGTGTGTGTCCGTCCTTTCCCTGGTGCGGTGACCAAGTCTGAATGCTGCTGTGCCAATCCAGACTACGGTTTTGGAGAGCCCTGCCAGCCCTGCCCTGCTAAAAATTCAGGTAGTGTCATTGGCCAGTTTCACATCTGGTGAAGAATCTAGAAAGGTAACATTAGGTATCTGGCCAAAGAGGACATAAGCTCTGTTTTCAGTTGAAGAAATCAAAATTTGTGTTGGTATGTGAGGCATAGAATGAGGAGATTTGGCCTGTATTTACCTATGATCTCTGGGCAAAGTACATACAGGGAATAGAAGAATGTATTCGCTGACCTAATTAGGATTGTTACAACAGATTACAATTAAACATGGATGCCTTAGCCTCACTGTTTTTGATCTTTCATATCACTTTAAAGATGAATAGCATAAAATCTACTTGATACATTCAAGGTTATAATAAATTCATAGGAGCCTGATTATATTTATTTATATTTCATCTTCCACAGCATAGTCTTAGTCTATAGTCTGTCAGTAGTTCCAGCAAGTAATAAACACTTTTACTGATTTATTCACAAATACATGCATATTATATGGTCTAATTCTTTGACTATTCTGTGACTTGTGGTTATCTATATTTTTACAAAATCTGTACTGAATTTGTGTAAGTACAATAGGGATTCAACAATAAATGCAATCTCTTTTTTTTTTGAAGTTAGGAATAGTTGGAAGTATAGACAGGCAAAAACATAAACTACAGTTTAGTAGTTTATACTGGTTAGTGCCTTACAAAGGACAGAAACAGAGAACTGGGAGAACATGAAGGGGAAGGAGCAGTAAATGGTTTTGGGAAGTTGGGAGGGACTCCACGGGGCCAGGGGTGGGGGTGGGTGACTGCTCAGTTTGGTTTTGAAAGAAAGAATAAGAACATTCCAGATAGAAGGTGGAAGAAAGGGATTTTAGCAAGGGGAAATGGCTTGTAATTCTTTTGAGAATCCTAAGTGGATTGTTCAAATGTTAGCAAAGCATCAGGTTCTCTAGAAGGGAGGAACTTCTTTTTTTAAAAAACAAGAAGAGTTAATGTAGGGAATTGTGCCCTAAAAATATTTAAGTCAATTATGCATATACAAAAGAAGTATAGAAATTGGTAACAAGACTAGATAAAAAAAGAGGAGTAAACTAATAAAATCTGGAATCTAGAAACAGATGTGACAATAAATGGGAATGTAGGATACAATAAAGATATCGGTAAGGAAAGATTGAAGTATTGAATATTGTTGATAAATATTAGGAAAAAAAATGTGGAATTAGCTCCCTGCACTAGACTTACAAAATAATCCTCTTTTAGATAGAATATATTAACTATTTGTTATTTTGTAATAATAAAGGACTCTCAGAGCAGAAAGCCAACACTAAAATACACATATAAATTGGAAAAATGTGTTTCTTAATTTGTAAGGAATTTACATTAATTGGTAAGGAAAGTTGAGATCATCTATAGAAAAAAGTGCACTATGCACAAACAAGATTTCACACAAAAACAAATGCCAATGGTAGAGAACCACGTGATAGAATGTGCTAAAGTTAAAAAAAAATTAAAACAAGGTATCATTTTTGTTTATTAGATGGTAAAGTTTAGATGCTTGCTTTTGCCCATATGAGTACTCTCTCATACTGCTAGAAGGCTAACCTGGGGACATGTAAAAAGAGGAGAACTAGCAGAAGCCTTAAAGAGAGGCATAAATTCTGAGCAGTTTTACTTTCAAGAGATTAACCTAGTGATAAAATAGAATTTCACATTATTTATTATAATTGCTAAAAGTTGGACAAACCTGATCTCATCATTAAGACATGGCTTGAATAAATGTGGTACATCTACATAACAGAAAAAAATACTAGTCTATATTTAAATGGAATATTAACATAAATGTATATGACAAAGTGCAGAGGATCCTACCTACCCTGCTCCCCTCTTAAACCTCTGTGATCTAGGCAAATCATTTCCATCTCTGACCCAATTTTTTCAGGTGTCAAAGAGGGGAGATAATGGTATCTAGTTTGTGAATATTACTCAGCTATGAAAAAGAATGAGATCTTACCATTTGTGGCGGCTAGGATGAACCTAGAAGGTATGATGCTTAGTGAAGTAAGACAAAGAGAGATACCATATGATTTCATTTGCATGTAGAATCTAAAAATCAAAACAAAGCAAACTCATAAAGTCAAAAGCAGACTCATAAATACAGAGAACAAACTAATGGTTGCAAGGGGGTGGAAGGATAGGCCAAATGAGTGAAGGGGAGTAGAAGGTTTAGGCTTCCAGTTATGGAATCAATAAGTCACAGGGATGAAAGGTAGAGCATAGGGAATACAGTCAGTGGTACTGTGACCATGTTGTGTGCTGAGGAATGGTAGCTACACTTGTGGTGAGCACAACAGAACATATCAAATTGTCCAGTTGTAACGTTGTACACCTAAAACTAATGGAACATTGTGTGTAACCTACACTTCAATAAAAAATATATCTACTTTTTAATATTGGGAGGAGTAAATAAATTATTAGAGGTAAAATGCTAGAATAATACCAGATACATGGTAAATACTGTTAGACTAAGTATTGTCTACTATAATTTTGTTATTGAGAGAAAATAATGAAAAAGCACTCTCTACAATACAATTTGGAGTTTTTTTTAGTTTCCATACATAGAAAGTATTTGTAACATTTATTAATATATTAGCTATGTTCAGAGTGATAATAACTTAGTAGTTTCTATTTTTATGTTTATCTGTGATTTTGGAATTATTACAATATGTGCTATATTTCTATGTGCTAGAAAATAATAATAATTTTTTCATTTAAAAAATTATTACTAGTAATTTTTCTTCATGGTACTTCTGGAGTGATGTAAGTTACATGTGTATGGAGAGGTAGATTTTAATTTATGTATTTTTTTGATCTTCTAGCTGAATTCCATGGTCTTTGTAGTAGTGGAGTAGGTATCACTGTGGATGGAAGAGGTAACTATTCAATTCTCAATCTTACAGTATTTATGTGATTGATAGCTTTATGATTAGAACATGAATATGAATGTATTTAATATGTTAAAAATATATCAGTGTAAAATAATAAGATAAATTATCTCTTAGAACAGTGGTTATAAGCTAGGATGTTAATATGTAGATGTGCATGTTTCCTAGCAGATAAATACTTAACTGTTACATATTGTTGAAAATGTCCCTGACAAACTTCAACCATAATTTTGTGGGTACTGTTGCTTAGGAAGAAACTAGAGTTGGTACTTAGATTTTTTTAAAAAGTGAGTCATTTTAAATAAAAAAAAAATTGGTGCTGACATTTTAAAAATCTTTAAGACATACTTGATATGGATTAGGTTTGGGATTTACTACCCTAAAAATATGTTGTTAAGATTATTGATGCCTAAGAATACTGAGAGGATTTTAAATGTAAGTAAAGAAGTAAAATCTGTCGACATTTTCTTATTTTAAACTTATCAAGATGATCTACAAAATTCCACTCTGAAACCTTGAATATTAAATAAATACGTGTTTATAGCTTTAAGGTTCTTTTGTATACATAGAGTATATACATATAGTTTCTTTGTATTATTTTTAAAGAAAACTATAAGATACTGGTAGTCTTCACTTTACATATATAGTCTTTTCCGTTTGTGTTTGAGAAGATTTTAGACACATTATAGATTAGTTACAGCAATATTGCATCTTTGCCATGAACATCAGAAACCAGAATGAAGAAACAAACTTTTACAAGGATGTTTCTCCCAAAAATGAAAAAGCTGGCGTTTCTGGCATATGTTAAGGTCACCCAAATTCAAGAAAACAACTGTTAGGATTAAAATTTGAGCATAGTGACCAAAATTTGATTTTGTATTTTTCATCCCTTCTCAGTATAGTCCCCAGCAGAGCCAACCACTTGTGGGAACTACAAGGTTGTTCAAACAAGCACATTGCTCCTCGAGTCTTACTGCCTATAGCTGACAGAGTAGTCCTGTTCATGGGTTATTGTAAAACATTGTGTTGTTAAGCATCCACATTTGAACTGTCCTCTCCATTAATTTTAACTTCTTAAGAATGAGAAATATTTATTAAGTATCATATTACTCACTTGACTGTAAAAAAAATGATAATAAAATAGAAATATTCCATGCCGTTGGGGACCATAAAATTATATAGGTCACCCTAATAAATGTTTGTCTTTTAATTAGATGGTTATAATACCTATCAAGTTAAGTTTTCCTTTGGATTTTGAGCCAAGAGGCTATAAATTTCTTTATTAATTTTATCATAAATACCAGCACATTACATGGGTTAGTCCTTTTTATTTCTGCCAGTCTCCTTCATTTTTCTTTTAACTTACCATGGAATTATCCTGTAATCCCCCACTTTTATTCTCTTATTCCTTATTTTCATTTCCTTTCCCTTTCTGAAAGGCAGGCAAATTGTGGTTTTGCAGAGTTAAGCAGTTTATATGTTGAGCGGTCTTTATTAGACCTACATGTGTCAACAAACAATAAAATGTCTGTGAGCATTGAATTTTCCAACATTTAATGCAGATATCAACGAATGTGCTTTGGATCCCGATATATGTGCCAATGGAATTTGTGAAAATCTACGTGGTAGTTACCGTTGTAATTGCAACAGTGGCTATGAACCAGATGCATCTGGAAGAAACTGTATTGGTAAGTTGCCCTGTCTATCCAGGAGCCTACTGTATAGTTTCATTCCATGGATTCTAAGAAAAATCTAAATACAAATAAGTGAATAAAACTGCAGCTCTTACAGTTCCTCTTGTTTCGTTCTTACTAAAAAAATAAAAAATAAAAATCCACCCAATTCTGTTACACAGTAACAAACTTTTTAGTAGCATAACTCAGTATTTAAATCATTCTTTTCCTAAATGAATTGATGTGTACCCAGTTATTGGCCTGTTGTATTTCTACATACATCTTAATCCTATAATTTTTTTCACTGAGAAATTGAGAATTAACAGGGCAGTATGGATAATAGTAAGTTAAGAAAATAAAGTATTACAGGTTGAAAACTTTGACTTACAAAGAAACAACTGGTTACTGCAACTTACCCAAACATGATTACTGAGATAGGTTTTTCTTTTTATAATTTATAAGAGAATGTGAAAACTCAGTTTATGTACTTAAGAATTTATGAAGAGTGTAAACTTTCTCATGGAGCACTCGAGTCCACTTTTATAAAGTGAATGTTTTTAAATCCATCATATGTAATCATTGTTACATCTGATCATTGATGACTCTTATTTTCAAGTCTTGGTGACTGTACTTAGAAATACATTTTCCTACACTTGTCAGTACTGGCTCATTATTATTGAATATATTCACATGATCCTGAGTTGAAGACATAAATGTAGTCAAGTACAGTTAAGCACACAGGCACCCTGCTGAAAACAGGGAGATTTGGTGAGCATTTACACACTGAACACAGTTTGTGGCATTACTTAACTTTTTAGAGTAGGCATATGAATATTTTTGATAAAAATTAAAATTACATTTTAAAATAAAAATTAAACTAAACTTCAATTTTAGTCTGCTAGAGTTGCTGTAACAAAGTAGCAAAATTTGAGTTGCTTAAAGCAACAGAAATTTAGTTTCTCATGGTTTGGGAAGTCAGAAGTCTAAAATCAAGGTGTCCAGGGGGCTGTGCTCTCTCTCATGGCTCCAGGAGAAGATCCTTCCTTCCCTCTTCCAGCCTCCGGTGTGTGCCTACAATCCTGATGTTTCTTGGCTTGTTAGATGCATCACTGTGGTCACATGTCCATCTTTTCCCTGGGTATTTTCACATCATCTTCCTGCTGTGTTTCACATCATTTACCCTTTTTTTATGGACGGCAGTCATGTTGGATTACAGCCTCCCCTAATGATCTCATTTTAACTTAATTACTTCTTAAACATGCCTGTTTCCAAATAAGGTCACATTATGACTTCAACATAACTTTTTTGAGGGACATATTTTAACCCACAGCACGGAATAGTGGATAAATTATTTGTAACACAGACACTTAATGCAACATACGATAATAGGGAAGTTTATGGTAATGCTTAAAATATAGAGTTAGTTTTTAAAACTCAAAATTCAGAATTGGAGCAAAAATATGACACTCAAAGGAAAAAATCAGATAAAATACAGAAAATAACATTTATCAGAGCTGATGGAATCATAGCAAATATTTTTCCAATCTCTGTTTTCCAAATTTTCACAACATATTGTGCATATTGTTTGGTAAGGCACAATTGTTATTTGCAAGATTAAAACAATATAAGTTGAAGGAACTATTCTCTCAAAATTGCAACTTTTATTTCTTTCTGTTATTAACTACATTAGAAAAAGTGAGTGTGGATAGGAAGAGAGAACTCAGTGTGAGCTTCTTAAATCTGAGCTGTAGACAATATTTTCTAGGCTGTTCTAGGCCATTAAAGGAATATACAAAATAAATCATTAATTTCCCACTAATAATGAATTGTTTCTGAAGTAAAAACTTAATGGAAAAAGAGTAGTAAACACCTTTTGTTTAACTGCCACTTAATGTGTTTTTATTAGAATTTTAATCAGAAAAAATGTTTTTAAAAATCATCTATTGTTTTTATTACATATAAATAAATCCATAGTCAAGTGAGTTTAATCTTTTGATATATTTCATTGGTGCTTTTAAATGTATAATATATGTGTGTGTGTATGTTGATGTATATTCATTCCAAGAGCTTCAAAACATTTTCACAGTAGCCACCAGTATAGAAATGTTCCATATGAGTCAAACCAAATATATTTTCCTTAAGATCAATGAATGTGCTATGAGCACAGAAAGACTAAGAATGGCAGGGGGAGAAGGGTGAGGTAGGCAAAGGGGATTAAGAAGTGCCAACTTCCAGTTATAAAATAAATATGTCGTGGGGATGAAAAGTACAGCATAAGGAATACAGTCAATGTTGCAAAAACTTTGTATGGTTTGTACACTTATTACCATGGTGAGCTTTGCCTAATGTATATAAATACTGAATCACTGTCGTGCAGACCTGAAGCTAGTAGAATACTGTATATCAACTATATTCAACTAAAATATATATTCAGTTTTTAAAAGGAGAGATGAAAAAAATAAATAAACAAACAAATTAATTAAAAGGAGAGATGAAATCAAGGAGGGAGTGAGGGGAGGAATCAAATAAAAATAGAACCTTGCTGGTCTCTGGCCTATTCATTTCACTATGCCTGTCTCCTGTCTCCTACTGACTGCTTTCAGACATCGATGAGTGCTTGGTCAACAGATTGCTTTGTGACAATGGCCTGTGCAGAAACACTCCTGGGAGTTACAGTTGTACATGCCCCCCTGGGTACGTGTTCAGAACAGAGACTGAGACTTGTGAAGGTAAGAGCCATCTTCCTCACCATCGGGGTGAGTAGTAAGCACTAAGAGATATGCATGGACGTTGGTCAAGGACATCGATGAAAAAAAATAGCAAACAAACTATTATCTAAATGTTTTTTTAAATATAATAATCTCTTTCAGCTCATCTGCCAGTTTTAGGAATAGCATGTACTGAGATGCCCGGCCAGTACATGTGACTCTTGATCTCGGGGTCATGAGTTTGAGCCCCATGTTCCTGTAGAGATTACTAAAACAAATAATAAATCTTAAAAAAGAGAGGAAGAAAAAGAAAAGAGCATGTACCTATCCCAGTTTACAAAATCTATCAGTTTGGTTCCATTCAGATCAAATATCAACAAACACTTTGAAGTTCTGGCTGGGGTAGGAGGCGGGGGGTGCAAAGAGTTTGTTTTACTTGCTAAAATAAAATGGCAGATTTTTGTATGTTTTCTTTTCCCCTTTTAAAAACTACTGGGACATATTCACGCTGGCCTTGGGGGATCTGAATCGTAGTGGTAGAGTCAGCCCTGAGGCATTTTATTTATGAAATGAATGATAAATCTCAGAGGTTGGCCCATAAAATATTTGGGGCCTGAGTCAATATGGCCACCTTACATAAATCTATAGTCTAAGAAAATTGTCGTTTTCATTTGATTTAAAAGTTATCGTTTGGGTTTCTAGATCATAAATCACTGTTTAAAAAATATCTTCATTTTCTTCCAACCACATTTCTGTACAAGGGATGTTATGTGAGTGGCTTACATGACAAAACGCCTCATTTCCGCCGAGATACCAGCTGAGCAAGCAGTGCATTCAATTATGTTTTTGTTTCTTGATCAAAGTACTGTGTATTTCAGAATAATCTGTTATATGACTACTAGTCATTGTTCTTTTTAAGTCTCACTGTGTGGGCCTGTAGAAGTGTCTGATGACATTCTCAAATCCAGAAACTGCTGCCAAAGTCACTTACAAAAAAAAAAAAAAAAAAAAAGATTTAATCTTTAATTAATTTGAACAGACCTTTCCTTATCTGTTAAAGTATTTATTTCGTAGTGACTCCATAGCCAAGAAAACAGCAATAGTAATATGATGCAAAAAGATGTTAACATTCTCTCTTCATCTTATTGTTTCATTTCAAAGCATTCTTGTGAACAGAAACAAGTTAGGACTTGAACAAGATGCCAGAACACAAATGACTCAGCTGAAGTCAATGAAATGCAATTACAACGTGCAGTTCTAAGTTTGGATTGAATTGGAGGGGCCATTGAAAAACAATAATTAGCCTGGAAAAAAGAAATAAGAAAACCTCAGTATAAAATGCACTTTCCCTAAACTTAGTCCTGATAACTGTCCTTTTGGAGGAGATCCTCAAAGAAAAGGGCTCACTCCCATCCTACTTGAAGATTTATCTTTTCCATAGCTGAGCAAAACTGCTCAAAACTTAAGAGTTTTGAAGATCTTTCTGTCAGATAGAAAAACTGCCTTTTCAGAGTAGCTCAGGCTTTGCCAATATACTCACCTAGAATGTTTCCTACTAGCACCCATTTCCACCCACTCTGACACCGTCATCCTTCAGAATTGCTCTGAGATACTTACTTTGTAAAAAGATATTCTAGCCATATTTCCTCCATTCATTTTTTTGGAGGATGGGAGAATGGATTTCAAGAGTTGTATTTTTTTTTCCTTATTCCCAGTTTTCTGCACTCCTTTCCACTGCCTTTATCCATTTTATAAACCTATTGTGTTTTTGAGGATAAGTTTCTGTTAAATGTCAAGAAACACTGAAAGCAAGAGCACTGTAGGACACCTTCTTGGTTTAACTGGAAAGCTGATGAACTGGTTTGCTTGCCCACAGTCACAATACTCTTTGGTGCTATTGGGAGAGAAGCACGTGATAGGGAAAACTAAACTGTCTTTGAATCAGTTTGATCCAAGTTCTGTTTGTGCACGGAATTATCAGTGATATTTATAGCATATTTCCACTATTTAACAAGTAAGATGGAATCAAAGGATATGAAGAGCCCAAATACTGAAACGTAAATCAAAGGCAGGGATTTGTCTGCCTATAGGAACAACTGAAGAATAGGAGTGAATGATGTTTAATAACATTGGATGACTACATAAATAGAAGGGACATTAATACCAATCAGGCAACAGCACTGGTTAGGATGAGTGCCCTTTACTTTTGTCCAGAGGATAATTATTCCCGATAAATCTAAGTATTTTCTTTAATACAAAATATATATCTGTCTTTCATAAGAAAGAAGTTCATGTTATGTAAATAAAAGAGAAATGACAGAAATATTTTGGCTCTAGCTTTATGACATTGGTGGAAATAAAAATGATTTATTGTGAGAAACCTAACCAAATAACTTATTTCTCACTTTGTTCCCACTGCTGAGTTATTTGCATTTTATTAAGTGGTTTTAAAAAAAATGACTTGAAAGCCACAAATCTCTTTTTCCCTTGGGTCTTCTAATTTCTACCATTGCATTTATACAGTAAATGTGTCTGCCTGGAGCACTTCTCTTTTTTCTATTCTTTATAAACTAATTTCCAAAGACTAAGCAGAGAATTATTAGCAGATTCACTGGAGACTCTAGCTTTCTCTGTACATATTTACTACAGTCACTAATTTTGCTTGTCATTCATGTTTTCAACAGGCTATTTTAAATATATAATAAATAGCAGTAATAATAAAGATCTTCTGATATTTCAGACTGAAGTTATAAAAAATTTATTTTACTTTTTTTGTTTGAGCTCTGCGAGTCTGTGAAAGTTAACATTTTTACAGCAAGCACTGTGGTTTAGATTGTGTTTCCAGTGACATAACTAGTTAAATGTAAACCAGATGTGCTTTGAAGTTTATTTCCAGGAATGTACAGTGAACTGTTTCAATTCCTGGTTCCATGACATTTGTAACATAAAAACATTGTATTTAAAGAAAAATTAAACAGTTGATATTTGTAGCTGTCATTGCATGTGTTTATAGTTTTGGAGTTCATAATTACTTAATTTAGAATAGGGATTTGAAAGTATATGACATTGACATTTTGCTTTTTGGGGGAGCTTCTTGTAAATGAAATTAATAGGTGAATTATATATAGTTTGTCCTCAGATTAGTTATCTCCTCTTTTTTTTTTTTTTTTTTTTTTTTGCTGATTCCTTTTTTACATTGTGGTTTTATTAAAAGAATTCTAATACTCTGGAATAGATGTTTTCCTTCCAAATATGTGCTGTATTTATAAAACCTGTTCTATTTTTTCCTTGAAGAGGATTTCTTAGAACAAACAACCTGGAGAAAAAAAAAAAAGATGCTTTCATATTTCTTCAGTTTCTACTTCAAGAATTAAATTAGTACCTGTGTACTTCTTTTGTAATTTTGAAGTGAAAGGAAAGTACATACCTATTTTTCACATTGATTTTTAAATTTGCATTTTAGGGCCACAGACTTGCAAATTAACAGTGAGCCCTGCCTTTTTGGGACCACTTTTGATTTATATTTGACTTGGGATGCTCAGGAGTAAGCATGGCAGCCTTTCAGTTATTTTCATGTTTTCCTCAATCTAATACTTTATATTTAACTCAAAGAGGTTTTAGGAAAAAAAAAAAAAAAACAAGTGCTGTGGTAAGCTCAGAAACCCTTATGTTCACCAGCAACAAAAAATGTGTTGAGATACGCTGACCTGTTTCAACTAGTTATCTTTGCATCCCTTCTTTAGATTGAGTGGTTGAACTTATATCCTGAGGGTCACTTTTGGATATTGTTTCTAGTACTTAGAGTGAAGCCTGCATTTTTAATTAACTCCTGTTAAACTAATTCTATTGGCTTGAGATTTGCTTTAGTTACCACTTGAGAACACGGCTGTCCTCTGTTTACTTATGACCCTCAATAGCAATCGTTTAGAATATGCCATCTGATTTGATTAAGGACTCAAAGCAGATTAATGATAGTAAAAGTCTGTTTCAAGCAATTAAAGGTTCTTTTTTTTTTATTTTACCAAAATCCGTTAGCTGTAACAGACTCTCCACACCATACACCTAAATGTGAGCAGAGAGAGAGGCAGATAAGGCCTGGAAAAGAATGCTCTACTCAGTATTAAAATTTCATCCCTTGTTTCTTGATTTGTACCCAGGACCTGGGAGTGAAAGCCGACATTGTGATACATTGTCTCTAGTAGAGGCTTTTTATTTCTTCTAAAACCTCCCAGAACCACAGATGACAGAAACAGTCAACCTTTGTTTGTGCACAGCATATTGTACCTGGGGTGGGGGTGGGGGGATATATATATATTTATATATATACACTATATATATATATATATATATATACACACACACACACACACTACTTTTATTATATATTATATATGTATACATATATTATATATATATACACATATATATGTATATATGTGTGTATATTATATATGTTGCTTTCCATGTATTGAGAATTCAGATTTCCCACAGGGCAATTATGTCTTACTGTGGGGGAAATCAATCCAATTTATGTAAGGTTGTAGTGAAATGGTGACGAGTAACATACTAACCCCTTCTGCAATACTGGGCTGATTCCTGTGGTCCTACTGAGCCCCTCATCTGCGTGTATCCATGCTGTAAAATTCATGTCTCCATTCCCCATTCACTTTATGCCTCATAGATCCATATTAAAACTGCAAGAGCCAAGTTTACCAGACATTCTGGCATAGCATGGCTTGTTGGAATAATATTTTCCAGAAACACATGGCAGTTCTAACAGAATCTTTTCCTTCTGGATTGTAGATATAAATGAATGTGAAAGCAACCCATGTGTCAATGGGGCCTGCAGAAACAACCTTGGATCTTTCAATTGTGAATGTTCTCCTGGCAGCAAACTCAGCTCAACAGGATTGATCTGTATTGGTAAGATTCACGCACAGTGTGGTGTTTCGGTTTCTCTGCCAACAGAAGGGGGGATGGCAGGCCTCACTGTGGATGAAAGCAGAGCGGGACCACAGGAAGCTAGTAATGAGGACTTACTCCAGTTGTTTGCTCTCATTATCGAGATAGGCGTAAAACATGATAGCATAAATGGGCAGGCTCTTGAATTTTGTTAGCTTCTCAGAAGCGTTCCTTTCGCATGAGTAGATGTATTATGCTGTGAGTTGTGAGCATTTGCATACCACACACATATTTATGTTCACTGCCTTGGGAATGCCTTAGGTACCAATACAACCCTTGCTGCATACTTTTTATAACAAGTTTCAAAACAAAAATGGGATAAGAATTTGGACTCGTTCACAAGACAAGAATTTGAGGATTTTAAACTTTAAACAAATAGAAGGAGTTTAATATTTTTTTTCATTTCACCCATCAATCATAAATGTATAGGCCCAGGGAAGAAAAGAGAACTGTTTTCTTGCTTTTGGAAATCTCTAAGGAGAAAGATTCCAAAACTTCCAAAGTGACATCTTTTCGTAAGTCTCAAAACATTTAAGGTTGGTTTGGGATAGTGATGGTAGCACACATATAAGATAGTCTGATCTGTTACTGACAGAAGTAATTCAGTACATGTACGGGGGAAAAAAACATACCTATCATTTTGTCCTGCCTCTCGTGTCTGTGGGCCCATTGGCCAGGCATAGGACAGTTCCTATGATTAGTTGGTATCCACCTTTAAAGTGAACTAATAAATCTATTATTTCCAAATAGGAAGGTTGTTTTAGTTTTATACAGTGCCAAATAAATAAGCAGTTTTTGTTTGTTATCTAGCCATTATGAATTTTCACTTTAATGTTTGTCAAATACAATAGTGTTTTCAGTATTCTGAACAATATTCAGCTGGATGGTAGAGTATCTGTTTGTTACATGAAGAGAAATAACCAAGTACAAGCTTATCAGTGAAAACCTACCCTTTGGAAATGCCAGCTCTTCATCTCTCAGTGAAGTGTAGCTGGTGAAATTTGAGCCTTGGTCAACTCTCCATTTAGGAAATAGACTGTCATCTGCCTGGGGCATTACTTTTTTTTTTTCTCATAGAATTCCTTTGGGGGAAGGGCAGAGGTTGGATCAGGTGAGGCAGAAATATTTTTGCTAGACCACAATTTCCAACTGAGATGTAGTCATTTTATTGTGCAAAGGAAATGAACTCAGCATTAATTAGTGTCAATTAATTGTCAATTAATATCAATTAATTAATGTCTCAGAAAATTAAACCTATATGCCACTTGGGCATCAAAGGGTATCTTAGTTCTTGCTTCATCCTAAAGAATTTATTATTTTGGCCTCTTACCTTGTATTTATTAATAAAAAAGAAAAAAGACTTTTTACTCCAAATCATTATGTTGGGCAACTAAACACCACCATATTCTTCTCAGCAGTGTTACGAGTTTTTACTGGTTGTGATCAAATTTGAATATCCCAGCCTAGAGCTTCTCAGAAAGAAATTTACTTAATATTTTAAAATTTTAGACATCATTTTATCTTTTTTTTATTGAAAACAGAATTCTAGCTTTAAAAGGAAATAGATCCTAAACCATACACAGGAAAAAAAATAAGAAATTAACATAAAACATATGAATTCTACCTTAAAAGGGAAATAGATCATAAAAAATATACAAGAAAAACTGGAATTTTTTAATAAAGCTGACAGTGGCTCTAATTGGTGATCAGCCTGCAAACTGCTCTTTCCTAGGAGACAAGTGTCTATATTTAGAACTGAATAAAAACTCCCCAGTGTGATTACTAATTTAAAATTAAGTTAGAGCATATAGGAACTAGTTAGATATTTAGACTGCTTAAAGATTTAGAATATATTGTACCAACTCCCTAAATATAATCTTAAACTTTTCTGGAAATTGCTCCACAAAGGCTATTGTATTCTGGTTGAAAATGATTAAATATAGAGGTGCCTGGGTGGCTCAGGCAGTTAAGTGTCTGCCTTCTGCTTGGGTCATGATCCCAAGGCCCTGGGATCAAGTCCCACATCGGGCTCCCTGTTCCATGAGGAGCCTGCTTCTCCCTCTATCTCCAGCTCTCTCTCTCTCTCTCTGTCTTTCATGAATAAATAAATAATCTTTACAAAATAAAAAGATATGAAAATCTGATCTGCTAAATTTGCAAATTTAATTTATTGGACATTTAAAAATTATTTAAGTTTTGAAGTGCCTGGGTATCTCAGTGGGTTAAGTGTCTGCCTTCAGCTCAGGTCATGATCCCAGGGTTCTGGTATTGAGCCACATGTCAGGTTCCCTACTCAGTGGGGTCTGCTGCTACCTCTCCCTCTGTGCGCACTCTCTCTCTCTCTCTCTCAAGTAAATAAATAAAACCTTTATTTTTTAAAAAAAAGTTGTTTTAAAAAAGAAAATGATTGAATATAATAGAACAGTACATTTGATTAATCTTCCCTGCATGACATTGCTCAACATCTGAAGGCTTCGTGTAATGGAGACCAATTTTCTGTTATATTTGGCTTGGGTCTGCATGCTATTTTCAGGTTCCATGGACATAACAAGGACAGTATCCTCCATGGTGTCAGTACAGTGGTCCTTCCTTCTTTCTTATCTTCACTGTTAGCTCTTCATTCACCCCTTCTCAAGAAGTTTTGCATTTTTGGTTTTCTCTTCTCCTTTCTCTTTTCTGGCCCCTTGTGCTCAGTTTCCTTTGTTATGTCTTCCATATCCTCCTGCCTTTCGGCTTGAAGTGACTCCCTGGTCAGTCCTTGAACTTCTTGGCTTCCCTGTTTGTACTCTTGCTCAGATGGCCTCTACACTGACCCTCAGATGTATCTCTCATTTTTTTTAACCTCCCCACTGATTCCATGTTTGTATTTCCAACTGTCTACACACTGTTTCCATTTGGATGCCTAATGTATACTTCAGATTTAGCATGGCCAAAACAACAGTCCCTATTTTTTGGCTTGAACCTGTGTTTCCTAGAATCATTTCTGTTTTGGCAAATGGAAATTCCATTTTTCCAATCAGCAGCCCCAAAAACCTTGGGCTCATCTTTAATGTCTTTCTTTCAAATACCACACTGAATCCATCAGCAATTCCTGTTGATTGTATTTGACATTTATCTATATTCCAATCATTTCTCACCACCACCACTCTGCAATCCAAGCCCCTAGTATTTCTCTTTTTGATTATTACTGTAGCCTCTATATTATCTTTATTTTCTTGATATTTGCCACCCTACAGTCTTCACTCAAAGGTCCCTTCTCAGAACTTCTCTGACTACTGTAGACCACTTAAAAAACTTCTGCTTGGATCATGTATACCCTCAATACTGCTCATCCTGCTTTATTTTTTTTTCAGAGTTCTTAACCAGCCCCTGACCACACAACCATATAAGTACACAATGTGTGCATGTGTGCATCTGTACACACACAGAAAAACAACCAGAGCCAGAGAGATGAATATGTATCTATGTGTATGTGTATCAGTGTATTTTGTAACTTTTAAGCTTTAATACCATACCAGCCAAAAGAAGCATGAAGTTATGAAGTAGAGCCTCTGAAATTAGACTATGCAGCTTTGACTTGTGATGGTGACACTATATTAGCTGGGTGACCTTGGGTAAACTAGTTGACCTTCATGAGCCTATGGTTTTCTCATCTGCAAATTATACATACTTAGAGGCTGTTTTAACAAATAAGTAAATGAACATGTGAAAAGCCTATAAGAATGCTATAATTTGATACCTGATAAAAATGACCTGGTAAAAAAGTCTTTTTCATTTGCACCCTGGTTTTCACCCAAACTGAATCTCAAAGTAGAAAAAAGCAAAGTGAACATCCAGCTCTTCTCCACGGTTTTGCTCCATCCATTTCTGCATCCAGTCAAGGGATGCAGTTGTTTTCTTCTCACCTCTGTCCCTGAGGCTTTGGGGAGGCGTGACTTCCTCTTACCTGCTTGTGTCCAATCAGGAATCAGAAACTACAGCTTCTTCCTTCCTGGCTCTGCCAGTTTCACTGTAATTCTCTGTGTTTCCTATTATGCTTCTCTTTTATTGTTGAATCTAGCAGTGAAACTTTACTCATATTATTAAATGAACTTTGAGGTACATACTCTAAGAATAGACTTTTTCTTTATTGTTCTCCAAGGCTATGTGCTGCAGGTTGCTGTTAAGCTTCCATCAAAATGTTGTACACACCACCTGCATAGTGTTCACTTGAGAAGCTGGTCAAATGCAGGCTCCCAGGCTGCATACCTGCACACTGGTGACCTGCATTTTAACAAGAACCTTGGTCATGTTACACATTATCTGAATTGAGAACCACAGTACTGCAAGGAGAATGATTTTGTGTATGATTAATTTTACCTTATTTGTATTGGCCCTGTCAACTTTGACTGAATTCCTTGTGGCCATTCCAAAACCAGCTATTCAGCAGTTGCAGGAGGATCCTCACTTAAATTTGGTGTGGAAATGAAAATGTAAGAGTAGTAGTCCTAGACGGTTGGATACAAATCCTTTTTATATTGTCTCTACTATTTCTTCACATAGTTTACCATAAGCATTTTCTTTTGGAACTAGAGATAAAGCTATACATACAGTATATATAGGCAAACCCCTGAAAGAAAATACATCTCTGGTGTATCTTAAGTGGTGGCTTTATAGGTGATGTTTCTTTTCTTTATCTTGTCCATTTTTTGTAGATTATTCATCAAATAATTATCTTCATTTAGAGTAATACTACTTTCTTTGTAATAGGACATAAATTGTGTGTAGTATGTTTGGTGGGTTACAAGGAAAGGAAACTAAGGAATTTTACTTGGTAAAATCTTAAGTATCAACGCGTTTATCGTAAAAGGTAAAATCTTATCAGTGTTTTTCACACAAGTAATGATCTTATCATGGTAGCACACTGAGTTTGTAAGTACCAGCATAAAATCTTGGACAATAGTGCCACTCATAGAGTATCAGCAGATATAATTGTATTAATTGTCCTGTCGTGTGAGATGTACATGCTACAATTATTTGATTTACATGTATGTAATATACTGTTTTTTAAATAAACGTACACATAAATATGCTCAAAAAATATACATTAAAAGATTTTTAAAATAATGCTTTTGTTGTATATAAGTGAATTATATTACTTTCAGAGATGAGAGCTCGCCATCTCTTCCTATTCCTTTTCAGATAGCCTGAAAGGGACGTGTTGGCTCAACATCCAGGACAACCGCTGTGAGGTGAACATTAATGGAGCCACTCTGAAATCTGAATGCTGTGCCACACTTGGAGCTGCCTGGGGGAGCCCCTGTGAACGTTGTGAACTAGGTGGGAGCCTGTCCCAAGAGCTCCTTCTGGGCTTCTCACTGAAAGCTGTTCCTTCAACTAGGCAGGCACCTGTTTGACTCTGCATTGCATAGTGAGGAAGACCGTAAGATCATTACTTCCCTAAAATGTCTTCTCTGGTGAAATTGATTCACTTGTTGAAATATGTATTTTTTTTTATCCTTTCACTGGAAGCAGACTTTTAGAGCATTTTAAATAAGAAAGGGAATTAGCTGGAATTTAGCTGCTGGGTGACTGTTAGTATCCTCCAGAACTCTTGTTTGAACATGTCCAAGTAGAATGAGATGTCTCTTTCCTTTAAATCCTTTTACTTATTTACTTGTAATTCAGCTGGCAATGTGAAAACAAAAACAAATTGTAGGAAGACTCTGAGAATCTCAGTATGAGTCAACACCAACAGGAGTTAGCATCGTGTGTCGTGTGCTACCCTGAACTGTGTGGAGGACACCTGGAATCCTTGGCTTCAAAACCCCAGCTTGTGGGTTTTTTTCAGTTCAGCTAAGATTCCACTCTACTGTCTCTTGAACTTAAAACAGTTACATTTTCTTTTATAATGAAGTAAATATGTGTCCTTTTGTTCTCACAGATACAGCTTGCCCAAGAGGGTTTGCCAGGATTAAAGGCGTCTCTTGCGAAGGTAAGTGTATACTTGGACGTTACTGTAAGTCTTTAGAGCAGTATGTAAAATGAACATCCACACTGGAGATATTTATCATTTTTAAAAGCCTTGAAATTACAGTAAAAATACTCAGTGTAATCTACAAATGCTTTAGGTTAATACTCTAGGAAAACAGCATAGAGTTCCCCATCTCTCCTTTTTTTATGCTGCTGATTTTTCATGGGGACATCATTAGGCACTGAGGCACAAAACAGCTGGGAAAGGCGCATGTCTGGGCCATTTTATGGACAGGCAAGGCTGTGGTAATTTTCGCAGCTGGTGCCTAGGAAACCCAGGGGTTGCGTTGTGGAATATTTCTGTTCAACTCAAGTAATAATCCACATTGTATTACAGATTGAATATGCTCTATGGGAAGACTACACCTGCTTTTTCTATTTCTAACATCTTTATCCCTCTGCTTGCTTTATTTCCCTGCAGACGTTAATGAGTGTGAGGTATTTCCTGGCGTTTGTCCAAATGGACGCTGTGTCAATAGCAAAGGATCTTTTCATTGTGAGTGCCCTGAAGGCCTTACGTTGGATGGAACTGGCCGTGTGTGTTTGGGTAAGATTCATGTCTTTATGTATTTATGCATGAAATCAGCGATGAATTTTTCTTATTTCTTGGGCATTGACCACTTCAAAATCATTGGGTCTCTAGCTGGAAAACTGACTTTAAATGGAATATCTGATCGGGAGAAATCGCTAGAGGATATTTTTAAAGTGAATGTTGTTTAAGTGACATGGTTTCTGTAGAATACAGAAAGTTGGTACTGCTCAAAACCTATCTCAAAAGTTACTTTCTTTAATCAGATATTTTAAGCAGTTCAGTCTTTGTTTCACACTGGCCAGTGGGTTAAGAGAACCATGTATACTTTGAACATAAAAGAAAAATTGGAGACTAGTGTTTAGGGTCAACATTTATCATCAGTTCATTAGCAGCTGCACTCTTAGTGCACTCTGAGTGGGGAAGGTCATAGACAAGGTTATTGTTGTTTCTCTCTGAAAACACTGCCCAATCCTAGTCCTTCCTTTACCACCTTAGAGTTTAAGTTTTCCTAATGCTTTATTTTGTAAAGATCTAAAATGAGGAAGCTCTTTCAACATCATTGTATAGAAATGCCTTTTTGAGAGGTGCCTGGCTGGCTTACCTGGTAAAGCATGTGACTCTTGATCTCAGGGCCATGAGTTCAAGCCCATGTTGGGTATAGAGATTACTTCAAATAAATAAATAGAAATAAAAGCAGAAATACCTAGTTGACTTTATCATTATCCGGGTCATATTTAACTGAATCTGAATTCCATGACTGAAAAAGAAACTTTTCTTAATTCTCTATTGTATCTAAATAATGTTTTATTAACTTAAGGGCCTTTTTTCCAATATGCTATAGAACAGTAAGTTTTTAATTTGTAAAATAATTTTATATAGGTTTGTATTTGAACTTTATGCTTGAAGACAAAATAAGAGCAATGACATTGTTAGATTCAAAGATCTTAAAAAAAAAAGATCTTTAAGGTATTTAAATATATAGGTGATTTTTAAAGTTAGTAATACAAAATATTTGCAGAACCATACAGGTTAGTTATTATAATTAACACAATTTAATTTTAAGCTAATTTTTAATAGTATATTTAAATTAGAATACAAAGTATGACTATAAAGTCACATGGAATTCATTAGAAATTATAATTTCTAACATCCAATAATAAAAATTATTTTCAGATTTTTATTGTTAAATTATCTAAAAAAAGCTTAGAAAAAATAAAGTCTCTTTTGAAGATGTCAAATAATAACGTAGGTATAGTCAGATGATTAATATCAAATTGCTTTCAGTAACCAAAGGATGCTATATGTGAAGATATATCATGATTGTAAATTATCACTCAATAAAATAAATACCCAATAATATCACTCAAAGTTGAACCTTTTATAATGTTCTAAGAGGATATATTGGAGTCTTATCCAGGTACTTTGATTAAATCTTTTGGTCACTACTTGAATTATGCTACAAAAATGAATTGTGGCTGGGCATGTAAGGAAGTTTCAAGGAGAGACTGACATTTGAGAAACATAAAATATCCTGAGAACCGAAGTAGAGATAAACTGCTTTGATAGAAACTGATCTAGATCAGAGGTCCAAATTCAAATAGTTCCAGGATCTGGCAGGTGACATAAATGAGTGAGCAAGGCGGTAAGAAGGAGTAGTGAGGACCGCAGCAAACTCTAGAGCACATATACTATCCAGAGGTTTCAAAATGCACATTTTAATTTCTGCACAAGTTGGTGAAAACATTTCTAAGCCATATGTGGCCAGTGTACTGTGTTTTGATTCCTGAGGCAAAAATGATATGGATCTGTGTATCAAAGACGCAGGATTACTCTGGCAGGCTCTCATAACTCTTTCTTTACATATTAAGTTCAATTGGTTTTGGGGGTAGGAATTTGTTTCATTTTTTTACTTAATCTCACTTCTTGAGCAAATTACTTGAGTGACCTCAGAAACAGTTTAACTCAGTCCATAGTTCTCGGAGTACCTAAATAAAACTTGTATATCTTGCTAATAAGATCCTTACTTTCCTGGTGACAGTGTTAGATGGGGTTGGCTGTGGCTGAGAACAGCCACTGGGTGCCTTGAAGTCATGAGACTCTGTGGATTACTGTCATACCTCACAATGTGGATTACTGTCATACCTCACAATGATGGAGAGCATGGCTTTGGGGTTGGCATCCGTGCTGATACATAAGGTGGCATCATCTACTGTGAATACCTGTATTCAGTCTACCAAATCAAAATGAAAATTTACCACAATGCTTTCTTTCTTTATTTTTTTAAATTTTTTTATTTCTTTCTTTAATAACAGGACTTTTTATAGTCTTAAATAATAATAATAATAAAATTAAATTTAAAAAATGAAAACAGGGCTTTTTAATTAACTATCCTTGGAAGCATACTTGGCTGTATGCCAGAGGAGGTTGCTCAAGTTAATGCTACCTTTGCTTGAGCTCTTGACAGAATCAGTGGTGACAGTAACTGAAATAGTAAACACATTTATTTGTTTATGTTTATATTTCCATTAGGGATGTTTTACTCTGTTAAACAGTTGTCAGGTTTAGGAAAAGATTTAATGTCTTGAAATGCTTTCATCAAATAAAACCTATTATTTGATTAAAGAAAACTGTTTGGCTCTCTTTATCCACATAGCCAACTGTTTGTAGTTGGACCAACAGCTCTGTTGATTAACAGATAAATTTGTTATTTATAGACCATGCTAATTTATCCTATCTCATGACTTGTCAGTCTTCTCAGGTCCTGGTACGTTTCAAGATGGAAGGGAAAGTGTGACATTTGAACAAATAATTTGGCTCCTTACTAGGGCAGATTTACATAACACAGGACAAAGACCATGATGCAAAAAGTAAATTTGACAGAAAAAAAACTTTAAATGCAAAAACATTCTTTTTCCCTTGTAAAGCTGTTTTAATAGTTGTCCCGAGTTGGCAAGTAGATTACAGTTGATCATTTATTTCTCATTGAGACATGACAGATCTGTTCACAAGCTATTTTAAGTAATTCAGTGAATGAGAAGAATCTGTCACTAAATTATCTCATTCTTTCTAAAGTGAGCAATACAAAAAAGGAATCATGGGTGATGATGTGAAAGAGTTTGGTCACAAAGGAACCTTTTCTTCTTTGGTTCCTTGAAGAAGGAAGGTGTCTTGTGAAAATTAATACTGACGAGAACCCACTTTTGCTCTCTTTAAGTGACTGTCATTACAGAGTCTATTACAGGAGGTCAGGGACTCTGCGTCTTACCTGTTACCATTCCGAGCTGGGCATCATGCCAGGTGCCTAGCAGAAACTCAGGATATGAGTGGTCAATGAATGTGACACCTTCATCTCACAGTGTGATTTCACTTGCCATGTAGACATCCGCATGGAGCAGTGTTACTTGAAGTGGGATGAAGATGAATGTGTCCATCCTGTTCCTGGAAAGTTTCGCATGGATGCCTGCTGCTGTGCAGTTGGGGCAGCTTGGGGCACAGAGTGTGAGGAATGCCCCAAACCCGGCACCAAGGAGTATGAGACGCTGTGCCCCCGGGGGCCGGGCTTTGCTAACAGAGGGGACGTTCTCACAGGGCGGCCATTTTACAAAGGTAACCGTCAGGGTCACCTTGACCTGTGCACTGAAGCTCACCTCCCACAGTCTCTCAGAGTTGGTTTTGCTTTAAGCCTATAATTTGCCACTTTGTTTTCTTTGTTAAATGTGATTTGTGGCCAGCCTTACGGCCCAGGAATATAAATCACCTATATATAGGCTGTTATTGAAGTAAAGAATTGTAAAACTTGCCACTAATCCCACTTTTCATCCATCATTCCACACTGTCTCTCTGTTTTCCCTCGCACAGCCTGACCAGATGCAGCCCTGACATAGCGAAAAAGCTCCCTATCCGCCCCCTAAACCTTATCTGACAAATGGTCAGAGAGAAAGAGATCAGAACTCTTCATTAAAAGTGCAGAATCTTTTTGCTTCTACAACTTTCTATGTGGCATCCATGTGATCACTGACAATGTTGAGAGCCCCTGTTTGGACCTGAGAACATGATTTTCCATGGTGATAGATTTTCAGTTTTAACTAAGGAACCTACTCTTTTATATCAAGTGGCTCTACATTCCTGCTTTGTTCTGTTCTCAGATATCAATGAATGCAAAGCCTTTCCTGGGATGTGCACCTATGGAAAGTGCAGAAATACCATTGGGAGCTTCAAGTGCCGTTGCAACAGTGGCTTTGCTCTGGACATGGAGGAAAGAAACTGCACAGGTAAGCCAGCTCTTTTGTCGTATTTGGCAAACCCTGGCTCTCCTTCTTCTGCTGGTGGAAAGTGCTGCCTTTCAAAAAAGCTCCTATTTTGCTTTTTGCTTTTTTTCCCCCTGCTCTTAAATCACTTCTCTTACTGACCAGTTATTGTGGGAGCTGCACAACAGCATGAAGATGCTGTTTTACCTGAGGAACAACATAAAAATAGGATTTCCAGGATAATGAATACTGAAGACTATAGCAGTCATTGATTGTATAAATGATATATAGTATCTGTCAAGGATTTTAAAGTTTGTAACAGAGCGGTTGTAACTTCCTTTACTCACCTGTGAAGAGCTCCAGTTGCCATCTATATCCCTGTCCATACCTGTTCCCTTTAGTTTAAAAAGATAAAGTCCCAATTTTTCTACGGTATTAAATAAATTAGTCCAGACACTTGAAATCTATCTTCAAGATCTTATTTTCACAACTCTATTCATGTTCTCCTTGGACTGCTTCCTTCCCTCTTGCCCTCACCCCTGCAGCTGTGTTCTGATCCCCGTGAAGCATGCTTCTGACTCCCTCCTCACTCCCTGCTGCATGAGGTACTGGGGTCCCGTGTTGCCTCCCCATCCCCAGAGCATTTCCAAATTGTAGTGTCCACCTCTCCTGCTGCCCTAGCTCCTCACTCCCACGTGGCTTCCCTGCTTGGCTCTCCAGCGTTCGGTCTGGGAGCACCTACCTGCACCTCACACCATTGCCTTCAGCCAGACTCTAGGCTGCTCTGCGACATTGTTCACCTCTTCACCCTTGACTGACTCTCCGCTCCACCTCTAAACCTCCTCTGGCCCACATGTCCTTTCAGACCTCTGCTGCTGCCTCTCTTCTTTCTTGACCTCCACTTTCATGGCCAGATCTCTTCCTGCACACCCCTCTCTGTGGCAGTGAGATTTCTACTCTTCCACAGTTTTCCAGTCTTCCACATGCCCTCAACTGTGGCTACTCCTTCTCTAGCCCTTGTGAGCACACTCCCTCCTCTCTCTGAAGCACCTCCCTCTCTTTCCTCTTACTTTCCCTGGACCTAATAACAAGTTCAAACCATTTCCTCCACCATTTCCTCCCTTGTACTGCCACCCCATTTCCCTGCTTTTCTCTCTCCTCTCTCTCCTGAAGAGCCATTTGCTTTGTAAACCCATGTAATTTTAACTTCTGTCCTCCCTCATTCAGGCACATATACACTCTCTCTCAGAACACCTTTGTTGAGTTAAAAAAAAAAAAAATCCCTTTATCCTGGTGCATATTCTCCATGGCCTCTCCTGGCCACTTCCCCTCCTCCACTTTCTTCTCCCTTGATCTCCATGGTACATCCCTGTCTTCCATCATCCTTCTATGCCTACGATGTTTCTTCTCTCATCTTCATAGCTTCTTTCTGCCCATAGCATTTTCCAGAGTCCTCTGCCTCTCCCAGCTGCCGGTGCCCCCATGCCATCACAGACGGGCTCTGCTGAGCAGACTCCTGGATGTGAGCCCGTTCTCTCCTCTGCCGAGTGCTGCTGCCACACTTGAACCGTTGGCAGCTCCCCTTGGCTTTAGCCTCCCTCTGTCTCAACCCTGCCCCTTCTCTGCCTAGGGTCTTCCTTGTACGTAGCAATAGCATCCTTTCACTCAGCATAGAGGCCTCAGACTTCATTTTGACCTCTCCCTCTCTTGGACAAGGATAAAGTTATATGTGGTCTCCATCGCAGGGACTGTTTCAAGTACTGTCCTCTTTCTTCAAAACTATCGCAGGTGCCAGCTCAGCTCCCCAGGAAACGGACTCTGAGCAGAGATTAGTGCATAGACAAGTTCCTGGGGATTGCTCTTGGGATCAATACCTAGGGGAGGGAAGGAAGCAGAAGCGGGCGGAGGGGGCAGCTGGGTGACCATAAGCCCCAGTATGGTCCTCAGCCCACCCCACTGGGAGCTCTGGATCTAGGATGTCCCATCACAACTATGTAGGGCTAGGGCAAAGCAGGTAGGTATTTATGGACTGGCATGGCCCATCTTTGGATGAATCTACCCAGAGAACAGGTGTGACTGTGAGGAAGGGTCCTCTTAGCTGAGGCATTTCTTGAAGATACTTTATATCTCAGGGCTTTGTGCCCCCAAAGCCCCCAGCAGCAGCGTGGGAGAGATGAATTAGTCCTTCCTTCCTCAAGGGGAACTGGGCAACACATGGTGGTACTCATTGCATGTCAGATTCTTCCAGTGTCTTCATGGACTGTCCCATCTGATCTGTCACGTTCACCAACCACCATGTGTTACTTCCCACAGAGCACATTCCAGTGACTCACATAATCTTAAACCTGGATAAAGACAGGGTTATTCCAGTTCTGACTCCACTTCCTCTTTCTGGTGTGAAATTAGCCAAGTTACTTAATAACTCTGAAACTCACTGCCTTTAACTGCATACAACAGATATTTGTTGGTCACACTGCGGTGTTACAGTATATAACGTGAGAGGACAGTGGGATGCTGTTGGCTGCCGTTCTTCACAGCATTTAAAGCCCACCTTCTTTGGGCATCCTCCATAACCACACCCATCCTACCTGTCCCTGTGCTAATGGTCAGCCTCTGCCATCCAGCCACTCTACAACGTACTATTTTCTGAAATGCATTTTTTTCTTCACCTAGACACTTGTCCTTCTATTCATTCCACTTCTTTAAAGTTAGAATTTATTTTTTAAAAAATATTTATTTTTTATATTTTAGAGTGAAGGAGCCTGAGGGAGGACAGAGGGAGAGGGAGAGAAAAACTCCAGCAGATGCCTCACTGAGCTTGGAGCCCAATGTGGGGCTTGATCTTAAGACCCTGAGATCATGACCTGAGCTGAAACCCAGAGTTGGTCGCTCAATTGACCTTGCCACCCAGGGGTTCCTAAAGCTAGAATTTCTATACAAGCTTCCAGGACCAGATCAAACCTATCTCCTCCAAAATACCAATTTTTGCAGAAAACAGCTTCTGTGAATATAGCACTCTGTTCTCAATGCTTGACAAATACTGATTCACTAAATCCTAGTAGGTGGGTCATACTATACATCCCATTTTGCATATGTGGAAATTGAGGCACCCAGAAATAAAATGATTTTCCCAAGCCTCTTCACCCTGTAGATGATAGAACTGGGATTAGTACATTGGTATCTGCTTCCAGAGTCCACACTCCACATTGTGCAGCTCCCCCTGCATCATATCAGCCAAAAAGTGTCCCTGCTCTGCCAATGGGTTTATTCTAGTTCTTTATATGGCTCTTCCATTTCCTAGATACTGATAGATAACAAGTAATAGAATCAGTATGCATATTGTTAGCTGCCTAATTGAATCTGTGAATGTTGTTAAGAATATTGTTTAAAAGGATATTTTCAGTATTGCCTGTAATTAAAGAAATAAATAAAGACCAAATGCTGGAAGAAAGCATTTGACATTCTGAGACTGAGACCCCTGAGAGAGCACGTACAACGTTGCCCTCTGATAAATCTTGTGATAAAAGAACTTCAGAATTAAAATCCATCACAATAAAGAGATGCCAACAAAAGCTTTTTTTTCTACTGTGACAAAATTTTTTTAAATACGTCATGTTTTCTTAATTACATTTTATAGACAGGACTTCTCCATTAAAAAAGATCTCAGTTACAGGCATGGGATGTTTCTCAGAAAATCTTGTTTTTGAGGGTATCAGTGCTGCTCTTGCAGATTCTTATTTTCTATAGCCTATAAAGAGCAACAAACATATCATTTTTATTTTTATTTTGCGAAGTAAATCAGTAGCCTCTCCACATCTGAATGTCACAGAACCACATCCAGTGGAGCATATTTCATGGCCCTGCCATGTACACTCTCTGGCTGGAGGTTGGTGGGCCATGTCGGCCTCTGAGGCTGTCTGGGTGCTCCGTGGTTGCTAGCCACTCCTGCTCGGAGGCATATCCCACCATGAGCATGGGGGCATGAGCCAGTGGGCAGAACCACCGTGCTCTCTCTTCACACACAGGATTTCATTCCAAGTGTCTACTGCTTGCTCATCTGCCACCTGCCTTGTCTGGCTCATACTGCAGTTGTTCGGTTCATCCCTCCGTTACCACTTCTAAGCCACAAAGAGGAATCCACAATTCCAGAATTCTTAAAGGCAGAAGCACCACCTGCCCGTTGGCTGTGACAGTTTTGGCAGTTGGGGAAAGGAATGTACCTCAGGCCCCATTCTGCCTCTAGCTGTTCTCCTGCAAACATAGCTTCATACCGTTGGCACCTTCCCTGGGAAGGCCGGACCTGTCTCACTGCTCCGTAATACCAGCTCATCTCATTCTGTTTTTTTCATTTCTCTTAAACCCTGTGAATTAGACATTGATGAGTGCAGGATTTCTCCTGATCTCTGTGGAAGTGGAATCTGTGTTAACACGCCAGGCAGCTTTGAGTGTGAGTGCTTTGAAGGCTACGAAAGTGGGTTCATGATGATGAAGAACTGCATGGGTAAGTGTGCCTCAGCTCTTCCTGTCCAGTCTTGAAACCAGATAGCTTGACCTTAGCTTGTCTCAGAGCTGTTAACAGCATGCTTGGCAAGGCACTGTGGTGAGCGAGAGAAAGATTTAATTGTCAGACAGGAAATCTGCTTTTAGATAACTCCTGGGGAGCCCCAGCTTCTTGGTGCCTTAGTGGCAGTGAGATATTGACACTAGGTTCTGTTTGTTCATGGAATCTAAAACCAACACAGGCTGACTACCCGCAGGGGATTCGTTTAACATGTTTGACCTTGTGTGGTGACCCCAAATGTATTCGGTCGTGCAAATCCCATGCTATTTTCTTTACTTGTGTGTTGCCACACACTCTCTTGGTACTGCCTACCTTTTGCTCCATATTTAGTGACTCCTTAGACGTACCACATGGGACCTCAAAGGTGACTGGTCTGTGATTTTTCTTTTACTTTGATTAGTGATATGGATAGCAATATATGGCATCTGGAATTTAGGGTTATGTGAAACAAACCTATTATTTATTTTTATCTCTTGTGAGCCTGCTTGTTTTGTACCAGTAAATTCCTTGGCAACTAACTCACTGTCTTTAAGAAAAGAACTTACCATTTATTTATTGGTAGTAGAAGAAATGAGAATATTATCCCATCTCCTCTTAAACCTGTGTCTTACTTTTGAGTCCCACTTACCTCAGGTAATAATTTTTTCCCCCATGCTGCATATGTGAAGATTTTTTCCTCAAAGTTCTTTAATGGATCTCACGTTTTTACCTTTCAGACATTGACGAATGTGAACGTAACCCTCTCCTTTGTAGGGGTGGTACCTGTGTGAACACTGAGGGCAGCTTTCAGTGTGACTGTCCATTGGGACACGAGCTGTCACCATCACGTGAGGACTGTGTGGGTGAGTTTGTCTCCTCAGTGCATAAACCCACCCGGTTCACCTGGTAAAGATCAGGAGTCAGTTCTAACAAACTTGTTGTTTTAGGCACATTAAATCTAGCTGGTTAAAAATTGGAAATTCAGAGCCCCTGTATTTAGATTTGGGCTGCATCATTAGAGAATGCCTCGGTGACACACTCAGAGGAACCAGCACTGTCCTGGTTAGCCACTGTTTCATGACAAGCACATCTGAAAGGATTGTGTGGAGGATTCTGTGTCAGGCCATGTAGTTCCCTCCTCCACAGAGGATGGGATAGGAAAGCTGCTGCTGTTGGAAGGGCTGCTCCCTGATGGCTCACTTGTGCATTCACCTGTGCATCTACCTGACACCACTTCTCAGATCTCTTCCACCCCTATGTCTGTCATCATGGGGTCTGCTCCTGTGCACGTGAACATGTGAGCTCCCCCTTCACTCTCCTGTCACAAAAAGGTCCTCATCTCTTCACCGGCCGAGCTAAGGGACAGGGGTGACAGGAATGACGTGAGAATATCAACGGCTGGTCTTGGAGCATTCCAGCCTGCTGTTTTTGATAAGTGTATGGAGGCCTCCGGGCCTACCGTGCTCTAGTATACTGGCCTTAAAACTCCGATATATCCAGGAAACATTTTCTTCATAGAAAATCTTTCTTGCAAGTGTCAGCAGATAGAATGGTTTAAAACAGAGCAGATGGCACACCCCTATTTCAAAACATAATTTGAGCATACCTATCCACTACACATATATTTATTTGTAAACCCTATTTATATTACTTTGCTAATATATTAGGTGAATCTTAAATCATACCCTAAATAGGCATTTTTAAAAGGTGAACTGAAAAAGTTTTAAATATTTTTATTTCATGGTACTAAAACTTTTTCATAGAGATGATTACAGAATATATGTTCAACTCTGTGATGCAGTGCATCAGAGACCTGTTTCTAACCTCAGTTTATTTTGTTTTCATGGATCCTAGAGCTAAAAAAAGTACCCCTTGAAGGTATATAAGATACATATTTTTGCACATGTAATAAAATATGCATTTAATGATAATAGATCTAAATCCACATGTCACATAGTCTTCTTGGTAATTTTGAGAATTTGGGATGAAGAAGACCTTTTACCTGGTTATGTTATTGTTTTTACTTTATATTGTGTCTCACAAGTAGCTTGTATGAAGAAAGCTTCCACTCTACCATTCTCTTGCTGTTCTCTTATAATTGCATTAATAGCACTATTTGATTCCACAGACCTTTGCAGAAGTTTTCTATAAGGAACCTGCCTATCTTACAGGGGTTATTTGATTTTAAAGTAGGTGATGGCAGGTCTACCTATTGAGGCACTCTGAACACAATAAAATGAAAACATACAAGTGAGGGCCCTGGTCTCAGGCCCTGTGGCTTATGGAACTAGTCATCTTCCCTCAGGATACTGCACATTATTCAGGCAGCTCGTGACTGTCTAATAAAGACCAGGTGAGCATGCCAGTGTAAATCCATGTATTAAATATTAGTAAGTTTTATTTCTGGCATGTGCTATATACATGGTCTAAAGTTCACTACTCACATGTGGCTACTTAAATTTAATTAAAATTTGGTAACATTAAAAATTAAATTCCTGGGGCGCCTGGCTGGCTCAGTCAGTAGACATGTGACCCTTAATCTTGAGGTTGTGAGTTTGAGCACTACATTGGGCGAAGAGATTACTTTAAAAAATTAAAATTTAAAAAGAAGTTCAAGTCCTTAATCATTCTTTTTGTGCTTCAAATGTTCAATAGCAGCTATGTATTGGATAGCAGAGAGGCCCATCAGTGTAGAGGTCTACTGAACAATACCATTTTAGGTAGAAATAATAGAAATATAGATTCCAGTATTTTCTTTGAACACCCCAGGAGATCATCTTACTTCCCTGTGAAGTACACAAACCCCTTTGGAGACCAGTGCTCATGCGCAACATTTCTTGATAACATTAAGTGATGTGGTTACTGCAAAAACATTTATGCTGTACATCTCTTTATAGATATAAATGAATGCTCTCTGAGTGACAATCTCTGTAGAAATGGAAAATGTGTGAACATGATTGGAACCTATCAATGCTCCTGTAACCCCGGATACCAGGCCACACCAGACCGGCAGGGATGTACAGGTGAGCATTGGCCAAATGGGTCTGGAACTTGTATTTCTCAACTCGGTCTAGGATAACTCCTGGAATCAAATGTATTATAATGAAGCCAATGGAAGTCCTTTGTCCTAAACATGAATCTAAGAATGGGAACAGATCTGTAAGATGCCATGGTTTTGTGGTTTGCAAAGGAATCTGCTTTTATCACGGAAAATACCCTAACTCCACAGCTACTACATTTCTGAGTTCTTCACTCCTAGGCCCGGGGGCTAAATGTACAATAGAATGCTATCAAAATGGAAGTAGAAAGAACTAAGAAATACCAATGAGATAAAGATAAACCAAACAGTAGTAGGGAGAGAAATCCAAAGCCATGTAAGCATTATTTGAAGAGAAAAAAAACAGTTTCTTGTTTTGCTTGTTTTGTTGAAGGAAATAGACCTGACAAGTAATGTAGTTGCCATGTTGTTTTCACAGATATTGATGAGTGTATGATCATGAATGGAGGTTGTGACACCCGGTGCACCAATTCCGAAGGCAGCTATGAATGCAGCTGTAGCGAGGGGTATGCGCTGATGCCAGATGGGAGGTCATGCGCAGGTACAGAAAGGACATTGTGTAGACTTCGTATAGCTAACTGATGATATCTCACAAATCTCGCCCCAGATATTTTGAGTCGATCTGGATGGGGAAAAAATAAAATATCTGGGCTTACTAAAAGCCATTCTTGTTTTGATTTAATGGTAATTTTCTGTCATCAGATATTGATGAATGTGAAAATAATCCTGATATCTGTGATGGTGGCCAATGTACCAACATTCCTGGGGAGTATCGCTGTCTGTGTTACGATGGCTTCATGGCTTCAATGGACATGAAAACCTGCATTGGTGGGTACCATAAAAGTGGGATGAATCCTATGCTACATCTGTGCACACACATTTAAACATGAGGGAAAGAGGCTTTTTCAGTTACTTTAAAAATTCAAACTGATGTATTACACGATGAGAAAGCTGAAATGGAAGAATTCATTTGAAGAAAATTTTAGAAAATAATACTATGACTTGCAAATAGATTATACTTTAACTTTTATCTGTGTATCTCAGTACTAGACTATTCAGTTCAAAAGAGACCTTTCAGATTCCTAGTATGAACAAGTATTAACCAAACTATTGAAAATAAACTTTCTAGATGTCAATGAGTGTGACTTAAATTCAAACATCTGTATGTTTGGGGAATGTGAGAACACCAAGGGATCCTTCATTTGCCACTGTCAGCTGGGTTATTCCGTGAAGAAGGGGACCACGGGATGCACAGGTAGGTTCCAAACTTAGGACTCTCTGTGCTTTTTGGCTTCTCCTATTTCAGAGTCCAACCTTCAAGATCATTTGTTCCTTTGCCGTGACCCACACCAGGTCATGGCTGTGTGATGAGCAACCACCCCAGAGCACTCATGATGCTTTTGCCCTCTTTCTGCCACAGGGAGCTGGCTGCAGTGTGTCCAGTAGGGGCAGGGAATACAGTATGGTCCTCTGTAGCTGCTGTGTGGCTGCTGCTGCTTGCAGAGTTCACTGTCTTAGGAAACCCTCTGCCCACATAGGAGATGTGAGAAGGGAGCACCACAGACCACCAGCAATCCCATTTGTTGCCACTTTGTCTCTTATTTCCTTTCTCTGTTAAATAAGTTTTGAGCTTTTGCACAAAATGAATGAAGTCCCAAGGTGAATGCTTTGGTCTAGGCTTTCCTCAGTGTTCACTTTAAGGTCCTCCTATAGCATTTTGCTCAAGACAAGTGGTAGGTGGCTTGAAGCACATTCTGGCCCTTAACCTGACACCTCTGGGAACAGGCCAAGTGAGGAAGAAGGGGTCCTCTGCACGTTCACCACTAGGAAGGTTGATGCAAAGCTGGTCGCTCTGTATGTGTGTGTGCATATGTGTGAGCACATAGAATTTCAGCATCTAACAGGTAATCATTGAGATAGATAGAAAAGATTATTCTTTCTATTCTAGAAAGCTCTGAAGAACCAAAGCTATATCATTTATGCGCACATATGTGTGTATACACATATATGTGTGTGTGTATATATATATGTCTATGTATATATATGAGTGTATGTGTGTATACATATATACATACTAGTAAAAGCTTCTGCTCATTTTTCAGATAAAATTTCCAGTATTTTTGCATATTCCCAAATAAATAAAAGATGAATACACACTAAAATAATAGTTTTCTGTGCTAAAAATGACAAGAATACACTCTTACTTATTTTAAAATCCAGGTTTGTTTGAAGTTTTGTGAAACATATGTAATAAAAATTAATAGGAAAGAGTAGAAGAGTCTCTCTTTGGGAATAGGATTTCTCTTGACATCTTTCATCATGCCTTCTGCATGGAGTTTTGTCTGGGCCCAGGCAGGGGAGGTAGGGAGAGACAGACACAAATATCTACCTGGGGGAAGTAGCTCTCTCCTACCAGCAAGTGATGGGCAGTTTCCTGTAGTATTGAAAGGCTTCTTTGACTTGGATTGGGAACTTCCAAATCTTGTCGATGCCTACTAAAGTTCAAAATAAAAATGTCAGTGTTTTTTCCGTACCATTTTAGATACTCCCATATTTATTTTTAAATTTTACGTGTGTGGAATTATACATGGAAGTAGAACTAATTAGCTTTGCGTTTAATTTTCATCATGTTATCTGTGCCTTCTCAGATGTGGATGAGTGTGAAATTGGTGCCCACAACTGTGACATGCATGCCTCCTGTCTCAACGTCCCAGGAAGCTTCAAGTGTAGCTGCAGAGAAGGTTGGGTTGGAAATGGCATCAAATGCATTGGTGAGTTTGCAAATGTGAACATCCTTTGTTAAGACACAGAATTCCTAGAGGCTCTTCTTTGAACTGTTTTTAACCCATGTACTTGAATAGAAATACGCTCTTGCCTTGCATTTACTCTCTTGAAAATCAAAGACGGTCTTTCGCTGCAAGGTAATTCCTGCCTAAGAGTTTCCTTTAACCTTGGTATAAATTATCGCATCGCAGCAGTATGCCTTGGCATCTGCTTTTTAATGTGTTGTTATTCAGTAAAAATTATTTGATGTGTAGCCAGAAATCCAAACAGATGTATGATGAAAAATGACTAATGTATTTTTCCAGTCTTTTCATACAGCAGTCAGTGAGACTTAAAACCCAGTTAGAGACGTGAAGGAAATGGAAAGGTTTTATCAGATAACCTGAGTCTGTACCTGGTCAATACCAGCTTCTCAATAGAAAATAGAATTCTTTTTTCCAGAGAAAGCAAAAGGTTTTGCTGGATACCAGGAGATCTGATTGGGACAGAGGAGGCTGCAAGGGCAGCTGGCATTCTCCAGGCCTCAAGAGTTGCTGAGCTGGGGTCTCCTGAGTCTTTTCTGGCTGTGAGGCAGGGGACTGGCTGTCCTCCTCACTGTCACACGTAGTGCTGCTTCCTATGCTCAGTGTTGTACATGCTTTACCAACAAAGCATTGTTTCAACTGCTTAAAATTATCCAGGTCTACTTAAAATAGAAAATAAAACAAGCTAAACTGACCTCCCCATGATTACTCATTAAAACCTTATAGGCCGGCAGTAAGCATTGAAGGGGATAGACTTAAGATCTGTTAACAGTAGCATCATTAATTCAAATATACTCTCTTAGCTGTTCAGTTGTTTTATGCTTGCCAAGTGTGTAGGAGCTGACTGAATTTAAATGACCATACTTTCCAGATAACTTTGCTAAGTAATGTTCTCCAATGGCATCGTTCAGTTCTCTAGCTGCCCACTTCTCATCCAGTGGTCGGTCACTCTTATCATTAATCTTACAAGTTTTTTTTCAGCCATAACCCCATTCCTGTTTTCTAGCCCTATAGGCTACTGGTTTTTTCTTTTCTAGCCTTCCTTTTTTGGGCTTGTCCATCCATCACCCTGGCCAGCTATTCTAAAATACAAAAGATGTGACTCTGTCCAGGTACTTCTACTCTAAAACATAAGCCAAATTCATTCTATTTTTTCCATCTCCATCCCCCTGCTTTAATCTCAGCCATCTTCCCTCCCTCTTTCTCTTTCTCTCTGTCTGTCTTAGATCTGTCCCTCTCTGATGGATGCTGAAAGAACCTCCTCATATGTCTGCCCGTTTCCTTGCTGGTTCTGTAATCCATACTTCCCACAGCAGACAGATCTTTTAAACCATGGATCTGAGCTCTTCACAATTGTCATTTTAATCACTGAATTTAGGATAAAATGTAGCTTCCTTCCTGTGGTTTATAAGCATTTTCCCAATACCTTCTATCACCCCCAGCTCCTATATTGTTCTGTCACTCTGGCTCAGTCCAGGTCTTTTATCACATCAAGCTGTCTTCTTCCTCATCAGCATCTCTAAATGTGCTGTTCCCTCTGGAAATAATACCATTCCCTGCTTCTATGCCTCAGGCAAACTCTGACTCATTGTTCCGGTGTGAAGTTCGCTGGCAACTGCTTCCCCTGTGAGATCTTCCTTTTTCCTATGGCCCAAATTAGACACCCTTTTCATTCCCTTTCTGCACCTTGTAACTTTCCTTCAGGGGACACACAGCCTATTTGATGGAGTTGATAGTTCTGTGGTTAGCACATGTCATTTCTACTAGACTAGACTCCCTGAGATTGAGAATCAGATCATGGTTTCCTTATCTGCTAAAGGAACTTGAAAACTGCTAATTCTCCTCCTCTGAAGCTCAGTCACCAAATTTAGAAATTGACCCCTTTTTAGCGATAAAGGAACCAGTGATCACACATCTGTGCCTAGTAAAATTGGGAAGGAAACCTAGCACTGGTTTACCTTTTAACCATTAAAATTCTAGCTTATTAGGTCCCTCACAAATAGTTTTATTAATCATTTTAGCCCCTGTTTATAGAATGAATATTTTGGATTATGGGTCTGAGATCTTAGAGAATTAGAACTCTGACCTTACAAGTAAACTACAGTAAATCCCATTTGTGCATTTTACATTTCAGGTAAGAAAAATGAAAAAAAAAATCTGTGTTTAAATGTTCCATTTTCACTTCTGAACTTGCGTGCTCTCTTCTCACATGCAGATCTAGATGAATGTTCGAACGGAACCCACCAGTGTAGCATCAACGCTCAGTGTGTAAATACCCCAGGCTCCTACCGATGTGCCTGCTCTGAAGGGTTCACTGGAGATGGCTTTACCTGCTCAGGTGGGTGAGAGTCCTGAGGTTGTTCTCTGGCATGATTTTCATGGAACACTCCAGCTTGCCCTATTTGAAGAAAACTGTAAAGAGGGTGAGGATTCCCAGTCTGATTTTTATCACTGAATGAATGACATGAGGGAAAACTGTTCACTTTCTTAAGATACATGTCCCCCCTAGTCCCTGCTAGTTCTTGCACTCATCAGAATGTCAGGTTGTCATATAGTACTGAAAGGATGAAATGGAGTAACATGAGTCAGGGGTTCAGGAAAACACATCATAAGAGCTCAGTGAATGTTAGCTGATGCCTAGCTGCTCTTCATTTTGCATTCTTTGGGAATAAGACATCTCCTTGTTAAGCTCTTATGAATGACTGTATCATCTTGCCCGACATAAAGTATCGTACTGTTAAGTATGTGGAGATCAGTGTCTCTTGAATTTCAGCACACCCTTTAAAACCCAAACTAAAAGAGACTCTAATTTTTTCCCATTTCTAATTATTGACATAAAAAAACAGACTCCTCATTGTCAGATGCTTCCTTAAAGAAAACATCTTATTTAAACTTCATTATTTTTGAACCTTGGCTTAATGCATCTTTCTAAGCATTTCTCTCCCAACAGGGTATGAAGGAGAGGGCATGGCTTTGGTGTGGGCACAGCTGCACTGGGATGCTGGCCCAGCCACAGATGGGCTCGCCGTAACACCCGCAGTTCGGGGGCTGCTCTGAGCCTCAAGGTTTTCCTCCTCTGACCCATACAGGCTTAGTGAACTAAACAAAAACATGCAGGACAAGCAGCCAGGAGTCTACCTGGCAGATATTAGGCCCTCAGTAAACATTGCTTTCTACTCTACCCCCTTTTTCCATTTGACAGAATTAAATAAGTTGTCCAGTCTGTGAATCATGTCTATTTACATAATTAAGAGAGAAATATTTTAATGCAATCAGAGTGACATGAAACAAACTCTCCTAGTCTAGCCCTAATTTGCTTAAACATACTTGAACTAGTGAAAAAACAAGTTTAGTTTACTTGAAAACACTATCAGAATAGACACAATTTTAAGATTAATTTCAGTGTTCTTGATCATCTGTCAATGACGTTGGTATAATACTGATGCATCGAGTTGGCATGAAAGAGAACTAAGATCCAAAAGATCCTGCCTTCTTCCTGATAATCGGGCGATAATTGAATGTGAGGGTTTAGGCTTGTTTAGGGAAATACGATTAAGTGTTGTCTTATGTTCATGAGCACCAGCTCACACCAGTAACATTGACTTAGTTCTAGAGCACGGAAAAACTGTGTCACAGCATGGGGAACTTAATAGAGATATGATCTGCTTCTCCCACAGATGTCGATGAGTGCGCAGAAAACATCAACCTCTGTGAAAATGGGCAGTGCCTCAACGTCCCGGGTGCATATCGTTGCGAGTGTGAGATGGGCTTCACTCCAGCCTCTGACAGCAGGTCCTGCCAAGGTGGGTCCCTGCGACTCCAGCTCATTTCCAAGCTGGATAAGCTACAGCACATGAAACCACAAAAAGGGCTGGAACAGGCTCCACCTGGAAGCAGAATACACAGCACATGCTGCACATATAAAAGTCATTCGTTTAAGCATGGATTATTTTGCCGAATGAATAATGATGAAGGTGGCTTTCATCTCTTATGAAGTTTTCCTGGCCAAGAGCCAACAGTTGGAACTTTGGCTCATTCCTTTTTTTTCTTCTTTTTAACCATTTCTTTTTTTCTTTTTTTTTTATTACTAAATGAATGACATGTGGAAAAACTATTCAGCTTTTTAAAAACAGGAGATAGTATCTGCCCCAATTGCTGCTGTGTAAGGTGTTTATCACAACCTCAGTAGCTCGTGTTGAGCATCTACCTGCATGTTTGTCTGCTGTCTGCCTGGGACTGGAAGTCCTACCCAGAGACGCATCAAGGCCTGCACCTTTTGCCTAAGAGCAATGTGTCCTTCCCCTAAGTGGTGACATCATTCCCCTTTCCTAGAAATGGGACTTGTGACTAGTGTGATAGCTCTCCAAGAAAAAGAATTTGGATTTTCTCTTAAATTAGAGACTCAGTTCATTTTTTGATAGTTTGGGCCATTACTGTGTCCTTTTGCAGTACATGAAAATACACATGAAGAAAGGAAAAAGATTAAAAATGATGAACCAAAGGCTTTAACAAAATTAGTGATTCATAGAAAACCTTTAAAAAGCTTAACTCAGGCCAAGTGGTGGGCAAAGATTATAAAATGAAACCAGATGATAGGCTCTCCCTATGCTAGTATCTAATCAAATGAATAGGAATAGCAAATACCAGCATATACACACACACAATTCACCAGTGTCAAGCAGTCAAATTATACAATCCAGAATGGTGTAGAGTGGAGCCTATCTCCATTTCCCTTCCTGAAGTAATACTGAGGACAAAAGGTGTGCCTAAAAGGTCATGGAATTTTCCATACATACCCACCAATTTTTTTAGAGAATCAGACCAAGAGAATGAATAGTAAAAGCCTGGGGAAACTAGAAACTGAAAGCACTCATACTTCTACATTGACTTGTCAGAGCAGAATCGAAGGCATTTTATACAAAGCCACTGTCGAGTGAGCTTCCTTTTTATTTTCCCCAGTCCTGGTTTCTTGTATGCATCAAAGTTAATTAGTAGAAAATGTGAGCCGATGTGGATATGGGACTACATGATTTATTACTCATTTCAACTTGACAAGATTTGGTGGGAAAAGGAATAAGCCAGCAGTAGCCAGATACTTTTGCCAACAGAAAATTTCAAAAAATTAATTCTTTGTACATCATAATTTCCCCTTCATGATCCTATTCCATTATCTGTAGCCTGGGCCCTTCCAGAACATCTCAGACCTTCCCTGAGGTGAGGCTAGATACTTTGTATGTATTGTCCTTCCTTCATGGGTTGGTTTTTCATAATATATCATTGGCAGGGAGGGAAGTGCCTCCTGCCAGGACAACATGAATGACATACAAATAGTTAATCCTCAGTGAGACCCCACTCTGTTTAGCTAAATGCTATGTTTTGAGATCTCAAAAACAATTCCATGGTTCTACCTATTACGCCTTGATGTTGTTGTCTTACCTCTATCTATAAGATCTCTCTCATCTGGACAGTTTCTCCTGTATCTACTAATTTAATTTTTTGAGACCTCCCCATCTGATTATAAATACATGACCCTTTGAATGGACCATCTGCTCAACATTTTCCACTCAGCATCTACTCACCACAAATTCTCAATCTCTGTAGAGTCCAGAAACGTGCTACAGTTGGCCATTTACCAATATTCTCCACCAAAATAGGAGAATACAAAACCTGGAAGAAGCTCCTCAGGGACAGGCTAGGACTCCATCAATGGCATGAACATGGATACAGACAATTTGGTATCAAGTGTGAAGAGAAAAGAGAGACCAGGTTCATGAGCAGAAGAGCACATGGTACCCAGGGCAGTTCCTCCCATTTTCATCCCCACTCCTTCCCCGCCTTAGGCTAACAGAACAGTAGCTTTAATGATATCCATATAAAGCCCAGATAAAGAGGGAGGGGATGTCAAGACCCTTATTTAAGCTGTATCAGAGTATATAAGAACTCATAAAAGAGCTGACCAATAGTGTGAATGCAAGTTAAAAGTAAACAACGCAACTCTGCAGGCATTCTGTGGAACCCCAGTGAAAGAACACACAAAAAGGAAAGAACCAACCCAGAGTAGAAGAAAACCACTCAAGGAATGAAAACAAAGTTCCCACAGGTACTTTGGGCCATAGGTGAACCTACAGTGAACATAAATATGATTGAACAAGTTCAAAGAGATGATAAAAACAGGAAAAGACAAGGGGAGATGGCAGGGTTATGGGAGACAAACACAGCAAAGATGGAGATCTGTTCAATAGAAACAGCGGAGAACAGAAAAGATATAGGTTAAAATGTGATGACCAGCATAGAGAATGGATGAGAAAAATACAGGAAAACCTAGGAACAAGAAAGGGAGGAAGAATGTAACACAAGAAATGAGGAAAGATGAAATAAACAGAAGTATAATAGATGTCTCTGAGGTAGAGCCTCAAATAAAGGAATAGAAAACAGTATTGAATTGCCAAACATTTTTCCCAAAATGGAAGAAAGCGCTGAATGTTAGGGGAGAAAGGTGAATCATAAGGCAGAGCCTTTGCCTTATCATTTTTGTTGAATTAAGTCATAGAGAAGGCTTCTTCAGGCTCTAGTTTGAAAAGGAAAGTCACAAACAAAACCAAAACATTCAGTATCAAAAGATGCAAGAACAATGCCCATAAAACTCTGAGAACACATGTGAGGATATTATGCCTCAGCAGTTAGTCAGGTATGAAAACAATAGGCACATCCTCATACTGTGAAATAATGCACTGAGACAACACCTGTGGGCCCTCCCTTTTTGGGGGAAAAATATCTTACAGCCGTGCATGCAGCAAACCAACTGAGAGAAAAATCTAAGAGTTGCAGTAAAAGCCTTATTGATTCCATTAAGAATCAATTCTAAATATTTCAGAGATTATGGTAAATGCCATAAACATTTAAAAACTAAAAATTACAGAACAAAAATGAGTTGGAAGCATAAATGTGAATGCTAATTTTCTTATTATTCTTATTCTTATTATTTCTTATTATTAATGGCACAGAATCCATTAATACTGTCTAGAATTTCTATTTAAATTTTAACATAAAGGGAAAAGAACATCAGTTTTTAATGTTTTTCATCAATTCTTAACATTAGAAAGTATTTTAGAAACTGTGGAGGTAAATAAATATTGATCTTCTGCATAGAAATTGTTTCAGCTTCACTCTGAATATGGATAGAACAGTATTTGGAATGATGCCCTTGAATAGTAATTCCTTCTGGGTGAATAGATTTCTGAGCGATTTTCTGCTTTTGCTACCTTGCTTTCTGTACTGTTTTCTTCATTTTTTATTTGCTGTCAATACTCTTCTGTATTGTTTGAATTTCTGAGTATGCATCATTTCTTGCATACTGAATATGCAAGACAGTATTCTAAAATGCCTTTACTTGTGTAAATATAAGTATATGCGAGTATTAAATTAGTTAAATGGAAGTTATTTCTAATAAACTTCATGTAAAAGTAAAATACACACAAAGAGGGCTGATGATACAGTTCCATTTTTACTTCTAGATTAACACCATTCAATTACAAACTAATGAGTCTTATTTATTCATTAGTATAAAGAAAAAATAAGGGATGCCTGGGGGGCTCAGCAGTTGAGCGCCTGCCTTCTGCCCAGGGCATGATCCTGGAATCCCAGGATTGAGTCCCACATTGGGCTTCCTGCGAGGAGCCTGCTTCTCCCTCTGCCTATGTCTCTGCCTCTCTCTCTCTCTCTCTCTCTCTCTCTCTCTGTGTGTGTGTGTTTCTCATGAATAAATAAAATTTAAACACATTTAAAAATGTGTTTTTAGCCTTAACACAGAAAAAAGACACATTGATACATCAATTGATCTTTTAAACAAAGTTTGAACCACACTTGAAATCTAATATAGTTTAAACTCATTATTTCATAACTATCATGAATGACCAACAGACCTTTTTAAAGTTAAGACCTAGCTGTCTCTAGACAGTACGTTAGCATGACTGGTCTAGTCTGGCCTAAGATGACATGCTTGCTCTGCATTCTCAGAATTTGAGGTCATTTGTGTACAGAAATGTCCATCTTTTTCCTGTGGGTAGAAATACAGATTATTTCTACAGCTGGACACACACACATATGCCTTCATTTTCATATAAATGAGCAGGGATAACTTCTATACTGACTGAGTTAAAGCTTCATGGAAGTTTCACAAACTGAATTTATGACTTCAATTCAGTGGAGACATTTTAGTGAAATTTGTGAGAATGTAGAGCAGTGGTTAATCTTATTACATATTATAGAAAAAATTATTTCCCTATTTAAAACTAAGTTTATGATAACAGATTGCAGAATTAAAAGTTTTTAAAAAGTTAAATAGTTTTAATGATATCCTTAATATTTAAGATGTGTTATATACTTTGTATGTTGTGGATGTTTATAAAACATGTTTGTACTAAGTTATTAGAGTCTTGGAATTTGTTTTTATGTTTAATTTTTTACAACCTCATTCCATTGACATGTTCATAGTTAGTTTTTTATCTTTATGCCTTAAGCCAATTCTGTTTTGTGGGGTATTTTTTAAGTGTTATAACCCAAGACAGTTAAAATCCTCAGTAAAATAAAAAATATCTTTTAGACCTTTGTCCCATAGATGAACATTTGTTGTTTGCCATTTATGTGGTCTACCTAGTCAAAGAAAAAGAAAAATTTTTACTGCATAAAAACATCTGGGGAGATAGAAAAATATATTAATGTTGCATAAATTAAATGAAAATGTCTTTGTACATAAAAGATTACTATTTTTTTATCTTCAGATATTGATGAATGCTCCTTCCAGAATATTTGTGTGTTTGGAACTTGTAATAATTTGCCTGGAATGTTTCACTGTATCTGTGATGATGGTTATGAATTGGACAGAACCGGAGGGAACTGCACAGGTATGGCCAGTAAAGGGCTTGGTTGTGTTCTTATTAGTTGAGGTGAATATTTTGTGCTAAGTATAAACATTCCTCAAATTTCTGCTCAGCCCTCTGCTTAGCCTGCTGAATACCTTGTGTTTTTTTTTTTTAATTACATTCTGACATACTTACTTTTAACTATAGAATTGATACATTTTTATATATATAACTTAATATTAAATATCTAACATGAAGGTAGGAAACTGTTTCTTTGCATAATGTATGCAAAATATATATATCATTTTTGTTAAGCAGATGTTAACATTTTTTCAGAATCGCAATATTTAATTATTATTCAATAAAGATATTCAGTGATACTTTCCTGAAAAACCATATGGTTGGTCTGTGGAACTTGTAGGAATATGCAAGAATTTGATCTCTATTTCACTGGGGTGAGGCCTTCCCAAAAATCTTTAATAATTTGCAAAGATTCCACCAAATTCTTTGAAACAGCAGCATGCAGAGAGAAAGTAAGATGTTAATGTGGGCATTTTGAATGCTCTTCCTAGATATTTTTTTTTTCTTCCTAGATATTGATGAGTGTGCAGATCCCATAAACTGTGTGAATGGCCTCTGTGTCAACACTCCTGGTCGCTACGAGTGTAACTGCCCCCCCGATTTCCAGCTGAACCCCACTGGTGTGGGTTGTGTTGGTAAGTAAAACCAATATGAAACAAATAGAACTATATAGAGTTAAATATTCAAACTTTTGTGGTAATGCACTGTGATGAGTATCTGCTATAATTAGTTTGAAAACAAAATAGTCCTTTCCCTTAACAAACTCCAGATTACCAATATATGTGGTTACTTTTGTCATGTTTATCTTCCAAGACAGAGAGGAGTCAGAAAAGGAGCAACAGCCTAGATCACAAAGTGGCTCTCAACCCTAGCTGCCCAGTAAAATCCCATTTGGAACCATAAAAATATGCTGATATCTACTTCATGCCCAGAAATGGAGTCCTTGGCGCCTCAGTATTGCTTAAAAACTTGGTTGGAGCAAAGGCTATGAACAGGCAACTGATAAGAGGGAGTACTGCAAAAGTGAACAAACATAATAAGCAAATGCCCAGAATCATTAGTAAAATAAGAAAAAATCAAAACAATTGTACAACTATCACTTTATACCTAACAGACTGGTAAAACTTTGGACACCTGGATGATGTAAAATGTTGGTAGGAACATGGACCTCAAGGAGCTCTCTGTCTTCTGGTAGAAGTGGAGATGAAGGTAGCATTGCAGAGAATATTTTTTGGACAACAGTACCCAGATTAACTGTCAGCATACCATCAACTTAGATTTTGAGTTTCTTTTTAGAGCAATTCGGTTTGTGTGGATTGACATTTCATGGCCTTATTGTTCCTTAAGAGTTCTTCCAAGGAACAGAGACTCATTCTATCTCACAAATACCATAATGGTCCATTAGACCCTCTTCTAAGATACATTATGAGATGTTAGTGATCTTATTTTACCATTGTCTTAAAATGTTTCATCATTTTATTATTCGTGTCATCATTACTCATCAGTTAGGTCCAGTAATGCTAAAAACAAAGGTGAAAATAATGAAGTGGAAAATCATGCTATCACCTAGAAGGATAGACACAATAGTGGGAAAAAAAAAAGGTCACCATTTTGTAATCGTCTGTTCTTAGTTTGTTGCCCAGGGGATGGCATCATCTTCCAAGATGGTATAAAAGAACACTGGAGTGCTATATTTGTAGTCATCTATAAGCATATATTGAACACTATTGAGAGTTCAGAAGTTTTCACTTTCTGGGCATATGGCCAAGAGAAGAAAATTGAGTGTGAAAAACATTTCCCAGTTGTCAGGTGGATCAGGAGATGAATGCAACATAGAGTCCAGTCTAGATTCTAAAGGTGGTGAAATTGATCATAGAAGGAAAATGCCAGGCTGCAAGTCTTCAGAGACTGATATTCTAGATGAGATTTTTCAAATTCAAGAATCAATGAGTGAGTGAATAATAGACTTCTGTAGACAGAGGAAATACGGTATTCTCATCTCTTACTCAGTATGAAGAATCTCAGCATGCAGTATTTGACAAGCACCTGAGTTGTCCATCCCAGGTCTCTGTGTTCTTTTGTACCTCAATTTTAATTGATTTGGCTCTTAAGTGGACTATTAATGAAGGAAGATACTTAGACAAAGGTTATTGAAAGAAATACGGGATGTAGAAATAAAATCATTGGGCTTATTATCCTAACGTATTGATAAATCTAAAATGGAAAATGTCTTTTATTTGTGGAGCAAAGAAAACAGCTGTCCTCTCCTCAACAAAATGAGCTGTCACAGTTTTCAAAAGTGTCTTCAGGTGTTGTTTTAATGCTGCAAGAAAAAAGTAATGATTAGATAGAAGCTATTAGAGATGTATTATGATATGTGGAATTAGTTTTTACAAAATGGATATGTTTCAGGTTCATGAATGGCAGCTGATGGGCAGTTAATAGCATTCATAAGACCATCTCAGGCATATATCTCTCCGAAACCAAGAAAACCTAGACTAAAACTTTGAGTTAAAGATGATTAAATTCTTATTAGAATTTCTAGTAAAGTTGTTTCACTATGCCTTTTTTTTTCCTGTAAATTCTTTTCAAGATTACTTATAAAAAATTGAAAAGTTCCACTGGATGCAGATAGTAAATAACAGTGACTGTAGTTCCTGATACTGAGGGCTAATAATATGGAAACTCTGTGAAACAGCAGTTTCTTTCCTGGCTCTTGACAGCAAAGAAAGGAACTCACAGGCCTGTACAGAGACGTGAGTGAAGACATTCACTGCCACATTACTTGTGGTAGCAGGGACTTAGAAGCCATTTCTGGAGTGTAGATAGATTTTAAAAGACTGACAATTGGGCACCATAGAGTTGACAGGTTGAATATAATAAAAATGGAATGAAATCTAGGACAAAATACTCTTTATGTAAATATAAAATGTGCTCATGGAAACAAGACTCATTTTGAAGAACACAGACAGAAAAATATTATTAAACACATCCAGGTGTTTGGGTGGGGGCTGAGGATAAGAGAGAGAATGGGAGGAACAGTAGGAGGAAGGATGAATGAATTCAAACCTAGTAAGAGCAGAACCATGACTTAGCTCATCTCTCTGTACCTGAAATTTAGCAGGAAAAAAAATGAAATAAAAATAAAAATAATAAAAAGCTGAATAAGTGATTCTCATGTGCATCCAGGGATGAAAACTATGTTTTAGATTGTAGTAAGGACTTGGGATTTTACTCTGATTGAGCCAGCGGAAGTACTTCTGAAGGATTACTGTGGGTATGGTGGGGAAAGTAGATTCTCATCAGGTCAAGGACTGAAGTCAAGAGTTGAGTTAGGAAACTGTTGCAGTGGTCCAGGAGAGAGGTGGTGGTGGCTCGGTTCAGTTGCGGTGATGGATGCCATGGTGAATAGTCACATTCCAGATATATTTTAAAGGTAGAAGTGACTGACTTTATCACAGGATAGAATAAGGGATGACAATAAGGAGTCAAAGACTGACTCCAAGGCTTAGGGACTGAGCAACTCAAAAAAGTGGAGCTGTGTTTATTGAAAACACCAAAGACCAAGAGAGGAATAGAGTAGGTTTTGTATGTGGAGGGGGGAGTACCAAGAGTTTGATTTTAGGTGTGTGAACTTTAAAATAACTATTGGTTATCTAAGCAGAGAAGTCAAATAGGCAACTGGCAGAATAGTCTAGGGTTCTGGGGAGAGATGAACGGCGGGACTGTAATTTGAGAGTTCTCAGTAAAAACACAGTAAAGTCATGGAACTAATGATCTAGCTGATAAGTACAGTTAGAAGACAAAGACTGAGATTCTTTGACATCTTAAGTAGCTTCTATAAAGTTGTTACTGACTGCCTTGCCCAAAACTCTGAAAGGTCTTGCTGCAAACTGAAATGAAACCAGATAATGGGGAAGAGAGGAAGGAGATAGGGTTATCCATATTTCTTTGATACATAGCTTTAAGTTGACTTATCTGGGATTTTATTTCCATTACCAATAAACTCATGATACAGAGTGATTATAGCAAAAATGTCTTGCATTCCTATTAGTGAAGCCCACATGAGCAGTTTCTCACGGTCCTGTTCAGCCTGTGATATGCACAGATTTCTAAACATAGGATAGTCTATCCTAATCTAATTGCTACAACACAGTCTTGAAAAGGCTTTAAAGCAAGAGATTGTTTTGTGGTGGAGATTAAGATATATGTTTCGTGTTAATGTGTGGAATTGGAATTTCATCAGTTGCGTGGGCCCCTTGCTAAAAAAGGAATCTTTACTAAAGCCTGGACAGTTTTAAGCTTCTGTGTCGCTCCGCAGACAATCGGGTAGGCAACTGCTACCTGAAGTTCGGACCTCGAGGGGACGGGAGTCTGTCCTGCAACACGGAGATCGGGGTGGGTGTCAGCCGCTCCTCCTGCTGCTGCTCCCTGGGGAAGGCCTGGGGGAACCCCTGCGAGACATGCCCACCTGTCAACAGCAGTGAGTATGGCACCCAAGAACAGCAAGGGAACGGGGTGGCCACTGAACACTAGTTGTCCTTTTATTCTTGTGCTGGGAGTATGGGCAACGGCAAGGGACTTTGCTTTCAGTGATGATGCTGGAACCGGCTGAGACTGTGTTGTTGAAAAGGAATTGGAAATGGTTTTCTCTTCATTGTTTTTTGGTGATATGATAAAAAGAAAAAAATATTTTAACTGCAATCCCACATGAATAGTGATGCTGTCCGTCCTCCTTGGGATCACAAGTAAAGACCATTCCTGGTTCTTCTTGGAGAGTGCTCTAGTTCAGGTTCATAGCTGTGTCATACTCCTCAAATCAGTAGTATTATGTTGCTGAAATGTGTGTTTCTGATATGAACACAGATAAAACCTTTGAATTGTTGAGTCAGTTTTTATTTACTAGCCAAAAAAGTTGTGATATAAATGGTCTGCAGCTTTTGCTTTAATCAAACACAAATGGTTTTTGTTATTCTACTGTGTGCATAATGTGTGAAGTAGTGATCCTCCTTCGAGTAAAATGTAATATACTTTTGAAAGTATTTGAAAGGGTACTAAAGCATGCAGCTTACCCCTCTTGGGATGTGTTTTGAGCCTTGCAACTGCAAAATGCTTCTTCATTGTCTCAGTGCCTTGAACACAGGTGTCAGATCCCTTCTCTTCCCTTGTTTTGTAGCTGAGTATTACACTCTGTGTCCCGGAGGTGAGGGCTTCAGACCCAACCCCATCACAATCATCTTAGAAGGTGAGTGCTCCTCTAATTGTCACCCAGATTTAAACAAAGTAAAGAGTTTACTTTAGAGAAAAGCTGGTAGAAAAGTTAGTGTGGAGCAATCTAAACAAGATTATTTTACAGAATTATAGCTGGACAGTCAGTGACCAGGATGCTAAATAAGCACTTATAAGTCAGAAAGATATGACCCATGGCAATGATCGGACATCTGATTGCTCTGCAGAGAAACTCTCTGTACTGTCATCCCCAGCTTCCTTTAACTACCACTCTTCTCAGATTTTAGCAAATTTGTATGACAAAGCTGAAAAATAAATCCACGGTCAGAAAAAACCTACCATCTAAGCACGTGTCTACCTGGATACCTGGAAGTCTTCGGGTCTTACTGTATCACACATTAGAGAACTCTAACAGTAACCCTTGTCTTTGATGGTGGTACCTGTCATGAGTGAGCCGTCTCTCTTTCCACAGATATTGATGAATGCCAGGAGTTACCAGGTCTCTGCCAGGGTGGAAACTGCATCAACACTTTCGGAAGCTTCCAGTGCGAATGCCCACAAGGCTACTACCTCAGCGAGGAAACTCGCATCTGTGAAGGCAAGCTGCATGGACATCTTCAAGTTATTAGCATTCTTTAGAACAAAATTACCATCAGACCTGGAGAAGATTCTTTCCAAGGATCTGTTAGCCTGGGTCATAGCTTTGATATTGTCGTATCCCCGCTGCTCAGCTGTACGACGATAGATAAATTAATTTACAGCTTACACACTAGAACTTACTGTGACTTTTCTCTGAGTGCATGGGATGATTATAAATGGGCAAAGCTGGATTACTGTGAAAACATCACTTTCAAATAAGTTATTAGTTTAAATGTGGAGAAGAGTTCTATTTACATACAGAAAATAGGTAAACTTGAATGCAACTATTAAGTTACTAATTTTCAGTAATTTTTAAATGATAGAAGGCATAGTATGAAGACGTTTAAAGGTGATGCCAATGCCTTTCTTGCTTCCATTCCCTCACTTGTCACATGGCACAGCAGTCATCCTTTTAGGGGCCTGTCTCCCTGCTAGACTGGGAGCTTCATTCGTGACACAAGCCCCACATCTTAGTCATCTTTGTAGTTGGTGAGTTGCAACTTACAGAAGAATCTTGGTGTTTATTTATGGAATGAATGAAGAAGTGTTTCTAAAAATGAACATTAAACATGTTAATGGAATTATTTCCATTATAACTTTTCCTTCAGAACACATTAGATAAATGCTTCTAAAAGAAATATTATTTAATAAGGAGAATAACCAGCAGCTGCGCTCCTTCTAGAATCCCTGAATGGGGACTGATTTGAAGGGAGCTGTCAAGAGAAAGGCTTTCCTCAGACCAATAAATACAGGGAACAAATTGATGGTTGCCAGGGGGAGGGGCTGAGGGGATGGGCAGAGTGGGTTAAAGGGAGAGAGGGGACACAGGCTTCCAGTTATGAAATGAATAGGTCACAGAATAAAAGGCGCAGCATAAGGAATACGGTTGCTGATACTGTAATAGCGATTAATGGGATAGATCATAGCTACACTTATGGTTTGCACAGCATTATGTATAAACTTGTCCAATCACTACATTGTATAGCTGAAACTAATGTGACATTGAGTGTCAACTATTCTCAAGTTAACAAAAAAGATAAAGGCTTTCCTAACTGCATTCAGTTTATAGTTGGCACTAAACTTTAGTTTAAATGACAGAAGCAGACAGCAAGCATTAAATGACTTCCATTTGAAGAATGTGAAATTTTAATTAAAAAGAATACAGGTGACTTTCATATTCTTTTTGCCACTTTAGAAAAATTTCTTTTGATCATGTGTATTTTTGAATGTTGGCTTTTTTTCCAAACGACACCTTTGTGTCATGTAAATGACACAAAGGTGTCGTTTTCTGTAGAACTGCTTTAAATTCTGATTTAAAAAAAAAATACGGATTTGGGGTATCAGCCACATGTTTTGTTTAGTAGTTTAAGCAACATAAATTCATGAAAAAATGACTTTGTGACTTAATGGGTATCCTTGCCTGTTGTAGATATTGATGAGTGTTTCGCACACCCTGGTGTATGTGGGCCCGGGACCTGCTACAACACACTGGGAAATTACACCTGCATTTGCCCACCTGAGTACATGCAGGTCAACGGCGGCCACAACTGCATGGGTAGGTGGAGGCCTCAGAGAGTGATGAGGTCACACACTCGGGCACTCCTGTCTTAGAATGATTGTTCAGAAAATTGGAAACTGAATATCTGTGAGTGATGAAGTATTTCAAAAGTCTTATAAAGTTCTGGCTCTGTATCCTTTTTGAACTTTGAATATATAGTTCCATGTTCAGAAGCTTGAGTCTGAGACACAGAATGTCATCAAACATTACACTTACCTATTCCTAAACAAGTTTTGATTTCCATTCATGTCAAGGGAACATTATTTTACAAACAAGAGAACGTTTAAAATTTATTATGTATTACTTTTAAAATTAAACAAATGCCTCTGAGTAGAGAGACAAATACCTATTAATTTTGATTCCCAAGAAAATTATAAATGGAAATCCCTTATCTGAAAATGGGAGAAGACAGAGATTTGTGTTCGATTTGAATTATTTTTAAGATCATGCCAAATGGCCAAGACACATTTCAGAGTTACTAGTCCAGAAAGTCTGGTGTCTCCACGGTGTGTGGATTTCATTATTAGCAGCTTTCTGCTCTGACTGGTTCACTTGCTTTCCTGCTATGTAGACATGAGAAAAAGCTTTTGCTACCGAAGCTATAATGGAACCACTTGTGAGAACGAACTGCCTTTTAATGTGACAAAGAGGATGTGCTGCTGTACGTACAACGTAGGCAAAGCTTGGAACAAACCCTGTGAGCCATGTCCCACTCCAGGAACGGGTAAGCATGCAGCCCATGCCTCTGCTGAAGGCCGAGCTGGTGGCACACACCTGTAGGTGACAGAGTAAAAGCAAATGTGTGCCAACACGACACATGTTCAGAGAATATCTAAGGGTGTCCTATGACTCTGTTCCCCAAGTGGACCTTTTCAGGCTTCAGATACTAATTTTCTGGGTTATATTTTGAGGAGTCTGGATCCTGAACACAGGCTCCCTGCCTGCTAAAGAGTCAATGTTTATAGCACTCGTCCATTTAAATTCATTATTTCATACTGTGCTCGTTATTTATTCATCAAGCAAGTTTTCGTTAAGCAAGTATCATGTGTCATTGTGCTCGATGTGGAAGGTATAGTATTTTGGTTTAAAACCTGTGGTAATTTCAAGTCCATCAAGTTCAGTAAGTACTGTCTTAGTTTCAGTCTCAAAAAATATGCAAGAAATGGATTTGATGAGCAGACTTTAATTTACACTAGAAGCAACCAATTGCTAATGTATTTCTTATACATCCTTTTCCCCGAACCTGTATGAAATCTTGAAGCAGAAAATAAAACTGATCTCCACCAGGTAAAATTTTCTCACAAGCACAGATTCGTTTAAAAGAAAAACTAAAAGATAATAAGCTATGAGAACAAAAAAAAATCTTAAAATTGTTGCATTTTCAGGTTCATTTATGAGGTAGAAAGTTACTTTCACTGATTATAGATACTAAACATTGCACCAATCAGACAAATGAGAAACAATGTTTATGTATTTGTTGCCAGATACTGCTTAGGATATACATATTCAAATGTGATAAATAATTAATATGGTAATGAAATGAAAGTAAGGAGAAACAACGAAAAGTGACCTATGGAGCCTTTTCCTCAGTGGCTCCAACTCAGTGGGCAAATGGATTTTCTTATCTCGCCATAGTTATTCTCTGAAAAAACAAATGGAAATGTTTTTACAGTTCTCTAATTTAAAAACTCCCATCAGGTAGAAGTTGACAATCGCTGGACTATGGAATTAAATAGCATTTTTAGTGTTGTTTTTTGTTTTTATTTATTTATTTATTTACTTTAAAGAGGGAGAGAGAGAGAGAGCACATGAGCAGGGGGAGGGACAGAGGGAGAGGGAGAAGCAGACTCTGTGCTGAACAGGGAGCCCAGTGTGGGGCTTGTGATCCCATGACCCTAAGATGACCTGAGCCAAAATCAAGAGTTGGTCACTTAACTGACTGAACCGCCCAGGTGCCCCTAAATATCACTTTTCGTAAGAGGCAGTAAAGGGCTTAGGTGTAAGAGGACTGTATCTATATTGAAGTTCCGCCACTTACTGTCTGACCTTACGTAGATGGTTTCTCCTTTCTGAAACCGATCCCTCATATATAGAATAGAGATAATAAATTAAAAATGACAGTAACTAATTCAAATGTTTATGGTAGATGAGAGGATACATATAAGTAACAATTTCTGCACTGCCAGGGTATTAGAAACCATTGAATTGAGCATCTGTTGTGTGCCTCTCTATATGTTGTGGATGCTCAGTGAGTTTTGGTGGACGAAGTATGCAGAGTCCCTTCCTGATAGCACATCACACATGTGGTCTGTAGCATGTGTTTTACCTAACACTGTTTTCAGCAGCTTTACTCACATGAGTCATCATGGGCATCAGAAGCAGTCGGTTTCTTAAAAATGAGAATTCTCTTAAATTTATATTAGTTTGGTGAATTGTGTGTAGGAGTCACTGTTAATAGTTTCTATTTCATAGTGATTCCTCAAATTTCACACGCCAACAAAATAGACATTTATGTTTAAAAAGAGACAAAATTCATGTCTCATTCATTATTCATTGTCCATTTCACACTATGACAACTGTTTTCGAATGCCTGTGCTTTTGTGCGATCTATAATCCCTTTATAAATTTCTAATCTAACCTGATTTTTCAATGTACATAAACTGGATCATTGTTAAAGATCTGCATATCCAAAGGACAAAAGAATTCAAATGCTTACTGTAGATATTTTGAATCTTGTAATGATTTACTTCTAATATAAAAGCATTGAAAAGTTCATGATGATAATAATGATAAAGAATGCCTAGAATCCACTTCTGGCAGAAGCTGGTACTGTTATCAAATAAATATAACTGAAATTAAAACGTCTGGTTGTGAGTAATACAAAATATATTTGTCAGTGCAAGTAATACTATGCAAAATTTTATTTGGAAGGAGTTTGAGAATTTTAAGAGCATATTTGCATTGTTTATATTTTTAAGCTGACTTTAAAACCATATGTGGAAATATCCCTGGATTCACCTTTGACATCCACACTGGAAAAGCTGTTGGTAAGTTTTTCCAGATTAGGTTTATTTTAATATATATAGATAGCACTGTGTAAAAGTCTCTTTGGTGTTTTTAAAGTGCCATAAAATACAATAATCTGGATTCTGAACTAGTACAGTTTAGACAAGAAGGAACTAATACGTTTATAGACTCTACCCAAGTTTTAGTAAGGGTCTTATTCCGTCAGCATAGTTTGGTGATTGGGTTATGATAGCTATAAGACTGTCTCAAAATTTCATTACACATCAGGCTAAAACCTTAGTTTTCCTTCTCATGAATATTATATTACATGACTCTAGATAATTCACCTTCCTGTACCCTCTATGCTGTTTTCATAACGATATACTTACATTTTTGGTGTATTTTTGCAGTATCCCTTTCTACTGATCTACCTAGGAAGTTGGAAGATTATTGATTATACAAATCATTTTCTTCTGAATGTACTTTCTGCTGTTCATTCTACTTTCTCCCTCAAAGATTAAGTAAACAATATAATTTTCAGTCTCTACTATCAGTGCAAGCATAAAAATTAAGAGAACTTAGCTTTCTTCATTAGATGAGTAGCAACAGTTAAGGGAGCCTGAAACATAACTTGAAGAAGAAGCTTGATTCCCCAGGAAGTTTATTTGCTACATTGACACTAAAATCTCTTGGTATATTTGATCAGCTACAATAACTGTTCAAAGGAAAGTAGTCAGTCTTATCGCCTATATGGTTTTATAAACCAAAAAATCATTTTTAGCGATGTTTAATTTATTTTTGTGATGCTGAGTGTATGTTCTCACTTCAGCGTACATGTAGCATTATCAAGGTTTTTATGGTAAATATGTTAAGCAGAACTGCATATATTTTTTACCGAATCTGTTCGATTTTAGACATTGATGAATGTAAAGAGATCCCAGGCATTTGTGCAAATGGTGTGTGCATCAACCAGATTGGCAGTTTCCGCTGTGAATGCCCTACAGGATTCAGTTACAACGACCTGCTCCTGGTCTGCGAAGGTAATTGTCATGATGCATGACCTCCAGCCAAACCAGTTTGGTGGACACAAATGGGTTTTAGATACTCTTCTGATTTGTACCATGTCTTCTATGGCCTCAAGGAGTGGGTCACCACCCTGGTGACGCTATGGTAATACGAATGCCATAAGCAAATTCTTACCATGGACTCGTTGTTCTTTCAGACATTGATGAGTGCAGCAATGGTGACAATCTGTGCCAGCGGCATGCAGACTGCCTCAACAGCCCAGGCAGTTACCGCTGCGAATGTGCAGCGGGCTTCAAGTTGTCCCCCAACGGAGCCTGCGTAGGTGAGAGAGGCTGCACGGCCTTCTTCCCCTTCTCCTCCACTAAGAAGTCTGCTGTGCTTTCCTATTAAAACATATTTTCAGAGAGAACTTTTTAAAGACTTTCTAAGTAAACCTTTTCATTTCTACCGAATCTGTTCCACCATATATTTTAGATTAATTTGTGAGGAAAAAAGAAATCTCTTCAATGGATTTTCCTAGGATTAGACCTAAAATAAAATAGTATCTTTGAGATACCCATCAGCATAGAAAAATGAGCTTTTTTTTTTTTTTTGCTTTTTTTTCTTTTTTTAGGTCTTGGGTATTTTCAAGCCTCACTTCTTTTGATTTGGCCATTGTTATGGTTCATTTTCAGCCTGCCTTTAATAATTAATAGCAGGTTATAGAAACAGGCCTGTGAAAAAAATGAAGGAATCTTAATAAAAATCAGTTATGTGTAACATGTGTTCTATTTTTTGTTTTAGATCGCAACGAATGTTTAGAAATTCCTAATGTTTGCAGTCATGGCCTGTGTGTTGATTTGCAAGGAAGTTACCAGTGCATCTGCCACAATGGCTTTAAGGCTTCCCAGGACCAGACTATGTGCATGGGTAAGCGGAGGGACCTGAGTCCCAGGACTGCAATGAACTGAGACTCCAAGAGAGCTCACGGGTTGGCCACTTGTCGTGTGACTTCTTCCATGTCTCTGTCAGAAACAGTCTCCCAAAAAGTTAGCTAGGTTAAACTCTTCATGTCTTCATTCAATGTAAGATTTGTGAGCAGGGACACACTGTAGTATGTTCTTTGGTTCACTGTTCACAGACAGCCTTTTTGCTCAGATGCCTTTCACACACTTACCGTGCACTCTGGGACACTCAGGGTTATATGGAAGTCACCACGGTAACCGGATGCCCTCTCTCCTTCTCTGTTCCCACTCAAGAAAACCTTTCCAGCTGCAAGAACTCAAGGGCATAGTAGTAGTAAGAGGAACAGTATTGAAACAAATACAGAGATACACGCATACATACATTTATACACTTTTTCCCTGAATCATTGACTACATGAGACTTAACCTACTGCTTTTGTGTCTTAACTCTTAAAAATATGTTCAGAAGCAAATGTGGCAAAACTCTTCAAAATGTTCCAGTAGCTTGTGTAATGGTTAGCTGAGCAGTGGTGGTGTTCAGTAACTACTTGCTGAGCTGACATGGGAAGAGATTTCAAAGGCAGATGGGCTTGCCACCTGGGAGCCCAACCTTGGAACTCAGCATAACTCCTTCAGTCTGATGTCAACAACAGGTTCTATCTTGGCTGAAAGAGTTCTCCATGCATTGCGCTTGAAAGAGAAAAATTAAATTTAAAACTTAGCTATTTATAATTAATAATACATCTTCAGTTTAAAAAAAGCTGAAGTTGTGCATCTACTATTTTGGTGTTAAAGGTACTATGTATATGAATGATAAAGTCAGATTTCAGTACTACAGAACTAGTTTCCTTTATGACCCATCCATACAATAAGGACCACCTGGAGAACGTCTTTGTTCATCTACTGTCTCCTAAGAGTTCCCCCATGGACTCCAGCTATGGTGGTGGGAAAAACTCTCTAGGGGATGCTTGTATGAAGGACAAATGATCTAGCCCCATATACATGAACCTTCTGAGAATGCTTGCTCATACATACTTCTCCTGGCTGTACTCTGTGTGAGAAAGAACATGATTTGCTTAAGAGAGAGAGAGAGAGAGATTTGATTCTGAAATTCATATGGAGAAAACATGCCCTCGATCCTAAGAATTCATTCATGATAAAAGTGAGTGAGACTCCTTGATAATATCTCTCTCAAACACAGCTTTCCTCCTTTTTTTGCATAGAAGTAGAGTTTCAACAGCTAGAATTCATTGTCTAAGGAATCTGTTCTCTTATATTAGGATGACCCTTCTGAACATTTTTTAATTCCATTTTTTGAAGGCTAATAATACTGAGTTCTAATAGACTTCTTCAATTTAGATTCTATTAGTCCATAAAATTTAGGAAACAAATATTTCCTTTGCTGTACTGATCAAATTAAGATATGTAAATTTCTGAGGGAATGGTGTTGATCATGCTTTAATAGAACAAATTTTTTAGTGTTTCAAAAGATGGATTTCCTTACAAGTTCAAACCCATTCCTTAAAACATCTGCACTTAAGGTAATACTTGCTTAGCTCAGTTCTGAGTATTATATGAGCCTGTAAGTCACTCAGCAGCACTTTATCTTATAGTTTTAGAGTTTTTTTTTTTATCCCATACTCATTTTCCTGAAATAAATATGAGGTCCTCTGCATTGAATGAGGAAAGTCCCAAGTGAGTCAGTAGATTTTTTAAAAAATGTAAATGTTTAACAGGCTGTGTTTTTCTAGTTAAAAATTGAATTCGTTGGAGCCAATGTTTCTTTGTAGATGTTGATGAGTGTGAGCGGCATCCATGTGGAAATGGAACCTGTAAAAACACAGTTGGATCCTATAACTGTCTCTGCTACCCAGGGTTTGAACTCACTCATAATAATGATTGCCTGGGTAAGTACTCAGTCCTTTGTTGATACTATTTCATGTCCACACATTAAACTGAAATAAGGAATAAAACCAAAGAGTAAATCAAATGTTTTTATCATTAAAATTGTAAATATGTGCTGAAAGGTATGTAATAACAGTAACTAATTTCTAGCTAACTACAGCCATAGTACTGGCTTAAATAATCACACAACCATCTGCTGTGTTGAGTACTTCTGTCAATCAACCGGTGGATGAGGGGAAAAGGCCATGCAGATGATAGTAAATCTACTGGGATTGCTCTACGGGTTGGGTTGGTTTTTATTCCTTAAATGGAATCAAAGATAGACCTGTCATTGTTTCAGTGCTATTCCAGGTATTCCAAATAATGCATTCTTGACTGTCAGAATCTCCAACTTAAAAACATGTCGTATTTTGAAACTTCATTTTCTATCAGCCTTTGAAACCAGGATGTATTTTCGCACAGAAACGGTGGATTGGGAGGCTAGGTCTCCAAGTTGGCCCTCAGATACCTGTTTGACTTCCATTCTGAACAACTATAAGTTTTCAGGGGAAAATATCTCCTATGCATGGTACAGAATTTTATAGTTTGCTCCTAAACAACAATGATTAAAACAGGATTAATAGTGAGTAGGGAAGGTTCCATAAGTCTGTGGAGGACATGGCAAGAGAAGGGACAGATAGATGCTGACCACATGTCTTGTTGGCCATACACGGGGTCCTGTGAGGAATGTGACAGTGACTCTGGCTTTCTACCATTATGGGATCCGCACAGCACAGACCCACCTCTGACCTCCTGATTTACACCAGCACACGTTCCTCTCATTTTGTTTTGTTTTGTTTTATATTTATTTACTTATTTATTTGAGAGAGCACACACACGAATTAGGGGAGGGGCATTTCAAGCAGATTCCGTAATGAGCAGGGAACCACATGATGAGGGGTTCAATCCCAGGACCCTGAGATGATGACCTGAACAGAAGTTAGGAGTCAGATGCTGAAACAACTGAGCCGCCCTGGTGCCCCCGTTGTGGTGGTGGTTGTTGTTTTTTCCCCCAGGTACTGCCACTGTGAAAAAATTTAGAGCTAACTGGACATTTTTTTCAACTACCACCCTCTTGTCTAATTTCTCAGACTCTTTATACAACCAGGGAGAATTAAAGACACTGATAAGGCATTTATCAAAACACAGCCTTCAAAAACCTATAGTAATTGGGGCACCTGGGTTGCTCAGTGGTTGAGCATCTGCCTTCCACTCAGTCTGTGATCCCCAGGTCCTGGAATTGAGTCCTGCATCAAGCTCCCCACAGGGAGTCTGCTTGTCCCTCTGCCATGTCTCTGCTTCTTTCTCTGTGTCTCTCATGAATAAATAAATGAAATCTTTTTTAAAAACCTACAGTAATTAATAATTAGTCCAATACAGTCAGCTCTAAGTTTCACTAAAACCTAAGATTTTTTTCTTCCAAATTCTATATTTTGTCAGCAAAATATATGTTAGGAGTTCTAGAATATTTTTAACATAATTTAATTTTTTCAGTATTTAATATGGTCCATTATTTATCCTTTGAATATAGTCCACTTCTCTCCAAGTAAAGTCATCTGCAAACTAGGCCATCAGGTTAAGTCTATACTTTCTGGTCTCCAAGAAAAGAAATATTTTTCATTCGAGAAGAATGGAAAGCTTCACCATAAACCTTCAGTTTTTATCTGGCTATAAATTTGAGTTATATTAATATGAAAACTTGTGGTTGAAATATACTAGGGATCTCTGTGACCTTATTAGTCACGCAGTCCTTACACCAGGAGCTGTTTATTCTGTGTGTCGATGAGGAATTGTAATGAAGCATGTTTGTAAATGCGTGCCAATGAATATGTTTTTACAACGCAATGTGTAACACAATACATTGTGTAAGAGCTGTCTCTGAAAAGCTCATTCCCATTTGCTTACAGATATAGATGAGTGCAGCTCCTTTTTTGGTCAGGTGTGCAGAAATGGACGGTGTTTCAATGAAATTGGCTCCTTCAAGTGTTTATGTAATGAAGGTTATGAACTTACTCCAGATGGCAAGAACTGTATAGGTAAGTATCTACATAGTGAACAGTCTTTGTGTTGTTTTGTTAAGCAATGATGTGACTCCCCACCACCCCACACACACACTTGGAAGCTCTTTCTCATTTCATTTGATGATCTGAGTACTTGACCAAAATAAGATGCCATGGGAAATATGGGGATAAGGAATATGCCAAAAATTGGAAATGACTTGTCCGAAATGTTTTTATTGGGTGAGAGCTTGGGGCTATCCATGTCACCGTAAAAGGAGACAAAGGAAACAAATCAGGACAATCAGCCTCTTGCCACATGACTAGTACCCAAGATGTCAAAAGAGTATCTCAGGGCGTATTTGTCCATCGTGACCTGACAGAGAGACAAAGTTGAATTCATGTTAATGCCATTTGGCAACAATTACCTCATAGTTAAATCCTTTTTTCTCTCGTTTCTCTTGAAAGATACCAATGAGTGTGTCGCTCTTCCTGGTTCTTGTTCTCCTGGTACCTGTCAGAACTTAGAGGGGTCCTTCAGATGCATCTGTCCCCCAGGGTATGAAGTGAAAAGCGAGAACTGCATCGGTAAGGGTAACAGTTGTTATAAGTTCCACAAGCTGTTGGGTCTAAGCCATGGTCCAGACCCAATAGAAGTATACTAAATCCAACCCCTGCAGGCATGCTGACCCAAGGAAGTAAACATACAGCTGCCTACATCTGCTTTACTGAACCATCAGAATCGATTTGAAGGTGGAGTGGTGGGAACAAAGAATTTATGGATGTGTGGGGGGTTTTCATTAACAGAAATGTTATCCTAGTCAAAGAATTTTCAGTGCACTCTAATCTTTTTTCCAAATGTCAACAGAGATTTTCTACTGAATTTCAGGAGAGTACAAAAATTGTAATCTTTGGCAACCAATTTTAAAACAGCTATTAAAGGTGTCTAGAGTCCCAGAAATGTGGAGCAGAAAATCTTGACCATACTGTTGAGACATTTTTTTCCTTGGGAAGGCCTCATGTCAAAACAGAAAATATTAATCCATTTGTCATAACAGATGTTTTTCTGCTGAAACTCCTCCAGCATACAAGAATGCGGTAACCACATCAAAAGTGGATCCCAGAATTGCCTGGTGAACACGATGAAGGCCGACCTTTTTACAGTTACTTAATTTCACTTTTATACAAATTATTTTTTACAGTCTTGCTGAAATTCAGAAGCACTATCTTGGTGTGGTTCTTCTAACATGAAATGATTGCTGAGGGGTTTTTTTGCCTTCGTGTTATCCAATTAAAAAAAAAATCTCTGTAGCTCTACTGTTCACTTTCCAGGGACTCAGATAGACAGAACTGAAGGAGACAGTTTACTTCATCAAAGTTAATTATTTTCAGACCATGTGATTTCATATAACAGATACCCCAAGTCATTCCAGCTTGGTCTTTATATCTTTTCCCTTTCTTGATCTGTATAGTGCCCTATAAAACTGCCCAATGTTTTTAATACTTAAAAAATGATACATACTAGATACATCTTACTAACAACTTTCTTGAAAAGTAAAAGGTTCTTTCATTTTCTTTCTTTGGTACTTAATCTCAGTTCTTCTCTATCCCTATAGGCCATCCCTTTATGGAACAATGAAAGTACTAGTTTGTCAGCCAGGAGAAGGGAAAAGAAAAAGTTATACTTTTCTGTATCAGAAAGGCTCAGCTACCTTTTCTCTTAGTGAAAAAAAAAATCTGTGATTCAGCGACATTTTATTAAACTGCATAAGATTTTTTTTCTTCCCCATCCCCATCATGAGCCACACTCCTATTTCGCATCTCCGGAGGAAAAAATATATATTTTTACTTGACTTCACTGTAAGACTATTTCCTTCAGACTAGAGTCTTTTCTACCAACTTTACCCAGATGAAAAGATTCCTAACACAACTGTACACACACTTACACAAACCTGCAAACATATATGTATCACACATGTACACACACACACAAATTAATTACACCTTTCACTGTAGGTTACAGCAAATGACTGGTACCTTTTAGGTGCTAGGAATACAAAAAGATACAGTTCTTGCCGCTGTGTAACCTCCTACATAAAAGAAAAGATGTATTTTGTAAGTAAACCTATCTTGTAAAGATAGCCTTGCAACGCACTGAGACCAACGCCAAGCTAGAGGCGCATCCTCTAGAGGGCTGTGGGAGCACAGGGTGGGGCTGTGATGATGGTGATAGATAACAAGTCAGGGAAGCTCACCACAATGGACTGGTGACATTTGGGGTTGCTCCTAAATGTTAGACAGGAATTTATTAATCAGAGAAAAGAAAGAACAGAGGAGGCCACTGGGACACAGAGGCAACTGGAGTATGGTTAGAGGCACTGAGTGACCTGGCTTCAGAGATTGAACTCAGACCTGCAGGTAGTGTGGACCACTACAGGTTGGTTGGTTGGTTGGTTTTTAAGAAACAGCATGGTGTGACTCACTCACTAAAATTCTGCAAATATAAATGGAGAATGTAGGATGTGCCTGACACCGTACTAGACTGGGCTGTGCAGCAGTGACCTGGACAGATGGGTCATGTCTTCCCAGAGCTTACACTGTAATGTGGCTGGAACTATGTAACATTGACTCACTTAGGTAAAATAACTCACTGAATAAGCACTTCCAACGAAAAAAGGGGGGGGGGGGGCGCAAATATCGCTGGTAAGGAATCCTTACTTATCTCAAGGAGCCTTTCTGGGTTGAGGTGGGAATGATGAAATTCTCAACCCATGTCTGAGTCTCCCTGGTTCCATAGGCACAAGTTTTCAAGTGCATGTGTGTTTTAGAAAGACCCGCCTGCTGGCAGCACGCAGGGATGTGAGAAGGAAGCAGCAGTACCCTAGAAGGTTTATGGTAATCCACAGAGGAGGTGGAAGTGACAGGTCACAGGCTGCCTGCATTTGGAGTCGGGGAGGAATGAATTTGACTCAGGGATCCTAGGCTAACATCAGATGAGGAGCCCAGCTGAGGCTCTGACACCTGTAGGATATTGAACTGATCACATGTGACAGGTGGACATACACGCCACCCTAGGGATCAGCTGCAGGGAGCTGGAGTTCTCCTTGGGTGTCTGGGCTGCATGGTTGATTGAAACTGGATGGAATCTTTGACTTTTGAAGCAATAATAGTTTACTTTTAAAGGTTAAGTTACATATACACAATATATGCTACCTTGTTTCATACTAAGTGATCAATGGATAGCAGATTGTTGTAGTATGGACACGTTTATTTTCAAAGACTGAACAGTGAATTGATTTGCTTAAATTAATACATTCTCCTGCTCTTGTCCAGATATAAATGAATGTGATGAAGATCCCAACATCTGTCTCTTTGGTTCTTGCACCAATACTCCTGGGGGCTTCCAGTGCATCTGTCCCCCTGGATTCGTACTGTCTGATAATGGCCGGAGATGCTTTGGTAAGCATTGCAGTGACTTCTCTGTCATAATTTGCCCTTAGGAACTTGACAACTGGACAGTGAATACTATCCTGCTAGTGTTTGTTACTACAAAGTACATGAATATGGCAAATACATTATGTTAAAAATACAGGTCTCAAAACTGTATGTGCTGGACACTTTTACAGTACTTGGAATTTTTGGCTTTGTTTCCACATTTTCTTAATGTCACACTAAAAAATGACTATTTGTATGTATTTGCTTCTTATTATTGCTTCACTGTTCCATTTTTAATTGGTATAGATTTTTTTGTACACTGGTACATGAATTGCTGTTAATGTGAATAGACTTACTGAAAGTTACATAAATGTTTTTGTTAGGCTATAACATGGCAATGGAAGAAGAGATACAGAAATCATCTTAATAGTGAACATAATTTCTCAGGTTTCTTAGGAATATTATAAAAACATTTTAAACATTTTAAATAATTACATAAAATTTTATAGACAGGTCAGTTTAAGTTGGCATGTGAAATCAGCAGTGGAGGGGCACCTGAGTGTCTCAGTGGTTGAGTGTCTGCCTTTAGTAAGCTCAGGTCATGTCCCGGGGTCCTGGGATCAAGTCTCATATCGGGCTCCCCGCATGGAGCCTACTTCTCCCTCTGTGTCTGTGTCTCTCTCATGAATAAATAAATAAAACACTTTTTTAAAAAAATGAAGTAGTCTATCTTTTTAAATGACCAGTAAGGAGGCCTGTGATGCTTGCTTTCTTAACTAGATACCCGCCAGAGTTTCTGCTTCACAAACTTTGAAAACGGCAAGTGTTCTGTCCCTAAAGCTTTCAATACCACCAAGGCCAAGTGCTGCTGCAGTAAAATGCCAGGAGAGGGCTGGGGGGACCCCTGTGAGCTATGCCCCAAAGATGATGAAGGTAAGAGCAACCCCATAAAATACCACTTTGTGCAGCTTGGGGCCTGATTGTCAGTCACTCTGGCTGTATACCTTAGAAATATTTTGAAGGTGAAATTCTTCCCTCATGTATAAACTGGAAAGTTCAGTGAGCAATGGAGTCTGAGGGACTCCACTCCACCTGCGTACTCAGCACGTGTGAGCGCAGGTAGTGTTGTTGGTACTTCAGTTCTGTCCCCTGAGGTTAGTATTACTGGCTTTTGAGAGGTATAGAGCAGGAGGGGATGAAAATTCTGTTCCCAGCTGCCACCAGAGTCCCATGTGGGGATCAAATCTCGGGCTGCCACCCTCAGAATCTTACATAAAATCACAAGGACCTGAGTCGGCCAAGGGCCCTTTGCAGGAGGAGACCAGGAGGCTCATGGGTCCTGGGTTAGAACAGCCAAGGGGTCAGGCGGCTCAGACCTGGTCTCAGACCTGGTCTCCAGGTCCCAGGTAGCTCCTGTTTGTCCTGGGCAGAGATGGCTCTGGCTGTTCCTCGGGAAGTGAGCAAACAGATAGAACCTGAAGCCATTGGTAGGCGGCACCCTGGAAGGTGCTGTACAAGCTTGAGTAACCTTCTCTAAATGGGCTCAGGGCTGCTTTTGAAGTAAATCATAAAAATAAATTAAGACTCCTGTTAAAAGCAGCTTTGTAGATGAAAAATAAGGCTAAATTTCATGTATACCATTAATCAGTTCTGAAGTTCTCTGACAGCTGAGACTCTGCACTAATGGGGAATTTGTATTCTCTATAGTTGCATTCCAGGACTTGTGTCCTTACGGCCATGGAACTGTTCCGAGTCTTCATGATACTCGTGAAGGTGTGGTTTGATGTATTTTATTCTTATAATCTTTTTTTATATAAACAGATCATTGCACATGTATTCTATAAATCATATTTTACTATATAACATACAGTATGTTTTCCTTGTATATGTACAGTATTATGTACCATATGTACTATATTTATCATGAGACTACATTGTATATGAAATATAGTATGTATTTATCTGATACAAAAAATGTTTACATGTTTTATAATTTTTAAGTCTCCCTTGAATAGATATACACAGATTTGACCTATCTTTTTATATTGAGGAAGTTAATGGATGATTCTATATTTTAGACGTCAACGAATGCCTTGAGAGCCCAGGCATTTGTTCAAATGGTCAGTGTATCAATACAGACGGGTCTTTTCGCTGTGAATGTCCAATGGGTTACAACCTGGATTACACTGGAGTACGCTGTGTGGGTGAGTGCTGACTCCACATTACACACTTTGAAGGTTCTGTTCCAGTTCTCTTTTCAACAAAAGTTCTCCAAAGGCACCCTGGATAGTGGTAGGTTTTACAGAGCCAGTATTATAAGTGGCTAATAACTGCTTTTTCTTCTCCAGTCTTATATTTTCCAGTAGATCTGGTTTATGTGAATATGGAGAGAGTTGCCCAACCTCTGCCTTCAACCAAATATTTAAACTTTGATTTGCCTAGAGCTTTGTTGCCAAAACCAGTAAGGGGAAATAGGTCCATTTTACTTTGACTTTCCACACTTGTTCTTGTAGCAGAAGACCACATCCCTCTATGGGTTTGTAATTTTTAGGGAAAACATGGCTGTCTGGGGACTCAGAGCAGGGTGCACTTGATCCTTTGAGCTCCTCTGCACAGAATAAAGTTCAGCCAGCCAGCCAAGGCCAGGGAGGGTGCAGAGTCAGGTAGGCCCAGGGATCCTGGAAAGTTCTGAGGGCTAGGTGGATATTCATGGGCATGTTTGTATTAAACTAAAACTACAAATTTGGGTGCACTGTTTTATTCTTTTCTCAGACACTGACGAATGTTCAATTGGCAATCCATGTGGGAATGGTACATGCACCAATGTTATTGGGAGTTTTGAATGCAATTGCAATGAAGGCTTTGAGCCAGGGCCCATGATGAATTGTGAAGGTAAGTGATATTTTTCTTAAATATTATTTTTTCTTGTTGTAGAAAAAGGTGGGGTTTTTTTTAATGTCTCAGCTTTTACTCCTAATGCTTTGACAGTCTACTGATGGTTATGTTCATCACAAATATCTGTTCCTTTACCCTGGTGAGCATAGTCCCAGTCACTGCCTTAAAGCCTTTGTCTGAGTTCGGCATTTTGGTCAGTTCAGAGTTGACATCTGTGGTGGCATTTTTCACTTGAAGTTGGTGTCACATTTTTTTTGCTTCTTGGCATGTTGGTTAGTTTTGGATTATACCATGGATGTTACGAGTGATATCTTCTGGAATCAGTTATGTTACTTCGAAGAATGTAGATGCTTTTGTCTTAGTATGCAGTTAACCAGGATGAACATAAAAGCAGAGTCGGGCCTGTGGAAGCCAGTGGCTCAGATTTCATTTTGTTCTGTAAGCCCCAGTGTGGCTAGCTTCTTTGATTTTGTCCTACACATGCATGGTTAAGTCAGCAACTTGAGCTTTTATATGAAAAAAGAAGAAGAAGAAGAAAGAAGAAAGAAGAAGGAAGAAGGAAGAAGAAGAAGAAGGAGAAGGAAGAAGGAAGAAGGAAGAAAGAAAGAAGAAGAAAGAAGAAGAAAGAAGAAGTGTCTCTATCTCTAGCCCTCTCCTGTCTGGGCTTCCCTCTCACTCTTGAGTAGCCTTGGTTGGCCCTAGCTCCCTCCCCTAATTGCTCTGGATAGAAGCTCAGGAAGTTTTTAGTGAAGATGTAGCTGCCAGGTGCTGCTGCTGCCAGGACTATGGCCATCCACAGGGTAATTTCAGAAAAACAAAAATAAACAAAAACACTAGTAACTTCTTTCCTGCTGGTGGTTTGCTGAGTTTCAACTCACTGCTGGAAACTACTTAGGGAGTTGATTTTGTATTTTATTTTTAGAGTTTATAGTTGCTATTTGTTGGAGGATGAGTTAGGATACCTACTTCTCCGTAGCAGTAGCGGCTTTCTCTATGTCAGCTGAGTGAACACATCGGTGTTTACATAAACAGACAACTAAAACTCTAGGCTCAGTATATGCCTGCCTTTTTCCTTGACCAGATATCAATGAGTGTGCCCAGAACCCACTGCTGTGCGCTTTCCGCTGCATGAATACCTTCGGGTCCTATGAATGCACGTGCCCAATTGGCTATGCCCTCAGGGAAGACCAGAAGATGTGCAAAGGTAAGGCCATGGACAAGAGAGTAGTTAAAACTTTATTTGCCACACTGGAAATACATTTTAGTGATTTTATAGTTCTCTGCTTTCTTCTAGAGTTTGCAGAGGTATATCAGACAGCCCTGTGCTGGTAGATTTCCATACCTTAGGTGACAAGACACTGGATGGTCTGCCCAAGCAAATCAAAGATAAGACAAGTTGAAGAACCTACCATTGTCACACTTCTGGGCTCTTATTAAAGCAAAGACTGTCCTTTCCTGAACCTGTTTTCATTAGGCCCAATGCTGAAACTTGTATAAATTTATAGTATAGCCAGGAGTTGGAAAATCTTGGGCTCCTCCTTTATCCATCACACAGGAAAATTCTTAAGAGCCAGAAAATCAAAACTAAGACTTCAAATCCGAGACAGTAGCCTGCTGCTGAGAATTCTTTTTTTCCTATTAAAAATATTTTCTAGATCTGGATGAATGTGCTGAAGGGCTCCATGACTGTGAATCCAGAGGCATGATGTGCAAGAATCTGATCGGCACCTTCATGTGCATCTGCCCCCCCGGGATGACCCGACGTCCGGACGGAGAGGGCTGTGTTGGTAAGGCTCTCCAGGAGCATGGCTGTTTATCTAACACTTCTGCCTCAGACAGGTTTACAGCACTATTCCCAAATCACCCTCACTTCAAGCCAACTATTTTTCTAGCTGTTTCAAGGGTGCTACAGCTGGATTTCTTCTCCTTTAGAGGCCATGCCAGCATAAGCATTTGGGATAATGCAGTGCCAATTGTGCCTGTCCTAGAATATATGCCTTCTTGGTGATCATAATTCTGTATCCTGTAAATCTAAAACACTTAATTTAGAAATAGGGAACAACTCCTTGAAACAATTCTGCTTGTTTAGCAAAGTAAAAGAATAAGTTAGTGTTCCCATTTTTTTATCATTTCATAAATGAGGAGAGGAAGAGGAGGATCATCTCTAGAGCCCTGTCACTAGTTGGACAGCCCTGTGACTTGGCCACATTGTTTTTAACATACTTGGACCTCAGTTAATTTATCTTTAGAGGGAGAAGGTAGGGCTGGATCTCTAAGATGACTTCAGGAATTTAAAATGTTAAGAGTTTTATGAGGTGTGCCACAGTCCATGCCATGTACAGCAACCACAGCCACTTTGCCTGTTTACCTCAGCACTTCTCAGGTAGAAACTGAGTCCCAGGAGTTTAACTGAATAAATGGGTGATGCGACTATGAACTGGTAAGGAAAAAACTGGAAGAAACAGGTGTGGTGGGAGGCACAGAAGAATAAAAATTGTTTTGACCAACTTAAACTGTGAGAAACGTATCAGCCTTTCAAGTGGTAACAGTAGATGCACAGATGTGTTCATGAGCCATGGCTATACATTGCTGGCAAACAGATCATCATTGAAAAGTCACAGGATTGGATGAGGACACCAGAAGAGTGTAGAACAGAAGCAGCAGTGACTGAGCTCTGAACACTCCAAAATCTAATGTGATTGAAAAGATTTAGAGTACTAAAAATAAGTGGCCAGCAAAATAAGAACTGCCCAGGTCAGTGTTGGATTGTGACCATTAAAAGGATGAATTATTCAGGCAGTTAGAGAGTGGCCACTTGTGTATAATGCTGCCGAGATATAGAGCAAGACATAGAGTCATTCGATTTGGTGATCTTTTCATCACCAATCATCAGGTAGATTAAAATCAAAACTGCAGGGGGATCCCTGGGTGGCTCAGTGGTTTAGTGTCTGCCTTCAGCCCAGGGCATGATCCTGGAGTCCCAGAATATCGTCCCGCATTAGGCTCCCTGCATAGAGCCTGCTTCTCTCTCTGCCTGTGTCTCTGCGCCTCTCTCTCTCTCTCTCTCTCTCTCTCTCTTTCTCTGTGTGTGTCTCTCATGAATAAATAAATAAAATCTTTAAAAAAATAAAATCAAAACTGCAATGAAGTGTCTCCTCACACCTGTTAGGATAATCATAAAAAAGACAAGAGATAACAGGTGTTGACAAGGGTATGGAGAAAAGGGAATCCTTGTGCACTGTGGCCTGATGGACTTTTGGTGGGAACATAAACTGCTAAGGCCTCTATGTATGGATTTTAGAGATTATTCAAGAAATTAAATATAGAACTACCATGAGATCCAGCAGTCCCACTTCTGGGTGTAGTTCCAAATGATACAAAAGCTTTATCTCAAAAATATACCTGAACTCCAATGTCACTGTAGCATTATTGGCAAGAGCTGAGGTGTAGAAACATCCTCAGTGTGTATCAGTGCATGAGTAAATCAAGAAAATGTACACACACAGAGGATTTAGGGAAAATTGTCATTTGTAGTAACATAGGGATAAGCCCAAAGGGCATTATGCAAAGTGAAATAAGCCAGACAGAGAAAGATACTGCACAGTATCACTTACATGTGGAATCCAAAATAATAAACAAATTGAACTCATGGAAATAGAGTAGAAAAATGTTTGCCAGGGGCCTGAGGGTGGGGGAAATAGGGACAGGTTGGTAAAAGGAAACAGACTTCCAGTTCTAAGATAAATGAGGCCTAAGGATTTAATGTGTGATGTGGTGACTATAGCTGACAATGCTGATCTGTGTAATAGAAATTTGCAAAGAGAACAGAGCTTAAATATGCTAACACAGAAAAAGGGTAGGTATGTGAGGTAATGGGTGTGTTAATTCACTCAATAAAGGAATCCTTTCATATAAAGCTGGAAATAAAATAGAACAAAAAAGGAGTTAGAGCACTGAGGAGAAGAAAGGAAAGAAAGGAAAGAAAGAAAGAAAGAAAGAAAGGAAGGAAGGAAGGAAGGAAGGAAGGAAGGAAGGAAGGAAGGAAGGAAGGAAGAAAGAAAGAAAGAAAGAAAGAAAGAAAGAAAGAAAGAAAGAAAGAAAGAAAGGAGAGAGAAGAGGAAGGAAGGAAGAAATTTTTCCCAAAGGGAAAGACAAGGTACTAGTTAGAAGTATGTTATTAAAAGAGATTGTTTTTTAAGATGGAAATTATGAGAAAATGTGTGTTGAGAGAATAACTCATTGAAAAAGGAGAATTGTGAATTCTTAGAAGGAAATACCAAGTACAAGTACAAAGACTGGCCTTTGAGAAAAATCAGAGAATCTTTAGCTGTTGAAAAAGACCAGAGGTGGAAGGTGAGGGCCACACAGGTGGTTGGTAGTGGAGAGATGGAGGAGTTCTTGTCTCTGCGCAGGAGTCATTTTAGAAAATGGGAGCATGGATATATGAGGAAATATAGTAAGATTGTCAAAGGGGTATTAGCTCCCATTTGAGATTTGAATCATGAGTTAAAGTGAGACCTGTCCTTGGTTGCGGGTTTGTCTCTAGAGTGTCATGCTGTGCCGGATTGGACACAGAGTAGACGGGAGTTCAGTGCATGAAGGGGACAATGCTATGGTCACTAACTGGTAGTCCCAATGTGATCATGAAATTTTCAAAGGATAAAGAAAAAGGATAAAGCATGGGATGCTAAAAATGAAAATTCCATAGGCGGTGCAACATCACACAAAGACACACCCTAGTGAAGTTACAAATTTCAACAACAGAAAAAAGAAAAAAATTGTCGGAAGAGAATTCTGTTGGCTTTAGGCAACTGGGCAGAAAAGGAAAATATCTACGAGGTAGTAGAGAGTCCAGCTACTTTCTTTAAGTTCTCACACTAATTCTCACAACAGTGGTAGGAGAGCAAAAGCAATCTAAAATTTTGAGCCCTATCTAGCCATCTCTCAAGTATAAAAGCTCTATTATCCATTATCGGACATGGAGGGACTCATTCACTATGTCCAACAAGACTTCTTTAAAAAGAAATAATTCAGACAATGAAAATGCAAATCAAAATAAAGGTGAGCAAAATCAGGGAAAGCATTAGATCAAGAAAGCAGACCTTGAACCCGCAGATTATAGAAATAACAGACACTGTGTGGTTTTTTAAATCCGTAATTTAGCTCAATCTTTTTGTATATACTTTAAAATTTCTATGATAAGCATTTTCTTCCTATAAAGGAAGGAAAATTTCACCAAAACACATCATGGTGAATTTTAGGACACTGAGAGCAAAGTGAAAACCCTTAAAGCTTCCAGAGAGGAAAAACTAGATTTCCTGCAAATGAATAGTAACAGTGGGTGACAGAAAACAATGGAGCAATACTTTCTAAACATTCTAAGGGAAAATAATTTTGAACTGAAATTCTATACTCAATCTAATAAGAAAATTTTAAAAAGACCTTGACAAATATATTTTAGAGAATTTGTCACCCAGACAGCCTCTCTGAAATGATTGCCAAACTAGATACTCCAATATGTTTTTATTAATCTAAGAAGATGGAATACTATACATGAAGCAATGGTAAGTCAAGGAACCAGGAAACCTCATTATTTGGTTTAGATAGATACTGATGGCGCAATAAAAAAAAAAGATTTAACAAACCAAAATTTCTAGATCACATCAGCATGGCAGGTGGGCACCAGAGAGAGCAGAAAGAAATCATGCCAGAAACTTTTGAAACTTGCTGACATCAGTACAGAAGTATCCATTACGAATATGTGTTGAAGTTGTTTCATGGTTACCACTGAAAGCATAGAAAAAAGATTTAAATGTCCAGACGTGAGATGGGGACAAGAAGAGAGCAAAGAAATATAGGCTACTCTAAGAAATATTGAGAGGAGAGGGCAAGAGCACAGTAGATATAAAACAAAATAAAATGGCAGGTAAGCATCCAAACATAACAGCAGACAGTATAGATAGGAATAAACTGCTGGTTAAAAGGTAGACATACTTTTTAAAACTTCTTTTAAATCCAATTTGGTGCTTTTCATAAGAAAGGTATCAAATCAAAATGTGAGATAGATCAACAATAAAGGGATGGAACAAAACACTGGAGAGTAAATACTGATTTAAAAAAAAAAACACAAGCAAAATATCAACAGATTAAAGATTAAAAATTAAGGGACACCTGGGTAGCTCAGCAGTTGAGCATCTGCCTTCGGCTGAGGGTGTGATCCCGGGGTCTTGGGATCCAGTCCTACAGTGGGGTCCCTCTGAGGAGCCTGCTTCTCCCTTTGCCTATGTCTCCACCTCTCTCTGTGTGTTTCTCATGAATGAATGAATGAATAAACTTTTTTAAAAGATTAAAAAATATAAAGATGAAAGCAGTTTATCAAAAATATCTCATTATCATGAGCTACCTTATGTTCATAATAGCATAGCTTCAAAAAAAAAGCTATAAGCAAAATGTACAGAATATCAAAACACAGTAAGAACAAAATGGGATTTTAATAAAGCAGTTTGGCCCTAATTCATCACTAACAAAAAGGCAGCACTACTTAAATTCCTTCTGCCATCCGTGGCCCTCGCGTACCACACTGCTCCTGTGATTTTTATTCAGAACTCCTCTGGAAGCTTGCCCTGCATCCCTGCCTGTGTAGCATTGACCCTACTCTCCACCCGCCCCCAACACCTTCCCTTGCTCTGCTCCCAGCTCCTCTGTCCTATCACTTCACCAGCACACTCTTCCCCCAAGTTCTTTCCCACTTTGGCTGGTGTCTCAGGGCAACTTTATGTCCTGTGGAGGCCAGTATTTCATACACCACCAACCCCCTTCCCCACAAGGGCTGAGGAGCAGAAAAGAAACATAGTTGAGAGAGAACCCACCTGGAAGGATGGAGTTTATTTTATTTTTTTTTTAATTTTATTTATTCATGAGAGACACAGAGAGGCAGAGACAGACAGAGGGAGAAGCAGGCTCCATGCAGGGAGCCTGACGTGGGACCCGATCCTGGGTCTCCAGGATCACACCCCGGGCTGAGGGCAGGCTAAACCGCTGCACCACCCGGGCTGCCCAGGATGGAGTTTAAAAGGAAATCCATACTCACATATGACTAGTTTTAATCCATCTGATTACTATTTTGGTGAGGAAGTTTTAAATAAGATACAACCCACTAGAGGATAATGTGTAAATGGCAATTTTGTAGTCTGCTCATCATTCACCCTGTTTGTTTTCCCCAAGATGAAAATGAATGCAGGACCAAGCCTGGAATTTGTGAGAACGGGCGCTGCGTTAACACCATCGGGAGCTACAGATGTGAGTGTAACGAGGGATTTCAGTCAAGCTCCTCAGGCACCGAATGCCTAGGTAAGGGACATCTCAGGGTGTTTTACTTAGTAAATAAGACATCTCTTTTATGACATCATCACAGAAGAACTCCACATACATATGCTTATCTGCTAAAAAAAAAAAAAAATTCCCCCAACCTGAGTAATCCATACACTTCTCCCTAAAGGTACACATCTATTAATATGATGTATTTCTGCGTGTGTGAGTTGTATGCACATCTATGTGTAATGTAAATAGCCATCTTTAATAGTCTTTCCAAAATTAAGATTAATTAAGCCCCGTGGAAAGAGTGACTTTAGTAAAACTTACATAAGGGGATGATTTAATTCCAAAAGAAAATATTTGCTGTGTGAGGTAAGCTTTGCTGTATTAGTAATATTAAAGCACATGCCACATTTCAAAAATGCAGTGAAGGTTAGTTTTTATTTTATGTTTTACAAAATATTTTCTTATGGAAAATATAAATCTCAGCCATTATGTTGTATATTAATGCTAAAATGCATACATTATAAACCATTTCAGTTCATTATGAGCAGGTGTAAAAGTATGGAGTAGTAAAATTTAAGGCAAACAGAGAAATAAGAGCACTCATCGCTTGATTTGATATAAAATAGCATGTTTCAGCGAGGTCAGATTTTTTCTCCAAATGATGTCATTGCATTAAATCCTAGGAAACTGTTAGTCTGGAAAATAAATTGTGTTTACTGGTGTCTCCAATCTAGATCCTTACTAACCAGACTTTCCAGCAACAGAAAAAGATAACCTACATAGTGTAATGTACTTCTCTGTTCATGTTAGTAATGGTTCACTGGGACAGTTCATGAAACCATATTAAAGATTTATTTGCCTACTTACATCAGAGAAATTCCTCTATTTATACTAAAAAAAAAAATCTGCTTAGTCCAAATGTTTGAACAATCCTTTATATGCAGAAAAGACAAGATTGGATTGAATATGTACCAAGATTATAACATCATCTAGGATTTGCTTTTCAGAAACAAATTCTGATGCTCATATGCTTATTTAAAAAGAAATCATTTAATTTGATTTTTATTTTGTGTTCTACAGGAATGGTAGTTTACTACTATCAGTTGCTGATGGGTTGAAGAAAAAGAAACAAATCTATTTCTTTTTTTGTTTGTTTCTAAATTTTTTTTCTATTTTTTTTATTGGAGTTCAGTTTGCCAACATACAGCATATCACCCAGTGCTCCATCTATTTCTTAAGCACAGTATCGTTTTTTGTTGAATTTAATAGATTCTCTGTAGTAAAAGAACACACTGTGGACTCATTCTCCAACTTTATAATCGTGAAGCTATCTTAAACAGTGTGGTTATTCATATACAAGAACACTTATCTTTGAAAAACTTTTTGCCAGGAAGAAAAACATTGACTATCCTGTTTTATTTGAAGGTGAAGATGAAGTGTCGGTTCCGTGTCATTGATGCTTATTACCTACATTGTTATTTCAGACAATCGACAGGGACTCTGCTTTGCAGAGGTATTGCAGACAATGTGTCAGATGGCGTCCAGCAGCCGCAATCTTGTCACCAAGTCAGAATGCTGCTGTGATGGGGGACGAGGCTGGGGTCACCAGTGTGAGCTTTGCCCACTTCCTGGAACTGCCCAGTACAAAAAAATATGTCCTCATGGCCCAGGATATACCACCGATGGAAGAGGTACGGAGCTGAGGAAATTTGTGCACATTTTCGGTACAGTGGATTGATTCCGATTAATTTAAAGGAAAAGTGAAAAATTGATATGATAGCTAAAATATTTGTTAGTATATGTGCTTGTATGTGCTTTTTGCTAATGATTAAGAGATGTTAAAAGATGTACTCTTCATACTGAATCTAAGAGGTAGAATTTCTTAGGAAGCTGAAGCACAAAGTTTAGGTGACAGTAAGTCATTTTCCTGATATCACACCCTTTCTAAGGTTTGGACTTAGGAGTGGAACATACCTGTCTGACCCCAAAGGCCATGCCTGTAACCCCCAAACTATACTTGCTTTATTTAAATAAGTGTTGCTCATTTGAGTGTACACAGGGACTAAGTCTGTTTGCCACATATTTACAAAGCAGCAGGTCTCAGAATTGGTTAGCAGTTTCCAGGTTTTTTTTTTTTTTTTTTTTCCTCCCTGAGTCCATTCCTCATTTAAGGAATTTCTATCAATCTAAAGACTAACTTGGAGGAAATTCTAGCCTCTGACCTATTATTTCTCTTTGTTTCAGGCTTTTTTTTTTTTTTAAACCACTTGATAGACTAGTGTCCTGAAAAAAAAAATACCATTTTCTTCCATTACTGTACAGACTATTGGCCCTGGGCCCGATTACTCTGCTAATGAAACCCTTTCTTCAGAAAGTCTAATCCAAGTGTGGATGTGAGGTCCAGGCGTGGGAAATCACCACAAATCCCAGATTAGTTGGACTTCAGAGAGGTAGCTTTCTACATCCCGCCAAAATAATTCATACTTAGATTGTAAAATGAGTAGACTGCAGCAGGGCTTTCAACAGAGACTCCATTTATTTGCCTCTTCCAACCGCTGCAGAATATTCTTGCTTTCCTTCGCTGTTCCCATTCACCAGAATGATGAAAAGGTACTGGAGCGCTGTGGTGACTGTTGGTTGCTAGTTATTTCACGTCAGCTCTGTTGTTTCTCTTAGGCTCTGAGCAGTTTTCTCCTTGCATATATATATATATTAACTTGTGTATTTGTTTTTATTTGGGTTCTTTTTTCCCATCCACAGATATTGATGAATGTAAGGTGATGCCAAACCTCTGCACCAGTGGTCAGTGCATCAATACCATGGGCTCATTCCGCTGCTTCTGCAAGGTTGGCTACACGACAGACATCAGCGGCACCTCGTGTGTAGGTAAGGCAAGGCGTCTGTCCGTCTGGGGCGAGGGTGACTACTGTTTCCTACCAGTCGCTGCTGGCAACACAGTAGGTGTACCCATAGAGAGTTGGCATGTACCTTTCCTACAGTCATGCTGTGGCTCTCAGTAATGCAGTTCCTGATGCCATACTCACTGTCCTTGTGACACACAACTCTTCATCAGTAAGTGTTCAGTCAGGGAAGCAGAAAAAGTTTTTTTAAAAAACCATTATTTCACCATTTTATATTTTAATTTAAAATTATAGGTGCACCTTGTCTAGTTCTTGATGATGAAAGAAAAGGGCTTCTGATAATGAGCATGTGTTTTAGCATACGTACAGAGCGCGCATTGTGCTTGCTCCTTGTTGCTGGTTTTTTGCATAAAACCTATGACTTAAGCCTCATGTGAAAATTACCAGTTGCAAAGCAGTGTCTGTACAGAAACCACCTACATTTTTACAGTCTCTTTTTCTAATCTGATCTTTTACCATCTCACCCACACTATTGCTACACCAGTCAAGGGCAGGGAGTGGGAGGCTTGCTTCTAATGAGTCTTTCCAAAGCATTTGACAGAATTTTCAGTGAAGGAGAAAAGCCTCTTCTCCTCCATATTTAATCCACTTGCATGTTATTCCATCAAAGTATCTATTGTAATAAATGCCCCTGACATGAAAAGGTTCATAGAAACCAAACTGATCCTGAGTAAGCATCGACGCACTTGGTTGGGCAAGAGAGCACACGATCATGAGCTTCCAGCATTCTGGGGGCATCAGTCAGTATGTTTTATGAGGAAATGAGGATGGTCTGCTGTCCATCAGTCCCAGCAGAAAAAAGGTAGCCTATTCAAGGGAGGATGATTTCAGGACAGTTGTTTTGGTTAAAGATGTGAACAGAGCATGTAGAATCCATGAGGCATGGTGCCATATCTGGGCCACAAGAAAAGAGGGAGATGTTTCTGAACCTGGAAGGAGAAAGTTGTGCACAGAGGGCCGCTTTGACAGATGCTGTGACCTGTGATCCAGTGACCCAGAGCCCAAGCCATCTTGCAGAGAGGGGGTGGAAGTTGGAGGACAAGGGGAAGGAGAGCCTTCTGGTGGTGTGCATGCCATCCAGCTGCCGGGACCCAAGAGCAGGGTGCGCCTGGGTGAGGCTCTGGCTCTGGAGTGGCAAGCCTCAGGTCCCCATGGTGCTCGGCATGTCAGCTAACAACTGAAAAGAACGTCTTCATATCCATGTGTCAGAGGAAAGAAACTCTTACTTGTAAGAGAATGATCCTTGAGCTGTAAACCCAAGTACATAATTCTAAAGAAGGCAGTGGATTTTTTTTTGAAACTGGACAGTTGTCTATATGCTACCTTTACCCAAGAACCCTAGATCGATCTACAGAGTAAACCAATATGTTATTTTCAAGAAAACTGTTCTGGGCATCTTTTCTCCTTAGCTCTTCTTCCATTTTAAGTTGAAGAAGAAAGGAAATAGGTGAAGTAAGGATGTAGAGGGAAGAAAGAGGCCAGTTGTTCCTTGAAACTAGGAATTTACTCTTGACATCACTTTCACTTAGATCTTGACGAATGTTCCCAGTCCCCGAAACCATGCAACTTCATCTGCAAGAACACCGAGGGGAGTTACCAGTGCTCGTGTCCTCGGGGCTATGTCCTACAAGAGGATGCAAAGACGTGCAAAGGTGAGGGTAGCGTCCCCAGCATTTCTGACCCTTTGTCTCTCCTTTCAGATCCAAATTCAGCTGGTCAGGGACTGGTTCACCTGCACTGCCTTCATGAAAGCCTGTCTTCCTAGGGGCCACTTTATGAGTTACAGAAAATTTTTCCAGAGGACACATTTTAGGAGGAAGGGAGAATTAAAGCCCTAATTAGATCTGCTTGCTTCTTAGAGCAGACCACGCAAATGGATAATTAAATGAAATTAAAGCCAAAAATATTGGTGAGGGAAGAGATTGAAACAAGCACCTAAAATAAGATTTCTTTTGCTGCTTATCTAGGATTTTATTTCCTCTCAATTATCTTTATTACACATTTACTGCAGAAGATTGAAAATGCATGGGTGAATTTTTTTGGCATAGGTAGTATTAAAAGTAATTATCAAACTAAATTAGACAATTACTATCACTCCAGTGCTATACTCATGCATTCAGTTTTATTGTAAACCTCGCCTGTGTGAAATGAATGGATTGAGGAAATTCCTAACTGATTAAATTTTTGAAATACAAGTTATTCTTAAGAAGATGAAATTTTATTTCCAAGGAGAAAATAATAATAATTATAGCAAGCAGTACTGTTCTCTTAGATCTATTTAGTGAACCATTATGAGTCAATTTAATTTTTCATGTTATTAGGAGTGCAATAGTGTGTGTTTAAGCTTTAAAATAATGAATTAGTGTTATATATATCTTATATTGCTTTGTACATTTAAATATATTATCCCATATTAAGTTTTAATCTAACCAAAATCACATTTCAAGTTTTCTATTAGTATAGTCCAAATATAAATTCAGTTTATCACCAGGATTACAGATGCTGTATTTTTGCTTTCTCTGATATTTATCACAGTGTTTTCATTTGGATCCTGAGAGCCTGACTCTATGCTTGTTTTCAGACTTTCATCAATTTCCAGCTTCTGTTTTATTTTTATTTAAGGAGTAAGTGACAAGGCATGTACTAAACTGTGCACTAAATACAACAACTATAACCTTGGGATATTCACTTTGAGAATAGTTCACAGAAACCACCATGGCTCATCCATTCAGTTTCTTATTTTAAGAAAACTTTGTGTTACATATCACCTTAGCCATCCTATCTGAGTTGCCCATAATATCGATGCTGCTTAAGTCTGTGAAAAAGAAATTACTTTCATATGCCTGTGGAAGTCTGTCTGTAAAGCTTCCAGCAAAATTCAACAAAACTCCTGAATAGAACATATACACATCGTGTAGCTTCATAAGAAAGGATGCAGAACCAGGTAACCCTGCTCTGATTTTTACTGGTTTCTCTTTCACTCAGACCTTGATGAATGTCAAACCAAACAACACAACTGCCAGTTCCTCTGTGTCAACACTCTGGGAGGTTTTACCTGTAAATGTCCACCTGGCTTTACACAGCACCATACCGCTTGCATTGGTAAGACGAAACTACAAGTGGGAAGCTTTGTTTATTCTGGGTAGATGCATTAAAATTGTACTTAAAACAGTAGAATATTGAAAGGCTCAGTACTTCTATTTAGAACCAATATGATATAATTACTGGTCTAGAAATGTTGCTAAGAATGTAGGTGTTTTTTCATAAGAACAGTATCCAAAGGGGAAAAAAAAATACACGAGGTTCAAGCTTATTTAAAGTCCGACACATGTATAGTAGGCATATTACAAACAGTACCTTTATGTTGCATAACCACGTGTTCAGACTAAATATGAATAAAGGCTCATTGTAATTTAGAACATGCTAATGAACATGGTAGGTTACTTCATGTTAGAAGACACATATTAAGAATCTTTTAGTCTGCATTATCAAAAACCGTGTCCTCAGTTGACCCAAGATAATACTCTAATTTCACCTCTCTCGAAATAGTCTTTCTCTTGCCACTTTTGCCTCTACCCAGACAGTGAATCCTGGCATACATTTCCCTAAAGTTTTCACATCTTGCAACTTAGACTTTCATGCCTCAGTTTTCACTTCATGTAGTGAAATCTGAGTCATGTAATGATTGGGAAGCTTGACACTCCTCCTTCTTGCTTTGCTAGACAACAATGAATGTGGGTCTCAGCCTTCACTCTGTGGAGCAAAGGGAATCTGTCAAAACACGCCTGGAAGTTTCAGCTGCGAATGCCAAAGAGGGTTCTCTCTTGATGCCACTGGACTGAACTGTGAAGGTGAGTTTACTTGCTCAAAAATCCTTAATCTAATACAGCAAACTATTTTTCTTTTAACTTCCAAGCCATTAAAATGAGATCATTTCAAAAGGGAAAAAAAAAGTATTTATGAAATAGAACTCAGCAATTGATTTTCATTCATACATTTTCATATATCATGTTGGGGGCAGAGGAAGACTTTAATATTATAGGACAAAAATTCTATATGAAATGGGCTTTGAAGTAACTGAGGTCTTTACCTAATTACTGATCTAAAGAAAAAAAAAACGAAAAAGGAATTCTGTAGCTAATATGGTATACAGTAGTGTACAAATATTTCAGAAAAAAAAGATGGACTTTTGTTGCATGATGACTAAATGTATGAAAGTTAAGTGTAAGAAGGGACCCAGTTATCAAAGAGAATTGTAAAATGTGTGAAAAGCACTGGGGAATGTGATTGCTATTTCCATTTTATTTGTTCTGAGACTCCTGATTCATGTTCTTCTCTACAGTGGGCATTTTCTATCAAGCCACTCTTCCAAATAGGTATTTCCTGTAAAGTCAAAGGAGGCATTTAACTGGGACTAAAATAAGAATCTGCCTATACTCAACAAAATATTACACTGTTCCCCAGGATCTCCATTGGAAGTGCTAGTACAGAATTGGTACCTTTTACAAAATACTCATGCCAGGGATTATAAGACTATACACATCCCCTTATATTTTTATAAACTGTTGCAATTTAAGTCTTTATTGATTTTAGTCCCCTTTTATTATTCTTAGAAATTTATGAATCTGGATTCTAGAAATATATTCATAGTTTTTAATATACTCTTTATAAGAAGTATAGGACATTTATAAATCTCATATGTAGCCAAGAAAAATTCAATTTTAAAAATTTCCATTTTAACGTTTTATATTTGAAGCCCTTGAAACTTTTAAAGTATGCTGAACATACAGCTGCTTGCCACGTGTGAGTTCAGCCTGTGACCATCCACATAAGATACCATTTATTAATTATCCATATAAATTTGTTATATACACATCAAACATGCCAATTTTATTTCACTCTTTATGAGTAGATTTCAAAGCCTCAGTTGTCATTCCAGAAGAGTATGCATGTATGGACAAAGAAATTTTTCCATATGTTGTAACAATACCACATCATATCTAAAAATAACATATTTAAATATTTTAATTTTGTATCTAATCTCAAATGGTAATAAAAATTTTTGTGTGCTTAACAGTTATACTTTTTAGGTATCTCTGTAGTGCTTGTATCCTCCCACGTGATCTTTTTTGAAAGATTGATTGATTTGATTTATTTGAGAGCACAAGCAAGTATGAGTGGAAGGGGCAGAGGAAGAGAGAATCTCAAGCCAACTCTGCGCTAAATGCAGAGTCCCATTAGGGCTCAATATCAAGTCCCTGAGATCACAACCTGAGCTGAAACCAAGAGTCTGACATTTAACCATCTGTGCCACCCAGGTGCCCCTCGAACATGAGGATTAGAAGTCTGAATCACTTTTGAATCTACTGGAATATAAAATGCAAATATATTTATATCACCTACCAAATAAGTCACACCATATGCAGTTAATCCATCCAAAACATGTAACATTTGTGGTTGCTATTGTTGATTTGCTGAAATGAAGATGTTATTTCAAGAGCTGACAGGGATGGTCGGGTGGACAGCATAACAAGGTGGGTTCTGGGGCAACTGGGTGGCTCAGTCGATTAAAGCAACCCACTCTTGGTTTCAGCTCAGGTCAAAATCTCAGGGTTGTGGGATCAAGCCCCACATGGGGCTCCACAATCAGCAGGGAGTCTGCTTGGGTTTCTGTCTCCCTCTCCCTTTGCCCCTCCCCCCACCTCTCTCAAGTAAATAAATCTTGAAGAAGAAGAAGAAGAAGAAGGAGGAGGAGGAGGAGGAAGAAGGAAGAAGAAAAAGAAGAAAGAAAGAAGGAGGAGGAGGAGGAGGAAAGAAGGAAAGAAGAAGAAGAAGAAGAAAGAGTGGGCTCCTATCTCAGAACCATTCTTTGTATCACCGCTGACTAATACCCATGTGACTTGGAAAAACTCCCAGCCTCTCTGTGTGTCTTATTTATTAGTTCCCCTGATAATAGTTAAGCCAGGTTGTATTTGGAGTGCATTTAAGAACAGTAGAGGAAAGGGTGCGTAAATACCATGCTGGGATTGTTTTTGCAGATGTGGATGAATGTGATGGAAACCACAGGTGCCAGCATGGCTGTCAGAACATCCTGGGAGGCTACAGATGCGGCTGCCCTCAAGGGTATATTCAGCATTACCAGTGGAATCAGTGTGTTGGTGAGTGCTCTCTGGTTACATAGCATCTGCTTTTCTTACCTTAAGGTATCTTTGTGTAAGATGAACAAATAATAAAGGTTGATGTTTCAGTGTAGCCTTTGAATCCTAGAACTTTAACACCAGTCCTTCTGAGGGATGCACAGGGATCCGTGACACTAGTCTCTGTATTTGTGTTTGAAAATATCCAGAATACAAATGTTGTTTTAAGATACCCAAAAGGTAACTAAACTAGAGCTTTTATAAACTTAACTTTCTGAAGATGTTGTCAAGATTCATCATTTGCCAAGGTCAGGGGCTTTTCTTCATCAGTCTCTTATCTTTAGATTTGGGGTTGAAGAACTGCTCTTCCATCTCTTTCATATGAATCTAAATGAATTCAGATCAGCTTAATGAGGACTATCCCTCTGTGCTTTCCAGTTACATAGATTTAATGAAGAAGGTTAAGTATTTGAAGGTAGAAAAAGTACCTAGTTAGGGCTAATTCTGTTGAAAACTCTAGACAAAAGAGTTTGTAAAATAAAATCTGTAGGCCGTCAGCCCTGTTCTGGCATTGATAATAGTCAGTGGAAATTCTCCTTTTAAGGGGAGATTGATCAAAGAGAACAGTATTCTGTACTTGAATAGCCAGCTGATTCACTTAGCATATGCCTCATTTCTTGGCTCCACCTGAATGCACTTCATAGACCTGCCATCCAACATATTGTGACATCAGATGCCAGCCTAAAGGGGAGCTGTGGTCCTGCAGAGAAACCACGGGGTGCTTTCCTGTGCCTTTGCAGTGATTAAATTACCACACGTGTTTTTCAGATATTTCACTGTGAGCATTCACTAAATAAATTAATCTGATTTTATCCTTTGTGGTCTTCTCAAAAGAAATTTCTAATGACAGTTTAGTGAATTGAGAAGAGAAAATCAAGATAAATTTCCTAGGAGGGAAGCCAATTCAGTGAAAGTCACAGAGATGCTCTGGTCTTGTGCCAAGCCAAAGACAGATGCTTTGTCACCCCACAAATAGACACCCGGACAGAGAAATGCAGAAGCCATTGATGATCAAGAAGTTACGAACAGATTTTCAAGGATTATTAGGCAGTCAATCAAAATGATTTCCTAAGTTTACATTTCTTTTCTTCCCACACAAAAATGTTGCCAAAGTCCTTAGGCCCTCATTTCTTGATTTATAAACAGAGGCATAGTATAAGCACACTCTTCAGAATATAGAGAACAGTACATTTTTAGATAGCTGTTAAAGCAGTTTAAAATAATTATATTGCTTTGTTTACTAAGCAAAGTGGAAAGACTCACCTTTTATAAAATAACATGGACTTCTTGGCTAATTTGGTGGGTCTTAAGGCAAAAGAATGATCTTCTAATACTTCATAGGTGTCAGCCTGTTAAATAAAAATCTCTTTTATTTATTTATTTATTTATTTATTTATTTATTTATTTATTTATTCATGACAGACACACAGAGAGAGAGAGAGAGAGAGAGAGAGAGGCAGAGACACAGGCAGAGGGAGAAGCAGGTTCCATGCAGGGAGCCTGACATGGGACTCGATCCCAGGTCTCCAGGATCATGCCCTGGGCTGAAGGCGGCGCTAAACCGCTGGGCCACCAGGGCTGCCCTAGAAATCTCATTTTTAAATTGATCCTCAGTATAATATAAGTAAGAGCATACATAGAGAATCATCTCAATTTCCAAGTTTTTAAGTTTTCTGAAGCTTCTTCCTATAAAACATCTAGAACAAAAAGGGCTGTAGAGTTTTTCAAAAAATCAGTCTGACTTGAAAATCAACACCGTATGGTACATCCTAATTCCCTTTTGAAGTGCCTCTGAGTAGGCACTTCAGCAAGGCAGTCACCCTACAGCAGCTCACACAGTATGACAGCAGGGATTTATTTTGAAAGGTTCTAGATTCACCTGTGCAGGATTGAGGACTCAAGGTGGTCCCTACTTTAATTGCTGACTTCCTGGCCTTGAATCCACATAATTCCAGTTGGAATTTTAACCCAAATATATGGCAGAGATAGAATTAAATAAACCATCAGGAACTAATAAAAGCAGCATGTTACCAAAAGAATAAGACTTATGACAAAATGCAAATTGAAAGGCCACAAATTATTTTTATCTGTTCCTGCATGTGTGAATATCACTAGTCATTTCATAGGCTCGAGGAGGGATGTGCAGAATGAACAGTTTCAGATTTATGTGATCTCTCAGTAAATGAGCAAAACTGTTCCGAGTCAATGCATCAGATAATTTAAGTAATGTTAAACTGTTAATACTACTGCCAACTTAAGGAAAATGGACAGTTTTTGTATTAATACTGAAAAAAAAAACAGTTTTAATTCAAATGAATACTTTAAGATATTCCCAGTCACTTGCCAGAGAACACCTATACCATTCTGGTACATAGACTACAGATGTATAGGAAGGTAACATTTCTAAAATGTTTACAAGCATTATGATTATTCAAAATTGAAAATAAGTGAATATTAACATTTGCTCATGAAGAAAAATAATGTATCAGTGAAGTTTTTGGTTTTGTAGTATTCATTAACTCCCACTTGCTTCTGTGGTCGCTTCAAAATAATGTGAACACAGCTTGGTGAAGCGTGAGTCTGTTCCAAGTACGTATGCAGCATGAACATATTTTCAAAGTGAGATTACCTGCATCCATAAAAATACACCACGATGTACATTTGTAACATACAAACATGAACTACAGCATGGTGCTTACAGAAACATTACACACTTTTAAATGTTCTTGTCAGTAATACGTAAATGACATTTACTGAAGTAATGGGTTTTGCCTGATAATTTCTCTCCCTAACACCATGTCCAATACTATATTCATAGCAGGACCATTTTCTTAATTATAACCTAATTTACATTCTCTGTTACGAGAGAAGTACTGGATATAAATGTCAGATTTAATGATTAAAGCAGATAAGCCTCCGTAGCAGAATGCCCAGTCTTTCATATACAGAAATAAAACAGCAGTTAGGTCTATGTCGTAGGTAGCCTGGTGATTAAGAATTCATTTAAATACTTTCTCCTCATGAAATGAAGACTAAGAATTTATACATATTAGGTAATCCTAGCAGGTTTCATATCTAGAATTCTCTCTTTGTTGGCCTGATTTAATTCTGAAACTGTAATCATAACACACAAGTTACCTAATAATATCTGCCCTTTAAAACAAAACAAAACAAAACAAAAATATCTGCCCTTTCAGTAACCTGTGTGTGCTGTACTTAATGGAGTTATATTTCCTGTCTGAGAAGCCTGGGCACTGAGAGACTGTCTGCATCCTCCATAATCTCACTGAGCTACTGCAGATATGCACTTCCCTGGAGCTGTGGCAGCCCAGACACACATCTACTTGCAAATGGACCATTTCCCCACGTGGGCTGAAACATAAACTTGTCACATATTCGGTAAACAGACACACTGTGCTCATTGGAGTCACAAGAATCCAAAAGAATTCCATGGAACAGATGTGACTTCTGCCCAGGGTGAACTGTGGATTATAATAAAGCCCAAAGGAGTCAAGCCACATGCTATATATATCAACCAGACAGTTAGAGGAAAATTGCAATCTCCAAAGTTAAAAAGCACAATCAGGCTTTAATTTTATAAAAGTAAGAGCAACTGAAAGTATAACCTATAATTATCCTACATCAGGAATTTACAGTGTAAGGTTAGTTATTAAACAAGCAAAACTTAGGTCAGCTGATGGCTGGATGCAAACCTCTCTCAGAAGACACAGTGTGCGCCTCATGGGTTCTCAAGTAGTAAAAGCATACTAAATTTTCAGTCGAACAGATTCAATTAAATAATGTTTCTTTCAATTATTTTAATTGAGTACTTAAAATTTTATGTATATTTTCTCTTCATATAGAATGAATTTGGGAATTCGGGTTGTTGTTGTTTTTTTTTAATTGAGATATAATTCACATGCCATAAAATCTTTTCAAAATGTGTACAGTGGTGGTCAGTATATTCTCACCATCACCATCACCACAATTTCATCACCCCAGAAAGATACTCTATACCCATAAGCAGACATTCTCTGTTTTTCCCTCCCTGCAGCCCCTGGAAACTAGTGATCTACTTTCTAACTCCATGGAACTGAGATTCAGACTTTTGAAATAACCTTCAGTTCAGAGAATAAAAGTAGAAGGACTACAGATGTCTCTCTCCAAGGGTTGCCATCATATTGAGAAACGTAGCCCAAACAGAGCATAAAAGGGTAGAGCAAGGATTTTTTAAAGCCATATTTTAGGGGGATTCTTTGGGTTTTGGTGTTTTGTTTTGTTTTTTCTAATTTTATATGTTTTGCCAATCAACCATCAGAATAAACATTTTTAAAATATGGTTCTAGAGATATTTCCCCGTAAAAACCGTCGTGACTTTGACACTGGGCTCTTCTTCACCTCAGCGCCCCTCCCCCCACATAAGAGCTTCTTCCTTTGTGCCCCTAGACGAGAACGAATGCTCCAATCCCAATGCCTGCGGCTCTGCTTCCTGCTACAACACCCTTGGAGGTTACAAATGCGTCTGTCCCTCTGGGTTCTCCTTTGACCAGTTCTCCAGTGCCTGCCACGACGTCAATGAGTGCTCCTCCTCCAAGAACCCCTGCAATTATGGCTGCTCCAACACGGAAGGGGGCTATCTCTGTGGCTGCCCTCCCGGGTACTACAGAGTGGGACAGGGGTAAGGCTCCAGGGAAGCAGGCGTGGTCCTGGCACAGCAGGGAAGTGAGTGGTGATTAAAAGTCTAGGAGGCAAGAGGACTGCTCAGAGGACTCCGGGTAATGGGAACAAGTACCATCAGGAAGGTACATGGGTTATGTCAGTGCAGCAGGATCGCCTCCTTTGTGGTGACCGTAAGGCCAACTTAGATACAGAGATCACTCGCTTGCCCCTCAGAACAGCCTACATTGATTCAGTCAGATTCCTCCAAGCCGAGACAAAGAGATGTTTAAAAATGCTGCTCCCATGTTCCCATTGACATGAAATATGACGAGTGCTAGCCCAGGGGTCCCTAAGGAAGGAGTCTGTCCCTCCCTTTGCTCATCTGGCTTTATACAGCATAGAGAGTATGTGTCTGGTTCATGTGGCACCATCTAGGCTGGGTCCCTTCCAGCTAATGGCACTCTCCCAAGTGAGCCGTCTCAAGTCCTGTTGGCTGCGGTGGAGGTACTGGCTACCTGCAGCCTTCCATCAAGGCAGCTGGCCCTCACAGCACAGAGGATGGGAATGTACGAGTCAGTCAGGGTCACCTTTCCCAGAAAGAGCAGTGAGTGAGTCAGGCATTGAGGGGTGTAGACTAATCTGTCTACCACTGGTACCTAATAATGCTTGAAACCAGTCTTGGTCCAGACAAGGGTCATTTTGAGCCAACTCAGTGACTCTCACTACCCATAATGGGAGCTCAGAAATCTCAAAAGTTACAGCAAAGAGCTTTTTAAAGAGCAGTAAGCACAGGCTTTAAGCTTATAAAGTAACAGAAATTCTCTTTGAATTCTCTTTTGCAATTCATAATTTGCTCTTTTTTTTTCCTTCTTGATGTAACAATACCTGAGTTGCTTCGGTCTAATTAGGATTGAAAATTCGAGAAACCTGGAGCTCACTCTCAGAAGAATTTTGATGTTCAGAATGAGGGAGAACCTCATGTTTTAAGTGTTGAAGGAAAGAATTACCAAGAATATTGAGGTTTTCATGTTTAAAGCTTAGAGTTTACTTCATTGGCTCCTTGTTTCTGAAGTCCCTGCTCTACCACTGGAAAACTATGGTCATGGTTAATGGTGAAGTCTAACCATGCCTTGCTTCTCATTGCAAATAGCCACTGTGTCTCAGGAATGGGATTTAACAAAGGGCAGTACCTGTCCCTGGATGCAGAGGTCGACGAGGAAAATGCTCTGTCCCCAGAAGCATGCTATGAGTGTAAGATCAATGGCTACTCTAAGAAAGACGGCAGACAGAAGAGAAGTGTTCAGGAACCTGAACCCACAGCTGTGAGTAAACCTCGCTCTGTTTTGTCACAAGATTTTATCCTTATGCAGTAACACTATGCAGTGAACTTTTTACATAGGTTTTGGCCTCTGTCAAGTTAAAACTTTCTTGTAATGTTATAACTTAATTCACAGACACAATATGGCAGACACACACTAAAATTAGTGGCGTTATTAGCGCAAACACAGGGACTCAGGGAAGAAAACTTTAAGATTCACAGCTTCAAATCCTACATTTTGTTTTTTATTTGTATCAGTGGGGGAAAAAAAAAGGTGTTCATCTAGGAAATAGCAATTTTGATATGATTCAAAAGAACAAATTATTTTGAATTTGTCCAGTTCTATTTTATACAAATGCAGTACACTAGGCTGAATTTAATTTTCAGTGGATAAGCCAACCAGGTCTCATATTCTGTGACATTTATTAGATAAGTGTTCTTCCCATAAAAAATTTTATCTCCAAGTAAAGTATATTTTGTAAGAAACTAGAGATCCAAATTGCCTGCTGGTGGTTCTTTGCTATTGATAGCATTTAACTGAGTAGTTAAAAGGGAGGGCCATGACTATGTGGTTTTCCCCACTTATTATCCATGTCACATGGAGCATGTTCACTTAACTTCTCTTTGCCTCAATTTTTTCACTGTAAAATAGGATTAAAAAACTTTGGGGGCACCTAGATGGGCTCCGTTGGTTAAGCATCTGACTCGATCTCAGCTCAGGTCTTGATCTTAGGGTTTTGAGGTTAAACCCAATTGGGCTTTACACCGGGCCTTCTTTAAAAAAAAAAAAAAAATCTTACCTTGAAGGCTGACAAAATTGAATTGAAACAGTGTTACAGTGTAAACAGTGTTTACCTGTTAGTAAATGTCACCAAAATAATATCTGGTAACCAAAGATGTTGATGATTTTCCCAAAGATCAGGAATAGCACCACCCTCTTCAGATAACATTGCAAAATTCTCCCACCAAAAAACCCCTAGGCAACAACTAACTGGCTGTGTGAGTTGACCATATTGCTTCAGTTTTCTGGGCCTCTGAAGCTTTCCCAATCCATAAGGCTAGATTTCTTTAGCCAAAATGTTTATGGTTCTATTTTATAATAATAATCAGGCCAGTGTTAGATTTACCTTAAGTTGACTTAGGTACTAACAGATGTTTAAATATGGCAACTGAGTTATTCATCAAGTACCCCTAACTACAAATCCGGAAATCTTGCTTATGAAACCTTCCCATGGTGGTACTGGGGACAAGATTCTGTCTGATGACTGATGGACATGTTTTGTTTTGTTTTCTAAGATTTTATTAATTTATTTGTGAAAGAGAAAGTGTGTGCACAAGTAGGAGGAGGGGTGGAGGGCAAGGGGAGAGAGAATTTCAGGCAGACTCCATGCCAAACATGGAGCCCAGTGTGGGGCTAGATCTCACAACCCAAGCTGAAGTCAAGAATCTGACGCTTAACCAACTGAGCCCCCCAGGCACTTCCAATGGGCACTTATGTGCCACTAGAACCAAGTTCTTACTTAAAGACATCCACTCAAAGCTTTGGATTTCTGCCTGTCTTACAAATAGCATTCTAGGGGCACCCGGGTGGTATAGTTGGTTAGGTGGCTGACTGCTGGTTTTGGCTCGGGTCATGATCTCATGATCCTGGGATCTAACCCTGCATCTAGCTCTGTGCTCACTGTGAAGTCTGCTTTAGGATTCTGTCTTAGTCCCTCTCCCTGCTTGCTCACTCTCTCTCTCTCTCTAAAATAAATAAATAAATTTTTTAAAATAACATAAGATAGCATTCTAAAACCTCCCACCCCTCTGACCAAGTGAGACTTGGTTTGTCTGGGCCCCACCCCACTGATTTTTTACCAAAGCTGGTACAAACTCAAGCCCTGGACTCTGCAAGTGCCTCTGTCTGCACTGATGCTCTCAGTAAATACACTCCACTCATGGTTACCACTCACTTACACATCAAGCCAGGCCATGGGAATTAAAATTGCTCTGGGGGACTGTCCCTACTATTGGCTAAGAGCTGCACTTCTAGTTTAATCGACTGAGCCACCCAGGTGCCCCCTGCACTTCTAGTTTAGATTCCAGCCAAAAAAAATAAAAATTACAGTCATTTCTTCAATTATTTTTCTTATTAGTAAGTATGTTATTTCATAAACTCATCAAAAATATTTTGAAATGTGTAATGCTCTCTGTAGGCTCAACCCTGTTACTGGACCTGGAAAAGGTGAATGAGAGGCTGTACAGCTCTCCAGGCTCTGTGGAGCTGACTTTTCCCCCAGCCGACTCCTGGCTCCAAGGGGACACAGTCGTCACTGTGGCTGCAGCCCTAGCAGCATGTCCCTCCCCAGTCCTCTGGTTGTGCCTTAGACCTTCTTCCCACATCCTTTCCTGCTCTTTCTCCAGGTGGAACACATCAGCCTGGAGAGTGTCGACATGGACAGCCCCATGAAAATGAAGTTCAACCTCTCCGGCCTCGGCTCGAAGGAGCACATCCTGGAACTCATGCCTGCCATCGAGCCCCTTAACAACCACATCCGCTATGTCATCTCCCAAGGGAACGATGAGGGGATCTTCCGCATCCACCAAAGAAACGGGCTCAGCTACTTGCACACAGCCAAGAGGAGGCTCGCGCCCGGCACGTACACACTGGAAATCTCTAGCGTCCCTCTCTACAAGAAGAAGGAGCTTAAGAAACTGGAAGACCGCAATGAGGATGACTACCTCCTAGGGGAGCTCGGGGAGGCTCTCAGAATGAGGCTGCAGATTCAGCTCTATTAATCCCTTCAGACCTGGTTTCAGCCTGCAGAAGCCTGGGAGAAATCGGTGACTAATTGTAAAGAGGGAAAAAAGACAACTTTCGTTTCTTGCCTCCCTGTCTCAGACTGCAGAATGTTGACCCTCCCAGGGAAGGATAATTGAGACTCTGGTATGGCCAAAGATTTGAGTACAAAGGCAACCGTGGTTACTGTATTTTTTATATAACTTCACTTTAAAAATATATTAAAAGAAAACTAAAACTAAATGTTCAAGAGATCAGCATATGGCACTAAATGCACAAAAATAATGTGAGCTTTTTTTTTTTCCTGTTAGCAGTCTGTAACACTTTGGGTATTTTGCTATAGTTGCTAATTAAAAAAAAATATAGATGTTTATTTATTTTTAATGCAGTAATATATGGAGAAATGAACAAACTATGTAAACAAAAAAGGGAAACTCACTTGTTTTTCTTTAGATTTATAAATTTGAGCTATTTCTTTTAGAGGTGCTTTTTAAAAATCCAGTAGATCCAAGAGATGTTTCCTTTGGTTTTCTGCCAGTGGTCCAACTGGTACACATCTGATTATTTTAAAGAAAGCCACACAGAGCTGTATGGGCAGTGTAATCACTAACTTAAAAGACGGCAATGTCATTAGATCCTTCAGAAAGGAGATAAAAGCCAGAGCAGCTCGCTGTGACGATGACAGTCCTCATCACCAGACACACCAGGCAACCGAAGATGAAGCACAACCACTGTAGCAAAATACCTTGACTGCTTGTGAGACCAGTAGCGTTGCAGGCCAAACCGTACTGTATCTCCTTCGTATAACCTCAAGGAAGCACACGTGCTCCCCATCACACCTCATTCCTACCCGGGGTGCGCTGCGCCCCCGCGGTACCGAGGCAGCTGAACTGCCGGTCCTCTGCAAAGGAACGCCTGGCGTTCTGTAGTGTTTGGTGCTGTCTTAGATTAATGGTGCATTTATTATGTTCAAGCTGTTTCAGGATTGCCATATGTGCAAACAAATCATGCAGTACAGCCAAGGAATATATGTTGTTGTTGTTTTTTTAAATCCATTTTTTTTTAGAATTTTCATTAATACTGTAGTTATACACCATATGCCTCGTTTTATCATAGCCTATTGTGTATGAAAGATGTTTGTACAATGAATTGATGTTTAGTTTGCTTTAGTCATTTAAAAAGATTCTGTACCAGGACATGCTATTAAGAGGACGTCCCTGTGTACTTCTCAACCCAAGAACCTGTCCCTGGACCAGTGACCAAACCTCATATGTGAAATGGCCAAAGCACATGCAGGCTCCGGGTTGCTCCTCTCACACCTGTGCTGACCAAAGATTCATAACCAATTATATCCATATCCAGTTGGGGGTTTGTTTTGTTTTGTTTTTTTAATACCTAAAAAAAAAAGAAACTATAAATTTGTAATCAAGTGTTTGTGAGGAAAAACTTATGGTTTTTGGTTTTGTTTGTTTTTGTAGGTCTATGTATCAAATATGACACTTTTCTTGCAATAAAGCTTATTTTGGGGTAGTTTGCTGGCTGAGAGTTTTGTAGGACTATAGCTGTGTTGGCGGAAGGCACTGGGGGCTTTGCTTACAGGGACCTGTATGAAAGTGCCAGAAGGAGAGCCAGGCACAATTACAGGAAAATGAGAGATTGCTGTCCAATCTGTGGCACAAAGTAAACAGGAGTGTTCATGCCCGCGACAAAGTCCTATTCAAGTAGAGGGACAAAATCAAGGCAGTAGGTCCTTCCCTTCCACGTAGATTCTAAGACTCCTCAGAGCCCCACATCTTTCTAGAGACCTGAGAATCTCTTCATGTCATCCTCTAATAGGCGATGGGGACCACCACGTTTAAAGCACCTGTGAGGAAGTAGAACATTCTCTGAGTCTTCCTTCTTTAAGGCTTTTCCTGAACTTGAGTTTTTAAGCCACAGTACAAAGTGAGCATACCCCAGGCCAAAGGGCATCCTCCTTCAAAAGAATCCAAAGCTTCCTAACTCTTGCAGTGTTACAGACTTTCCTCAGTGCATAAGTGACTAGATAGGACAAATTATGTAACTGAACCTTTTTTCTGACACTGCTGAAACAAGCACAGAAATGTCTTACAAGTCAATTCAATGCAATGTTATAGAATCTGTGTGCTCAAGTTTTTCATCCAAGTAACAAGAAAACAAGGAAATATCATGACTGATCTTAATACTACCCTCGGTCAATCAGAAACTAGCTGCAAGGGGTCAAGGAAAGTATTTGCCTCTGGCCTACTTTATACCTTAACATACAAAGTGCGTTTCATCTGGTATCTATTATGGCGACAGCATGAGTGCTCATAACATGAAATTACCTGGAACCAAATTCGACTCTTTCAATTGTGACCAGCAACAACACGTAAGTTTGCCTTTAACCTCTTAAAGCAAGTCTGAGAATCCACACCATCAGGCACTTTGCACAGCAAAGATAAAAGACCATTCGGGGCTTTGCACAGGACGTGCTGTAAAGAAATGACCCCTAGGAAGAGCTGCTCAGACACCTCTGGCTGCCTTATTACAGTTCTCACTCAGCACTGACACAGCCATGATGAACTTGTGTATCTCTGATAGCTCACTGCTAGTGGTATATTCTGTACCATTTTGTCATTCCCATAAACTACCCCCTCAGAAATTACTTTGCTAAGTTACAGAAAAGTTTGCACAAAAGTAAGCCCAGATAGATAGACCAAATCCAGCGTGTACATGTATTAGTAATAAGCAATAATTTGGTTTTCAGATGACATGAATTCTCTCAGACTACAGAATGTTGATATTTAAACTTGGATTTTTAAAAATTCTAGTTCTAGTTAATACTTTTTGATTTCGCTTACTTGTGGTAGATGAAATTTGATGGTCATGTTTGCACATGAACAATGAAAATAATCCACGGATCTTACTCTAAATTTAAGCATCTGCCCTTTTGCACTATCTAGGAATATCAATCATTCATTACGGCCTGCCCCTTGTAAATAACCTTAGGTTTTATTTTGCATTCATTGCTTTCTTGGTTCACAAAATGAATGCTTGGGGTGATTAGGTGGAAAACACAACTAAAATGACAGTGTCAGTCTGAGTCCTCCAACCTTTACATTCCTACCCTTAGTGCTTCAGTGAAAACAGGTTAATTCATATGTTAAGATGAGCCATGAGGAATTGCTGACATTTTGCCATGTCTGATCTACAGGATGGCAATTTCATACAGTTCAATTTAATAGTACAGAGATATTCATGATCCTCAAGAATAAACTGGAAATTTGAAATTTTTTCATCTTTCTGAAAGACAATCAATTCTATTCACTCCTTTCCATGCTGCTTGTGGCTCATTTGAACTCCTAATTTACAGTAGTCCACAAGAGAACATACATAACTTATTCAAAAAGCCACTTTCATGCTCCAAAGCCTTCGGACAGAGTCTAAATCACACACCTTTGGGAATTTATGGGAATTACTAGAAGTTGTCTAAAGACAAAGACAAATCCACTGGGAAAGACTGAAACAGCACCATGTTTTAAAAAAAAAAAACAAACAAAAGGGAAACCATAGGCATCTTTGCTTCTGGAAGAGACATGGGAAACATGGAGACTCATTACCACCACCCAGGAGGTGAGCGGGACAGCCCTGTTCGCTGTCTCAGCCAGGCTGCCTTGGATAACTCTCTTCTGGTTACTTTTTTTTCTTAAACCATGATTGTTCTCTCCACTAAATACAAAACTACAGTATTCTTGTTTAGTACAAAGCATATATATTTCTGACCCAAATTCTCCTTGAAATTTTCTTCAGCGGTGCAGAACAGTGGAGTCCTAAAATACAATGAACAGCTCATTAAATTCAATATGTCGACCCCTAAGGCAGAATCATCCTTTAGGGAAAAGAGAGAAACCTCCACTTCAGGCTGACCTGAGTTTGGCGCATGGGGAAGGAGCAGGCTCACTGGCTCCCTTGGATGTGAAGCCCCCTCTGACATCCTCCCACCCAGGGATGCATTGGTGGGCAGAAATCCCCCAGGTGTCCTGGTGTATGGTGTAAGGCACTTTTGTAGGGTGATGAATGTCTAATTCGTTGTAAACAAAAGGGGAGAAGAAGACATGATGCTAATGCCACTCAGCACACCAGGGTTGAATTCCTTCTCTTCTCTTCTGACAAGTTAACTTCCCTGAGCCTTGGTTTCTTTCCTAGGGTAATCTTTCCCTAGTGTGTGGCTGAGAGGACCGAGACACAGTACAGGCTGCGTGGTCCACACAGGGCCAGCCCACAGCCCACACTCCTCTTCCCCCTGCTGTTACCAAAACCACTAGCAGGAGAATGTGCCCCCATATTCACACAAAGCTCCTTCCTAAGCAGGGCCCTGAAACTATGGCCCTCCCACAGACTTGTAGGACCCTATCCAGACATACAGCATCTCGGCCATGTCTCCTAAAAGGCCTGCACCTCTAGGGAATCTTTAGGAGTCCTGGTGTGGTTGTGAGCGTCTACAATCTCCACCCTGATCTTTGCTTCCTAGAGTCGTGGGCTACAGCCCTGGAAGTTTGTGCCACAAACTCAGCCAGAGTCCTCCCATCTACAGAGCCCTAGGAAACCAGACATGAAAGAGAACACAGACGGAGGATAAGCCTTTTGAGGATGATTTGGTCATGAAATGCCAAAGCTAGAAAGCCCTTTAGAAGCCTACTCATATTACAAGTGAGGAAACTGAGGCCCAGAACTGTAACCCAGCTAATTGCATTGCTAGTTTCCATGGAGGTGAGACCAGAGCCCTGGCTGCCCAGTTGTAGTCTGGGGCTATTCATATTTCCACTACATGGTAAGCCTATTTGGATCTCTATTAAACCCTAAGGATATAGTCCAGTTCCCATGGTTTTGGCTCACACTGAATCCACAAATGTTTTCCAAGCACGATTCCAGCACTGCTTTTTGTTTTGTCTACCCCACCCTCTGTATAACGGCTCCCAACCTCCTATAGACCAGAGATCTGTGTACACACTAGAATGCCAAGATACTGGCTGCCATGGAGTAGACCCCACCTAAACCATATACTTCTTTAAAATCGCTCTATAGCCCAGGCTTTCAAAGACCTAAACATGTTATTTAAACCAGACCTTCAAAACTTTAAAAACAAATACACATTTGTTTTACTAAGTGTGCCTAAAGAAAGCACACTAGTTGCTTGTGTTACTTAATTGTCATTTTTCCCCCCTTTTCCTGTGAGCCTAAAAAAGATATTACTAGATTAAGTTGGCTTACTTTTGAAATAGCCAAGAACCAACAGCTCACATTAGTCACCCCCGTTAGGGCTGCAGATTAAATGTCAGGATGTAGTGTAGACATTTTCCAAAGGAAAACAGGAAAACGCTTTACATGATTTTTAGAGCAAGCCATAGGGAAAGTTAACATTAATAGCCTTCCCCAGACAACTACTGTTACATGTGTGAGTTCCATTAATGAAATAGAAGTATATGCTGGGAATGGCCAATTCCTGAAAAAGTGTCAAAAAGGTAACCCTTGGGCCTGCGTAAGCCTCCTTGGTTTCCGCCCCTGAGTATACCCCCTTGGTTTCCGCTCCTGGGTTCACCCCCTTCCTCCACTCGACTGGACCTGGGCATCCCTATGCCTCTGGGAAGCCTGTTTGTGCAGCGGTGGATTTACAACATCAGACCTGTGGATTTGTGAGTCTCAGACCTGAGGCCATGAACCAATACCTGGGATGAGCCTATATCTTAGTTAAGTCACATTTTGGTTAAATCACAGAGCCAAGTCCAGAAAACGTTCAATGAATAAATGAAGGGAAGGAGAGGACTCTAAGACTCTCCAGAGTCTACTACCTCGGGTAGTAATGAACCAGCACAGACCATGATGAACCACCCCAGAGCACTAGACCTTGTCCAAGGAGTGGGTGGCAATCTGAACAGATTTCTGGAGATCATTCTGGAAGTATATTCCCATTTTTTTTGGAGAACTTTATTCATTTATGCTGATTTTTTTGTACCTTTCTAGCAAGCCTCATGGATTGCATCCAGAATGAGAGCTAAATGAAAGGCTCTTTGAGAAGGCTGACTGTTATCCAGATTTTTCACATGAGGGGATTCTGATTGAAACCTGGACTGGCTGCCACTTTTGTAGTGTTGTGAATGGGCAGGGGGGACCAATACCTTCTCTTCTCAGAGAGAGCTTACATAGTTCTTATTTTTGAAACAAATTAACTACATGAATATTTGTTGAATATCTATTATCCAGTCCTAAAGGAATTTTGACCTCAAAAGTTTACAGTCAATTCAGAGAAATAAGATAAGCAGATAAGGTTAGAAAATGGTATGCGGTTAAGGGCCATAGTGAACAGCTCAGACAAATGGCCTAGACTCTATCTTGGCAAAGGGCGTGGTCACTGAAATGCAGAGCTTAACAGAGATCATCTCCTGGAGATGGTGGGATTGAGCTGGACCTTGGAGAATAAAGCAGATTTGAATACAAAGTAGAGAGTAGGAAGGAGCACCTGGAAGACAGGATAGCATGAAGGGGGGTGCCTGGGTGGCTCAGTCGGTTAAGCATCTGCCTTCAGCTCAGGTCATGATCTCAGGTTCTAGGATGGAGCCCCACATGGGGCTCCCTGCTCAGTGGGGAGTCTGCTTCTCCCTCTCTCTCTTGCCCTTCCCCCAATCCACATGCTGCTTATGTTCTCTCTCTCTCTCTTTCTCTCAAAATAAAGAAAGAAAATCTAAAAATTTTTTGTTTAAAGAATAGCATGAACAAATGTTGGAAGTGATAATGTTGATGGCATATCAGAACAGGAAAGGACAGGCCAATGGGCCGAGTGATGGCACCATGAAAAGCAAAGGACAAGATTATCGGTACCTCTGGTGTGAGGTACCCTGAAGTCATGCTGAACCATTTGGACTTTAACCCTGTAGTTAATAACTAATGAGGGGGTCACTGGCGTATGGATGAGAGCTGATGAAAAGAGGGCCTAGGACCAAGCCTTGGGAATCTCTAATATCCAGAAATGAAATCAGAGGAGCTGTCAGGGCACCTGAGGGAAAGAAAAAGTGTAGAAGTGGTAGTTAAACCAGAAGAGTGTCAGGAATGCCTAGATAGGAAAGTATTTGAGAAAAGCACCATGAGAGGTATTTGCTGACAAAATCAATCTTTTCCCTTCACAGCCTCCAATTCTTATCTCTTTTTGTGCTGCACTTACTTTGTTGCCCCTAGCAGGCTGGAGGGAAGACCCCAGCGTGGGACCATGATCCTGATGTTGGGAACAGACCTCTCACTCAGTAGCTAGTATAGCAGAAACACGCGGGAGTAGAGAACCTGACCCTTCGGCCCAGAGCCTCAGTCCTCAATGTGGGATCCTAGGAAACCAGCTCTCTGGGAACATGAGAGGGAGAGCTTGTGGCTACCTGAGCAGGGTCCTTTTCCACCCGCAGACCTGAGAGGTGACATGCCCGAATGGGAAAAGGATAGCCTGTCAGGAAAAAGAACTGAGTGTGCATCCAGGCTAGTAGCCCATTCGCGGGGTGGTGGGCATCAATTCTGTTAAGCTTTGTAAGCCTGTGTGTGTGACACATCTGCGTCACCCTTTCCCGGGTATTCCTATGACAATGTACCAATTTTGCTTTGGGCAACTACCCAGCCACCATCACAGACAGTCCTATTGGGACCTCAGGGATCTCTACCTGTGAGCACTGGGGTCTCTCTCCTGGGAACATGACCTTGAGCAGAAGAAAACAATAGCAACTAACAGTCCTCCCGTTCAGGCTCAGGGCCTCCCAGTGAAACTCTGGGTCAGTTCCTGCAATCTGGATCCTGGGAGCAGATCCATGGTGTCTTCTGTCTAAGCCTGGTTCTTTAGTGTTCCCCAAATTTTCTGAGCTATCCTTACAGTCAATTACTTTTATTGTCAGAATAGTTATTGCTCGCATCTTAAGAACTCAAACTCCCAGGGTTGTTATGAGCATTACAAGTATGGAAATCTCCAAGCACAGGCCTAGAATATGGAGCACACAACAGACTAACTCTGATGATATAAGAAGGAAGCCTGCGGTTTTCGTCAGTTCAATCTCTTGTGGCCTCCATCACCATGACTAACTCAGCCAGGGTGGGGCCACCGTTCACAAGAGCTTTGATACTTCTTTTCAGTATTTTTCACGTCTTGCCCACTACTCTAGTTGGGGCAGACAGAGGTAGGCAGGGCTTGGGGTGCTCAGTCAGTCCTGAGGAGGTAAACTATAGACATCCCCCTTTGTTTCTGAAGCACCTGCTAGAGGAAGGTGGGGTCTCCTGTGCCCAGGAGCTAGTTTTCTGCATGTCACAAACAACCAAGAATAATGGCAATAATAGGAAACATTCGTGATCCCCAAGGATTAAGCCCAACAGCCCAAAGTGGTGGAAATAGCCCAGCTAAGTAGAAGAGAAAGAAACCAAAAGCTGTGGTTCTGTGTCAGCCACTTTAATTAAATTTCTTTCCACTTTGTCCTCCTCTGTTTTTCCGGCAATATTCTGCTCAATGGTGCCATGGGCTGACTGAGTACATGCATGTGAAGTTTGTAGAATAAATAATTACACGAGATATTTGTGAATGTATAAGTGCATTTGGCCTAACAAAGTCAGTTCACATCTTAAAGAACCAGCTTCTTCAAATGCCAGTTAGATCAGCTATTTCTCCAGCAATCTGGCAGTTAATTCTTCACCCTTATCTCCTTGGCCCTGCTACACACAGATAGTTTTCAGAACAGGGAAAAAAAATGCTTTTTGATGTCTGTTTTAAATTTGTTTTTACCTGCTTTGTGTGTCTTACTTTGCCCTTTTATTTGTTTTACAGTAAAAACAAAATAGAGGAAGATAGCAACCAAGTCTCTGAAAGTTTATGTATCTGTAAATTCCCTTTTGTTATTAATAGTAAAAGCAGGGCAGCCCGGGGGGCTCAGCAGTTTAGCGCCTGCCTTCAGCCCAGGGCATGATCCTGGAGTCCCAGGATGGAGTCCCACGTCAGGCTCCCTGCCTGGGGCCTGCTTTTCCCTCTCCCTCTGCCTGTCTCTCTCTCTCTCTCTCATAAATAAATAAAATCTTAAAAAAATAATAATAATAAAGCAATTTGTTTTATAGCACAGATCTTTTCCATATACTACAAATATCCACTTTCCTCACTTCCTTGAAGTTTCTTTCAAGGGCAGATGAAGGGATAGCTATAGTGACATGTATGTGTCCCTCCAGGGTCATCCTGAGAGCTATTTCTACTGCAAGGAACCTAAATACCTGATCCCTCTTCAAAAGAGGAATCTGAAATCATGTTCCAATCAGAGAGAGCCAGGGGAGGCATTGTGTTTCCAAGCCGCTGGTCCATCCAAAGCTGCCACCTGACAACCCACCAAATAAATCATGTCTCCTATGTAACGTGCGCACACGCACACACACACACACACACCTGAATATAAGGCAACTCCAAGTACAAAATAAGCTATCATTTTCCCAAGGGATAGAGAATGTTAAAGGAGAGAAAGGGAACCAAATTGAATCTATAAATTTTAGGAATTGTATAAAACAATAATTTTTATTTTCTATTTATTAATTTAGTTACAAAGTTTAAAAATTGCATCCTATCTAAAATAATATATTGATTTAATATAGTTTCTTTCTCTCCACTCACATTTTTAAACCAGTTTTGTTTAAATTTCTTGTGTGTGTCTCTGACCTATGTGTGTTCTGCACTTTTTAAATCATTTAACACAAGATTTCCAAAGCTTGTGAACTCCAGGGTCACCTAAATTGTTTTGAGACACAGCACTTTTGGAGTGAAGTTGTACTATAGTTGTGTTTCCCAGGCTACAACTACTCCTTTGCAGAATGTTAGGACAGTTGATTATTTTCACTCCTCTTATAGATGTGTATTCAAGATCTTCACAAAGAAATTACCATAATGCTTTTTAAAATGATCATTAGAGAATGGTCTCTATTTTTTTTTTAAGATTTTATTTATTTTTTCATCAGAGACACAGAGAGGCAGAGACATAGGCAGAGGGAGAAGCAGGCTCCCTTGCAGGGCACCTGGGTGGCTCAGTGGCTGAGCGTCTGCCTTAGGCTCAGGGTGTGATCCTGGGGTCCTGGGACTGAGTCCTGCTTCTTCCTCTGCCTATGTCTCTGCCTCTCTGTGTCTCTCATGAAAAAAATAAATAAAATAAAATAAAAACACAATAAAGGACAATCTGAAACTTGTAATTATGATATCATCCTGCAGGAATAATTACTTCATCCGTGTTAAATTTATTTTCCTTAAAAAAAAAAAAAACACCCATAGATCTACCAGGTGACCTTTATAAAACCAAAGTTATTATTGATTGAAGTCACTTCAGGATAATGTAACTTCTCCAAACCTGTACTTTATTCATAATGAAGTTATTGGGTGTACACCCCATACAATAAAGACATTTTATAAAAGTAACACATTAAGGAACATCCTGCAAATATGCTTGGCCAAATATATAACTATTATAATCTTAACAGGTATATGCATTAATAGGTAAACCAAAACACAGTAATTAAATTTAATGTTCATATACGTTAACAAGTCAACAAAGAAATGATCATTTCATGGTCGAAGCTTGTTAATATTATTTTATATGTTCATGGGAAGAGGATTTTTTTCAGTTCCTTTTTTTTTTAACCCAATCTGAGAATCTTTTGTTTTTTTAAATGACGCGTTTTTAATTTCAGAATATAAAAAAAGTTAAATTCACTATAGAAGATTTGAAAAAATACGTTATGATAGATAAGCTAATTAGCACCCCCAAAATGTCTATACTCAGAACCCATGAATATGTTACTTTACATGTCAAAAGGGATCTTGCAGATATGCTTAAGGCTGAGGATCTTAACATGGGGAAACTATCTTAATAATCGAGGTGAACCAATGTAACCATATGAACCCTTAAAAGCAGAGAATCTGCGGGGGGCTCCTGGGTGGCTCAGTTGGTTAAGTGGCTCAGGTCAGGATCAAGACCTGCACTGGGCTCTGTGCTCAGCAGGGAAACTGCCTGAAGATTCTTGGTCTCCTGCCCCTTCCCCCGCTCATGCTCTCTTTTTTCTCTAAAATAAATAAATAAATAAATCTTTTTTCTTTTTCAAAAAAAGGGCAGAGAATCTGCTATAAACTGAATGTTTATATCCCCCAAAATTTATATGTTGAAATCCAAACCCCCAAGATGATATAGTATTAGTTGGTGGGGCCTCTGAGTAGTGATTAGGTCAGGAGAGTAGAGCACTCACGTGTGGGATTAGAGCCCTTATGAAAAAGACCCCAGAAATGTCTCCTTCGTCCATGTGACGACACAGCAAAATACAACTGTCTCAGAACCAAGAAGCAGATTCTCAGCAGACAATGAATTTTGCTGGGATGTTGATCTTGGACTCCTAGCCTCCAGAACTGTGAGAGATAAATCTCTGTTGTTTATAAGCCACCCAGTCTATGGTATTTTGTTGTAGCTGCCCCAAAGGACTAAAACAGAACCCTCTTGGTTGTGATCACAGAGAGGTATGAAATCAAAAGGACCAGAGAAAAGCAATGGAAAAGGACTGGATCCACCACTATTTGCTTTGAAAATAGATTGATGGGGGAGGGGTGTTGTGTTAGTTTCCTAGTGCAGCCATAGCAAAGTACCATGAGTGGGTGGCTTAGAGTGACAAACATTTATTGTCTAGTAGTTCCAGAATTTAGAAGCCCAAAATCAAAGCATCAGCAAGGCCACATCCCCTCTGACACCTGTAGGAGAGAATCCTCCCTTGCTTCTTCCTAGCCCCTGGTAGCTTGCCAGAAATCCTTGGCATTCCTTGACTTGCAGCTGGAGCACTTCTGTCTCTGCCTGTCATCACATACTGTTCCTTCCTTATCTGTCTGTGTGTGTGTCTTCTCTTCTTGTAAGGACACCAGTCATATCGGATAATGAGCCCACTCTCCCAGTATATGACCTCATCTTATCTTACATTTAAATTATATCCCCAAGGACTCTATTTCTGAGTAGGGCCCCATTCAAGTACCAGGGCTTAGAACTTCAACATATCTTGTTGAGAGACACAACTCAACCCAGAACAGGGCCAGAGTCAAGGAATCTGAGCGGCCTCTAGAATCTGGAAAAAGCAAAGAAACACGTTCATCCCTGGAACCTCCAGAAAAGAGCACAGTCCTGCCCACACCTCGATTTAATCCAGTGATAATACTGGCTCAGTCTCCTGATCTACAGAATTGCACGATAATAAATCTGTATTCTTTAAGCCGCCAAGTCTGGAATACTTTGTTACCGCAGCATTAGAAAAGCAATATACATAAGTACTCAGAATTTTCATAAGGAAGCTTTATAAGAAACATAGAGTACTATCAGCATATAGTCCTGTAATAACTGAAGAGTCATCTTAAAAATATTAACTTTGGGGGTGCATTGATGGCTCAGTAGGTTAAGCATCTGCCTTCAGCTCAGGTGAAGACCTCAGGTCTGGGGATCAAGTCCAGCATCTGGCTCCCTGCTCAGCATGGAGCCTGCTTCTCCCTCTCCCTCTGCCTGCTACTCTCTGTGCTTGTGCTCTCTCTGACAAATAAATAAAATCTTTTTAAAAAAGATATTAACCTTGCCCCCCCACCTCACACCATACACAACAATTAACTCCAACTGGATCATATATCTAAATGTAAAAATCAAAAAAAATAAAATAAAATAAAATAAAATAAAAGCATAAAAGAAAAAAGTTAATAAATCAGACTTTGACAAAATTTCTAACTTTGGCTCCCAAAAAGACACCATTAGGAAAATAAATATGCACATCAAAGCCTAGGAGAAAATATTCACAAAGCACATATTGCACAGGGAATGATGCCTAAGATACATAAAGAACTGCTATAATTCAATAATAAAAAGTTCAATATTTTAATTTTTTTTATAAGTCCAATATTTTAAAATGAGCAAAATATTTGAACAGACATTTCACAAATGAAAACATACAAACAACCAATAAACCAATAAATACATGAAAATGTTTTCAACATAATTAGAGGTGAAATGAAAATAAAATCATAATATGAGACAATTACACACCCACGTGAATGGCTAAAATTCAAAAAATTCTGACAATACCAAATGATGGCAAGGGTAGAGAACAAAGAGGCTTTTATAAACTGTTGAATGGAATATACAATGTTACAATCAATGTGTCAGTGTAAATTCCTGACACTATTATAAAACCAAACAGGGGCGCCTGTATAGCTCAGTTGGTTAAGTGCCTGACTCTTGATCTCAGGTCAGGTCTTGATCTCAGGGCTGTGAGTTCAAGTCCTGTGTCAGGCTCCATGTGTAGCATGAAGCCCACTTAAAAAACAATAAGAGGGGGGAACCCTGGGTGGCGCAGCGGTTTAGAGCCTGCCTTTGACCCAGGGCGCGATCCTGGAGACCCGGGATCGAGTCCCGCGTCGGGCTCCCGGTGCATGGAGCCTGTGTCTCTGCCTCTCTCTCTCTCTCTCTCTGACTATCATAAATAAATAAAAATTAAAAAAAAAAAAAAACAATAAAAGGGCAGCCCCGATGGCTCAGCAGTTTAGTGACTGCCTTCAGCCCAGGGTGTGATCCTGGAGACCCAGGATCAAGTTCCACATCGGGAACATCGGGCTCCCTGCATGGAGCCTGCTTCTCCCTCTGCCTGTGTCTCTGCCTCTCTCTCTCTCTCTTCTGTGTCTCTCATGAATAAATAAATAAAATCTTTAAAAAAAAAAAAACCAATAAGAACAACAACAAAAAAAAAACAAACTAGAACATACCCTAAGATTCATCATTTCTACTCCTAGATAGCTACCCAAAACAAATGAAAACATATGTCTACAAAAGACTTGTATAAGAATTTTCTTTGCAGATTTATTCATATCAGCTCAAAGCTGGAAAAAAAAATCCCAAGCATCCATCAGTAAGAGAACTGATAAACTGTCATTTTCATACAATGGGCTACTACTTAGCAATAAAAATGAACAAACTATTGATAAACACAATGACAGGGATCAATCTCAAAATATCATGGTGAGGGAAAGACACTTATGTAAAAGAGCACTCACAGAATGATTCCATTTATAGAAAATATAGAATAAGCAAGACTTATCTATAGTGGGGAAGGAAATAAGAACACAAGTTATCTGGGATCCACTAATGGATCACTGTGGCTACTGTGAGGTGAAAAGACTGTAGGGGGGACAAAAATGGAGCCTACTGTAGTATTTCAAGTGACAGCTAGCAGAGGTATAGCCAAAGCATTGGCAACAGAAGGGGTGCTTTGATCCAAATCCTTATTTTTTAATAGGCAAGTTTTTTAAAAATAAAAATACTTTCCAGGGGTTCCTGGCTGGCTCAGTCAGTACAGCATGCAACTTTTAATCCTGTAATTCTAAGTTTGAGCCCCACATTGGCTATAGAGATTACTTAAAAACAAATATTAAAAAATTATTATTAAAAAATACATTTTCCAAAGAACACAAACCAATAGCCAAAAGACACATGAAAAGATGTTCAATGTCACTCATCATCAGGGAAATGCAAATTAAAACCATGATGGCATATCACACACCTTTCAGAATAGCTAGCATCAAAAAGGAAAGAAATAACAAGTGTAGGTGAGGATGTGGAGAAAAAGGAACCCTCATGCCCTGTTGGTGAGAATGTAAGCTTGGTGCAACTACTACGGAAAACAGTATGGAAGATCCCCAAAAAATTAAAAAAAAAAAAAATAGAACCACCAAATGATCCAGGAATTCCTCTTGAAAAATGTATGCATCCCTGTGTCTATGGCAGCATTATTCACAATAGTCAAGATATGGATGCAACCAAAGTGCCCATCAATAGATAAATAATTAAAGAATATATATACATACACACATGCATATACACACACACACACACACACACGATAGAATATTAGCCATAAAAAAGGAGGAGATTAAAAAAGAGATCTTGCCATTTGTGACCTGGATGACTATCAAGGGTATTAAGCTAAGTGAAATAAGTCAGAATGAGAAAAACAAATACTGTATGATTTTACTTACATGTAGAATCTAAAAACCCACCAACCAGCAAAGGAACAGAAAGAAAGAGACCCATAAATACAGAGGTGGTTGCCAGAGGGGAGGGAGAAGGTGGGCAAAATGGGTGAAGGGGAATGGGAGGTACAGTCTTCCAAGTACAGAAGGAATATGTCATGGGGATGAAAGGCACATCACAGTGAATACAGTCAGTGATATTATAAATATCACCAGCTACCGTGGTGACAGACGGTAGCCACAACTGTAACAAATACAGAATCACGTATAGAGTTGTTAAATCCCTATGTTATACACTTGAAACTAGTGTAACACTGTGTCAACTGTACATCAAATTTTAAAATGAATCATTAAAAAATGAAAATACATTTCTTAGAGTTATTTAGAGAAAGAGCTCTTTTCAGTGACCCGCATGCCCAGAGAAGGCAGCCGAGAAACTGGGCAGCTTTCCTTCAAAAACACAATAGCTCTCCTGAAAGCTGGCTTGGTAATTAGACATCAGGAGATACAACAAGAAATCCTCAAAGAAACCTGATCATGACAGAGCATTTTCCGGTTGGTAAGGACATCAATGTTCATTTTTGCAATTGGATCTGTTTCACTTTTCAGCTACTTAGGAGAAAAAGCAAACCACAAAGATGATGTTTCTTCCAAAATCCTCCAGCTCTAGGGTTTTCATTTCTTTCCAGTACAAGGGTGTGAAAGTCCATCAATCAAATCACAGCGATGAAATGAGGATAGAGTGCTCCCCTAGCGTACATTGAGGCAATTCCTGTTTGCTGCTCTGACATCCTGGAACATCCTCTTTTCATCATGTGAAGATAGAATAAGCCTCTGGAGAATATGCTAGCCAGACCCACATATCAGCTCCCTCAACCACTAACTTTGAGATCATAAGAAAGTGTGAAGTACTACAGAAATACATATAAATCTAGGGGGAAATTTCTTTAAAACAAAGCATCCCAGGTTCAGGAATTAAAAGTCAATTGTAAATTAGAGTAAGGTATGATAAATAACAGTATTAAAGATAGTTTCAGGGTGGTTCCGTCGATTAAGTATCTGCCTTTGGCTCAGATCACGGTGCCAGGGTCGTGGGATTGAGCCCTGCATTGGGTCCCCCTGCTTAGTGGGGAGTCTTCTACTCCCTCTCCCTCTTCCCCTGCTTGTGCTCGCTCTCTCTCTCCCTCTCAAATAAACAAATAAAATCTTTTAAAAATATATACAGGTAGTTTCATAATGTGTATAACATTTAACATAAAGAAGAAGTAGGAAGGGGGAGTAAGATAAAGTGCAAAAAGCCTAGAACCAATAAAGAGCCAGAAGTGAGGTTAATATAAATTTTGTACAATCAGTTCCTGTCTGCTTTCTCCAAGCCCCATATCTGGCACATGGCATATCAAAAATGGCCACAAATTCACTGTAGTTCCTCCTATCAAGAGAAGCTCATGGGCTGCTTTGTGATTTACTACGATCCACAGAATGCAGTAGATGCGACACTGTCCAACTTTTGAGGCCAGCTCTCACAATACCTCCCGCCACCTGGAACCCAGCCTCCACATGAGCAAGCCCAGCCTAGTGTCCTGCAGACACTTGGCTGAATGACCAGCCAGCACCAGCTGGGCCACCAGATGACTGCAGCCGTGTAAGCAAACCAGGCAAGAAGACCCACGTGGCTGAGCCCAGGACAAATTGCTGACCCACTAAACTATTAGTTACTAAAGTGTTTGTTAAGACACTAAGTTTTTTTTGGGGGGGGGATGGATTTGTTATGTAGCAAAAACAGTAAAATAGAGCATTAAGCTTTTCAGTAGCAGCCACAAAAAGGTAAATCTGCTCATTTATAGAACGCAAGGTACATGTGATAAAGCAAGATAACTGCTGGAGAGAACCCAGTTAGTGTGATTTCTTGTGCTCCTCAGGCTAAACCAAGTGGTCCAGATGAGTGACCTTGTTTATAAATGCTGGTGCTCATTCCATTTTTTCTTTCATGAGATTTTGCAATGTCTACCTTGCAAATTTGAGAGTTTATTTCTGCTGCGGATCAGGTAAGTATGAAACCTTAGGGCTGGGTAGGGGTTCTGAGACCATCCAGCCCCAAATTCAAGCAGTCACCCTGACTTCTCTCTGCTCACACTCTACGTCACATCCTGTGGGCTCTGATGTCATATGTGAGCACTTCTCAGTGCTGCCTCTGCTGATGCCAATGCTGACACCACTGTCACCTCCCACTGGAATTACTGCAGCTTGCTTCCAGAGCTTTCCCTGCTTCCACTCTGTCCCCACTACAGTGTGTTCACTGCACAGGAGCCCAAATGATCTATTAAAAATGCAAGTCTGACTGCTTCTCTACTCTGTTCCAACCTTCCTGCAGCTTCTTGCATCACCCAGAGCAGCACTGCAGAATCACAGTGGCGCCCCAGGCCCTCAGTGCCCCACTCCCACCTCCAGCTCTTTAACTTCTATTGCTCTTTGCTTTGCTCACTCCATTCCTGCTTTTGCTAACCTTGCTTTTCGAAGAAGCTACGGGGTGGCTTCTGCTTAAGGTCTGGGATATGCCCTGCCTGAAACTCTCTTCACACTTACAGCTATGTATCTTTTTCGCTTTAAATGTCCCCTTGTGAGAAGCCTTTCCTAATGACTCTTTATTTTAAAATAGCAGATCCTCCAGGCACCTGGGTGGCTCAGTCAGTTAAGCATCTGCCTTCGGCTTAGGTGATGATCTCAGGGTCCTGGGATCGAGCCCCACATCGGAGCTCCCTGCTCAGTGGGGAGCCTGCTTCTCCCTCTCCCCCCTGCTTTGCACACTCTATCTCAAATTAAAAAAAAAAAAAAAGCAGACCCTCATGCCTGCCCAGACTCTACCTATTCTCCTCATCTTGTTTCCTGCACCTTTAGCCATCTGATGTCCTAGATATATATTACTTGTGTCCTGAATCCAAAATGTCATGATGGTGAGGGAACAAGCCTTGTCTGGTATATGCTGTACTGGCATGACCTAGAGTAATGCTAGCACATGCTAAGCAATGAAATAGTTCTTAAATGAGTACTGGAGAGAAAAAAATGCAGCATAACTAGGCAGTACGACCTTTTCTCTCCAATTTACCATCTTCCATATGTAGTAGTGAGAATGTATTCTTTCTTGATTCTTTCTTCATTCACTCAAAAATATTTACTCTAATAAGAGACTGCCATGTGAGGACATTATTTACATTCTGAGCCTCTAACAAGGAAAAAAGTCCAAGGTCCCGACGTCATGTACTGTATGTGCTAGAGATGAGGCAGGAAATACAAAGAGTAGACAAGAAAATGCCAGGCAGTGAAAAGGACTGTGAAAGCAGAAAAGTCAGTGAAGACTCTCAGAGAGAACAGCCAGGCAGGGCTGAGGAGCTGAGAGCTGAATGACAAAGAGCCACACAAAAACCCAGGGCAAGAACTTCTAGGCAGAGAGAAAACCAAGAGCAGAGGACTCAAAGGAGGCGTGAACTTGGCAGGTACATGGGAACAAGAAGGCCATATGGTGGAATGTACAGAAGATGGATGGAAAGTGGGGTGCTGGAGAGATGGGGGAAGTTAAGGGACTTGGAGGCCTTGATAAAGAGATTGGATTCTATCAGAGTTGAATCTTATTTTGAGTGAAATGGAAAGCTACTACTGGGCTTGAAGGGAGACATGAAATGATCTGATGTCCCCTACAAACTAGCTTCTCTGGGGACTGCCCCCCTAAAGAGGCAAGAGCAAAAGTTAAACAAGAGAGGAAGTCTATGCAGTAATCTAGGGGAGGAGAGAAACGTTGGATGTGGTGGAAAGGAGATGCTTCTGGGTATGTCTGAGGTAGAGTCCACCAAATTTGTTGGTGAGAATAGTTTGGGATAGTAAAGTAAAAATAAGGGAGTAAAAGATGACACTGGGATAAGGAGCTTCCCTGAACAGTGACTGAGCCTTACAGAAACCACCACTGTTGTCCTGTGCCAGGACCACGACACAGCTGCCTCTGTGGGAACAGCTTTCACTACCACTCAACCAGTAACACTGCAAAAACACCAGGCAATTTTACTGTGTCCCTTTTTAGATGTCCTGATAGGAGCTCTGTAAAGGATAAAGGGCCTGGTAGAAGGAATTTCTTTTCTTTTTTTTTTTTTTTTTTTTTTGAAGGAATTTCTTTAAACCATCACACATTTCTTCCAAGACGGAGACCTGAATGGTCCCTTCCACCAGTTTGATGTGAGTCTGAGTAGAACATGTCTTTTATTGCCCTGAAGTATAGCTTGATTTGGCATCAAAATCATCTGATAAGTGGAAAAAAAATATTTCCTCTCCAGTGAAGATTCTTAATATTTAGAAGTCATGTAGACTTTATTAAGCAAAGAAAATGTAACCTGAACACATGATTTTCCCAAGGACCATTATACTTTCAGAATCATCCCCTGCTCTACACACCCATTTCACATGCAGAACATGAACCAGGTCCCTGGAAACACAGTGCCACAACTCATCCAGTTTCTCATCCGGTTTCCTCCTTGTGCAAGGAGGAAAAAAGGACATTCAAGAAATTTGGATGAGTAAAACATCACCACCATGTGCCAATACATTATCAAAGGAAAAGCAAAAAGAAAAATAGAGCTGGCAATGTGCGAAATTATCAAGACAAGTTATAGAAAACAGTACTAGTAACTTCAATAAGAGAGAAAGAACATGTATTGGAAGGCAAATTAATAATTCAGTAATTAGTAAATATCCTGAGAGCGATTGGTACATATCTTGATAGTCCTCCATGTCTCCTCGTCAATCCTGATTCTTAAACCAGCAGCAAAATGAACTCCTCCTCCAACCTGCTCCCAAATAAAGAAGCATTTCTTCCAAAACAGGTGGTGACACATTCACTGCAGTTCTGACAGTCATGAATCAGACCTACCACAACGATGGTTCAAAAAAAAATAAAAAGATACTCAAAAATGTTCTCCATGGGAAATGCTGAGTAGAGCATCCATAACCCTAAAACTCTGCTTGCGAATGCAACACTCCTCACACACATGCTTTAAGCACAGACCCAGCACGATGTAAGCCAGCAACACTTAAACTTGAGCAGCCAGGTAAATAACCCAAACAATCTTCCATTAAAAGCACACATGAAAACAGTGATGAAAATGTATGGAAAACCACAGTAAGAGCCTCAAGTCAGAAAGACAAGAGTCTAAAAATAAAACTGCACCTATCAAAATGAAGGATGAGACACAGATAAGAAAATAACGAGAAGCAGATGACAATATTTTCCATCGTGGTGTTACCTTTTTAAGTTGTGAGTTTTTGTGCTCTGAAAATATTTTTACATGGGGACTTAAATAACTTCTCTGTGTATTCTCCATGTGCAAAAAAGTCTATACAATCATTTGTCAAATTCTCAGAGAAACACTTGGCTTATGTGTTGTAGAAGACTCAGCCATCAGACTACATTCTGAGCTCATCGATGAAGGATTCACTCAAAGGCATGAGAAGGAATTTTGGGGGATGGCCAGAGGGAGGCCCTTCTGCCAAAACTTGGTTAGGGATCCGCTTTGGAAATTATGGTCCTTAAATAATGGAGGGGATCACCCATTACTGAATGGTTTTATGGTTTCTTTCTCCCCCCAGAATTAACCATTAAAAAAACATGCACAAAAATATTAACGTCTTAGCAGCTCTGGGGAGAAGTCACTGTAAAACTAAAATAAAATACAACTCCCCTTTGGCTCAGCACAAGATCTAAAACAATGTTCTCTCCTGATTAGAAGAAGGCAAAATTTATTTTATGTGACATCACATTAGGGTTAGATTTGCACAGATGAATTTTAGGTAGACAAAAATATCCAGTCTATAGCAGTGCATCTGGAGGAGGAAAAATATTTCAGCATCATTTCTAAGTATGAAAACTACTTTTGACATGGTTTATTTAAATTTGGGGGGCAATGATTTGAATTTGTGGGTATCATGCAGGTAAACTCCAGGTATTCTAGAAAAAAAATGAGTTCTAAATGGTCTTCATCACTGAGTGAAGAAGTTCTTATCAACTGAATATGAAGAGAGGTTTCTTGCTTCATTTCTGGGTTAACCCAAAGCAGCATAAGAAAACAACTCAATAGGCTTCAGAATTAGACACCAAAGTTTTGAGGTCCAGCTGTAAAATATGCTATCTCTGAGACTGTGGTGAATGATTCACTTAAGGGACAACAAAGGGATTACTATTTACCTCCCCAACGTTGCTGCTGGGATTAAATGAAATAAGGCATTTAGAACTTGTAGCACAAAACCAGGTACAGGAGAGGTGTCAGCAGATGCCCCCTCCTGCTCCCCACTGGCTTTCCTGTGGCTAACATGGATCTACCATGTTTAGATCAAGACACTCAAATGACTGACTGTCTTCCTCACTTCTCTCCATATGGTTAAAGGAGGTATAACAAATTCTTTTGGTGTGACCTCCAGCTATCTTTATTGTTATGTGTCAAAATTAATTTAGTCAATGGTTTGGCTGACTTTTTTTTTCTATACCTCAGTGATCAGATAGCTGCCAAACAGCACTTAATCCCAGCCAACGTAGAAATAAATGTCAACTCCCCTTCCTCATCATACCAAGCCCTTCCCTCCCTAAACCCTCTAGAACAAGTAAAGTTGTTAAGGACACACCCAAATTATACCTTCATTAAAGGAAATGAAGGTATGCATCTTAGGAGCCTGTAGTCTTTAATCAATCCAGTGTGGGTCTGGGCTTTCTTCTTCAAAAGTTCATTTTGAATAACTTTTTGGATTATGAATTATTTTTCTTGTCATTCTCGATACAACCAAAAAAACCCACAAAACACAAAACAACAACAAAAAACCCCCACAATAAAACCAGAAAAACAGGCACATGCTGTAAGACGCCAAAGTACAATACCTAAACGGCCTAATTTGCCACGTTTGCCTTGGAACATGAGGTGTTACTGCATGAAGCCAGCCAGGAATGAATGTCTTGGCATTTACATGTGAGCTGGAGTCAGAAAACACTATTTTAGAGAGAGAGAGAGAGAGAGAGAGATCGAGAGAGAGAGAGAGAGTCGAGCAGGGGAAGACCGTCCCTAAATGAGATTAACTTTCAAAAGTATGTTTTATAAAGACATTAGGCTAACTCTTCACTAATAAGAAGAATGACAATGTTTTCTGAGGAGAGCAGAGGAAGTTTTTACTATGGGGCTCCTGCAAGGAACCGTGGGACAACGTGAGGTTTAAATAGCATTTCCGAGCATTTCTTGCATTATCTAATATGCCCACAAGTTGGCCCTGCCTGTGAGATGCTTGCATCCCCATCTGTATATCATATTCTTTGTGGTATGTGGGATGCTGCCCTTGGTGCAAACCGGGGAGACCACCATGCAAGATTCAGAATACCCGTATTTGGTGGCGTTGGTCATCATTCAGCTTTTACCAGGCTGTATTTTTAAGTGCGCCCAGAGGAAGCCAGGGCAGTTCAAGAAATTTTAGGGACTCTTCTCCATTCGTGGGAAAGTTTAATTTGTTGGTTAAGTGGGATTGAAACAATGCCACCTACAACAGATGCTTTAGCAAAGAGGAAAAGTAAAACAAATGATTGCTCCAATGTGTAGTGTCTGCAGAGAATCTGGTTAAGAATTACTGGTGTTTAATGACCTAATCTCGGTAAGGTCAGCCAATAACACAGTTTGGAAAGAATCAAAACTCAATTCCTTGGTGCAAACGAAGCATAATTAAGATGCAGCACGGTGAAGTCCTGTGCATGTTAGCGGTCCCCGAGCCGGCATTAATATCTCTAATAAATGTTCACAGGAGATTTTTTTTATTATTATTTTTAAACAGCATAGGTGACAGATGTTTAATAAGCTAATCTCACATCTTTCCTCATGGTATCTGTCTTTGGAGGACATTAAGACCTTAAAGATGATACCAAATAAGGTCTGATTCTACAAAAAAAACTTGGTGGGGGCCAGAGCAACTCAGAAGGACAAAAGAGCTTCAGAAGGATACAGCGCTCTTCGGAACAAGAATTTGCATCGCTGCTTCTCCTATAGACCCTGTACCACATGGCCCCAGAGTGGGGACAACCAAGGGGCTGTGCCCCGAGAGTACAAATTCAGAGCCAGTGACTTCTGCCCGGGAAGTGAGCCGTTCCCCACGCGAGCCAGCAGCCCGTGAAGTCGTGCGTCAGCCTCATCACAGGAGCCAGGAGAGTGGGCTTGGCTGGATTGGTCCATCACACGTCCGGCCTGGGGGTCTGTGTGTGTTAGAGATCAGAAAGCCCCGCGATGGCCCATGTATCATTGCTAGGGATTAGGACAGATCAGCCTAAAGTGCGTGGGTACGCTGTGGGCCCACGGGCACCCTTCTCCACCCCGCTTTCTCTCTCATAAACACCTATACTTGCGTGTGCACATGAGCGTACATGCTCACGTGTGTGCGCACTCACACACAGTTTAGTATGGACCCAGTGTGAAAACAGCCTGGTGAAGAAGAAACTACTGAATGAGCAATTGCTAAGCACGGATACTTGCTCTGATTGTCCTACCACTTTGGCTTATGTGACCAGGCAGGAAACCTTTGGTTTCAATTTATTTTCCTCACTGTATAAATAAAACAAGTAAAAACATTGTATCCAAATCATTCCTATGGTCTCTCCCAACTTAATCTAAGTTTACAAGTCTATTTCTTGTCTGGACTCAGTTTTTGTCCTAACCCTCCTTAACTCAAAAGTTTGCAACTTCTTGGAGCTTACTTCACCAGGATGTCCTATGGCACTCAGAGTGAATATGGGTGAAAGCATAAATATATATAGTGCTAGGATTCTTCAAAGGGCTACCATTATTTCTCAAGGAATCCTGTGGTTAAAGGTAGAAATCATAGAGGTGGCACAAGCATGGTCCAGGCAAAGGTTCTATTCTAGTCACAACTGCCCAGAATAAGCAATTTGCACCCTTCTCTCCACAGCAATGAGCCACATCCTCCCCAGACACTGGGTGTATAGTCAGGACTGACTGCCCCTTAGCACTATTTTCTCTCCCAAAAAAGTAGTATCCTCCCTACTTCCCCAGACCTGGGTCCTGAAACGCTAAGGCAGCAATACCACCACCCTCCAGAAACCCGGTCCCATGCCCACCCCACCTACATTCTCCAGATCTACCTCTTTCGTCCCCGCTGCCACTACCACAAGGCCAAAGCAGGTCACTAGAACATCTTTCTGTTCCCTTAGCTTTCTTCTGAGGGCATTTACTAATAGAGGGTTGCACCATACCCAACCCCTGAAAGAAGAGTCAGTCCTTCCTTTCCTTATGGCTGAACATTCAGCTCTTTCTCTGTGACCCTCCACCACCTCCCCCCCATTCTCCCCATCTGCATAGAGTGCTGAATTCTTTCAGTTACAAGACAGCAATTTTCTCTACTTGAATTTCCAGACTTATTCCATTGACAGATTTTATACTCATATACACTGAGCCCTTTAAAGCTGCTGAGACTCAGTAATTGGGGAGATCCACTGAAGCTGTGTGTCCTAGAGCAACTATCAGCATGGGACCAGAGGGAATGTCAGGCAGCTGACAATGGCTGGTGACCCACCCACAGTCCTGTGCCTCCTCTGTTAATGGCTTCCCTCACTCACTTTGCTGGGGGGGCCCCAGGGCTTCTGAAGGACTTCAATGTGTCTGACACATTAAATGGAGAGGTCATGGGGATTCCGAATGGAATAAAGACCTGTGATTTTTACAATAAGTAAAACTGAAATACTGTCAGGATGTCAGTCTTTTGTGGGGGGTTAGCAGCTAAGAACTGAAAGGCCCTCCATGCTTAGACCCTGACTCCTCCATGACAGGCAGTGACTGAAGCTGTCACTTCACTCCATGACATGTTCCTCCCTCTGAGACTTACCCGGCCCCTTCTGGTGGCAAGACTTGATTCAGAGACCAGGGTAGAGCACTCAGGCTTTCCATATGGGCTAAAACTATTATACAAATCCACACGCTTCCCTCAGTTTCCTCCTGGGACAGAAAGGGAAGGGTCCCTAGCAACTGCAACTCAACATTTCTTATAGAAGTACAATCAAAAGATGCATTCGGGAAACACAATATTGGAGCCTTGTAACACTAACATTCCTTTTGTTCCCCCCTTCATAACATGAGACTTCAAAGCCACATTATGTCATATTGCGGATGAAAAGGGGCTGTGTTCAAATAGGGAATTTCATTATTAACATCACCATGGTTAACTGGAGTGCCAAGACTAACAAACTAGCCTAACCCTCTGGCAATTCATTGTCATTTAATATATACGCACAGCCCACCCTGCATGAAGAAATGGAGAGAACACACACGTGGCCTCTTCCCAATCAGACTTTACAGCCCAAAAAGGCCAGGCCCACATCTGGTGTATACTTTTCATAAAAATATTAAAATGCCACACAGGCAAGAACCAATCATTTTAGGGTCCTATAAACCTTCATGTTTGATAGGTATAAGCTCTCTCTGTCTTTTTCTACTCCACACTGAAACATTTTATGGTGATTTGGAAAGAAATAACAGTATTCTTCTTTCCCTTTCTCTGACATTTAATTTTCTGCTATTCCCCACTAGCCTGTTACATGGCAGGCACACTGCTGGCACGGGAATGCCGAGGTGAGGAATTTAAGGAGCATGCTCTGAAAATGCTCAGACTAGAAAAGGAGATGGCAAGAAAAGGACAGAGGTGGGGCAGGTAAGGATATAATGGACCCAGCTCATGAAGAGAGCAGCTCAGGAGTTTGGGTAGAGTAGTAAAGACAATGTGGTGAGCAGAGAGTGACAAGGCAGAGGGACGGTGTAGGTAGTGAACTCTGTGAGCAAGTCAAGTTTGTCAGAGAGAGAAGCTGGACAGCTGGGTACAACACGGATGAGAAAGGAAACCAGAGACGAGAGTTGTAGTAGAGGCCAAGGCAAGAGATGGGGAAGCAGCATTCTAAGGCAGGAAATGTCTAAATCTCCCCAAGCTCTATTCAGGCTGATCTTCTACCCCTGGATGGTCTCCTTCATCAAGCCTGAGAACTTGCCTGCAAACATGCCTGCAGGGGCCGCACTGGCTCTCCTTCTCTTCTCCCACTCCATGAAAGATAGACATCATTCTCACCCCCTAGAATCTCACTGTGGTGTAATGTCACTGGGTGAACAGACTTGGGGTAGGCAGTGAGGAGAGGCAAACAGAGGAGCAACTCACAACATAAACATCTATCTCATTAGGAGATTCGTTTCTAAAACATATTTACTTCTTATGTAAATTTATGTTTATTAATTACCAAAATGTATTTCCACTGCTTAGTCCATTCTGAACTAGTATTAATGGCAGAAATAACTCTAACTGGCATTTTATGTTATTTTTAAAGATTTTTACTTATTTATTTGGGAGAGAGAGAGAAAGTATGGGGGGGAGGGGCAGAGGGAGAAGCAGATGCCCCACTGAGCAGGGAGCCCAATGCGGGGCTCAATCCCGGGACCCCAGGATTATGACCTGAGCCAAAGGCAGACACTTAGCCAACTGAGTCACCCAGGAGTCCCTCTAACTGGCATCTTACAATTTCATAAGTCTATACTTATGATCACATGAAAAATTGTTAAATGCTTTAACTTTCAATTTATATAGACTCTCTAAAAGAAGTATAACTGGGTTATCAATAAAAGAATGTCAAGTATAAAAATATATCACATAAGGATAAAACAGAAAGGGTTTTTGGAAGGGATAAAACAGAAAGAATATTTAAAAAGAAGAAATGACATAGAACCTTAAATTATTAAAGAAAATGCAGTTCATATATGTATCTGCCACATTCAAGATGCATGCAGATCAGCTGCACCAAACCCCAAAACTCTCTGGTGCTGCCCCTTTGTAGTCTCTCCTTCCCTCTATTCCAGCCATTGGTAACCACTTACGCATTCTCTATCCTTAAAGTGCTGTCTTTTGGAGAATGTCATATAAACAGAATCATTCAACCTTTGGGGTCTGGCTTCAGTCATTTTACTGTGCTCATCAGTAGTTCATTCCTTCCTCTTGATGAGTCATATTACACTGTATGGATACACCACAGTTTATCCCTTCAGTTGAAGGACATATGAGTTGTTTCCAGTTTGGGGCTATTGAGAATAAAGCTGCTATAAACATCTGCATACAGGTCTTCATGTGAGCATAGGTTTTCATCTCACTTGGGCAAATACCCTGAAATAGAATTGGTGAGTCATGTGGAAAGTACATGTTTAACCTTAAAAGACACTGCCAAATTGTGTGCTCTACCATTTTATGTGGTTCTACCATTCTACATTCCCACCAGCAATGCATAAGAGTTTCAGTTGTATTACATCCTCTCCAGCACTTAGGACCTTCAGATTTGGGGTTTTGTTTCTTAATTTTAGTCATTCTAATAGGTGTCTGATGGCATCGTGTTGTAGTTTTAATTTGCATTTCCTTAATGACATTGAGCATCTTTTCACATGCTCACTTGCCATCCATGTATCTATTTTTGCTGAACTATCCAAGTATTTTATCAAAACTTTAATATTTTTCATTATAGGGCTGTGAGAGATAATAGTCCTTTACCAGATACATGATTTACAAATATTTTCTGCCATTTAGTGGCATGTCTTTTCCACCTTCTAACAGCATCTTTCAAAAAACAAAAAATTCAGGTCTAATTTATCAATTTTCTTTTCTTTTATGGATTGTGCTTTTAGTGTCACATCTCAAATCACCTAACCTCACCCAAGATTACAAACATGTTCTCCTAGAAGTTTTATACTTTCAATTTTTAAATTTAGGTCTATGATAATTTTGAGTTAATACGGGAAATAGTAGTTTCCAATTTTTCACACAGACAACCACTTGCACCAATCCCACTTGTTTAAACACGTACCTTTTAAAGTGAATTATAGTAAGTACCAATCACTAGTCTTTAAATTTTACCAGATACAATTTAAAGAATAATAATGAGTAACAAAATGCTTTTCTTATAAAATGTCAAAATATTTATAATATGTTGATTAAATCCTTGGCAAATGTATGAAAGGATGATAAGGCATTTTAGAGGAAAGCATGGTAATGTTTGGGGGTCACATAGTTTTTCAAAATTATTTTAGGGGTTATTTTAGCAAAATTTAGCAAAATAAGACTCTGAAGACCACTTTTTAAGTATCAACAGAATAAACAAAAGCAAAAGATTCCTGAGAAGGATTCCAATGCTGAAGGCTTGATCGCTTGGAACCAGCAAAAAGGAAAGTCAAAGAGAAAGAAGTAAAAAATGACAATATTGTTTCTAATTTGGGGGGAGACATTTGTTTTGGTGGTATGGCCACCAACCAAGTTAAGAAATACAGGAGGAAGAGCAGACTTAAGCTCAGTGTGGGGCATGTATTTGGAGTATCTGTGGTTATTTTTTTAACAGTATTTTTTAAAATTTATTTGTTCGTGAGAGACACAGAGAGAGAGAGGAAGAGAGAGAGAGGCAGAGACACAGGCAGAGGGAGAAGCAGGCTCCATGCAGGGAGCCTGACATGGGACTTGATCCCGGGTCTCCAGGATCACAGCCTGGGCCGAAAGTGGCGCCAAACCACTGAGCCACCCGAGCTGCCGGTACCTGTGGTTAAAGCATGGAAAGAGCCAGTTATGATTTCATGGGGTTTGAGTTCTTTTGTTTTGTTTGGAATTGGGTGGAGTCTCTCCTTTCTGTCTTGTCTCCTCTTTACGTATGTGTGCATACACTGAAAAGTCACTTTACATTGGATTGTTTCTTTATATACCACTTGATGTTTGACTCAGGCTGGTAGGAGAGAAGTTATGTGGTTTGACGGAAAAGCAGAGACTTGAGGAACAGGCAGGCGTGGAGTGTGAAGTGCACCTGTGCTATCTATCACTGGCTGTGTCATCCTGGACGAGGTATTTCAGTTTTCTGAATCTCACTTTCTCCCTGGGGAAAATAGTAATGATACACCTACTTAAAACCGGATATTAATTGGGACTTCTCTTAGAATTATAACCATGGACAAAGCATGACAAGTACCTACACACATTCTATTAGAAGGAAGTAGATAGACCCAGCTTAGTTTATGCCGGGTGAGTTACTGATCAAGCAGACAGACTAGAAGGACGGTAAAGTATATTTTTCAAAAGTTCTAAGATAAAATATAAGATTACCCACACAAACTCACTATCTGAACCCTGGAACTGAGAGAAGAAGGGCAGGGGAGTCTACCCGAGGCTGTGTCATGCAGAGAGAAGAGTAGTCCATGCATGAGCCTCAACCTGTGTGGATTCCCAGTGATGCCCACAGTCATTCTATCATCACCCTCGGCTGCCACCAGCCCTCCGCATGGACACAGGGATATCTCCTGACATGTCCAGGGCATCTCAGCCTCCCTTTCCATGCAGGCCAACCTTTGCATGCCCTCTCTGACTTACATGGCCCCCAGGAGTTGAAGGCTCTCTCTTCCTGTTCTCTCCTATGCCCTTCATCAGAGGGCCATCAAAACTTCTGGACACTCTTTCACAGCACTTGGAAGGATGAGGTTAGGCCTGTTGGAGATTCCATGAACTTTCCCTAGGTCTCAGGGCCTCACGGAGCCCATGATAGACATGGAATTGCTTCCCAGGGCTGAGCTCAGGTAATCAAGTCAGAGAGTCATTTTGCTCTGAGACCACCAAACCCACTGGAGATATTACACAGTTGATTCAAACTCTCCTTTCCTTCTCTCCTCAACAACCCCTCCCCCCAGGCAGGAGCACCTTTATCTAGCAGGGCAGAGGTGGGGTAAGGTGGGTACTTGCCATGGCTGATTGTCTCAAGCTCCTAAAATACCCGAACCCAAGGCTTTGCAATTAAAAGCTCAGACTCTGCTGTCTCTGTTCTCTAGCTCCCTTCTGACAGTCCTCCCTAGCCTCGGGGACAATGTAAGGTGCTGGTCTTAGCCCAAATGGCAAGGACAGAGTGGTAGAAAGAGTGTGGGGTCGGGGGAGGCCTACTTCATGTCCTCCTGCTACATTTGTGTATAGGATATACACCTCCGGTGTGATCTGCAAAATCCCAGTTTTCATTAACACCTAGCTGGCCCAGGGTCTGACCACAGTTGGCAATCATCCTCCAGCGCGGCCCTGGACCTGCAGGCATCAAGCCCATCTGAGCACATTAAGGCCTGCTCAGGAGCTGCTGGGCACAGGCCACAGACCTCTGGCCTGAGGCAAGCTGCTCGGCTCCCCCTGGGAGTCTCAGACACCTAAGCCTTGCTGCACAGCAGGGGAGCAGGAACAGCAAGTGAGAGTTTGGGAGGCTGGTCTCCTGTGCCCTGTCCACATCAGGGCAGAAATTCTGCCAAGATCAACAGCGTGGCTTCTGGCAAAGCCTCTGCCAGGCTCCCTCAACATTGTGGTCACCAACGGCCTGTGTTTTTTCTGAGATGTGGATTGTGAAAGTAACCTCCTGCGGTCTGGCACACAACTGATTTCTTAGAGGAAAGAGGACAAGGAGGTGACGCCTTTCTCCAAGGACGCTGTGAGCGCGGGCTATTACTTCCTGGGAACGGGGCTACAACAGCATCAGTCAACACTCAGGGTTTCCATCCACAGGACCATGCCACAACCCAGGATATGAAATCAAATCACAGAAATGCAAGCCCCAGAAGGACCTGGAGACTGCTGAATCCAGATCTTTCATTTCAGAGAGCAGGAAGCCAAAGCAGAACACTGGGAAACATTCAGCCACGGGGAAGCCTCCCTTTCTGTTCAATCATTCCCTTTGTGCGTTTTGCCTTTTGCTGAATTTTGAGAGACATGAAGGGCAAGATCGGCCTCACTTTAGAAAATCCATACACCACTGACCTTCGTAACTTACTGGCTTCAGATCTGTACTCGCCTAGATTGTCTCATGCAGCCAATCACGGAAAGGCGGTTCAGCCCACAAATTAGGTCAGATGCGAGTCTGAGGTCTACCTCAACCCCAGGTCAAGTGGATTTGAACCCCCCCACACACATATTTATATATGACACATTAGACATTTATATATTGATACATATTCACACACACACAAATTTTGTTTTGATAGGCTATAGGAGGTTCTAAAAATTTAAATAGATGTATTTCCTCTAACTCCACAGGCTTCCTTATTCCCCATTCTTGAGACTTATATATCTAAATTTTGAAAATTCAGTCTTAAAGCTGTAAACTTGCCTTTGTCTTGACTGGCTTTTAAAAAGGAAGAGAAATTCTTTTTATACTTCAGGGAAACCAATAAAAAGTTAGGCTTAACACTGAATTCTGGCCAGTCCAGTGACTCACTGTAAAACCCTCAGGAAACATCCTTAAACTTTCTGAAAGTCAGTGACCTCATCTGTAAAATGGGAGTAATAATATCACTCTTAACAGATTTTTCTAAGAATTATGTAATAGCAGACAAGTACTATACTTGGCATGGTGCCTGGCTCATAGCAAACACTCAGTAAATGGTGCATATGTTGTAATATCATTGCAGCCCTTGCTGTTTTATTATTGCTGCCTGAAATTTGCTATTGTGGAAGTATATCAACTCTGTAATTTGTCCACCATTTCCTCCAAACAAATGCTGGGTACCTTTTTCAAAACTGGGAACTGGATAGGGTTTTTGTCAGATGCTGACAAAATAGATAAATTAATCAAATAAATTTGGTCAATTTTTTAGGAGGTCAGAGTGAGTGGCCTGGGATTGCATAAATTCCTCCCCTACACCATCTACCTGGGTCACACCTTGCAGTATAAGAAGCACAAGATCGACACTGCAGAAAGCTACAAGAGGCTCATAAAAAAATTGAGGGAAAGTCTTTAGCTTCCAGTGGGATACAATATGTGCATTTCCAACACAAATGAAACATTTTAACTTCAGTTCTTAAGTGCTCTACTTCAGTTCACCAGCTTCCATGACCCCCTCCCCCTCCAAAATAAGGACAACATCGCCATCTAGTGTTTCCATGTCACCAACACCAAAGAGAAACTGCTCTGAACAGCTGTAAAAACTTTTCTCCCTTGTAAAGCTAACAACGTAGTTTCTATTGCAGCTTCCAGAATAAACTCTGTTTTACACAGGTTCCTTGTTTGACAATCTCTTGTTGGGAACTAGATGTAGCTCGAGATTGAGTACAAGTCTTGGCTAAAATTAGTAAAATTTCTTCTTCTCCCAAATTTTGTACCATGTGTAACTGTCCTCAATGTTTCATTCTCCATTTAGTCATACAGTAGTCCCCGCTTCTCCCCCAGAGACATGTTCCAAGACCCCCAGGGGATGCCTGAAACTACAGATAGTACCGAGCCCCATGTATACTATCTTTTTCTCTCTACATACATGCCAATGATGAAGTTTCATCTATAAATTAGGCACAGTGAGAGACTAACAATAAATAATCATAAAGCAGAACAGTTGTAATAATATACAGTAGACCCTTGAACATGGGTTTTAGCTGCAAAGGTCCACTTATACATGGATTTCTTCATATGTAAATATAGTGCAATGCTGCGAATGTATTTTCTCATCCTTAGGACCTAACGTTTCCTCTTCTCTAGCCTTCATTACTGGAAGTAACACGGTATATAATACACATAACACGAAATTCGTGCTACTCCTCTAAGTTAGCAGCAAGGCTTTCAGCGACTTCATGTGCAGTTTTGGGCCCCACAAAAGTTACACAAGGGTTTATCCACTGTGCTGGGAGCCGGGGCTCCTAACTCCCCTGCTCTTCAAGGGCCAACTGCACTGGAATAGAAGTTAGGTGAGTGCGGTTGCTCTCTCAAAATTCCATTTTATGTTGCACTCACCCTTTTTGCGGGAGTGGGAGATGATAAAAGGCCTAGAGGCGAGGAGACCCGGTAAGTGACACAGGCGTTGCGACCTAGTTGAGTTCATCACTGCTGACCTTCCTAAGGAGGATCATCTGCTTCTGATCGCGCCTACTAACCCCAGGGAAAGCAAACCCGCCAATTAGGAGGGATCACTATGCTTAACACTGACCCAGTGAGTGGCAGTTTGGGGGTGGATTGGTATCTCTGCCTTCCACATCGGACAGGCAGGGGGCACAGGGAGGTGGAGGATGCCTGAGAAACATCGAGAAGTCAGTCTGTGACTACTGCTCAAAAAAGTGGATGTCCTTGCTTGACAGCCACACAAGACCCTGCGAGAGTGCAGTGATCTAGATCAGCATCAGTTGGTCAGCTCTGCCCCCAGCACATCTGGGTCATCAGCCTGTCCCCACCACACCGTAGACAGCAGTGTCATCTCTTGCTTCTAATTTTTTCCTCTGCCTCGGCCATGACTTATTACTGCATACCAGCAAATGACTAATACAGAGCTTTTCATTAACTGTAAAGTGTTTTTGGAAGCAGTTTGTATGAAAGGCATTTTGCAAAAGCAAGCGCTAAGTATTGCATGAAGTTGGAGAAGAAATGCCCTTTCTACATTTGTGTACATTCTTGTCTGACCTTTTATTTTTCCATCACCTCACCCAGCACTGGGAAACATCTTTCATCTTGGAATGGCTTTCTTCCACACTTCAGAGTTGGTTCAGTCTCTGGTGAACTGTTCTGGTCCCTGGCTGGGTTCCTCAGATACTAAGATCGTAAGACTCCCGTGTCATAATTCGGGAGGTGACAGTTCATTTCGCACAGACAATAAAATGATGTAAACTGCCTTTACCTCATACCAGGAGACCCAGTACACCACCTCACAGAGAACAGGGCCACTTTTCTCATCCCAGGGAGAAAGCAAAATGACGTAGAACAAGTGGGATTTCTCACATCTTTGCAAGTGTGTTTTTCTCCACCACAGGACGGGATGCCAGCCCTTAGCTCCTTTTGGGGGTCGTGCCCCTTTTGGAACCAGGAGCAAAGTGGACACGGCCCACGGCGGCCCCGGCGCACTCCCCGGGGAGGCAGCTTGGTTTACTGTAGAGCAGCCCAGGGGACTTCGCGAAACCAAAGCTACTGGGAAAAGCAGGAAGGATCATGTTTGGAAAAAAACACTAACACCTGATCCACAGGTTCTTTCCTTCCCTCTGCTGCTCATAATCACTCACAGATGCTGAGATGTTTAGCAACAGGCAACCTCAACTTCGATAGTCCCCTAGGACGTGAAGCCATGGGAGCTTCAGCTCAGGGGCTGGTTCTTGTTTAACTATAATTGTAAATTTAAATTAAGGGAAAGCTTTATTTCGCTCTCTTTTTTATTTTTATTTTTAACCTTTTGACTCCTTTTACGTATTTTTTATTTCGCTCTCTTTTTTATTTTTATTTTTAACCTTTTGACCCCTTTTACGTATTTTTTTATGCTCCCCCCCAACCCCCTGCCTCTGGTAAGCACCAGTTTGTTCTTTGTATCTATGAGCTTGGGCTTTTTTGTTTGTCTTCAGATTCCATATGTGAGAGAGATCATATGGTATTGGTCTCTCTCTATTCTAAGTTATTTCAGTTAGCGTAATACCCTCTAAGTCCATCCATGTTGTTACAAATGATCAGATTTTCTTCTTTCTTATGGATTAATAGTATTCCATTGTATATATGTGTGTGTATGAATATATATATATATAAATGAATATACTACATCTTTATTAATTCATCTGTCTATGGATACTTTAGTTGCTTCCATATCTTGGCTATTATAAATAATACTGCATTGCATATGGGATTGCATATACCTTGTCAATTTAGTGTTTTCCTTTTCTTCAGATAAATACCCAGAAGTGGAATTGCTGGATTATGTGGTATATTTCTTTTTAATTTTTTGAGGAACCTCTATAGGGCTTTCTATGGTGGCTGTGCCAGTTAACATTCCCACCAACAGTGCACAAGTGTTCCCTTTTTTGGCATTCTTTCCAACACCTGTTATTTTTTATTTATTTGATAAACAACTGTGCTAACAGGTGTTGGTGAGGAATAATATTTTTAGGAAAACAAAACAAAACAAATGTAACCCCATGAGTATTCTCTTTTTTGTATGTTTCCATGCAGTTTTCTGCTCTTTCTACCAATTATATAGAGGTGTATTAAAATTTACTGCTATGGGGGCAGCCCCGGTGGCGCAGCGGTTTAGCGCTGCCTGCAGCCCGGGGTGTGATCCTGGAGACCAGGGGGCGAGTCCCACATCAGGCTCCCTGCATGGTGCCTGCTTCTCCCTCTGCCTGTGTCTCTGCCTCTCTCTCTCTCTCTAGCTGTGTCTCTATGAATAAATAAATAAAATCTTTTAAAAAATTAAAAATAAAAATAAATAAAATGTACTGCTATGATTATGGATTTGCCTGTTTCTCCTGAGAAGTCTGTCAATTTTTACTTTATATAATAATGTTATTAAATGCATGTAAAATTCAAATGATTATATCTGCTTGTAAGTTGAAAATTTTTATACTTTAAGAGGAACCAACTTTATTTTTAGTAATACTTTCTGCCTGCAACTTCCTTTTGTCTGATATGCATTAAATGGTTACAACCACACTAGTCTTCTTTTCTTCAGACTTTATCATATAAACTCATTTCTATCCTTTTTCCTTCAACTACTGTTTATCCCTATGATTTAGGTAAGTCTCTTGTTAAACAACATATCGTTGTGTTCTTGTGTATCCAACAGGCATTTTCCCCCCTCTTAACTGGAGGATGCAATTCATTTAGGTTTAGCATAATTACATCTTTGGGTTTTCTATTTGTTCCTGTCATTCTAGGAAGAGTTTCTTTTTCTATTTTTGCCTTGCTGTGGATTTCTTGATTATCTTACACTTTTCCAATTTGGAAGCTATCCAAATTTTTATTTAAATTGTTTATTTAAACTGTCTTGCTTTTCAAAAAAAGCCTACACAAGATATTACTAATTTATATGGTCAATGTTTACCAAGATGTATCCATATATTAGCTATTTTCCTTTCTCTCCATTTATTCTTATACCTAAGTGTTCTTTCTGGATTCACTTCATTTCCACCCAAGTAACAACACTTGGGATTTTCTCTTATGAGGATTGGTGGTGGAGAACTCAATTTTTTTTGTCTGCTAATGTCTTTATTTCAACTCATCTTTAAAATATATTTTGCTATGTATAGAATTCTAGTTTAGGTGCACCCTAATGGGTCCATAAGTTAAATGTCTGATTCTTGATTTTGGCTCAGGTCATAGTCTCAGAGCATCCATGTCAGGATCTGAGCTCAGCATGACGCCTACTTAAGATTCCCCTCTCTCTCTCTCTCCTTCTGCTCCTCCCTTTCCCACTTACATACACTCTCTCAAATAACAAATAAATGTACATAGATATTAATATATATATGTCAAATAAATAAATATATAGAATCTTAAAAAAATTCTGGATTAGCACTTACTTTTTCTTAACACATTTAATATATCATTCCATTATTTTCTGACTTATTGCTGCTGTTCAGAAGCTGGCTGTCAAGCTACAATTCCTTTCAAGATGATCAGTATTTTTTTTTACAACTTTTTATTTTTATTGTTTTAAAGATTTATTTTTATTTATTTATTAAAGAGACAGAAAGCAATAGAGAGAGTGAGCACAAGCAGGATGGGAGGGGAAGGGCAAAGGGAGAGGGAGAAGCAGGCTCCCTGCTGAGCCGGGAGACCAACACAGGGCTCAATCCCAGGACCCTGGGACCATGAGCTGAACCAAAGGTAGATGCTTGACTGAGTGAGCCACCCAGGCACTCCTTTTTACTGCTTTTTTAAATCTTTTTAACTTCTTAATTTTTCCCCACCTCTCTTGAGATAGGTGACATATCTTGTTAAATTTGAGGTGTACAGTGTAACCATTCAATGCATGTACATATTGTGAAATGATTGGAATGATAAGGTAAGTTATCTCATATAATTACCATTTTGTTGCTATTGAGGTAACAACATTTAAAATTACTCTTTTTGAGACTTTCACGTACATAATACAGTATTGATAAGTGTAATCACCCTGCTGTACATTAGATCCCAAGAACTTATTCCTATTCCCTACAGAAATTTTCTAAATTGTCCTTTATCCTTTATTCAATAAAGTATGGAAAAGTTTTCATAATCTGTGTCTGAAAATTCCAGTTTGAGGCTTGTGGGTCTGCCCCTCTTCCATTCCTCCAAGTTCTTGTTATGGTGAGTGTATTAGGGCTTTCCAGGAAAGCAGATCAATAGTACATACAGAGATGCATATATAACTATAAAAGATTTGACTCATACTAATTACTGTAAAATCCCACAAAGTTGCACTATCTACTGTCTGTAAACTGAAGAACTAGGAAAACCTATTGTATAATTCAGTCCAAGTTCAAAAACTGAGGACCAACAACTTTAATATATGAAAGAGATAAGATGGACCTCCCAGCTCCAGAAAAGAGAACAAAAATTTGCCTTTCCTTTGCCTTTTTGCTCTATTGGTCCCTTGATGGATTGGATGACCCTTGCTCACATGGGTGAGGACAACCTTGTTTATTCAATCTACCGATTCAAATGCTAATCTTTTCTAGAGACACCCTTACAGAAAGAGGAAGAAATAAAGTTTATCTGCTATCTGGGCATCCCATAGTCCAGTCAAGTTGACATATGAAAGTAAACATCGTAGTAAAAGTTTTTATTTTCATTTTCCTTGGGAAAATCATTTATGAGAATTTAATAAGGATATGATAAAGTACATATCTTCAAAAGAATCAGTATTGCTTCTTCCTCTGACCTCAGGGCATTACTGTTCTGGAATAATGATAAACTCACAGAGGTTTGGGAACCATACCTATAATGCAAATTTGGATTGTAAATCCTTGTAGAGATGAATTTCTGGTTATAGATTTGTTTGTTGTCCTTTGCTCAAATGACTGTCATTATATTTCCCTAGAGTCAGGAGTTTGGACAGATTAACTTCCAGATCACCCTTACTTGAGACTGTGAAGCTCTGGGGTCTCATCATTTCCTGGAAGGATCTTCTGCTAGACTCCTACCTTGCATGCTGCTGCTTTGCCTGCTGTCCCATGTACCTTTTTGGGTCCTGCAAACTGACACTCATGTAGGGTAGATATGAAAGATAGCTCTCAGGCGCTGTGGCTTCAGCTTTTTCAGTTCCCACCTTCACTTAGATATTATTCTAATTGTCCCTTGCTGTTCAGAACTTTGGTGCTTTTCTTTTTTTAAATATCTTTTTATATTGCACCTTCCATTTTTACTTTTTTTCCCCCCCATTAGGAAGGTAGATCTGAATATCTGGCCCACCTTATTATTTGAAATAAGGACACATTTCAGTTTGAATCTATAGTTAAGTCACAGTACACATGAGCTTTTCTTTTTTTTAAGATTTTATGTATTTATTTGAGAGTGTGTATGAGTGGGGGAGGGGCAAAGGGAGAGAGAATCTCAAGTAGACTCTGTGCTGAGCTCAGAGCTGGTCTCACAGTGCTCCATCTCATGACCCTGACATTATGACTTGAGCTGAATGAAATCAGGAGTCAGATGCTTAAACCAACTGAGCCACCCAGGTGCCCCCATAGTACACTTCAGTTTTATAGTGGAACTTTCTTTGCTCAACAATAGATCCTAAACCCTTCACCTGTCTTTACTAGCATAGTTTTTCAAAGCCACAAACTGTGAATTCAGTGTGTCATGGCCACTACCCTCCTCTACCCTCCTCTTCCTCCTACTAGTCAAAAATTCCCTCTTTGCCAATGTTCAGTTCTAGAGCCTATAATTTGTGGAACCAAGATGATGGGTGGTGAGGAGTAAGACTGGAAGGCTTTGGAACATGGTTGAGTGATTGATATTGGAAAGGGCTCAGACTGGCAATAGGAAAAAAAAAAAAAAAACGGAACCTAAGAAAGAATCAGTGAAAAGATGGTCTTGGGGTCATGTTAAAAATGTGGAGGAAGGATGGTGAGTGGCTTCTCAGGGAGCTAACCTGTTCATGAAGTAGTAAGAATAAGAGATACAGAAAGATAGTTTTAGGAAGTTTTACTGTGCTTAAGAACGAAGGAGCTCTTAACAAAGATTTGAGAGCTAGCAGAAGAGATTGAGATTGGTTTTCTAATAATTTTTTAGATTTCAGAATGACACTTCTTTGAATGAGTCTCTCCATGGATACTGTGTTTTAAAAACTGCCTAACTTTATTTTGATTATACTATATGCTTCATATCTTCACTTTTTTAAAAGATTTTATTTATTTAGTCATGATAGATATAGAAAGAGAGGGGGGGTGCAGAGACACAGGCGGAAGGAGAAGCAGGCTCCATGCTGGGAGCCCGACGTGGGACTCGATCCCAGGGCTCCAGGATCACGCCCTGTGCCAAAGGCAGGCACTAAACCGCTGAGCCACCCAGGGATCCCCCATATCTTCACTTTTAATCAATGGCTAATGCTGTTTAAAATTTAGATGTCATGATTTATCTAATAATTCCAAAATTTGTTGAACACTTAGGATGTTTCTAATTGTTAAGTCACTAGAGTGAATATCTTTTTTGTTATATTTCTAGCATATCCCTTCTTTTGTCAAATCTTAACTTTTTCTTTTTTTGCCATATTGCTCCAGATCTTTTGTTTTTAAGAAAATTTAGGGGCACCTGGGTAGCTCAGTGGTTGAATGTCTGCCTTTGGCTCAGGTCATGATCCTGGGGTCCTGGGATCGAGTCCAACATCAAGCTCCCCACAGAGAGTCTGCTTCTCCCTCTGCCTGTGTCTCTGCCTCTCTCTGTGTCTCTCATGAATAAATAAAATTTTTTAAAAATTTAAAAACAGCACAACAATAAAAAGTTTAAAGATATGGTAGAAAGCCCTTTTTTAAAAAAATTTTGTTTATTTATTCATGAAAGACAGAGAGAGAGAGGCAGAGACACAGGCAGAGGGAGAAGCAGGCTCCATGCAGGGAGCCCGACATGGGACTCAATCCTGGGTCTCCAGGATCACGCCCTGAGCTGAAGGCAGGCACTAAACCGCTGAGCTACCCAGGGATCCCCAGAAAGAAATATTAAAATTATTTAATATTTTAAATAAAATATTGCAAGCCTCCTCCAGGAAGTAACCCATAGTGTGAATTTGGTGTTCTTCCTGGACTGACTTTATGCTTCTATAGATGTATGTATAAAAAGGCAGTATGTAATATTATTTAGCATTTAAAACTTTTCCTAAATGTCATCACACTGTGTATACAACTTTTTTGTGTGCTTGTATCATGTAATTTAATTTAAATCATATTGTTGAAAGTCAGTTTGACACATGTAACTCTGATTCATTTATTTTAATTATTTATTATATTTATTACATTTCACTTATCATTTCAAGATGTTGGTAGTGAGGAGGAGGTTTTCAGGGAACCAAGTCTGTAATATTACCAGCCCTAGAAGTCCTCATTTTCACATACAGTTTTTAACTTCTTTTGCATTATGTCCTTCAGGAAGAAAAACCAAAAAAAAACAAAAATCAACAACAATAAAACAAAAAACAAAACTCCATGAGCAAAGATTATGAGATAAACACTTTTATGTGCAGGGCCACAATTTACATTGTGGTGATGTGCTCACCAAGATCCTACTGGTAGATACTAACATTATCATTGCTTCCCAGAACAGCTATAAAAATAAATCAGATTCACTACGAACACATTAGCATATGTGATTATCATTTGAAGATGTTTCCTAATTTAGTGGATATAAATGGTACTTCAAATTTGCTTTAATTTGTACTTTTTTAAGTTTGCAGTAGAGAGACTTTTCTCCCCCCAGATAATTACTTGCATTTGCTTTCTTGTAAACTGGCATTTAAAAAATTTTGAGGGATCTGTATATTGGCTCAGCTTTTTGTGACCTCTCAAGGAAATGGCTACTTCAGTTGGACTTGAATATTTTTCAATGCCAAATGCACTTTTAATCCATACTCGGGGACTTGGTGAGAGGAGGCAAGAATAACTTCTTCAAGATCAAAGAGAGGTGGATGCTTTACATGGAAAGGCACCCTACGTTGTCACTGTTGTTGACCTAAAGTCAAGACAAGCCCAGTGGGTAACATTGATTGCAGATTTAATTCATTTTAACAAAATCCATAGAGAATCAGTCTTGTACAAAGAACTGTCCTAAGGCAATGGGGAGATAAAGAGCTTATACTCTCTCATATGTGGCAGAAGAAAGAGAAGAATTACTTAAATAAAAGACAGAAGTGTCTTTCTTTCTCTTTCTTTCTCTCTCTCTCTCTCTCTCTTTTCTTTTCTGGTTCCTTTTCCAGCCACAAAGGACAGAAAGAAGTTAGAAAAAGAAAGAGAGAAGGCCACCTATCTGCTCTCAGGAAGCTGGCTGCCTCCCCAACACCAGTGAGGGAGGGAATTCCTCCTTGGTGGTAATGGGGGGTCCAAGGTTTTCCTGACCTTCAGACCCATGCTCAGTACTAGGGCTGCCCTTCCACAGAACTCCCAGTTTGGGGGCCTTCCTGGAAGCTTTTTACCCATTCAGTAGGGTGTCCCTGTGACCTGACAGTGATGGTAACACAGAAACACTCTATCTGCCAGCTTGTGGATTGAGCACGGCTTATCTCTTCTACCTCAGGCTTCTGCCCTGAACCCTGGATTTCCTTGCTTAGTGATGGTTCCTCTTAGTGCCAGCTTGGCCTTCAACTTGGGTTTAATGTTTTATCTATGCTTTCTCTGCCATCATCACAGATAGTTTATAGAGATGAATATACTCATGTACATATTGCTAAATAATACAAAAAGCTTCTTTATAATCCTCATGTACAACAATAATAGGATTTCTAATTCTCAAACAGACATGGACTCATTAGAAAATGCAAGTTGTAATAGGGGAGAACTCTAAGGAATTCTCTAACCTCTCCCTACTACAAATTATTATGAAATAGCCTACAACCCTCCATCTCCTTTGGGCAAGACACAGGGAGACTTGTATTCCAGCTGTGAACCAAGCAAGCCCTTAACAAGAGATGTGACAACCAAAACAGAGGTACTATTATCTCCACTTACTCATTCTCCATCTCTATCTGCCATGCACATATGAATAAGAATTAAGATAAAATACATTTTTCATTTAAGTGGAGCTCACCATTCAAATTTGACTCAAGAGTAAGATGGAGAATTTTATAACCATTCTTCAAGTTAACAGACACTACTAATGCATGCAATATATTTGTCATAGTCTTACTGAAGTATGAAAACATAGTTGAAACAGCTTTTAAATAAAAAAAAATTATGACCTACAGCAGAGAGCAATTATAAAGAAATTTTTCAACATTCAAGCCAAGTAATGGACCGCCCTCACTGGCCTTAACTCCAATGTTTAGATAGATGCCAAGTACAGCACATACTCTTCTGAATTTCCTTTACTTCAACTTTCATTATGTTTATTACAAAAATGCAATGCCAAATTGGCCTCCATAGCTATTGGCCCTGCAATGTAAAGAGTTTGTATAGTTCCTAAGATAGTGTAAATTATTTGCCATAAATTTTCCAAACTATCTTGGGTGGGGGGGCAGTTTCATTTTCCATACATTTTAAAATTAAGACTTTTTTTTTTTTTTAAAAAAAAAAGGTTCTTCAGTTGGTAAGTTATCATATTTACTTAGGATTGGTACTAGAATTTCATCTCTTGAGTTTCAGCTCAGTCAGGACCAATTCTCTGAGGTCCTCCTTCTATGTCATTATTTGGGATAATGTTTCCATGCGCTGTTCTTGCTTTCCAGCAGACATATCAGGACAGTACCTCTGTCAAGCCTGCTGAGCTTCTCAGGACAACACTTCATGACTGGCGGTCAGAAGACTAGGTTCTTGTCCCAGATATGCAATTTACTGAGATTAGGCCCACGTTAACCAGTTAGCCAATATAGCTTCAGTTTCCTGCACCTGAAAATGTAGATAAAAACACCCACCTTGCACACACCCCCAAGATGAGTGGGGATCAAATAAGATCACATGAAAGCTCTTTGTATACACCATTAAATATATTTTTAAATCCCAATCTTCAGGGAAGCCAGGTATAGCACAGTGTAGAGAAAAAGACTGGTTAGCATTCTTTCAGTTACAAGTGCCAAGAATACAACTCCAGCTGTTTTAAGATTAATAAAAATATACTGGCTCAATATCCAAAAATCAATTGTATTCCCATATAGTTGTAATGAACTATTTGAAAATAAAATTAAGGAAATAATTCCATTCACAATAGCATCAGTAAGAATAAAAATATTTAGGAAATGTTTTTTTTTGTAAAGACATTATTTGAGAGAGAGAGAGAGAGAGAGCATGTACACGTGTGTAAATGAGTTGGGGGAGGGACAAAGGGAGAAGGAAAGAGAGAATCTCAAGCAGATTTGTCAATGAGTGCAGAGCTCTGACATGGGCTCTATCTCATGACCCTGAGATCATGACCTGAGCCAGAATCAAGAGTTGGACATTCAATCGATTGAGCCATGCTGGTGCCCAAATACTTAGAAATAAATTTAACAAAAGAAATGCAAAACTTATACTCTGCAAACTAGAATCCTAACTGATGTCTTTATGGGAAATGATGACTGATTCCAAAATTTATATGGATTGCAAGTGACCCCAAAAAACTAAAACAATCTTGAAAAATAATTCAAAAATAAGAGGAATCACACTTCCCAGTTTCAAAAATTACTACAAATCAACAGTAAATCAAGATACCATGGTACTGGAACAAAGACAGATTAATGGAATAAAATTGAGAGTTCACAAATAAATACATATGTTTATGGTAAACTGCTTTTCAACAAGGCTGTCAAGGCTATTCAATGGGGGAAAGGATAGAGCTGGGACAACTGGATAGTCACATGCAACAGAATAAAACTGAACTCTTAGCTTACAACATATACAAAAGTTAACTCAGATGGATCAAATATCAAAGCTAAAACTATAAAGCTATTAGAGGAAATTACAGTGGTAAATCTGACTTCAGATTTGGCAACATATTTTCTTTTAAGTAGGTTCCATGTCTAATGTGGGGGTTGAACTCATGACCCTGAGTTCAAGAGTTGCATTCTTCAATTTGACAAGCACAAGCAACAAATGGGGTGCCTGGGTGGCTCAGTTGTTGTATTCAACTCTTCTTGTTTTTTAAAAGATTTTATTTATTTATTCATGAAAGACACAGAGAGAGGCAGAGACATAGGCAGAGGGAGAGGCAGGCTCCCTGCAGGGCACCTGATATGGGACTCCATCCTCCAACCCCCAGGATCACGACCTGAGCCAAAGGCAGATGCTCAACTACTGAGCCACCCAGGTGCCCTGTGTCCAACCCCTGATTTTGGCTCAAGTCATGATCTCAAGATTGTGAGATTGCTCCCTGCACTGGGCTCTACATGTAGGTTCCATGCTCAGCATGGAGTCTACTTGAGACGCTTTTTCCCTTTGTCCCTCCCCCTGCTCATGTGTTCTTGTTCTCTCTAAACAAATAAATAAAAAAAATTTTTTTTAAAAAAAAAGCACAAGCAACAAAATGAAAAGAAAAAGGTAATTTGTGCCTCATTAAAATTAAAAACTTTTTAAATCAAATGACACTACCAAAAAAGTGAAAAGACATCTCATGGAATGGGGGAAAGTAGTTATAAATCATGTATGTGATAAGGGACAGTAACTAGCATACATAAACCCTCTTGTAACTCAATAATAAAAAGACAAATATCCCAATTAAAAATGGGCAGAAGTTCTGAAGCGATGTTTTTCTAAGAAAAACACTTTTTTAAAAAGATTCTCCAATAAGTTTATTTAGCAAACTTTCTTTATTTTACGTTTTATTGGATTATACTGTTATAAAGAGAAAAATGTATACGATTTTGAATCACTGAACCATTTATCATTTTAATAGGAGTTCAGATACACTTTATTTCTAATTAACCTTCAAATTGCAGCAGCTCATGAATTTAGTATAAGTATTCCTGCCATTCCATCCCACTCTGTCACTGAGTCAAAGAGTTCATGATATATATACAAAACACACACCTAAAGAGACACAAGCCTTTGTAAAGTAAACACATTTTTTTATAATGTAAATAACTATTCCTTTTTGGAACTTTCTATATCCAGTTCATGTCTTTTCTGAAATTGGGATATTCACATTTTAATTAGACATAATGTTTATAAAGCAAAGCATTTATCTCTTTGAAAACTCAAGTAATTCTTGACAGCAATATTTTTCTTACTGATCTGAAAAGAACAGAGAGTGGAAGGCCAAAGAGGAAAAGTCACTTCAAATGATCAGAACAGAAGAAGACTGAAAAATAATATGTTTAACGTAGGGAGAAAAAATTTAAGTGTAGATTCCATAGAAAATATTGATATTCAAAGGAAGAGCTTTGGACCCATTGCCAAAAACAGATTTTTCTCAGTTAATGAAAACCAAGACATTGTCTTTGAAGTAAGAATGAAAGGGTTGTACAATTTAATTTCTATATAAATGACCGTTTGAATACACAAAGTATCAAATATAAACAGTAGTGTAGAAGAAAATAAATTGGCAGAAATAATTACTCAACCAGTAGCAATAATTAAGACTACCATTTAAAAGATCTTCTATACATAAAAAATGAAAAAATATTGTTATAGAATTTTACAGCACACAACTTAATTCAATCCTAATTCATTACTATTATACTTCTTTCTTCTTCAGTATTAGTGGGCCCACATTATCTCCTGTCAATTCATTGTGTTTATTATGTGAACCATCACAGGCAGGAAATGTCTTAGAACGCCAACACCTACAGCTCCTCCTTGGAGCTGGAAGATTTCACATGAAGTTGTACAAAAACAGACAATGATGGATGGATGGATGGATGGATATATGGATGGATGGATGACCAAGATTTTTGGCCCCTAGCTAGATTCCCTTCCTGCCACCTGGTAGTTACAGGGACAGCTGCTGATACCCTGCTTTTCACTAAATGGTACGCAGGGAGTGGGGGATGGTGGCAGAGGGTACACTGAGGGCTGGAGGGGGACAACAGCCACTGGGTGAGCCGTTAATGGTTTATACTATTGTTTACTCTTCTGTGATTAAAAGTGCTTCAACCCTCAAAAAAAAAAAAAAAAGGCCAATAAGCACATGAAATGATGCTTGACAACATTATTCATTAGAGAAAGGCAAAACAGAACCACAATGAGATATCACTTCATACCCACTAGGATGGCTAGAGTAAAAAAGTCAGATAATAACAAATGGTAAAGGAAAAATCAGAACCCTCATACACTGCTGGTGGGAATGTAAGATAGTGTAGTCACTTTGGAAAATAGTCTGGCAGTTCCTCAAACAATTAAACATACAGTTAGTGTATGCCTCAGCAGTCCTATTCTAAGGTATATATTCAAGAGTAATGAAAACCTATGTCTACCCAAAAGCTTGTACATGTATGATTATAGCAGCATTACTGACAATAGACAAAAAAGGAGGAACAATCCAAATGCCAATCAACTTATTAGTGGGTTAACAAAATGTGGTTTATCTGTACAATGGAAGATTATTTGTCCATAGAAAGGAATGAAGTACTGATATGCAATACAACATGGATGAACCCTGAAAATATTATGCTAAGGAAAGAACTTGGACACAAAATATTATATATTATATGATCCCATTCATAGGAAATATCCAAAATAGGCAATTCTACAGAGATAGAAAGAGGATTCATGGTTGCTTCACCATTAGCATTGGTACCTAGGGTCCATTCTAGTCCCCTAGGACAATGAGGGCTAAGGGCTTCACATCTGTGTCTCCCTCTGTCTTCCCCAGTGATCTGGCCTGCCATGCCAAGAGAGGTTTGCTGACTTGTCTTTGGCCACAGGAAACCTCTGCCTCACTCAAGCCTGGCATGCAGCTTCCCTGTCTTGTGGCCTTGCACTGTAGGCTAGTTGCCACTTGCCCTTACTGTGCCCCTTTTCCTTGATGAGAGCTCATAATTTCCTTCTCTTCCTCTCTCATGTTGATGGAGCTGACCCATTCCTGGCTTTGGGGTTGATCACATGCCTCTAGCCTGGCTAGTCAAAGTGATTGGTACAAAACCAACATGGTCCCAGATAGGCCAATGGTAGACATCCAGCTGCAGGTATTGCTGGGCCTTTTGGGAGACAAGTGTGTTTTTGGTCTGAATTTGCTAAAGTGATTGTTATGGACTGACCGTCTGTGTCTCCCTCCAAATTCGTATGTTGAAGTCCTAGCTCCTAATATGAACTTGGGTATCACCCGATGCCCTCATTTGAAAAAAAAATTTTTTTCCATGAAAGGAGCCCTCCCCATAGCTCATTTGAAAAAAAAAATTAAAAACTAGTCTATAAAGGCAGATATAAGGCAACTTGATATGAGGATCAAAATGGATTTCGCATCGGGGTGCCTGGCTGGGTCAGTCAGTGGAGCATACAACTCTTAATCTTTGGGGTTGTGAATCTGAGTCCCACATTGGGTGTAGATATTAGAAATGAAATCTTTAAAAATATAGATTTCACAGAACTAGATGGGGAAGAAAATCCATTTGCTGTCATAATCTCCCTCAGCCTCACTTTATGTATTATCAGTAATGATGATTATGATGATAGATATATTAATTGGTTGGAAGAATCTTTTCACACTGTAAAAGTGTCTCAAATCATCACAATATATACCTTAAATATCTTGTAATTTTAGTTGTCAATTATATCTCAATAAAGCTGAAATTAAGAAAATAATCTCCTAGAACTGTTTTCAAGTTTCAATATGAAAATGCAGCACCATTTGTCAATGCAGAGATCAGAAGTGACACACACCACAGTCACATAAATCAGGTGAGTCATACCGATGTGAGAGGTTCCTGGACCTGAAACAAGGAACTTTCTCTGGAGTTTGACATCTCAAGAGAGAGGGAATTAAGTAGCAAACTCTCACCTCCTGTAGGAGTTCTCATTAGTGCAAAGCTCTGGAGTCCATCACGTCACCGTATGAACCGTGGCTACATCTGTTTTAGACCCTGGGCCACTGGGAACCTCAATCTTGCCTTCTGTAAAATGAGACTAGTCCTAGCCAAGCTGGAATATTCTAAGATTCGATAATAATAATGTAAAATACCTGGCACCTAGTGTATTCAATTCCTCTAGGTCTTACCCCTTCCCTTTCCCTCATTTTCATGGCAAGAATAGCCCTGGGGCCTCCGGCAAGAATTCTACCCCAAATTATTTCCCCGGTAGGGGTTTGGTTACTCGAAATCGGACGTCACTAAATTCCTCTGCCGGGGTCCATGCCACCCTGAGAAAAGCTGGACACTTTTTCTAACCTTAGGGATGCAAAAATGTGCTAAAAGGAGAAGAAACTCTCCTTCTCCTCGGTCAGTTCACGAGGGCAGGACCGGGTCTTGCATCCTGAAAAAGGGAACAGAAGGCTCTGTTCGAGTCCCCGAAGTGGCCGGGCCCCGAGCCAAGAGGGGGAGCCCCGCCCCGCCCCCCCGCGGGCCCCGCAGCCGCGCATCTCCCCGGCCCGCGCCCCCGGATACAACTCGAGTCGGAATAAGGAAGAAAGTCTGTTTTTAAAAGTAGGAAACATCTTCAGGTCACATTCTTCTCTTCAAAACAGATAGATAAAATAGATCAAAGGGTGAAACTTGAGAAATGTCAAACCAGGCAGAAGGGAACGGCGAGGCCGGGACTGCAGGTGCAGCGGCCGCCGGAGGCCGCGGGGAAGGAGGCGGAGGGCGGAGGCCGAGGCGGAGGCGGAGCCCGAGCCCGCCCTGCAGGCCCCCCTCGCGCCGGCCGCGCCGCACCGGGGATCCCCGCTCTCCGCCGCGCACCGCGAGGGTCGCCAGGCCGGAGTCACCCGTCCCGGAAAAGGACCGCGCAGCAGACCCGAGGTTTCGCGACAAATGAGCAGTTGTCCCCATCGCGGCCTTCCGGGCGCAGAGTTTTCTCAAAACAGCGGACACCTGCGAGGCCGAAAGGCTCCCTCAGCCTCAAAGAACAAAAACCACCAGGAGCGTTTAAAGGGCATTTAGGTAACAGCCGGGGCCTGAGCTCGGCGGAGCGGGCGACTAATCCCTTAAGCAAACACTTAGGCACCTGGCTAAGCCCCGGCTCCCTTTCCTCCGGGCTCGCACTGGGTTCCTGCACCCCCCCTCCCCACCCCCTTCCTCCCTCTCCCCACCCCTTCTTCTTCCTCCTCCCCATTGTCTCTCTCCCCACCCCCCTTTCTCCCCCCCTCCCCCTCCTTCCTCCTCCTCCCCCCTTCCTTCCCCTCCCCCCTTCCTTCCCCTCCCCCCTTCTCCCTCTCCCCACTTCCTTCCTCCTCCTCCTCTCCCAACCCTTCCTTCCTCCTCCTGCCCCCTCCCTCCCTCCCTCTCCCCACCCCCTCCCTCCCTCCCTCCCTCTCCCCACCCCCTTCCTCCTCCTCACCCCCCTTCCTCCCTCTCCCCACCGCCTCTTCCTTCTCCTCCTACCCCCTCCTCCCCCATCCCCTTCTTCCTCCTCCCCACCCCTCTTTCTTCTCCGCCCTGGGAGGGGCCTTTGAAAGACGACTTCAGAGAGGACACCTGCCCCCCTCCTCTGCCCACCAGCTGCTCTCCCCGCTCCCTCCCCAGCTTCTGTCTCCCGGATCCCTCCCCCGCTCAGTCAGTTCTTCTCCCCACTTCTGGTTCCACCCGCTCTCCCCATCCCTCCCCAGCCCCCCCCACAGCCTCCACCTCCCCTCGACCACTCTCCACCTCCTTGCTGCCGACCACTGGCTCCCCTGCAGATTCTCTTTTTCTTCCAGCGCCCAGGCTCTTCCACCTGGTCTAGGCCAATCACCCCCGAGGCTGAGGCTGCGCAGCAAGAGTCTCAAGGTTCCGCTCACCTCTCCGAGGCTCAGCCTCTGAAATACTACGTGGCCTGGCCCATCTGGGCTTCAGTGTTAGGACCCCCTTAAGGGCTGGGTTCTTGGGCATGTGCTTTCTTCACCAGGTGATGGTTTCCAGGCTTCCTGGTCTCATGTCACACTGTACCTAATTTTTCTCTGAGGTGGAAGTAAGGGTCCTTGGCAAGGACATCGCTTAAGATCTGGAAGCCTGTTCTGTTATGTAAAAGGGGGATAACAATAGAAACTAGCTTATTGGAGATTTGGGGATTAAGTGAGATGACACATGGAAAATTTGCCAACTATTACTGTGAGGTCCTTCATGATAGGCACCCATACCCATTGGTTTCTTTGCATTCAGCTCAAACTTGGCAGACAGAAAAGGTATCGATGTGTAATTTTAAATTCAGTAATAGCCAATAGTGGTGACCTTTTATTCCAGCAAATGTTTTTCTAGAGCATTTCCAAAAAAAAAAAAACAAAAAACAAAAAACAAAACAAAAAACCTGCTTCACTTTTCTTGGATTTTGGCTTGCTTCCCAATTAGTTTATTTACTACCACAGATGGCTGTGAATTCCTCTAGGACAGGGGCCATGTCCTCCTATTCCTTTTTATGACCCTGGAACGGTACTTGGGATGGAGTAATTCAAATATTTGTAATATTAATTATTTGTCTTTATTTTTTTTAATTAATTATTTGTCTTTAGAGGTCACTTATAGTCAGAAATGGTCCAATAGTCTAGGAGAGGAGATACAAAAGGGAGTATGAGAGGACCCCATCATACTGCCAGTGACTAGGCCCATTGCCCCGCCATTCTGTGTGCATTTTCTTAACCAGAACCAGCAAGGAGGTGATCCATTAATACATTTTGGACAAGTGATCGACATACCTAGTAGAAAGTCAGACCCTGTTTTTAAGCAAGTTGATTCTATTCATTTGCCCCATAAATATTTACTGACAACCTAGGAAGTGCCAGGCACTAGCTAAGTATTAGGGAGACAACCACAAATAAGTATTCACTGAATCAATAACTACTTATTAAATGATTCTTTCTTCACAAAAATAAATGACCCTTTCTTCAAATAATGATATCCTAATGATTAGCATGAAGGAAACACATTAACAAACAGAAACAGTAGTGATTTTAAGTTTGGCCTCAAGAACTCAAGCACACATGAAACATTTTACAGCAGACAAATCATATTAGTGTGTGGTTGTTAAAACTGGAGAGCCCTAATCTATGTCACCAGTTCATGAAGCTGCATTCACAAAAGGCTCCATGCCTTAATTTCGTGTATCCACTTCCCTGTCATCATCAGGCAGGCTTCCCCTTTAAATAATTGATTTTTTTCATTGCTTCATTCATTTAAAAATCCTGTATTGAAACCCACTATCCCCAACTAAGATAAGGGACTGGAGATATGAAAGTATTAAGGAAATTACTCAATCTAATTGGGAAATCGAATAACAATGGGACAGCCTCAGAGAACAAGTAGGAGGGCTATAGAAGGAATCTGACAATGGGTAAAGCAGGAAACCAAGCAGGTTTGGGAAAAGGTGTGTGTAGGGGATGAGATATTCAAATAGGAATTAAACATAAAATACTGGGATCTGGAAGTTGTGACAATTAGCTATGGAACCAACGAAATAAGGTACCAATAAAATCATTGGGACCAGAACCTTCTTGGGAGACAGTACTTAAATTATGTTCATTTCTTTCCATGGTTACTGTTTGAGCTTTCTATTTCTTACTGTGTCGATTTTAATAATCCTTCATTAAATTTCAATCCCTATGCATTGAATTTTGAATTTTGAATTTTTTTAGCGATTAAGTAGAGCATGCTTGTATAATTTCAAAATCTATATATTTCATATATTCCTTTCCTTTTTTTACATTTTTTCTCATTTCTTGATTGGATTTCTATTTCCTACAAGAGACACACTATTTGAATGCATTCCTCACTTCCATTAATTTTCTGTTGTTATGGCTGAAGAAACAAATGTGGAGATGCAATGCTCTGTGTTTTAATTCCCCCCTCCCATTAGAAGTAACCTATATCACAGGGAATTTTTTTTCATAATGCTATAAAAGTACACCATAAGGTATTGACCTATGGAGATACTCATTCATTTCCAAAAGATACCACTATCTTGCACACAGCAAGGAAGGAAGTGTAGATAAAGGAAAAGTCATGTTCATACCTCCAACAGGCTTAAGTAATTCCAAACGTCAAAGTAACTCTTCTATTTGTAAAACCATGGCACAAAATTAGCTCCTTGGCAGAAAGCTGCGCACCAAGCTCAGGTTGCACGGAGAGCTGACATGTTCTGTTGGATGAACCTGTACTAGAATAACTGAGAAACAAGAGCTATCTCTTGGACTCTGGGGCTCAAAGTCAACAGCCCCAAGATCAAGGGTTGCATGCTCTACTAACTGAGCCAGCCAGGTGCTCTTGAACTTTTAAAAAGTGACCTGGAAGAAAGTCATCGGTATAGCTCCATGAAAGGGATATGATTTTCTGTTTACTACAGGAGGCCATGTTTCTTCAGAGAAGTTCAGGAGGATAAAAGTACTGGAAGGCGCCCCTGGGAGAGGAAATGGAAATACAGAGACTTTCCAGAGGCTGACCCAGTTTCCTGACCTGACTCCACTGCTCACTGTGATCACAGCTCCTCTAAGCCTCACTCCTCAACTCTACCATGAGGATAATCATAGTTCCCACTCCAGAGGGGTGTGGTGAGAGTTAACTAAGGTAAAACATGCAAATAGGTAGCAAATGGGAGTCCTCTTTTCTCCCCCATTTTTCCTGAATTAGGAATAAGACAATACTCAACCCATCAAGGCACCGTGAGTGACTCCATCTTCTCCCTCAACACACAGGATAACCTGTCACTCAATCCCATTGATTTTTTTCCTCCCAAACATCTCAGATTACTGACTCTCTCCCATTTTAGTCTGGGGACTAGTATCTTCCCAAAGAGAAATTAATCCTGTACCATGCTTCTTAGATTTGTCGGACTTGGTATTCAAGGATAATAAGGTGGAGCTGTGGAGAATTTAATGCAATATAATAGAGAAGGTTAACCAGATTGCTTTCAATTATTTTAGAAAAAGTATACTCTGCCTGTTTTGGTGAGGGAAGACTCCGCTGTTGCATTTCTAAATGTTTATTGCATTTCTAGATGGTGTAGGAAAAGCAGACACTTCTGTGACCTAGAGCCTACTAGCTGAGGTTTCTGCATTTTCCTGAGGGCCATGAAGACTCATTGTCAAGGAAAGGGAAGAGAAAGAAGAGCTGGTTCTCATTCTAGGGCTGGGGAGATCCTGCTTTGTGGTGTGAGCGGGAGTTCCAGAGAGGTACAACCCTAAGGAGAAAAGACAAAACAGGTGCCAGAAATGGAGTTACCATGGACAAGGAGGTTAGGAATGCTCTGCCAAGTGCCCTCTGAACACACACTTTGAGTTGGGCATGGCTGTGTGACTACTGGGTTGGGTACAAAGTGAGGAGAGAAGAGATACTAAGCATTTAGCTGTAGAGTGTTGGGAACCTAGTAAGGGTAATAGCATGCTAAGTTTGGCCTGTTCAACTGTCCACCTTTGAATCAACTGCTCAGCCAAGTTAGCCCAGATCAGGAGCAGCAGCCAGCCTTGGCAGTGTGAACATCTGAAGCCCTTCCCTCATTTCCTGGGCCACATAAACCCCAGGCTCTAAGGGCAAACCCAAGGGAGAGTATAGTCTCTTCATATGACATATATGGAGTTATTCTTGCTACCAACATATTGCATTTCCACTCCAGTCATTGCCAAAATTGGGCTGTTTCTTTTACAGAAGGCACTGGGCACTCTGCGTGGTGACAGTATACCTGAAGAGTCAAGCCTAAAGAGGTGAACCAGAGAGATGGTAGAGAGACAGGGCTCTAAGGACGCTACTGAGTCTCCGCTTTCACAGCGTCCCTCAACTCAGCTCTCTTCCTGGACTTCCCTTTTTTGTTTGCCTGCTCTGGGTTCTATTCCTGCCACTGACAAACATTTAACTAATAAAAAAGGAAAACTGTGAGGAATTTGGAAGAGAGGTCATTCCTTAACCTCACAGCCAGCATCAGGGGAGATGGAGACATGTATACTGTGTGGAAGAAAGGTAGTGGGGCATGTGTAAAGGACAAAGGCAACCATCAAGAGGGGAGGGTCATCCTGAGAAGCAGTGGAGGTCAAGGGAGGAATTTCACACAGAACAGGGATTTGGCAGTACAGAGGGGTTTAACTCCAATTCTGAATCACACCACTGTTCTTGTGTTTCAATACATAATACACCTGTGCTTTGTTACTATCAATTTTCTGAAAAGAGCCCACGTGTGAAATTTGTCCAGAACACTGAACTCACAGGTGCATCAACAGTAAACAAAGGATTATCGTTACTAATGGGAAAGTTGCAGATTACCTGAAGGATGGAGGGTATACCTCTGAGACTGGTACCATGTAGCTAAGAGTTGCTTATTATGATAAAAAAAAAAAAAAAAAACTTTTAAAATTCAGAGAAAATTTAATTCCCGTCCTCACAATCCACTGCTTCCCAGAGGGAAGTATGGGTGTAAGTAAGAATTTTAGCCATGAAGAGGCCAATCTTTCCCAATTCTCGAATCTTTCTTGGAGCCTAACTTTCCACGCTTCCCCCACCCCCTTTTCCCAAATTATCCCTGTCATCTTTTAAATTTAACTAGTAAAGTTTCTTAGGAACTTGGGAGTCTTCTAGACTTCCATTTTCTAGACTTCTGCAAAAATGTTGTGGGCTTAAAATAAAAATAGCCTGTGGCTTGTGGATCATTCGGATAGCTCCTATAGCTCCCTTTTCAAATTGTGACTACCTCCTTAAAAAATGGCTTAATGGAGGCTAAAGGTATGTATCAAAGGACGAGTAGAATTATCTCTCACAGAAGTAGTTGTTATAGGCCTCTATGTGTACTATATGTAAATCAAGAACACTGCTTGCTTCATTTCAAAACTTTTTTGATCTGTTACTAGAGATATGATACGTAAAACGACCCTGTAAACTGCTTCCTTTTAGACTGGGTAAGTGAACACTTCTAGCACAAGATCTCCATGTTTCTCCCCGCCCCCAACCCCAAAAACTTCAGCAGTTATCTAATGACTGCTAATAAAATTTTTGACCAGGTCTGAGTCATGAGCCTCTACATTTGCGTTTGGTATCCACGGATCACTGATCCTACTCTGTGGATTAAAAAATCTATTTTCCTTTGCACTGTGATCAGAACATCTTGGTAATCCGCATTCATATCTGAGAAGAGTGGAACCAAGGGTATGTGGGGATGAGATATTTGTTTCTGGGGATGAGTTCCTGATTTAGGAGTATAGCAGGCTCGGGTAAACCTGCACATTAGAGGATGACAGATTCAGAGGCCTTCACATTTTCCCTAAAACAATACTTTCTAACTCTTGTCTAACACAAAATTCAACGGTAAATTCAAGAGTAAAAAATGGGCTCAAGTTCTTAATGCTCCCATTTAATAGTCTATTATTTAATTATTTAATGCCTGTCACATGTGAAAGATGTCTCTGACCACTGTCTCCAGATTGCAAAAAGATCAACAAGACCCTTGGTCTTTAGGTATTTGAGTAGTATACAAAAACAAGGATGTCCAGTTGGTTAACCCAGCAACACAGATTCTGTGTATGTACTACTTAAACAGTCCTTTCTGACAAGTGTTTCCCAGGACTTGTACCATCTTGACGCAAACAGTTAAGTGTTAAACTACCACCTCTTTGCCCTGAACCTACATCCTGTTGACACATAGAATTGCATCAGAGGCATTTTTTTTTTCCCCTGGTGAATGAACAAAAAAATACCTGCTGGCTCAAAGGTGAACTGCATTCCTGGCTTGAAAACCGTTGGATGCTCTGATATTAGGAAATGGCACATTCATAGCTGCATTTGAATTCTAACTCCCCAAAAGAGTAACTAGCCTGAATGGATTTTGGAAAATAAGCAAGAAGCAAAGAACATGCAATGGACACTTACATTAGGTTTCAGATCTGTTAAGCCAGCCTGTAGCCAATCTATTTCTAACTGTAACTTGCATTACCTGAGCACACACGCATTGGCAATATGGGTGACTAGTTTGGAAATGGCCAACCTATCCCAGTGCTCTTCGTTATGGATCAGGCAGCAGTGACTGCATAATAAAGATATCCCTGGAGATGAAAGATCTGGGCTCTGAGCCAACATTCTTCACTGATGTGCCACATGACCTCGGGAAATTCCCTACATTGCTTCAAGTTGCTTTCCCAAGACTAAGAGAGAGAGAAAGTAACTGTCCTACATATATTACACACTAACTATAATGTTCAAACAAGAAAGTGAAAATGTTTTATAAAATTATAAATAGGCATAGCCAAAAAATCTTCTAAAGAAAGACAGGGACTATGGATCCATTTTAGTCCAGTTTCTTCATTCCTAAATGCATGATTTGACCCAAAATAAAGAATTTGATAAGTAAAAATTTTTTTTTTTTTTAAAGTCACAATGAGCAGTATCTTACATGGTTCAATCACACTGGTAAATGTCAACAATGATTATTTCAAAGGCTTAGGAATAATGAAGTTTCAAATAATTTTTCTAAGGTATGAATATTAAGATAAAAGCCACTAAAAAGTTCAGATATTGTGAAATAAGTTATATAAATGAGGGTATATCACAAAGATATATTTATAAATATAAATTTATAAAATAGAAGAGTAGACATTTAGATAGTTTTAATGAAGCCACTTCCTTTATTGCAGTAACCTCTGTACAAAGCAGCAACTGCAATACTCAACGTTAAAACATTAGAAAAGCATTTGTGTGACAGTTATAGTACAGTATTATCAAAATATTACATTTTCAAACTTAGTAGATAAACATCCACCAGAGCTCAAATCTTTAAATTATTTCCATAGTCTTTAAAAATATGTCATGTCAGAAAGCATATAAAAAGAATGTAAAAGGAAACCTAAAATACAAATGAAATAATGTAACAAATAAATATTTGATTTAATTAACCATTAATCAGCTTAACACCACCATTCTCTCTAAACCCAATGAATATTTACCTATAGGAATAATGAACTGTCAAATGCCATTGCATATTTATTTCCAAGTTATCACCAATGATTAGAACTGAAAAAAAAATTGGCATTAAAATAATCAAATTCAGCATAAATAAAATAGACTAGAATAGCTTCAACACTAGCTAGCATCTCTAAGAATTGTTGAAATTTATTAGAGTACTACAACAACCTTGCAAATTTTGACCTGGTGTCTAGTGGTAAGTGAAAGTAATGCGTTTTTTTAAAAGTGAAAAGCTTCTTACATTATTTCACAGACAATATTACCCTCCCCCCATTATGCATATTTAGATATATCTTATGTACTTTATACACATATGTATGATGCATGACATTTGGTTCCTGCAGTATAGATCACAATGATGGGTTCCTGAATGGGAAAAACTTAAAAAAAAAAACAAAAAAACAAGTGTACCTGTGCACATTTCAAGATAGCAGCACTTAGTTCATGCCCTATTATCCATTTAAAAAGTTCAAACACGGTATTGTTTACTGAACAATATGACATTTCTACTGTCTTTCCTCCAAAACACTACAAAACCTGCAATAAATGGAACAATGCTGTGAGTTATAATGTAGAAAAAAACCCTGGAAAAACAATTACTTCATTTTAACATTCTGAATTCAAAATTATTATCAGATCTCCACTTTTCTATTCATTTCGTTTATGCTCACGCAGCTAAAATACTGCACTATTGACAACAGTAGTGATTCTATAGATATCTATCAAGATTCATGAAAACCTGCATATATTCTTCACCACTGAAATTTATACCAACAAGCTCACTAAACAGTACTGTATGGGATGTGTTTTCCATTTCTCACTGAATGGTTAACTGTGTGAAGTTACATGCCCTTCAAATGATCACCTTTGTTCTCTGTGAAACCTGTATCTTTCAATCTAATTTTGAACTTATGTTTAATAAAACCAAAAAATGTTAGTCGAATGAATCTTGATCACTTTAAAATGCAAAAACCCAGCAACATAAATGTCATTATATATACACACATGCATCTGTGTATGCATCTACACATACATACACACATACAGATATGTAGACATATATCCCTTGAAATGTTTTTAGGAAATCCTTCCTTGAATAAAAAATGAAAAACTTCACATTAATAATTGTATATAAAGCTTTTAGTAACAGTACGTATGCACTGTCAAAATTGTACTAGTAGACTATGATGTCAAAACAGACTTTCCAAAAGCACAAACTGGCAGTTTTTCTTAAACACAAAAGTTTTAAAGTATTAAGAATGGATTAAATTCAAATGTTCAGAATAATCTGTTCAAACCTGAGTATATTAATTAAGACTAAGTGTACTTGACAATTGAATGAATTAAGCCTAAAAACATTTCACTAAGAAACCAGTGGTCCATTTAACCATTTGATGAAACATTAAATATTTTAATGATTTATAAAGGATGTGTATAGTGGAATTCCACATATTGTTTATTGAAATACTCTATTTAATGACATTGCTTTGTCTAATTTTCCTCAAGAAAAATCTTTTAGTATTTCTTAAAAGTCCCTAAAGATTTGAGGAAAACTATAAATTAGGACAGATGTCTCTTCTCACAGATACAAATGATTTTGAGGACTTTGCCTAAAGAATGTCAACAGGAGATTGTTCAGCATGGTATACAGAAGTACTGAACAAATCTTCAACCTTCCCCAAGACTTCAAATAAGAATACAAATAACAGCCAATTAGAGATTTAAAAAAAAAAAAAAGGTTTATTGGGTCTTTTTCCCCTAGATCTACATTTTATACATCCCATACAAACCAAACCTTGGGGTCACTTTTTGGTTACCATTTTTTTGTTTTGTTTTTGCATTTTTCATTAACTTGCCCTAATTCTCACCTTTAGTATCTAACAAATACCTTTACAAAAGTAATAGAAAACATACAGTACTCAACACTAATTGGTCAATGGAAGAAGAAAAGCAGTGTCCATTGCATTTTAAGGTGGAAGAGACTAGAAACAAAAAGAACAGCTGAAGGCAAAATTTGACATTCTATAAATTTATAAAAGAGGATATATGGATGAAATTTGGTTAATTTCAGAAGGCACCTCAAGGCTAAAGGCTTTTTGTACTCCTTTCATCAATCACAAAATAACACACTTTTATTGCTATTCAAGTAGCAAAGAAAACTTTACTCTCATGAAATTTAGTCCAACAACAAGGAATCATCATCATTCATTAAGATTGAAATACAGAACTGACTAAAACTGAAGTCTCCATACACATGTCAGTGGAGCAACTTCCTTCTGTGCTTTCAAATTAATGAAACAGTGAAAGAAAAGTCACAGTTCGCCATTGTGATGTTAATGTGTCATTGAAGATTTCAGTTACTTCACCAGGCACTCAAGTACCATCTGGAGGGCTTATCCACTGTACTTGGGCATTTAAGAATAGAAGGTAAGGACGCTCTGATGATTCCCACGGACTAAGAGAATTGGTGGTAGGTCCTTTGATAGTGCTTCTAACCATGCCATATAGAGAGCACTAGACACAGCACCTTTCCGTGCAACTGGGAGACTCCTGGTATCCAAAAGAGAAAAGAAATTAGGCAATGCATTTAAGTTGAGAAAAATAAAATGTAATAAAAATTATATATTGAGTCACTAGTAATAGTAACTAAGAAGTACAGTGGTTACACATTATTTTCGAGTGCAGGCAAATTTTAAACATGGGGTAGCAAGGACTATACTCATATCACTATTCCCCTTTTTTCATGTTTGAACAGAAGATTTTTAAAACTTCATAAGAATAGAAATGACTATTTCTATAAACTGCAACATATTTGGTATCTAACATTAAACCTCCCATTCCCTTCTTCAGTTAGGATAGAATTCTTCTAGGAGAAAGGGATGCTTCTACCTGAATTAAGAAAGCAGAAACTACACATGGATAAATGAGATTCAAATATAATTCTATGTATTAATTTTCAATTTTCAACTTCTTTCATCTTTCTGGGCTTTCATTTTTTATTTGTAGATAGTGGTAGTAGTAACCAGCTGCTCCATAGGGTGTTTTTCTCTGGATTTCTGTGTTTTAATGCATTCCATTACAGATATCTGATCATTAGCAGCAAAACTTGAAATTTTCCACTATACTGTTTTTTATTAATCAAAGTAACAATCCTTTGGTATTACTTTATTTCATCTTTTGCCGTATTTTTGGAGGCCTGAGCTGTTTTTACCTATTTAAGGACCCCAGTTCTATGATGGAAAAATTTGGGTTCAAGTAATATCTAACTAATCTGATTTAGTGAATGAAAAACCAAAGAGCACCTATATTCAATGGAGGACAAAATGTCTGTATATAAAGTTTGTGTGTGGAAACTTAGGAGTACAGATTCAGACAGGAACCACTTTATAATTTGACCCCCCCAAGATAAATTTATGGCATTATTTCTGTAAGGATGTTGTCTGGGGTCCAAACTTTAAGATTTTTTAAAAAATTATTTTAAATACAGTCTAGCCCCAACATGGGGTTTGAACTCATGACCCCAAGATCAAGATCAAGAGTTGGATGTTCTAATTGACTGAGCCAGCCATGTGACCTGCACCTCACCCTGGGGTCCAAATTTTAACTTAAGGACCTTATCTTCCATATATGCTTAGTAGCTATGCTGTAGTGTCCTTAAAGCCAAGGAATTTTTAAAAGGTGGGGAAAAAGATCGAGGAAAAATTCCAGAATAAACTATTATGATAAAGAATTACTTAGATTCATATAAGCTTAAGGTTAGAGTTTTTTCTTTCCTCCTATCTTAAATGATTTCTCCATATGCTTAAAGCAAAGTGTACTAACAAAAGTTTATTTTTTCTTCCTTATAACTGCTAAGTCATTACTAGGATTTATATGGGTATGTACTTCGTATGGAAATTGATCCTAATTGCATTGTCATAAAAAAAAGGCATAAGAAAATTTTAGTATAGACAGTACTTACATGACAATGATATTAGCTGTACTTGAATGTTCCTTTAATAATTCATTTAACCTGATCTGTCGATAGGTCTGAAATGAAACAGGACAAAGTCATTCCTGGACCAACTGAAAAGTGGAATCTAGTGTAGTTCATAGAACTATAAGTAAACAAAAAGAAACCAACATAATTTTGGCGTAATAAAAATATTTATTCTTTAATTCACATACAGATCCAATTTAGAGGAAACTGAATTTTGGTTCCTCCCATAACAAGTGACAGTTTTTGATACTTAGGTCTTATTTTTTAAAACATCAGTGGAAGGTTAAGGACCAGAAAGAAAGCAGAAGAGATAGAATACCTTGGTCTTATAAAGTTCAAGCTCATTGTCTGTTATTCGCCATGGTTCATCTTCTTTCATTTTATCTGCAATATCTTGTTCTTTGTCATCTTCATGAAGTCTGTATGGCTCAATCATTTCATCAAAAGCTACAATACTTAAAAAACAAAACAAAACCAGAAAGAATACTGACAACCTCAGTTTGAATTCCTTTACACTAAGATCTTGAATGCTAACTTAGAACTTGAGAAGTTAGAGTTTTCCATCTATTATGCTCACCTCCATACCCTAATTTATAACCACCACTTTGGCAACTTATTTAGAAAACAGCAATCACTAGTTTCTCAAACTGCTAAGAAATTTAGAACTGTATTCACAATAACAGAATTGCAATTTTAATTGCTAACGCTGATGTCTCTGTATTTACCCCCTGCTCCAATGTCCAGCCCGCTCAATGTACATATATTTTCATCATCACAGTAGCTAAAATGATCCTTTGAGCAATACATCAAATTGTGTTGCTCCTTTGCTCAAAGTATTCAAAAGCCTTCCTGGTTCAAGTAGCAGTGAATAAAAAGAGGAGGAGGAGAAGGAGGAGGAGGAAGAGGAGGAGGAGGAGGAGGAGGAGGAGGAGGAGGAGGAGGAGGAGGAGAAGAAAAGGTACTAGAATATTATGAAGAGAGGAGCAGGCAGATCTAGAAGATACAAGAAGATGCAGAACTAATCTCCAGATCCAAAATGACTTAATATGATAAAAGACAGAAAAAGAACAGCAGCAACATTCTAATCCTCTATGAATGTGAAAAATATTTTCCAGTATCAAGTCTCATACAAAGCTCCTGGTGTATATTATTTTATAAAATGAAACAAATCCTTCCCTGATAATAATAACCTTACAAAGTATGCTTTATTATCTATTTAAAATAAATTCTTTATACCAGCTTCATTATTTATTCAACATTTATTTGAAAATAATTAAAGTCATGCCTGGTAGTATAAATATGTTACTCATATAACATCCTCTGTGTATCATTTTCAGGTAGACTATTCCATGAGTATACATTTCTTTGACTCTTGAGAATTCTGAGTGCAACTATTTATTATAGACAAATTCTTAATTCCCCTGTTTTAGTAATAAAGCAAAACAGTAAAAAGACATACATAACATGGAGTGGGATTGTGTGGTGGTAACGAATACAGGCATGAACAGTGGAAATTCAAAGAACCAGGTGGAATTTCTGTGGCATTAGCCTTTTCAGAAATCACTTGCAAAACAGTAATTGAATGAAACTGAAAATGGAAAGCCCTTTAGACTTACTTTGCTATCTGCTATAGGCATGCCAACTATCAGTGCCAGATTAAAAAAAAGTTGACTTCACATGTAACTAACAAGCAGGCAATTAGTTGAAATTGAATGATCTGTTACTGGAATATCTGAGTAGGTCATCCATAAAAGGATCAGAAATCTATAAAGAGTAATTTATCTAACAACTTACTTTTCCTTCTTTGGTTTAGTGTTAATATCTCCTAAAACCATGATATCGGAGAAGTCTATCCGGAACTTACTAAGCAAAGTAGCCATCCTAAAACAAAATTGAATAGCATTGAGATACATGAAAGCTGTAGATAAATATTTTTATTCTATTTCAGGCTGAATCAGTTTACCTGAAAAGCATGATTTATAGGAAAATTCTATCAGGTGCTAAACAAAGTCCATGTGAATTAATTTACATTGTACATTCAACTAAGTAGACATCTCAATTCCCTGAGTAAGAGACTCCTGTTATATTCTTTTACTTTCCTTGAATCTCTCCTTAGTCTCTTTCTTCTAATCTTTCCCTTAATCTCTTCCAATAACGAACGGGTAGAACAAGACATTAATAATAAAAATTGATGTTAACTAGTTTTTAAATTTAATTTATGTCACGAGAAGTGTGAGATATAAACCTTCAGTTACAGAATAAACAAGTCATGAGGATGAAAGGTACAGCACAGGGAAGATTGTCAAGGGTATTTTAATAATGGTGTATGGTGACAGATGGCAGCAACACCTGTGGTGAGCACAGCATAACGTACGGAGATACTGAATCACTATGTTGTATATCTGAAACTAATGTAACTCTGTATGTCAACTCTCCTTCACTAAAAACTTTTTTAGATAAATTATATTGGTTAGTATATGGGTTTCAGCAAGAACTAGTTAATATTTTAATTATTTTTGGATTATTCTTCCATCCATGAAGAATGCCTATCTCAATGTCCAAACAGGACTTTTTAGGGCCAAACTAAAGCTGTAACAGATGGCAAATAAAGTTTACAGAATTTGTGAGGCAGGGACTGGGACAGACATGAAAAAGGAGCCTCAGTAAGCCTTTATTTTTCTGTAAAGAAATACCTTTCTGGAGGCATAGTTGGCAATGAAGCCTTGGTGGCAACAATAGTGAAGTAGAAACATACATATAGGAAAAGCAGTTAGCAAAACAGGATTCTATTTTTAATAAATTGAGTTTTCTAAATTAAGATATGAGAAAAGAGACAAGCTACAGTTTTAACTTTTTATTACTTTTATTTTTTTATTTTTAAAGATTTTATTTATTTTTTCATGCAAGACACACAGAGAGAAAGAGGGGCAGAGACACAGGCAGAGGGAGAAGCAGGCTCCCCCGATGTGGGACTCGATCCCGGGTCTCCAGGATCACGCCTCAGGCTGAAGGCGCTAAACCGCTAAGCCACCAGGGCTGCCCCAGGTTTAACTTTTAAATTATTTCTTGCATATTTCACTATTTGCGATGAATCAACACCTAGTTGAATTCCAGTGTAAATCTGCCATGTGCCTGCTATGTGTCATAGGGCCCACAAAACTCAAATCTAAGACATGAAAATCAACATAAAACAAACCGCAGAACACAGTGAATGGTACCAAATATATTTTACTCAGGAAGGAAGGGTAACAACAAATGGGGAGACAAGGGTAAAAAAAAGAAAAAAATCAGGGAAGGTGTTATGACAGTGATGCTGGACAGAGAAGGGAGCCAAGTGAAGAGCTATTTGTAGTAGAGATGAGGGTAGAGTAGGAAGTATTTCAGACTTTCAAACAAGTCTGAAATCACATGCATGTTTAGGACAGGTGCAGAATTGTAAAATGAAGTTAAGTACAAGTCATAGTTGGTATGGGTATGTAACAAAGCCCTTTATAAATGGTAGAGGGAGCACAGACTTTTTATGATATGTAACAGAGAAGAAATTAAAAGTATTTTGGCAAAGGGATCCTATGATCAGAGATCTAGTTTCCAAACATGAACTCAGGAGCAGCGTGTACAACATATGCTGAAAAGGTAAGAGATAAGACACAGGGTACTTAGTAAAGTGCTGAAGCCAGAACTAGAATGGTGACAGTATAGAGGAAATAAGACAATGGGTGACAAAGACATCCTGTGTTTCTGTTGTCTTCAAATCTACAAAATGTATCTCATATATGAAAATGTAATTTGGGGGCACATCCCCTCTTCTTTTAAAAAAGGTGTTTAACATTTTGATGCTGTAAGTTTTAAATAATGACTTTCTAAAATGTCAAAATTTGAAAAAATAACAGGTATCTACAACTTAAATATGAAAACTAAATTAAAGAACATTTTTTTTTTTAAGTAGAAAATTCAGCTTCAGTATGGAACAGGGCAACATAATTGACATCTTCTGGATTATCTCTTTTTCTATCATATATATAATGTTATACACTATAATAATGAAACATATATTTTATTAAGATAAATGTTCTTCAATTTAAATAGACTTACGCTCTCCGGTCATGGTCTATTCGATTTATTTTCCCACCAATGAATACTCTGATCTTACAGTCTTTCCACTTTTTCTTGGTAGTCAGAAGATAAGGTATCAATAAAGTCAAACCTGAATCATAAAAATACATAAAATTATTTACTAGATGCTAATTTCTCAATTAAAAACTTTTAATTCAATTTAATCTCTAAAAACATGTCCACTACAACTCAATATTACACAAAATTTTTCTTTCCATCCTTCCTTAATAGTTCAGTCACAAAGCCATGAGGTAGGCCTGAACAAAAAGAGCAAAGCCCAAGAAAGTCAGGCTTTGCTTTGTGAAGTGGGGAACTCCTTGCAGAGTCAGGAGATCGATCTGTCACATACAGGAGGAATGAGGAAATGAGAATATTCATTGAACCTAATAGGAGCCAAGTTTCTCACTGAAATGAGAAATACAAGAAGGCAGAACCTGGACTGAGCCAAACAGTGAACTGGAAGTGGTTTTCAGTCTATACCTACATGTATTAACATGTACCTATATGTTTTTGAGATCCATCCACTGAGAGAGTCTGGGAGCAGAGACACACTAATAGCAACAAGCATAGCTAATGCCATGATCATGGTTCCAAAATACTATTCTCCACTAAAAGCAGTCCAGGCTCCTTGGGTAGACAGTGACTCCATGGCTAGGGCAAGCAAAGTACAAATGAACACACCAGTCAGCCTCCAGAGGATCTTGCTGGCCAAATATGGGAACAATATGAACATCTAAACAAATAATGAGAATGACAAATGGTCTCCCAATGAATACAATGGGAATCGATGAGTCTGCAAGGATAGAAATAATAAGACACTTCCTTACAATAAAATGCCAAGTAATAAATGAGGAAGAAATAACAGGACTGGAAAAATCACCATTTGACAACTACAAACACACCACACTAACAGTAACAAAAGGCAGAAATACCAACAGATGCTAAAGATGGTGGTAAAAGTTGCAGTAATGATGGTATATTTACATAATCCCCAAGTACCTTCCCATCCCCTACTACGTGTAACTATACGAGAGGAAACAGTAATTTTTCATTCTAAAAATCTAGTAAAAACCACCTTTCTCAATGGTCAAAGCTAACTTTACCAGTGGTGAGGCAAATCAACATCATATGCCACCTGATGAGATTTAGACAGAAGAATAAGGCAACACTTCTGCGAGATTTCTACCAAAATTACATAACTTGAACTACTTCAAATCTGGTGACATTCTAAAAATGGTAATAGTAAAAGAAAAAGGGTCATGAGTTCAAGGAAGAACTGGGAAAATTCCAAAGTGAAGGACACTGAAGAGATAACAATTAAGGCTGACACCTGATTCTACAATCAATCCTGTTGCTCTGCAGAATGTTGGCAGAACTGGCAAGAGGGTCTATGGGTGAAGCATACATGCCATTTCTCAGTACTTTTCCCACAACTTCAGTATCTGTAAAATTGTTAAAAAGTGCATTTACAACCTTACCTCCATCATCAAAAAGCCACCAGACATCAATAGTATTCTTTCCTTGTTTTTTCTGAAACTGTGTACTAGCTTCAAGAAGCTTTTGGTCAGCTACATTTAAGGGGACAGCAGGGCCTTTAGATTCTAAAGGATTAAGCAGAAAAATCAGATGTAAGGGAGATAAAATATTCAAGTCCTTTTTGCTGAATTCCTATAGTTTCCTAACCTTTGTGTATCTAAATATTTATAATGTAGACAGTTGTGTATGGAGTCCATCATAAGTGTTCAGGTGTTTAAAATTTAAATGTATTTTTAAAAATGGTTATAGATAAATAAATCTTTACAAGAGCTAAACTCATCCAAATTATCTTGCTTAATTTCTAATATTTTGAAGCATTCTGAGTGAAAGAATCATAAATACCCATGGTCATAACTGACTGCTAGATTTTAATTTTTGAGAAGCCATTTTAGGCTAACTGGACAAATTAAGTTTATGCCTCCTCCATAAACATATTTCTTTGTAATCTTATTCCTCAATAATTTAAAGATTAAAAAAAATCTTAAACATAATGTTACCAGTAATATATAAGACAGAAGGAAGTGGAAGACAAATGAATACAATCTAACAATTATCACAGTGAAACCTCCAAGTCTAAAGAAGAACACCCTCATCTTGACCTAACTTGTCCCCTTGGTATGTGATGCCCAAAGCTAAAGCCATATAACCACACATCTTTCTTTGAAGCGCAGAAAGATGGTAGGAACTCCTTAGAAGGACACGACCTGCTGCAGATCTCAAGACCAAATACCAAGGGAGTTCCCATTTATATTCCCAAGAATAAAAAAAAAAAAAAAAAAAATCAGCACTGACTCTATGAGCAAGCAAATGACTATTATGAGACTCCTACACTAAATTCTTAAAAGAAGGAATCCATAGGTGGAAATCTGATCACTTCTGCAGGAGGTGTCATTCACTTCTCATGCTGCCATGATGCACGCAAACATGACGAATGATTTTGCATGATGACATAATATGGCTGCCAAACCACACTGCTCCGTAACTCTCACCTCTATCTCCTTCTCATAAAAGTCATGCACGGGGACATGACTGTGTATCTCCCAAACGCAGCAGGGCTGTGAGAAATATTGTAATTTTTGAAATGAAAAATATATTAGTATCAAAATTAAGGGCTTGGCTGGGTACAACTGATGGTAAAGAATGCAAGTGACACTGGCAAAGAGACCTATTTCAGTGTCTCTGCTCATCATCTAAACCATGCAGTTTAAATAAAAAAAAAAAACAAAAACTAGTATTAACATTCAGGGTTTGAATATTTCGGAAATGCTATGATAATGTAAAACAATTTGTCTTTGATATACTACCTTTCTCTGGGATGATTTAACTTTTTGGGGTTAACTAAAGTTGATCTTTTTCTAATCTGCATTCAACAAATAACTGTAACATCATCTTGCCAAGGAAATAAAAACTAAGGTAAAAAAATAAAATAGCAGAGTTGGAGTTAAAGAGTTAACAATATGAAAAAGGGGATTAAAATAAAATGATGAAAAATGCCTGCCTTTTTTCAACAGTGGTTGAGTTGGAGTCTTGCCATCCTCTTCCTCATCTAGATTATGTTTAAAAAACACAAAATATAAGTTAATTGCCTTTATATTAATAAAATAATGAAAATGTAAATAGAGCACATTTATAAACAAAGCACAGTACAAAGAGACAGTCTGTGAAAAATAATCAAGACTGAAGATAGATATTTTCTACACTGAGTGTGGAGGATTTTTAAAATCAAACATAGTTTTAGACCCCCTTCAAGAGGGCCACTGATTAACATTCCACCCTTAAATTTTATTCCTGTAAAACTGATAAAAACTTTAGTAGGATTTTTAAACTTTTAAATTTTCATACTTGAAATTGGTTGAAAAGTTTCTGAATGGCTTATAGAAGAGAAATATGACATTAAAACCTGACATTGCAGATAATACATAAAGTTTAAACAGTGCCACTGCATCACTGTGCCAATGACTGAAAAGTAATTTTAGAAACATAATGGACATTTGGTATTGGTAAAAATTAATCACTTGAAATAATTGGGAATTTAACTAGAGACAGTCTTTTGGTTTATATAAAATACCAGGTTATACAGGTCTACACAAATTTATATATATACATATATATATAAACATATATAAATACATATATATAAATAAAAATATATATATATATATAAAATATAAGCATATATATTTGTTTATGCAGGTACATATGTATGTATGCCTGTACTGGTCCACTATATTTAAATATTTGTACGTATTTTCTTGGGGTTACCAGTTTTCCTTCCTGGTTTCAGTTTTTTGATTCAGATAAACTTCTAGTAGTTGTCTGATGCACATACAACTCCCTACTTGGACAGGAAAGAGTACACTGCTCTTGAGTCAGTGGCTCCCAGGATTCCAGTATTACCTTTAACTCTTTTTTTTTTTTTCTGGCTGTATGAGCTTGAACTAGTTAACTCCTTACTTTCCTCATTAGAAAAAGGGGTGAACAATAGATACCTACCTCTTAGGATCGTTATGCTTCAAGACTTAAAGCACTTAGCTCAGTGCCTAGCACAAAGTAAGTAATTCAGAGGGTGCTCTTTTTGTCTCCTTGCATTCTGTGTGCCACAATAACCAAGACAGACATACCAAACATCTATGATTATATAATAACTACACAAGAATGTTTATAATATTCTGAAGACTTTTCACATTGTATAAACTTTTCTATAGTTTCTATGCTAATTTTGAAAAAAAAACTGGCTAGAGAGAAAATAAAATAAAATTAATGCTATTTTTGAATACTAATTTCTTATGCCTGTGATGGAACAAGAAACACTTCAATGATTACATTTGATTTTATAGGATTAAATATTATTGTTCCTATAAAGTAGGTATTTGATACTATCTGTCTTTAATGATAGCAAAAATATACGGGCACACTGTGTATTCTTTTCAGAGCTCAAAAAATGTCAAGGAAATCCTGACACTTAAAAAATGACTTGCACTAAGGTATTTAAAGGTATTAAAGGTGTTTACATTTTTATAATAAAAAGGTGAGTAGTTTCCCATTCTGTAAAAATAATGACTTTACAAGATTGTGACATGCAGTAATGAGGTAACGTATGGATAACACCTACTGCAACGTGGGAGGCACAGAGTAGATACTTGATGATTACTACTACTTAGCTTCCCATCATAGTTTTACCTATCAATCCCTAACAGATTCTGTAAAGAAAGGATCTGCTTTAGGAAAAAGAAAATGGCAGTAAAAATAAAAAGGACGAAATGAAAGTATGTGTACCATAAACTAAAAATAAATGCAGGAATATAAGAACAGTTACCAAATCTTTTAAAGAGTTTTGAGATGAAAAAGGAAAAAAATTATAATCAATACAGCAAAGAACTTAAAGGGGAAATAGGTATCAACTAAGGCCTCAACTACCACTACTCTAAGCATACAAGTTAAGAAAGGAAAGAAATAAAAAGCAACAGCAATGCTTCTGCATAATCTGGAAAAGATCAATTTCATAAGACAAGATTTGTCCACAGTAATCAATTTCCGAAAAAGAATGGTTAATTCTTCGATAGGAATCAAAAAAGTATGATATGGTTTGATGATTTACAGTGCAGATTTTTCTTGTTGCGTGCCAGCTGGGGCTAGGACAGATGGAGATACTGGACTGAACAGAGGTAGGAGAGTGAGGGTGGGAGAGTAAGATTTGGAAGTCATCCCTCTTTGCATCTTATAACCATGACATAGATACATGGATGAAATTATCTGGAAGCCTCATGAAATTTGGAAACCTTTGTGTGGCCTAAACCACAAGAGCCACCAGGGGTAATATGTCTGCAATTACAACCAAACAGTTTAGTAACCAAATACCAACAGCTCATTCCTTCAGAAAGACTAAAATTGCATTTGATTTTTTATTACATGATTTTACCTCAAGAACTCCAGGTGCAGTAGAGGTAAAAACTATTCTGAATATCTCAGCACATAAATAAAATCCCTGGTATTTAAATATCTTGACTTATAGTAAAATTAGGTAGATTAATTTTATCAATTTCATTATACTCTATCACGGACTCTCAAATTACCATGTTTCTTTCCAAGTTCAGATTTAACTTATGCTTCCAACTAAATTGTTCAAAGTACAAATAAAAACATACAAGAACATATGAGTATATAACTGTCATGTTTTCTGTTCTATAACCTACTTCAATACCTGAAAAACAACCAGTCATTTTGTAGCCAGCCATTTTACCTAATCAACTAGAAATGAGCAGTACAAATTTGAGAAGGGATTACTTAATAAGACATATTATATAATAAAAACCATTTCTCCCCCAAATTAAACATTACCATGAATAACATCTCGTTTGAATAAAAATTACCTTTGTGTGTAACAGATTTCTCATCCGATGGTTTCGAAGTATCTAAATCTGATTTTTTACTATACTCCATACTTAGTACCACATCCTTGACACCAGGAGATTTCTCTTGTGAGGATAATAATTCTTCTATGGACATGAAAATAACCAAAATATGATCTCAATATTGTTTTAATCATTAATGAAAGCACTACAGTATAATATTAATTAAATGACAATTCACACCAAAGTTTACTATGAAATAATAAGTTTACAATAAATGATTTCTTATGTTAACCTATGTGATCATCTGTTTTGAAAGGACTATTCACTCAAATATCTTGAGTCACAGCCAAGCATCAGATGTTTGAAGCAGGTGCTGGGGAATTCATAAGGAGTGAGATTCAAGGAACATTAAAAATGTGGCAGACCAAAGACTGATATATAAAATGTGAATGAACTCTAACCTCAAAGTCATTTACACGTAAAAATTGTAAAATGTGACTAATGTTCACATACATAATGTTCACATAAGATGACAGACAACACTGAAAAATTATACTCCTGACTATAGAGCTGAAACCAGGAGATAGGCTCATGGTATAAGTATCAGTTCTTCATTTTTATTTTAATTTTTCTTTAACGATTTTATTTGAGAGACAGAGAGCAAGCACAAGTAGGGGGAGGGGCAGAGGGAGAGAATCTTTTAAGCAGGTTCTCCACTGAGTATGGAGCCCAATGTGGGGTTCAATCCCAGGACTTTGAGGTCATGACCTGAGGCGAAGGCAGACACTCCAACTGAGCCACCCAGGCACCCCCATTTCTTCATTTTTAAAGCACTTTTCCCATTTTCTATCTGTTGGGAAGAAGTTAGTGAAAAGTTAACTTCTACCATAAAAATACACATCACAAGGACATATGAAAATGGACCATAATCCTCATCAGTGATTTGTGTGTATGATAAGAAAGAACAAGAGGAACTACATGACCAGAGGTACCAACACTGTGCTAAGAACTTCAAAAACTATGTCTTTACAACAACCCTTATGAAATAACTAAAATTTGGGTTTTCTTTTTTAAGTTTAAGTAGTCTCTACATATAATGTGGGGCTCAAACTCATGACCCCAAGATCAAGCACTGTATACCCTTCAGACTGAGCCAGCCAGGCACCCCAGTGATCATGTTTGAAGAGATGAGGAAACAGAAGCTTGGAAGTCGGCAGATGTGCCCAGGCTACAGGACTATTGTACTAAGAGAAAAAGCTGGGATTTTTCAAAGGAGATCTGACTCCAAAGGCTGAGCTCTTAATCCTGTGCTGAACCAAATTCCTGCCTCCAAATCCTGATGATGAATAAACAAGACCTTCAAAACAATTTTCATAATGATTATAAACACACAAAAATTATTTTCTTAAAGTTCTGATCAATTCAAATCTCAGTAAATTACAGAACTATATATATAATTTACTAGTCAAACTGTGATACTTTTGAGAGTAAAAGGGAACACTACTAATTATGCAGTGTTAACAGGTACCCTAAACCTCAATCACTGGTAGCACAAGAGAACTGAAACAGTGTTTTGCAAGGCCTACTCCAGAGGAAGAAAATGCATTTTCAGCAAGCCATACTTTTGTGTTACATGGATAAAGACCTCAAAGCATTCCTTTCAAAACTGCACAATACCCTTAAAATGGTGGGAGGAGGGGGAGGATTACAACTGTTTAAATACATAAACAGATGACAAAAGTTCATGATGGGCCTCTCAGCTATTTAGGCTTAGCTATTTTTGATGATTTAGTTAATTAATTGATAAGGGTAAAATATTAGGTATGCAATTTTCTTAAGCTTATATTTGTTAAACTACTAGGAAATCATTAGAAGGTAAGGAATTTTCAACAGTTTTTATTAAGGTAGGCAGAAGTAACCAGTATACCTTAATTAGATTTTAAGCTTCATCTAAAAACATTTTTTAAAATGCTTTAAAAATCACATAGTTGGAAGAAGAGATTAGTGAGTGTCAGGGGTTAGTGACAAGGGATAAAGAGTATGGTGGGGGCATAAAGCGGTAGCACAGGGAGATCTTTGTGGAGATGGAACAATTCTGTATCTTGATCATGGTGCTAATTACATGGATCCACCACATATGTGATACATGGCACAGAACTATACACATGTTCATGCATACATGTACACACCAGTGTACGGAAAACTGGTGAGATCTGAATTAGGAAGGTAGATTGTTCCAATTTACCTGTGGTTATGACATAACCGGTGGTTATGACAAAAAATAACAGATACGCAAGATATTACCACTGGGAGAAATGGATGAAGGGTATATGGGACCTGTGATTTCTTTTGTAACTTCTTATGAATCTATAATTATTTAAAAATGGAAAGTTAAAAAAAATGATTCATAATTCATTAGGTCTTATTTCAAGACAGAATAAATGATATCACCAAGTTTAGTTTTTCATTATTAGTGTAATTCTGTGTGAAAAAGTAGGACTTTCACGAACATGAAAATGTCTGATGATTTAGCAGTCATTAACATTTTATCCTCTATTTTATTTATCATCTGTTTTTACAAATTTGGCCAATCTAAAACCATAACTAATGCTTCTTTCTCTTAAATTTATAATTTATTTTTTTAATTTTTAAATTTTTAAAAAGATTTTATTTATTTATTCATGAGAGACAGAGAGAGAGAGAGAGAGGCAGAGACCCAGGCAGAGGGAGAAACAGGATCCACACAGGGAGCTCAACGCAGGACTTGATCCCAGGACTCCAGGATCACACCCTGGGCCGAAGGCAGGCCCTAAACCACTGAGCCACCCAGGGATCCCCCTAAACTTAGGATTTAGATTGAATTTTATTCTCTTTATTAACAATCACCAGCCATCGTCCAGGCTGGTACAAACTAGTGGAGCCAAACAGATCTGATCTTCACATGCTATACAGTAAGTACATGACCTAGAACAGATGGTGAATGTTAAAGTTGAAGAATTTGTGAGAATGACATACAATTTTCTAACAAAGTCACTTCTATTTTTAAAGTAAAAAACTTATTCAATCAAGATTTACCTTGTCCTTGAAGATGAGATATATCCAGACCCTCTTTTAAGCGGATAACCACTACTCCATATTGTATGTCAAAGGCGTCACTATAAGAGGGGGGAAAAAAATCAAAATCACGAAAATTTTTGTGTCCTCCTCTATAAAATGATGACAATAAGAGATGACTTCTCTTTCAGCTTTAAATGTCTAGTTTTTAAAATATGCTTTTAAAGATACAGTGAGGCCCATATGATGTCAGTTTCCAATTTTATACCATTCTCTTTCCTTTTTTTCTGTAATACACTCTTAAAAACCACTTACGTGTAGATCTTTATAGTACTGATACTCTACCTATATCAGCCATTTAAAGCAATGCCTGTACTAATATGCTATCAGAAACAAACTAAAATTATAGAAAAATAACATAGTTCTCCTACCATACTGTATTTAGGCTTATACCTTTAAAGCCAAGATAAACACATGAAAACAAAGAAAACAGATCCTACTGAGAATGGGAATGGGCTAGACAGTATAAAGGGATCTCTTCTGAAAGAAGCCAGTGTATTTTTAAGTAATTCTTACATTTTACAAAAACAGTTTTAAAAGTAGTCTAAAGAATTTATATGCATTTGCAGGCATGTATTCGTATGTCCTTTCAAGTTTTTAAAACACAAATGGTAGTATCCTATAACACAAAATACATTAAAACCTTAAAGACAACTCTAAAATCACACTTCAACACCGCAAATTTTGTTGAGACCTGAATCATGCAGATTCTTCTCAAATCTACTGAGAGATTACAAATTCCTAAACTTCAGATTGTTCCCCAGGGTGGAACAGGCTTAACGTTTATCTTTCGTTATCATTTTTAATTTTATAAGCAAAGAATATTCATTATATACAAAAAGTGACATATAATCTATAGTTATATATAACAAAAAGAAAAGGCTAAAAGCCAAAGAAAATAAAATTTTGATTCCTCATGATGTACAGAAGATCACAGATCATTGTAAAAGGTCTTTTCTTGGTGTTTTTTTAAAATCATGGGGAGACAATTTTGGCCTCATTCCTATAATGAATTAACTAATATTTAAAGACATTCATTAGAAAAAGAAATTAATGGACATAATAATTTACCTCAGCCATTTTGAAAGACCTAACACTAGAGAAGAGTGGTGTAAGTATTTAAAAAATAGTTAATAAATCATAAGTGATTTAAAATCAATTCGATTAAAGAAAAACCAGGGAATATAGCTTCCTGAGTTTACTTTGGATTAAAATAGTTAAATGTTTTTGCTATCAACTACAGGAATTTCTATAAGCTATATAATTATCTAAGCTATAAAAATTAATTTAGAGTTTCAGACCCTACAAGCTGTAACTAGGCACAGTAAATAAAGTAAACCTCAATTGCTCAAAATATTTATAATCACAACCAAAACCAAGTGTCACAAGATAAAAGGACTGCTTTAAAACTGCCATCAATCTCTATGGCCCTGCCATGCAGAGAGCAGCATTTTACCTATCTTTTAATTGCCTGCTCTACAATACTTAGAGGAATGCTTGACTCTCAGAGCAAACATTCACTTCAGTTTCTACAAGGTCAGAGTCAGAAAGACTCCTTTCTTTCAGCATTCCCATATGAGCAACAACAACTGTGTAAGAATTATTTGCAAAACGCCACTTTTTCTATTTTTTTAAGATAATTATTCCACCTCATTGGTCTTGCATCTTGAGGAAAAAAAAAGCATAGTCCATGGAGGAGGGCCCACATGACCTAATCTTTCTTTCACACTGTCCTTCCTTTCCTAATCCTCATATATACAAGAGTACACAGGACAGAATTAGAAATTGAGGATGAAATCATGCTTACAAAAAAGTAATAATCCCAAAGCTAAAGAGCAGCCACAGCACCTGAAGAACCAGCGGAGCTTTAATTTTACTAAAAGCATTTTAGAATTACTCGGGAGAACTTATTCATCATATATACTTTACTAATCAATATAAGGAGATGTTTTAAAGGGTAAAGTATGACATCTGGTTACTCCTTCAAAGTTATTTCAAGGTAGCTATGAAAATAAAACTATCCCATGGGATAGGTAAGTATTTATGGTTCCAACAGGAGTTCCAGTAAGGGAAATAACTCTAGTGAGTTAAAGGTAATCAGAACAAACTTCAGAGAAATAAGATTTGAATCTGGTCATAAGAGCTTCCTTGCCAAATATATATATATTTTTAAAAGGACAACTATTTGTATATAAAGAAGGAATACTTTATAAGAACAAATGAATAGTTCTATTTCATCAGCAGCTATAAGAAGAAAACAATTATTCAATCAAGAATGGTGGTGTGGAGCCTCTGGCTGGCTCAGTGGGTAGAACATGTGGCTCTTGATATTAGGGTTGTAAGTGGGATCCTGCATAGGTGGAGAGATTTCTTAATTTAGAAGGAAAAAAAAAAGTAATGGTATGATGGCCTCTTAACTATCAAGAACAGAGAGTTACCAGTGGTGAGTTGCTGGAGGGACAGGAGAAAAGAGGTGATGGGATAAAGGAGTATACTTATCATGATAAGAACTAATATACAGAATTATTGAATTACTATACTGTATACCTGAAACTAATATAACACTGCATGTTAACTATATTGGAATTAAAATAAAAAACTATGGTAATGTGAAAGGGAAACTTTATTCTTTATAAAAAACAGTATGAAAGAGATAAAGGGATCTGTTAAGCAAATCCCAGAATACCAGGAAAAGGAAGTACTTCAAAATTAAGAAGAAAATATGGCAAAAATAAGAAGTTTTATTCTCTTTATTAAATAACTGAGTTCCAAAAAGCATTTGTGGTGGATGAAACAAATACATTCACAAAAATAAATTAGAACATTAAGAGACTAAAATCAGAAAGAGAAAAAAAAAGTAACAAAAAATAAATAAAAAGAATTCACTAAACAATCCATACAAGGGCAGCTGAAGTCATGTAAACCAACACTAAGCTCTGATATTCATTTGAACTACTATACTACTAGGAAGTGAATAGCAGACTCAACAACTTACACTCAAGAGGACTAAAAAGCAAAGTATTTAAGTACATTAAAAAAAGAAAAAAGAAATGTAAATGACCTAATGCATCAATCAAACATAACTGCTAAATCAATTTCAGAGGAGAGCAAACCAAAACCTGAGGGTGAGATCAGTGAAGAACTGTGTTCCTCAACACCGGATATTATAATGACAAAACAGAAGGTGATGGGTCTGACATTGGTTAATCTACTCAGCTAGGATTACAGGACACGAGAAAGCTTCATAACTTAAAAGAGAAGCCAGAGTATATAGATGTGTGTTCATTTGCACGTGTGAATGTTTGAATGTATGAAGAGATACAGGAAGATCAATGAAGAATTTTTGCCACTAGCTAATCAATTTAAAACCCAGATAACCCCATCTGATTCTTTTCGTTCTTATGTTTCTATTAAGAAGAGATTACTAAGAAACAGTATAGTCCATTCACAAAACAGTACAGGCTTCACAAACCAGGGCAAGTTTTCATTTTCTGAGCCAAGCTACTGAATTAAAAGGATACTTACTGAAATATGTTTATGTACATATCCACATCCCTCATATCTGCTTGCAACCAATCTTTTTTAAATCCAAGGACAAGTGTGTTTGGCTTCATACGCCCAAGACCAGCAGCCTAAAATACAGGAAAAATACAACATTAAAGATATACTGTTCAGCAAAATATTTTTTAAAGGATCAAAACCTCCAAATGGACAGGCTATAAACATTTTTAGACTGTGCATCCTTATTAGCAAAGATTCTTGAGCATCTAATACATGCATGTTTTTAAATTATGTATACTACATTACATGTACTATGTAGGACTAAACATAAAAATTGAAGATAAACACTTTAAAAATTCTAAATGAACATTTTTATACTCGTATGATTTACTAACATTTTCATAATTTTAGTAAGAAGATAATAGAATATATCTAATCTTTCATAAAATCATAATGATACAGTGGTATTCTTCAGTATGTATTGTGATAGCTATTAAAACCGAGAAGCAAAAGAGCAAATGGAAGACAAGCATTATTGGTTGCAGTTCGAATTACATCAACATTAAATTTGACTTAATTCTACCAACGATGTGCAAATTTCTCCTGAAAAGTGGTTAATTTCCTTCCTCAGTTTTCCATTTTTTTGTGCAACTTCATTATGAATTGGAATTCAATATGCTTAACATATCCCCAAATCCAATGAATCTCTTCTAAGACAATAAAGCACACTCATTTTTGAACCCCATTCTCTATTTACGAAGCCCTCTCAATGCCCCAAAGACAAATTCTATAACCACCAAAGCAGTAATTACCCATTTCTTGTCTCCCTCCAGGTCCTGGTGACATTTAATATACTTCTGCTACTTGAATTTGCTTAACCTCGATGTTTCATGTAAGTATAATCATACAGTGTTCGTCCCTTGTGACTGGATTATTTTATTTAGCATCATGTCTTTCAGGTTTATAGGCATTACAGCATGTATCAGAACTACATTCCTTTCTGTGGCTGAATGGTATTCCACTGTTTGTAAATACCACATTTTGTTTATTCATTTATCTGTTGATGGGAAACCTGCACTGTTTCTACCTTTTGGCTCCTGTGAGAAACGCTAAGAACACTGGCATACAAAAATAAGAACCTCTGTGATGCCCTGCACCAATTTCTTTGTGTATATGTCGAGTAGAATTGCTGGTCATATGTGGATTCCACATTTTGCTTTCTGAGGAACCACTGAACTGTTTCCCAGAGCATATTATGTTCCCATCAGCAATGCACAGGGCTCAATTTCTACACATCCTTAGCAACTCTTTTTATTTATTTATTTATGTATGTATGTATGTATGTATGTATTTATTTATTTAGGGCGGGGTTGTTTTAAATTATACATATCCTAGGAGTGAAAGAGTATCTCAATGTGATTTTGATATGCATTTTCCTAATGATTAATGATATTGAGCATCTTTTCATGTGCTTATTAGCTATCTTAAGATCCTCCTTGGAGAAACGTTTACTCTCTTGCCAATTTTGAACTGGGTTGTCTGTCTTTTTCTCCGTTTTAGGAGTTCTATATATTCTGGATATTAAACTTGATCAGATGCATGATTTACAAATATTTTCTTCCATTCTGTAAGTTGTCTTTTCACTTTCTTGATGATGTCCTTCGATGCACAAAAGTTTTTAATTTTGATGATGTCCAGTTTATCTACTTTTTTCCTTTATTGTTCATGCTTTTGGTGTCATATCTAAGACTCCACTGCCATATCTAAGGTCATGAAAGTTTACCTTTATGTTTTCTTCCAAGACTTTTATGGTTTTAGCTCCTACATTGCTGATATATTTGGAGTCAATTTTTGTGCATGATGTGAGGTTACTTTTTTTTATCTTTTAAGGAAGCTCTACTCCCAATGTGTGGGCTCAAACTCATGACCCAGAGATCAAAAGCAACATGTTGTACTGACTGAGCCCGCACCCCCACAGACTAGTTTTTAAACATGACATACATAAATCATATTTTGCAGATTAAATTAATTCAAATATTTATTAATGGCTGACCATGGGCTACACACTGTCCTAAGGACTTGGGATAATTAGAAATATTCCTAAGCATATAAAGCTTAAATTCATTCTCAAAACATTCTCACTATGCACAAGTTTCTTTCAAAAAATAAGATTTTTTACCACTCAATATTGAAAACAACTCTTTGCCTTGAAGGGACAGTTAAAAAATATTCATTATTGTTTTTTTACAATTATTAGGTATCAAGATGGCCACTAATCACAAAGTTTTTTTTTATTTTTTTGTAAAAGAAAAGCAAGAAACATCTTTAAGTTTTAGAGCTTTTTAAAGAGCTATAAGCCACAAGAATACCAGTAACTTCATGATGGTACATCACAAACTTCTGTCACCATCTTATAATTAAAAAGTTTTATAAATTGTATAAAATTAACAATAACATCCTGCTGCACTTCGTGCTGTTTTAACTTCATTATTTCAATAACTTTGCCTTGAATGACTGAGCAAAGAAATTTCAAATGTACCACTCATCCCTAAATCCTTTGTAAATTCTAATCAAAGTGGCTATTCAGTCAGAAGTAATGTTTTCAGTTTCCATAAAACATCATGTGTTTTAAAGAATAATTTATTACTGAAAATATATCTTCTCTGGAACAGATTTCTCTAATGGTTCATAAGAAAAATCAGTTTTTCATGAAATTCCATGATTGAAACCAATTAGGCAAAATGCAATCCTTTGAAGCTTATCTCTAGTTTCTTTCTTTTCATTGGGGGGGGGGGTGTGTTCCAAATTACTTTATTTGAAGGAATAGTACAAATGAAAGAAGTAGATGTTTTGGTACAACTTATAGAAAAGGTAAAGGTAACCCCAACATGCATGCACTGCCTCAGTGATCAGGGAAGTCACCCTTATGGCTATGGGAAGACAGCCTTAAGACTTAGCTCTCACTATCACCGTTTCCCAAGGTATGCTTGTCAAAGAGATCTCTGCCATGCCAGATTCGGGAGCCCCCATCTTGCGCAGGTTGGTTACAGTGGTCACCCAATTCTTTGATGGATTTCACCTGCTCGTTCAGGTAATGAGTCTCAATGAAGTCACACAAGTGGGGGTCATTTTTATTAGTGGCCAGTTTGTGCAGTTCCAGTAGTGACTGATTCACGCTCTTTTCCAAGTGTAATGCACACTCCATTGCATTCAGCCTGTTCTCCCAATCGTCACGGTCTGGTGACTTCCTTTCCTGAAGGAAGATTCTACCACCTCCCACCTGCAGCTTCATCAGTTTCTCAGCATGTTCCCTCTCTTCAGGGGATTAGTGAAGAAAATATTTGGCAAAGTTCTTCAAAGCATCATCGTGACAAAGTAGTAAGACATGGGCAAGTAGACATAGGACGCGCAGAGCTCCAGGTTGATCTGGCGGTTGATGGCGGCCTCTGAGTCCTCCTGGTGGTAGTTTCTGGTGCACCTGTGAGGGGGACGCGGTCGTCATGGCTGCAGCTGAGGAGAGGCAGTGGCAGCGGCCTTGAAGTGGTCCGAGAGCGTTGCAGAGACAGCAGAGGGCTGGCTCTGAGCGGCGGGCACGGGTAGGGGCAAGGAGCGCTGGGTTCCGTCCAAGCACTGTTGCAGCAGGAAACCTTGGCGACTCTCAGCGGAGACTGTCATCTCTAGTTTCAAATATTATTGTGTTATTTGTTTCTCTGAAACGTTAGCAATATTTTCTGTGCATCTTTCACCAGAATTTGCTGATGAGTAATGTGTTTTGTTATATTTTTTCTGAGCATTAACATAAGTGTTTTTACTGCAACAGAAAGAACCACTTACTTCCACAATGGTACAAAGCTTTCATTTTTGCCTTTCAGTGTTAAGTAAAAACATTTCCAAATATTATGGTTATCTATTTAAGTGCAGTTATGGGCTGCTGTGTGATATATTATTTTCAAAATCAATGAAAAATGGCCACCTGGGTGGATCAGTCATTGAGTGTCTGCCTTCAGCTCAGGGTGTGATCCTGGGGTCCTGGGATGGAATCTTGCATCAAGCTCCCCCGCAGGGAACTTTACTTCTCCATCTGCCCCTGTCTCTGCCTCTCTCTGTCTCTTGTAAATAAATAAAATCTTAAAAAAAAAAAAAAAAGTATCTATGAAAAAAAAAAAAAAAAACTTCTAGTATTTTGGCTCCATGTCCTGGATGGTTACAATGTTCAGCTAATAGTTATGGCTAAAATTAGTCATTATCTCATGATTCAGTATCTATTTAGGACTTGGCTATCTGATCTGGACATAATTTATATTTCAAATATTCTTATTGTCAATGTTAAATTATTTTGATCTACTTATTTTTGAATAGTTTAAAGGAAATTACTGTTTACCTCAAAATGTAGCTGATGAGGGGGAAAACTGCCAGAAACTCTCAGCATATATTACAGAGTATAACTTGAGGCTATTTTGTTCCAGAAAAAGGTAGAGTCATATTTATAATGAGACTCTGAGTGAGATCCACTTGATTTATAGGCCATCATAATGTAATTTATAATCTGATAATCTGAAATTTTAGTAAGAACAGTGAGTTTTTGCTCTTTGAGATGAAGGTTTAAAATTGGGCAATTAAGTGGCTCTTGCCATTAATAAAAAAAAAAGTAGGGATCCCTGGGTGGCGCAGCGGTTTGGCGCCTGCCTTTGGCCCAGGGCGCGATCCTGGAGACCCAGGATCGAATCCCACGTCGGGCTCCCGGTGCATGGAGCCTGCTTCTCCCTCTGCCTGTGTCTCTGCCTCATTCTCTCTCTCTCTCTCTGTGACTATCACAAATAAATAAAAATTAAAAAAAAAAAAAAGTAAAGAAAAGAAAAAACCAAATATATAAACAAGTCAGCATTGCTAATATGTCACTGCCAAAGGGCTCCTTAAGCAAGCTACTGGTAATACTGCCTCTTTTTAAAATAGTGAATCTCAAATTTTATCGTGGAAGTTGGATATTTAAATGCTAATTTAATGATAAATGCTTATCATTGGTAATTAGATAAAAGAGGGAGAGAGAAAGTCAGAGAATAAGGTACGGTAAAACCTAAGAGAACCATCTAAAAACAGCATCTCTTGAACTATAAGTCACTAGAGAAATCAACATACAAAAAACTATTTTGACAAAGATTATAAACCTCTAATAGACATACAGGCATTTGCCACTTTATGTAACAAGTTTCCAGAAGGTACAAAGGAAAGAGAAATACTTCCAGTGGCAATTTACACTAAGATGTCAGTGATTGATTCTATTTGTAAGTTTATTTTACACAGACAGCTGTCTGCAATATAGCAATTGCAATCTAGCAATCTAGTAATCTATGCCCCACACTGCTGAAATTGTCAGGACCCACTGGAGTGAGCATATTAGGTAGAGGAGGAGGGTGGTGAGGATAATGGACCCTAATTCTCAACAATATCGTTTTTATAACAGAAATCCTTAATGGCAGAGGTCCTCAAAATATAGCTGCTAGATCACACCAGGAGCAGCAGCACCTTTAAAGTTTCAGAACTGCAAATCCCTCAAACTGACTCCAGACCTACTCAATCATTCCAAAGGTGGAACCCAGTGTGGTCTGTTTTAACAAGTTCACCAGATGATTCTGATGCATGCTGAAGTTTAGGAACCGCTGCTCTAAGGAAGTATTTTCCTTCATTTCCTATATAATATTCATTAAATACATAGTAAAGAAATATTATAGAAATGCTCCTATAAATTGTACTAAAGCAAATATTATTTACCCATTAGAAATAACATTATGACCAGAAGTAGAATTTTACTTGAAATAATAAGAATTTTGCATAGAAAAGTGAATAATCATGTAACCACTATCTAAAGAAAATAGACATTTCAAAAACCCTATGTTTCCTTCTCATGTTCTCTTTGTATTTGTACATATTCCATTATTTAGGCATACATATATATACAATTTATATATATTTAAAATTTTATGGCATCTCCATATTGTCCTTATCATTTTAGCTTGCTACTTTTCCTTAATACTTTGTTTTTGAGGTTTATCCTTGTTGCTATGTAGAATTTCCTTTTATCACACAGAATTCTACTGCATGATTATACTATGATCTTTAAAACTTTAATGGATGGTTATTAAAGTTACTTCCCGTTCTTTGTCACTACTACAAGTAATGCTGCTCTGCAGTTTCATATAACTTTCTCTACACGTGTAAAAGTTTCTTTAAGGTACATACATAAGAATGGGATGTCCTAGAACACCCACACTTTCAAATTTGCAGGACACTGCCAGGTTGCTGGACCAAAGTGGTTGTCCCATTTAGGTTATTACAGCAGTGCAAAGATTTCCAAGCACTCTTACTGTTCTTTATACTTGAAAGTGGCAGACCAAACTCTGGTCAGTCTAATGAGTATGAAATAAATGTGTATTGTGGTTTTGATTTTTACTTTTGCCCTTTATGCTTCCTCTTCTTTTCCTATATTTTTGCTCCTTTCTTTCCTCTTACTGATTTCTTTACATACTCTGAGCTGTATTCTTTCGCTAGTAACATGTTGTCTCTTTCTGGTCTACGGTGTCTTTTGTTTTCGTGTTTTTTTCAGAAGCACAACATTCTAAATTTTAACTAAAGAATAATCTCTTCTTCTTAGTTCAACTTTCTTGGGTCTCATTTTAAAAAATCCTTCCCTGGCCAAAGTCATAAAATTATTCTGTATTTTCTTTTTTATACTTTAAAATTTTGCCTTTCATGTTTGAGTCCTGAATCCATCTGGAAGTAGTTTTTGTGTAGTCTTTGTAAGGATCTATTATATATTTTTTTCACACAGATAATTAATTGGCCCATACCATCCTCTTAATGCTACCTCTATCATATATTAAATTTCCTATATGAGTGGCTCTATTTCTCCTCTCTGTTTTATTCCATTAACCTAATTACCACTACTTCAATACCACTATGTCTTAATTATAGTAGTTTATGATAAGGGCTTCTATCTGCCCAAAAAAGCCTACTTCCACCCCTTACTATTTCTGAGGATCACCTAAGATATTCCTACCCTTGTGCTTGTCGAGTTTGAAAAACGTGAAACATGAAAACAGAATGGGCACAGATGATAGCACTCTGAGCCTCCCACTTCTGCTTCAACAAAACAGGTCCACAATTAGCACAGTGACTGGGATTCTAGTTAAGCTTTCTTTTGAAGAAAGGAGTTCCTATAAAAATAAGATGTCAAACACTATCTCAACCCATTTATTTCTTCCCACAGCCTTTAGGGCTGATTGAGAAAATTTTGGAGAAGTTGAGTAACTTGCTCAGCAAAACTTCATAATGAGGAAGTGGCAAGGCTAGCATTTAAGTTCAAGATTAATTCCAAATCCCATGTGACTATTGTGTCATACACAAAACTGAAAGTGAAGTCTTAGTAAATAAATAGAAATACAGAAAGGAACTAGAATTTTTCAAGAATCAAATAAGGCCTGCCATTACTTACCACTTACAAAAAACCTCAGTGAGGTATAACAGAAAATGAAGGGGAAATATCTTAGTGAAATAGGTTAATTTCCAGATAGGTTCTCACCTGTTAGCCAACAGCACATCATTTTCTCTTTAGTTGCTTAAGCTCTCAAATTACATGTTAGTGGTAATAAATATATCTTAAAAGATATGTCATTTCTATTAATATGAAGAATGACACCTAGAATGGCTTACACAAAACTCAAATTTTGTTACATGAAAGGTCTAACATATTTACCTGCATCAAATACTGTGCACCTTCTCTCAAATCATCTGCATGTACTGGAGCATAAAAAGCCTTCATCTTGTTTTTGATAAGCCACCGTTGATATTTGGCTTGATCAATAGACATCTCTTTCATGGCTTGTCTTCGAGGGCCCTTTTGGATAAAAATATGAATAATGCCTTTGACTAAAAGATAATGTACTCCCCATTTATGGAAATCACCCTGTTGTACGAGCTTCAACAAGGTGCTTCAACCTTGGGGACGAGAGAGAAGTATGACATTTCATTTTCAGGTCAATGAGTTCTTTCCAGTGTTAAAGATTACGACAAGATACGGTTGATGGAACCGTTAAGGCCCAGGGGGCAGCAGTAAAAAGAGCAAGAAATACACAATGAAGTATCCATAGGAAATTTTCAATATACCAAGTAAATGATATCAATTAGAAATTACTGAAAATGGAGATCACGTGGAGAAAGAGCGAGCCTTCTGTTTTTCTACAAAAGGTTCCCAGCTTATTTTTCATTTGTCCCCAATGTCTGAGTTATTAATTCTCAGGAGCCTGAAAATACCACTTTAAATGCAAGTTTGCTGTAAAATATAAATGCATTTTTTTCTTCATACTTCTGCTAAATGGTAAAGAACAGAATTAAGGAAATGAGATTTTTTCAACTTGCAATTCTATTTTGATCCTTGCAAGCAACACATGATATGTGTTATATGCAAATGTATAAAGCAAAAACCTAAAAGTAGGTTTAAAACTACACTTTAATTGTTCATGAAAAAGTAAAGGAAAACTACAATTTGTTTTTCCTGGTAGGAAAATTGTCTCACTTGTAATTTCTTGTGGTCAAAACTCCAACTTGAACTGATCAACTTGGAGACAAACTGAAAAACTCCACGGGTCCTAATGGGTGGCCTGAGGCCAGTGTCTCCATCTTCTCCACCAGACATGGCTTTGCCTTTGCTACTTCCAAGCAGAAGAGCAACTCTAGCAGGAGCTGAGACATAGGGCATCCAACACACACTTCTAACAAGATGAACAAAACAGTTTGGGACAAAAACTGATCTGACAAATACTCCCAATTTCTCAGGTAGAACAGGTGACCCATCATCTAGCAATTCTTTTCAATAGCCAGGATGGCTAAAAACAGAAAACTGCTTTTGTTTGAAAAATTTACCACTATTTTTTATAATGTTAGTACTCATGGTTAAAACATAAGTGAACAGGTAATTAGCAGTGTTTGAACTTGGAACTTCAGTATTCACTCTGCTCTTCTCATATATAGGGTACTAGATATTTACCATGATTTATCTACCTCCTCCAAACTCTTTTTTCTTCTTGTAGTAAAAGTTTCCAGTGTGCTCAGAACATTATGAAAAATATTAGTAAGAAAATACACATACTGTATTTCATTTAGACTCTTTAGTTATCAAGAAGCTTTTCTTGGACAAACCACTTTATAAGAGAAAAATAGTTTGGTAAAATCTCATATAAATAAGAAAAACAAAATTCTAAATTATAAAATCTTTTCTAAAATGAGGTTTTGAGACAGTTTAGAGGCAAAAATAGTTTGAAGAAAATAACTAACTTCAAAAAAACCCCCAAACTCAACAGATTTATCTTGTCAAATTGTTTTAGACCAGAAAAGCACAAATTACAAATTATATACACAGAGCAAAAAAAATGTTTTAATATAAAAAACAATACAAAACACTTACCATATGTACATGACTACAGATCATCAAACCAACATTTTTTGTGAAATCATGAACAAGATGAAGTAAAGCTGGGCGTGAGTTTGGAGCACCTGTCATAACAAGACACTGTGGCCTAATTTAAGATTAAAAAATAAAACAAAATTAGAGAAATTTAGATTTTTGAAACATGGACATGTTTTTAAGTTGCTTCTCTTCAGAATATATTACTATACTAGAATCTCCTTTATGCAACTGTCCTCAACACAAAGGTCACGGCATTCTCAAAAGAAAAGGAATTTTAACCAGGGTTTCTCTGTACATGAGAAATTCGGAAACAAAAACTTGAGGCAGGTATCATGCCAATTGTCCTTCTAAAATTATAAGTAATATGATATATCAAGATTCTGGTAGGTATTACAGGAAGAAATGACCATGCTAGATAAAATATATGTAACAACTTTTCATCTTCTAAAAGTAATAAAAATCCCAGGTCTTTCACGGAGCTCACAAAACTTCCTAAGAGCATGGTCTTCCCTTCATGTACAAAACAGATCACCTTCCTTGTTAGCTTGATTGCATCAGAGTGATTGTTACTTCATAATATCAGCCCTCTCTAATCTAGCCTAATTTTAATGACAATTGTCATATCAGTAAATCACCTACTGTTGATTTGAAGGTTTCTATTTGAAGTAAAAGTTTTAATTCTAATTATAGTGAAAATCAAAATTAAATTCAATGGCCCCTGTAGACACAAGACAGTGGCATGACTTCCACATATTCTTAACTCTTGGTTTTAGCTGACTAGAAATGGAAATCAATGTTGTTTTATGAAAAAATACTCGAGTATCCATTTTATAAGTTTAAATATTAGAAAAAATTCTTTAAAACATAATTATAACAAACTTTAACAAAAAGTAAATAAACGAAAATTTCTGACTTAAACACTTAAGTGTTTAAACTACCTAACTACCCTACTTAAACGTTAGGGTAGTTCCTAACCTCACAAAATAAGCATGAAAACTTGAATAAAGACTATAAAGAACAGAACAAAATAAAAACTAACCTATTCAGAATTTTGGAAAGCTATCTGAAAAACCAATCCTGTCTCGAAGAATGGCTTTGGGGGAATCAAACATGATACCATCCTCTGTGACCCAGACTGCCTGGTCTCCCCAGTCTGAGCTGTAGCAGGTTAATTAGCTTCCCACCTAGAAGTTACCAAAGTCCTAGTCTTTTTAGTAGCTTACAGTTGATCCTTTGAGTGACTTACAGTCCACTTCCTCTAAAAAGGAAGCCAGCTACCCTTTACACTTTGTTTCCCTTTCCTGTAAGCTATTCCCTTTCCTGCGGCGATGGCTTTCTAACACAAAAACAACTCCTAGGGCAGCCCGGGTGGCTCAGCAGTTTAGCTCTGCCTTCAGCCCAAGGCCTGATCCTGGAGACCCGAGATCGAGTCCCACATCGGGATCCCTGCATGGAGCCTGCTTCTCCCTCTGCCTGTGTCTCTCTCTTTCTCTCTCTTTTTCATGAACAAATAAATAAAATCTTAAAAAAACAAAAAAAAGCAACTCCTAAGAAATGGCAAACTGACAAGATACAAGGAACGTGGGACCTGAATGACCAAGTGCAGCAATCTGCCACAAACCATCCGTCTCTTGACTATCTTGACTATCATGTAACAGTGATGTCTGTCTTGTATAGCCACTGTATATTTCAGCTTTTTTAATGGTAGTTTAACCAATGCTCTAACATAACCCAGCACTATAGTTAAATAACTAGTTGTATCATGTCAAAAAAGTATGATATAAAATATATTAGAGATGACAATGAGTGTAACAATGACAGAGTGTAAACATCTGCCTTCATTTAAACTCCTTCCTCAAAAAACTCCATTGTTTAATAGGATTTTTAAGGCATAAAACAGACAAAAATATGAACAGGAGAAAACACAGTAGGTATGGAAATACTGAAAGCTAAAAAGCAGATAGAAGAACAAGAAAGGATATGACAAATCAGGAAGAGGCCAAATCCTAAAGCCTGTAAAAAAAGTTGTGAAGCTACCTGAGTTTGGACCTAAAAAAAAATCACCAAGATGCATACATTAGACATCATAGGAGCCTCTGGAAGTGGCAGGGACAATGTACTAAAGAAGTCAAAGTAAGAAACACTGGTTTAAACTCTGCCAAATCATTTCCATAACTATGGTGAACAAGTATCTCTGTCCTTCCCCAATTCTGCTAAAGAGGGCTTATTTGCTAAAGAGAGCCTCAAAACCACAATGAGATGTATCACATTATAATATTCAGAATGGCTAGTACCACAAAGACAAAAAAAAATGCCAGTGAGGATGTGGAGAAAAGGGAACCCTCATGCACCAGTGTCTGGGATGTAAAGTGGTGCAGCCACTAACGAGAGAAGTACCATAGGATCCCAGTAATTCCACTGTTGGGTATTTACTTGAAGAAAATGAAAACGCTAACTGGGAAAGATATGTGCACCCATATGTTTATTGCAGTGTTGTTTAGAAGAGCCAAGATATACTCAAGTGTCCAGTGATAGATAAATGAATGAAGAATATGTGGTACATTTAGCCACACACACACACACAAAAAAGAAATCTTGCCATTTACAACATGAATGAACCTAGAGAGCATTATACTAAGGAAAACATGCCAAACAAAGACAAATACCATATGATTTCACTTACATGGGGAGTCTAAAAAACAAAAGAGAAAACGAACACCAACAAAGGGAGAATAAAACTCACAAATATCGAGAACAGACTAGTACAACAACAAAGACAGAAACAGACTCATAAATACAAACTGATGGTCACCAAAGGGAAGGGTATTGGGGAGATGTGCAAAATGAGCAAAAAGGATTAAGAGGTACAAACTTCCAGTAATAAATCTTTGGGATAAAAAGTACAGTACTGGGTAGAGATACTACTGTAATACACTTATCTTGGTGAGCATTTTGTCATGTAAATAATTGTTAAATCACTATGTAGTATACCTTAAACTAATTTAGATTTTTAAAAATGTTTTAATTTATTAAATATTTAAAGTAAGCTCTACAGCCAACACGGGGCTTCAACTCATGACCCTGAGATGATGCTCTACCCACTGAGCCAGGCATGTGACTATAAAACTAATTTAGTATTATATGTCAATTATACTTCAATTAAAAACATTTTTTTTAATTAAAAAAAAAAAAAAAGGCCTTTGGTTTGTGAGACACCAGCAACACCTAAGGATAGAAGTAGCTACTTTAATCAGGGGAAGAATGAAGAAAACATTTACACACTGAATCCTGAGACAGCCTGACCTTGTTTCCCACGTGCCTCCTAGAACTCTGAGAGCCAGGACTTTTATCAACAAGCAGAATATTAACATATTCTTTTCTGGGCAATCTAATTACATCAAAAAAAAGAAGTCTTCAAGATGACTTTAATTTCTCAAAGAACCAGTAAAACCACATGAATCTACATTAAGGGCTTCACTGACAAGCCCCACCTCCCAATGCAGTTTCCCTGTCCACGGACCGTGATTACTTCAGACAAGGCTAAATTTAAGAATCCAAATGAAAGAAACAGGAAACGGACGCTTGAAAGAAAAAGAAACTATGAAGTGAATAAAACAACATCTTTTGCTAAGTTTGGTGAAGAGTGAGATGGTGATATACATGAAGTTAATTTAAAAAAAAGAAAAAAAGAAAAAAATTGGCTCCAGAGAAAACAAGAAAGCTGTACAGGAAAGAAAAAGCAATCATAATTTACTACACAGCTCAGCTCTGAATCATTTTAAAAAGTCCTAAAAATACAAATACCAAATGCAACCTAATCAAAATAATGACATAAAAGTATACTGTGAGGATGGAATAAAGGGAAGGGTGCATGTGTATGTCACATGGGGATGAAGGACATCAACAGACAAGGCCTAAAATGAAAAATCGAAAATATAGCAAAATCAACTATGATGTTTGGGAATATTAAGTAACTAAATGAATCAGCTAAGAGTTGAAAATGGTTGCCTGTGGTATCACAAACAGGGACAGAAGGTGGGCAACTAGAGGTTTGACAAACCCAAGTTTTTCCTCTCTCAACTATGTTTATGTGTAATTCTCACAGAATTAAAAAGCCATTTTGGAATAAAATATATCTTTTTAAAGTTCCCATTACTATAACAAAGCAAAGCAAAAGGCTTTTATTGATGGCAAATTAACTCTGACTCTTGGTCATACTCTCAGTTCTGGGACACAACTTTTTACACAAAGGACTGATTTCTAGTTTCTGCCATACTTGGCATCAACTATTCAAAATGTGCTGAAATTAAAGCTTTTCACCCAAAACTCTCATTCCTTTTTGTTTTCCCAATTTCTTTCTACCCCAAAGCTGAAGATCTGTGGTCTTTGGGAATTTTTCATTCTAGAAAAAAAGGGAGCTGAGGGGGAGGTGCGGGATCCAAAAAAGTAACAGAAGAATACATAACGAATTTCTTACTGGGAGAAAATTGGTATAGCAACTCTTCTCTGTCACTTATTCACTCCTTAGGATTTTTTAAAACAACATCTCTCCTTTTGGTTTACTGACAGACATGGGATATATTTCTTTATTATGCAGAAGCCAATGAGAGGTGATTACTTATGACTACAGAAAGTCACCTGCTTAGAGCCATGCTTAACTGAACAGTATGAGGAAGACTGCTTAATGATCAATTTAAAAAAAAATGACAAGCCTACATTAAGCTAAGTATAAATAATAATCTAAAATTTCTAAGAACATATATAGGAAAATAATAACATTTCTTCATGATTGTATCATTCCTCCATGATACAAGGATATATCAATAGTGCCTTAATAACTGAATTTCATCAACTATGTTGATGTTAAATGTTAATTTAAGGAATATATTAAGGAATAGTTTTTAAATGGATTAATAAACTAATATAAAATATAAAGCCATTTACTGAGGAAAAAAGTATAAGTACTCTTTTAAGACACCGACTCTTTACCACTAAAACTGGTTTCTAGTCAGTCACTAGTGGGGAAAAAAAGCAACTCACATGAAAATATTTAGTGCCTTTTAAAATTATAAAATAAGGTATGTCAAAACTCCTTAAGCAGTTAACTCTTAGTAGTTATATAGTACTAAGAGAATTTTGATGGCCACAAGGGGAAGAAACTGTTCATTTTATGAGAGCTGACATTTAAAAGCCTTCAAATGAGAGACTAACACTTTCACTTTCATAACATTTTTCTAAGTTAGATCATTCACCTCTTTGTCAATTTCTGATAACTAACAAATCTCATCCCTGTTTTTGAATAAATGGCCCAAAGTCCAACCAAAACAAACAAACAAAAGCAATATTCTATGCTTTCAGGAAACTTCTCATGAAATAACACCATATGAAAATGTTACTGAATGGTAAGTAAAGAACTGACGGCCACCTAGGAAAAATGTTCCTATATTACCTTACTGCTTACCTAAAGTTTTTCACATGGTCTTCCACTCCTGAAAGACGAATCGAATGCTGCAGTGCATTTAGATAAGTCAAAGCTTGTGTAGAGGATCCCCAGTTAACATCTGTGAGAAGAGAGTATTTATGCAGCAAGACATCAAAAATTTTGCTGTACTTTTGATTTGTTGATTAGCCAATAATCAATTTGATGTACAGAGAAGTAAACAGTGCTTTCATATTTTAAAAAATCAATTCTAAAATAAACCAATGTACTCAGAACTTTCAATAGTTCAAGTCCATAGCACGACGCTATGATAATGCTAATTTGAAATGTAATTGCTTTTAAAATAAAATTTTGAAAAAACTAAGGTGATAGGGCTGCAGACCTGACATGCATGCAACTTAAAAGTATTTCACAAATAATTTTAAAATTATTGTTTATATAGCCAGTGGCCTAATGGAAAAGAGGCAAATTCCTGACTGAAAGATTTCAAAAATCTGAAAGAAAACTCTGAAAGTACCATTTATAGCACTTAACTGTTTAAGTTATCTGGACAGGCAAATTTCAATCTGTATTGAATAAACAGCCTGGACATCAAATATGATTTTTAGACATTTGTTATTTTAGAGAAATAATGGTTTCTAAGATGGTTAAAACATTACCCTCTTTGTCCATTTAATTTCTAAGGCCAGCACTCTTATCCAAAACCTCATTATGTCATATCTGGATTACAAAATGCTTCCTCAGTTTCAGATGACTACACTGCAACCACTCTAGTAATTTCTTTCTGAACTATTCTCTTGGGGCCCAACTTGTCAAATCTTTCTCACTGGTTCTTCCCTCAGAGTTAGAGGTCACAATACTACAATGGACCCAATCCCAAAATAACCCAGTATCATGGTCTTATGTGGAGATACTCCCAACAGTTACTAGTGTGACACCTTCTGGGTAGTCTATTTTCCAGTTAAAATACCTTTGTCAAATCTTTCCTGCTATATAGTGAGCTAGTAAGATGTTGTCTTTCTAATATACTGTAAATTCCATAGTACTTACTATACAGCAGGTTCTAATACTACAGTAGTAATACATAGGCTTGTTTATAAGGCTAACTGCTACTACAGAAGCTATTCAACTAAGTCTAATCCTTTCAAAGAAAAATTTAAAATATATTGTGGGCCAGCAACATGTTAATAATACAAATTTGTCATTTTTCTCTAAGTAGGATTACTTTAATTTATGGATAAGTAGGAATTCCAGAGAATAAAGCCCTGTGATAATTATTTCACTAAAACTACATGCATTTGGAAATGAAGTATTTTAGGTTTTACAAAGCATCTTTCAAGTACACAAAAAATGATGCTTAGATATGAAAAGTAACAAGGAACTTCTAGATGTTTTCTAGCTTGAAATTATAAATGTAAAAAACTACTGACCTGGTTTTTTGTAGGTAACATAAATATACAGCCCAAGGACTATCACATATGTTAGCAATGCAGCCCACCAGTTAATAACGAACATCACTATGCAACAAAGAATTGCTCCAAGAAGTGATATCCACATGTTGTAGTATTTGAATGCAGGACGCCACCCTAACAATCACAAATAAAAGAGATACATCAAGTCACTCATATAGCTTGTCTGCTTTAGAGAATAGTACATATGTATGCACAAGATAACTTTCTTTATGGTTGCCTTAAACATTAAGTATAAGGCTAATGTATAATAGTAAAGTCACAGAGCATTACTGAGCATAATTTAGTTTCACCATTTTTGAAGGCCATGAAGAGAGCCCATCTATTTACTTCTATTTTATTCTTTGTTCCTAGTTTCTGTATTCAATAAACTCTTCAGTGCAGCGTTGGTGGTATAGTGGTGAGCATAGCTGCCTTTCAATAAACTCTTCATCAAAAAAAGCTTAAGTCAACCTATCTTTATGAATGGCGAAAACTACAAAAGATTGAAAGAAGGTTTCAAATCCAGTCCTTCATAGTGTAGTTTTATGTTCTGGATCTTAGCATGAGACATATCTATATTCTAATGAATATACAAAAAATTTCAAACAAAATGTTCTTGAAAATTGTTAAAAGTTCAACTACTTACTAGAAAAATTTACAGTTGAGTATACAAACTTTATTAAGCTCACTCAAAACAATGCTGAAGACCATGTTTTAAAATGTTAATTCCATAGCCAAAAAACATTTTTATTTATTTTGTTAAAAGATTTTTATTTATTTATTCATAAGAGACCCAGAGAGAGAGGGAGACACATAGGCAGAGGGAGAAGCAGGCTCCCCATATGGAATCTGATGTGGGACTCGATCCCAGGACCCCAGGATCACAACCTGAGCCAAAGGCAGATGCTCAACCACTAAGCCACCCAGGTGCCTCCCTCCCAAAAAATATTTTTAAATTATAATTTAATATATTTTATATTTCTAAATTTAATTTCACACAAAGTTATGAGAAAGAATCCAGAGAAATTCTGGGGACCTTCTACCTAATTTCCCTCAATGATAACATCTTGCAAAATGATACTACAATATCAAAAACAGGATACTGATATTAATACAGCCAAGATAAAGAAGAGTCCAATACAATCATCTCTTGTGCTGCCCTTTTATAGCCACATATATACTTCTAAAATTTATTCTTAAAGTTCTGAGACACTTTTAGGTCCTTAGAAGGAAAAGTACTTTTTGTTCCTTCAATTCTTTCCCTGATGTCCAACTGCTATTTTGGCTGGTTTATAATAAAAAGCCCTCAATAAAGGAACATGGGGTACTTTTTCAGTTGTTAGAGACCCTTTATAATAGAACTCTACAGAACTTACTGTATTGAAAATTTTCTTCTGGGCAGGTTAGCTATACCACAATAATGTTCTCAGAACTTAAACAGAAAGCAGCTAAATAAACAATAAAAACAGGGAAAGAAGAGCACAATAATTCTTCCACAGTGTTAGTCAGAATTTGAGATTAATGCTATCTTAAATGCTCAAAGACAAGAAATAGTACATTACTGGGAAACTTCCTGATAAAGAGATCTTTGAAGACTCACTTTAATTTGACTCAACTGAAAAGGCTGACTGAGTATTAATGGGCTAACCACTCATAATACCATCTTTTAAAATGTGTTAGAGGGAGGGAGGGGCAGGATGGCGGAAGAGTAGGGTCCCCAAATCACCTGGCCCCACCAAATTACCTAGATAACCTTCAAATCATCCTGAAAATCTACGAATTCGGCTTGAGATTTAAAGAGAGAACAGCTGGAATGCTACAGTGAGAAGAGTTCGCGCTTCTATCAAGGTAGGAAGACGGGGGAAAAAAGAAATAAAGAAATAAAAGGCATCCAAGGGGGAGGGGCCCCGCGAGGAGCCGGGCTGAGGGTCCCCAAGACAGGAGAGCCCCATCCCAGAGAGGCACGAGCTTCACCAATCTTCCCGGGCGGAAAGGCACTGGCAGGGAGTTAGGGCAGGACCCCAGGAGGGCGGGGGTGCCCTCAGGCTCCCTGGGACACTAACAGAGCAACTGCGCCCTGGGGAGAGTACGCCGAGCTCCCTAAGGGCTGCAGCACGCCCTGTTGGACCCGGGAGCAGCTCGGAGGGGCTCGGGCGGCGGCTCCGCGGAGGGGGCTGCCCGGCTGGGAGCGTGAATCCAACAGCGCGACCGGGAGCACAGGGCGCCGGGACACAGCCCAGGATCCGGCCTCCCCCTGGGACAGGCAGAGGCCGGGAGGGCCCAGGACAGCAAGAACGCTCCTGCCCCGACCCGGAGCCTCCAGGCCCTGCAGAGGGAGAGCTCTGGAGTTACTGCGGGAGCTGAATCCAGGGTTCCGGAGCTGGTCGCCGCCACTGGGGTTGTTCCTCCTGGGGCCTCACGGGGTAAACAAACCCCACTGAGCCCTGCACCAGGCAGGGGGCAGAGCAGCTCCCCCCAGTGCTAACACCTGAAAATCAGCACAGCAGGCCCCTCCCCCAGAAGACCAGCTAGACGGACAAGTTCCAGGGGAAGTCAAGGGACTTAAAGTATACAGAATCAGAAGATACTCCCCGTGTTTTTTTTTTCTTTTTGATTTCTGATTGCTTCCCCCACCCTTTTTTTTCACCTTTCTTTTTCTTTCTCTTTTTCTTCTCTTTTTTCCTTTTTTTCTTCCTTTTTTCTTTCTTCTTTTTCTCTTTTCTTTCCTTCTCTCTTTCTCCTTTTCCCAATACAACTTGTTTTTGGGCACTCTGCACTGAGCAAAATGACTAGAAGGAAAACCTCACCTCAAAAGAAGAATCAGAAACAGTCCTCTCTCCCACAGAGTTACAAAATCTGGATTACAATTCAATGTCAGAAAACCAATTCAGAAGCACTATTATACAGCTACTGGTGGCTCTAGAAAAAAGCATTAAGGACTCAAGAGACTTCATGACTGCAGAATTTAGAGCTAATCAGGCAGAAATTAAAAATCAATTGCATGAGATGCAATCTAAACTAGAAGTCCTAACAACGAGGGTTAACGAGGTGGAAGAACAAGTGAGTGACATAGAAGACAAGTTGTTGGCAAAGAGGGAAACTGAGGAAAAAAGAGACAAACAATTAAAAGACCATGAGGATAGATTAAGGGAAATAAACGACAGCCTGAGAAAGAAAAACCTACGTTTAATTGGGGTTCCCGAGGGCGCCGAAAGGGACAGAGGGCCAGAATATGTAATTGAACAAATCATAGCTGAAAACTTTCCTAATCTGGGAAGGGAAACAGGCATTCAGATCCAGGAAATAGAGAGATCCCCCCCTAAAATCAATAAAAACCGTTCAACACCTCGACATCTAATAGTGAAGCTTGCAAATTCCAAAGATAAAGAGAAGATCCTTAAAGCAGCCAGAGACAAGAAATCCCTGACTTTTTTGGGGAGGAGTATTAGGGTAACAGCAGACCTCTCCACAGAGACCTGGCAGGCCAGAAAGGGCTGGCAGGATATATTCAGGGTCCTAAATGAGAAGAACATGCAACCAAGAATACTTTATCCAGCAAGGCTCTCATTCAAAATGGAAGGAGAGATAAAGAGCTTCGAAGACAGGCAGGAACTGAAAGAATATGTGACCTCCAAACCAGCTCTGCAAGAAATTTTAAGAGGGACTCTTAAAATTCCCCTTTAAGAAGAAGTTCAGTGGAACAACCCACAAAAACAAGGACTGAAGAGATATCATGATGACACTAAACTCATATCCTTTCTATAGTAATTCTGAACATGAACGGGCTTAATGACCCCATCAAAAGGGGCAGGGTTTCAGATTGGATAAAAAAAGCAGGACCCATCTATTTGCTGTCTACAAGAGACTCATTTACCATTCAAATGGTCCTCAAAAGATGGCAGGGGTAGCCATCCTTATATCAGATAAACTAAAATTTACCCCGAAGACTGTAGTGAGAGATGAAGAGGGACACTATCTCATACTTAAAGGATCTATTCAACAAGAGGACTTAACAATCCTCAATATATATGCCCCGAATGTGGGAGCTGCCAAATATTTAAACCAATTAATAGCCAAAGTGAAGAAATACTTAGATAATAATACACTTATACTTGGTGACTTCAATCTAGCTCTTTCTACCCTCAATAGGTCTTCTAAGCACAACATCTCCAAAGAAACGAGAGCTTTAAATGATACACTGCACCAGATGGATTTCACAGATATCTACAGAACTTTACATCCAAACTCAACTGAATACACATTCTTCTCAAGTGCACATGGAACTTTCTCCAGAATAGACCACATACTGGGTCACAAATTAGGTCTGAACCGATACCAAAAGATTGGGATCATCCCCTGCATATTCTCAGACCATAATGCCTTGAAATTAGAACTAAATCACAACAAGAAGTTTGGAAGGACCTCAAACACGTGGAGGTTAAGGACCATCCTGCTAAAAGATGAAAGGGTCAACCAGGAAATTAAGGAAGAATTAAAAAGATTCATGGAAACTAATGAGAATGAAGACACAAACGTTCAAAATCTTTGGGATGCAGCAAAAGCAGTCCTAAGGGGAAAATACATCGCAATACAAGCATCCATTCAAAAACTGGAAAGAACTCAAATATAAAAGCTAACCTTACACATAAAGGAGCTAGAGAAAAAACAGCAAATAAATCCTACACCCAGCAGAAGAAGAGAGTTAATAAAGATTCGAGCAGAACTCAACGAAATCGAGACCAGAAGAACTGTGGAACAGATCAACAGAACCAGGAGTTGGTTCTTTGAAAGAATTAATAAGATAGATAAAGCATTAGCCAGCCTTATTAAAAAGGAGAGAGAGAAGACTCAAATTAATAAAATCATGAATGAGAAAGGAGAGATCACTACCAACACCAAGGAAATACAAACGATTTTAAAAACACATTATGAACAGCTATATGCCAAAAATTACGCAATCTAGAAAAAATGGACGCATTCCTGGAAAGCCACAAACTACCAAAACTGGAACAGGAAGAAATAGAAAACCTGAACAGGCCAATAACCAGGGAGGAAATTGAAGCAGTCATCAAAAACCTCCAAAGACACAAAAGTCCAGGGCCAGATGGCTTCCCAGGGGAATTCTATGAAACGTTTAAAGAAGAAACCATACCTATTCTACTAAAGCTGTTTGGAAAGATAGAAAGAGATGGAGAACTTCCAAATATGTTCTATGAGGCCAGCATCACCTTAATTCCAAAACCAGACAAAGACCCCACCAAAAAGGAGAATTACAGACCAATATCCCTGATGAACATGGATGCAAAAATTCTCAACAAAATACTAGCCAATAGGATCCAACAATACATTAAGAAAATTATTCACCATGACCAAGTAGGATTTATCCCCGGGGCACAAGGCTGGTTCAACACTCATAAAACAATCAATGTGATTCATCATATCAGCAAGAGAAAAACCAAGAACCATATGATCCTCTCATTAGATGCAGAGAAAGCATTTGACAAAATACAGCATCCATTCCCGATCAAAACTCTTCAGAGTGTAGGGATAGAGGGAACATTCCTCAACATCTTAAAAGCCATCTACAAAAAGCCCACAGCAAATATCATTCTCAATGGGGAAGCACTGGGAGCCCTTCCCCTAAGATCAGGAAAAAGACAGGGATGTCCACTCCACCACTGCTATTCAACATAGTACTGGAAGTCCTAGCCTCAGCAATCAGACAACAAAAAGACATTAAAGGCATTCAAATTGGCAAAGAAGAAGTCAAACTCTCCCTCTTCGCCAATGACATGGTACTCTACATAGAAAACCCAAAAGCCTCCACCCCAAGATTGCTAGAACTCATACAGCAATTTGGTAGCGTGGCAGGATACAAAATCAATGCCCAGAAATCAGTGGCATTTCTATACACTAACAATGAGACTGAAGAAAGAGAAATTAAGGAGTCAATCCCATTTACAATTGCACCCAAAAGCATAAGATACCTAGGAATAAACCTAACCAAAGAGGTAAAGGATCTATACCCTAAAAACTATTGAACACTTCTGAAAGAAATTGAGGAAGACACAAAGAGATGGAAAAATATTCCATGCTCATGGATTGGCAGAATTAATATTGTGAAAATGTCAATGTTATCCAGGGCAATTTACACGTTTAATGCAATCCCTATCAAAATACCATGGACTTTCTTCAGAGAGTTAGAACAAATTATTTTAAGATTTGTGTGGAATCGGAAAAGACCCCGAATAGCCAGGGGAATTTTAAAAAAGAAAACCATATCTGGGGGCATCACAATGCCAGATTTCAGGTTGTACTACAAAGCTGTGGTCATCAAGACAGTGTGGTACTGGCACAAAAACAGACACATAAATCAATGGAACAGAATAGAGAACCCAGAAGTGGACCGTCAACTTTATGGTCAACTAGTATTCGATAAAGGAGGAAAGACTATCCATTGGAAGAAAGACAGTCTCTTCAATAAATGGTGCTGAGAAAATTGGACATCCACATGCAGAAGAATGAAACTAGACCACTCTCTTTCACCATACACAAAGATAAACTCAAAATGGATGAAAGATCTTAATGTGAGACAAGATTCCATCAAAATCCTAGAGGAGAACACAGGCAACACTCTTTTTGAACTCAGCCACAGTAACTTCTTGCAAGATACATCCACGAAGGCAAAAGAAACAAAAGCAAAAATGAACTATTGGGACTTCATCAAGATAAGAAGCTTCTGCACAGCAAAGGATACAGTCAACAAAACTAAAAGACAACCTACAGAACGGGAGAAGATATTTGCAAATGACCTATCAGATAAAGGGCTAGTTTCCAAGATCTATAAAGAACTTCCTAAACTCAACACCAAAGAAACAAACAATCCAATCATGAAATGGGCAAAAGACATGAAGAGAAATCTCACAGAGGAAGACACAGACATGGCCAACATGCACATGAGAAAATGCTCTGCATCACTTGCCATCAGGGAAATACAAATCAAAACCACAATGAGATACCACCTCACACCAGTGAGAATGGGGCAAATTAACAAGGCAGGAAACCACAAATGTTGGAGAGGATGCGGAGAAAAGGGAACCCTCTTATACTGTTGGTGGGAATGTGAACTGGTGCAGCCACTCTGGAAAACTGTGTGGAGGTTCCTCAAAGAGTTAAAAATAGACCTGCCCTACAACCCAGCAATTGCACTATTGGGGATTTACCCCAAAGATACAGATGCAATGAAACGCCAGGACACCTGCACCCCGATGTTTATAGCAGCAATGGCCACAATAGCCAAACTGTGGAAGGATCCTCGGTGTCTATTGAAAGATGAATGGATAAAGAAGATGTGGTTTATGTATACAATGGAATATTACTCAGCCATTAGAAATGACAAATACCACCATTTGCTTCAACATGGATGGAACTGGAGGGTATTATGCTGAGTGAAGTAAGTCAATCGGAGAAGGACAAACAGTGTATGTTCTCATTCATTTGGGGAATATAAATAATAGTGAAAGGGAATATAAGGGAAGGGAGAAGAAATGTGTGGGAAATATCAGAAAGGAAGACAGAACATAAAGACTCCTAACTCTGGGAAAAGAACTAGGGGTGGTGGAAGGGGAGGAGGGCGGGGGGTGGGGGTCAATGGGTGACGGGCACTGAGGGGGGCACTTGACGGGATGAGCACTGGGTGTTATTCTGTATGTTGGTAAATTGAACACCAATAAAAAATAAATTTATAATAAAAAGAAAAAATAAAATGTGTTAGAAGTCTTATTTTCTCTAAAATCAAAGACATTAGTTAATTTAGAAGATTTTTAAAAAATATAAAATCACCTGGAGATTTTGCAAGTGATGCATGGAATACCGAAAAATTGATCAATGCATATGACGCAAGGAAGAAGTTAGAGATAATTGGAGCAATAACATTCAGTTCAGCTGAAAAAGAAACATAAGGTATATTTATCAACAGAGTATTTTTTGACTTTTTAAAAAATGAAATTATCTTAAACCTTTAGAATACAGCCTAAAGAATACCCTCATATCCACCATTCAGACTTAATGAATACTTAGAGTTTGTCATATATATTTCATGCTTTACTTTTCAGAAATCAAACCTTAAGTTTACAGCTGAAATCCTTTATACCTCATTCTTCTAAAGTTGGTATATTTTTTCCAATGATATTATATAGTTACTAAACACATATATAGTCCATAAGCGTTAGACAGTCCTGTTTTGGGTATTTTAAAAATTAAGACAAATAACATCACACTATATTTATTATTCTGCAATTTGATTTGATACATATTATACTTGAGATTCATTCATATTTATACATGAAAATCAATTTTATTCATTTATTTTACTCCTAAATATTATTCTGCAGTTTCATTCTTCTGTTAGTATTTAGATTGCTTCCATTTTTTACTATTATAATTAATGATACTCAAAATCCTCTTACATGTGGCTCTTTGATTATACATGCAAGTTTCTCTAGAGTAAATACTCTTAAAAAGAATTGCTGGATTCTAAGAAACTTTACTCAACATTGCTATTTTGTTCTCCCAAACTAGCCTTACCAAATAGATATCTAGCAGCATTACATTAGAATTTGTTTCCACACTTGGTGGTATCATCAAACATTTAATAAAAGCCCATTATCATTTTTAGCAGTGGAAGCCTCATTAGCTCACAAGTGCCAAAAAAAAAAAAAAAATAGCTCACTGGAAGCTATACCTTTGAATGGGGCACCGAAATCCTTTCCTTTCTGCTATTATTTGTTTCAGGGACAAGAACGTAGGAGTTCCATCTCAGGAGGTTAATGATGGTAGTAATTTTCACAAAAATGTACTGAGTATTGGCAGTATTTTCTATATATTCTTTCAATTGATCACAAAGAAACTAACTTAGACCTAGTAAGGTTTTATCATTTAATAATTCAATGTTTAGACCTAATACTATAAATACTCCAAAATCTGTATTAGCACATCATTTATATGACTAACCAATTAATATGAATCCAAGGGCAATTAAGAATGTTAGGATGTAGCCACGAAGAGGTTCATTATTTTTCCCATAACCTTTAGCAAACATCTGGAAAGCTGGGTAGATGTTGTCCTTACAAAGAGCCTAGTAAAAAAATGTAAATATTAGAAGGAAATATAATGAAATTAGACATACAGATTTCCTTAGAGTTTTAATAAGTTATTCAGGAATAGAACGCAAGTTTCTAATTCTTGGTCCCTTTAACTTCTCTCATATCACACTGCTTTACTTACAATCTATAAAGAAAACCAAACATTTCAAGAATCACAAGGTAGTTGGTTTAGAATACCACTGAAGATCGTTTTTTTTTTTTTAATATTATTTATTTATTTATTCATGAGAGACAGAGAGAGAGAGAGAGAGAGGCAGAGACACAGGCAGAGGGAGAAACAGGCTCCATGCAGGGAGCCCGACGTGGGACTTGATCCTGGGACTCCAGGATCAGGCCCTGGGCTGAAGGCAGTGCTAAACCGCTGAGCCACCCAGGCTGCCCCACCACTGAAGTTTTTATCTGCCTTACCCCACTCTCATATTGAAATTCCCTTATAAAGAAAAAAAAAATCTAAGAAGTACATGAATAAAAGGAATTTGAAAACTTGATGAGTAGGACATGTGTGACCTACATTAAGAAAAAGTCTCAATCGTAGACTTAAAGTAGGTAAACATCCTAATTATAAACTTAACCACTTATGTATATAATCTACATTTACTGTACTCACTGGCTACAACTAAATATTAAGAACGAGGCTTGCAGAATCAACGTGTCATTTTTGGACTCAATAGTATAAAGTATTTCCTATTCAGTATCAGCTGTTTATTTAATGCTCATTAAAGAGCAATAATGTCTACCTTATCTTTCTACCCCGAGTAGTTAACACTACATGTGGTATATGTAGGCATTCATATATTTGTAAAGTAAAACATAAAGGCTGACATCATGCTAAGTGGGACAAGATCCTTTAACTCTTCTGATTTATGTCTGGAATGCATTCCTTATTCTTGATAAGACATAAAAATTTGAGCAACGAGATTATGTCGAAAAAAGCAGTAATCTATCACCACTTCCAGAAAGACAACTCAAGGACTACAGTCTGACAGTAGGTAAATGCACTAAAGTTCATATGAATAGAAACACTCACATTCAAACACACAAAGTCAAACATACCTGGTTCATATATGTGTATATATATAATATACACATACAGGGTTGATAGAAGTAAACAAATGATTTGAAAAAAATAACAATCCCAAACTGAAATATATTACCATAAATTCCCATTCAATAAAGTCTATAATGTGAAAATACCTACCTGAAATATCTTGGGAGCACTCACAAGGGATGCTAATGCAGAAGAAAGAGTAGCTGAAAAGATACCAGCAGAAATTAAAGGTGCAAATCCTGACACCATGCTCATTACCTTAAGAAAGGGAAAAAATGGAAAATTAAGTCTTACAAACAACTCAAAAAAAAAAAAAAAACAACAACCACACAGTACTATACACCTTTATTATGCTAAGGAAGGAGACTCATATTGGGGAAATATAGCAATAATGAACTGGAATAATGGGTATATGCATTACAAATTTCTGAAATAGATTTATCACAAGTCCTTACCTTCGATCTTTTTATTTGGTAAAATTTTAAAGACACACAATGACAGGACAGCATAGTGAACCAATCCTCACATCACTGCAAATCAAACCCCAGATATCACTTGATGCATAAATGTTTCAGTATGTACCTCTAATGGAAAAGAACCTTTAAAAACCCTAACTACCAAGTCACTGTCATAGTTTGAAAATTAAGTAATTCCTTAACATCACCAAATATCCTATTGGTATCCAAGGGGACACCCAAGCTGTCCATCTTTTCTTGCCTTTAAAAATAGTTTAAATCTAGGTCCACAAAGGGACTACACATTAAATCTGGCTGATATGTCTCCTAAGTATTTTTCAATCTACAGGTTCACTGTTTGTCTCCTTTACATTTTATTATTTTTAGGTCACTATCCTGTAAAAGCCTCACAATCTGGATTTTGCTGACTATACCTCCAACATGTGTTACCTGTCGTTTTCACCTCTGTATTTCTAGTCAACTGACAGACTGGACAGTTCATCAGACTGAAGTATAAGTTTTCTGGCAGGAATACTTCAAGATGGTACAATACACTTCTGTCAGGTAGGTTGGTTAGTTTCTTTCTTTCTTTTTTTTTTTTTTTTAATTTTTTATTTATTTATGATAGTCACAGAGAGAGAGAGAGAGAGGCAGAGACATAGGCAGAGGGAGAAGCAGGCTCCATGCACCAGGAGCCTGACATGGGATTCGATCCCGGGTCTCCAGGATCGCGCCCTGGGCCAAAGGCAGGCGCTAAACTGGTGCGCCACCCAGGGTTCCCTCTTTCTTTCTTTTTTTCTTTCTTTCTTCTTTCTTTCTTTCTTTCTTTCTTTCTTTCTTTCTTTCTTTCTTTCTTTCTTTCTTTCTTTCTTTCTTTCTTTCTTTCTTTCTTTCTTTCTTTCTTTCTTTCTTATGTTAAGATAGAAGATTGGTACTATGGTTATGTTTCTTTCTTTTTAAAAAGAGACCTTAGAGCTAAATGTTAGAGCTAAATGTGGAAATATTTCTACCTGAAAGTATCTAAAGTCTATGATCTGTCTTTACATAATCTGGAAAGTAGGAAGTTACAAATAAAACAAAGTCAGCCAAGCATTGGTAATTGTTAAAACTGGAAAATATATGTTAGGCACATTACACTTCTTTTCCTATAATGTTCAAACATTTCCCTAATGAAGTTTTAAAAAAAATGGATTGATCACTCAGATCATGAGACGATAACCAGATAAATCCAAACTAAAGGGCAAAATGCAAAGTAACTTGCCTGAACTCTAAAATATCAATGTCCTGGAAGGTTAACACAGGCAGGCTGGAAAGTCCTAGATTAAAGGATTTTAAAATAACATGATAACTAAATGCCATGTGTAACCTAGATTGTACCTTGAATCTAAGAAAAATAGCTGTAAGGGACATTACTGAAACAAGTGCGTAAAGATGGAAGACGGAATATACATTTAAATAACAGTATTTTGCCAACATTAAATTGCTGAAGTGGGATAATTATACTGTGCTCATGTAGAATATTTCAAATACTTCAAACTGATGGGCATTTTTTGATGTGTATAATTTATTCTCATATGTTTGAGGAGAAAAAGAATATATATATACACAAAGATAAAGCAATGGGGTAAAATATAAACAACCAGTAAATTTAAGTGAAGGAGTAGGTATACAGGTATTCACTGCACTGTTCCTTCACATTTTTGAAAATTGTGAAAAGACAAAATTGAGGTGGAAAAGTTGTCTGGTGGATTCAAGTACTGTCAACTTGACCCAACTATTATTAATTTCACCGGTAGTAAATGATGACTATCACCTAAATTCATTACGTCTTTAGTAGAGATTTGCTTTCCATATATATGGAAATAAACATATATATTTTTAAAACATTATTTGAGAGAGAGAGAGAGAGAAAGAAAGAAAGAGAGAGTACAAGTGGAAAGAGGGGCAGCAGGAGAGGGAAAAAGAGGATCTTAGGCAGCCTCCACGCCCAGCTCAGAGCCACCTAACCTAACGCTCCATCATGATCCTGAGATCATGACCTGAGCCACAATCAAGAGTCGGAGGCTTAACCAACTGAGCTACTCCAGGTGCTCCTACTTTTCATTTATATTGACCAAGCCCATGCCAACTGAGACCAAGGAGAAAAGGAAATATGGTTTTAAGTGTTTTGTGACTATTTTACACTTTGTTTTGATTTCATACTTCAAACTAGATGTAAATTTAGTTACAGGAACAATCTCTGCCCATAATGCATGAATCTGAATACAAGTGTACATAATCCCACCTTGTTTTACTTAAGTATCTCCCCCTATATCTTTCAAAAGACTCAGTGTTAAAAATGAAGAAAACATTAAAGTGTTTCAACGAACATTACCATTTTCCCCTCTAAGCATTTCAAGGAGAAAAAAAATACCTTGAAAAGATGATTTTCTATTCATCTCTTTAGTAACAATTTGGTAGTTAGGTATATGCCATGTGTTTTTCACAATCACCATGTTTCACAGCTATTAATGCTAGATTAGCATCGCCAATCCTGTCTTTAGGAAAGGAGATTATAAAGGACACGTAAGATGGATCAAGATAAAAATGAGTAGATTTGATTTCTGCTATATACTTATGAAACACAAAATTCTGTGCCTGTCTATAATGACCTCAAAGATAAGTGCAAAGATGGGAGATACATGAAGAAAACAAGAGAGAATAGGATACATCACTGGATTAAGGCAAAAAAGACACAAGCATTATATAACCGTAACCTTTTATCCGTCATGTTTTGAGGAAAAAATTTTCTTCTTCCATCACCTCTGAACTGAGGTTGATAATGCCCCGTGCTTAGCATCTTGAAACATTATGCTTCTAGAATTTGTCAAGTTCCCAGTTTTCTAGTTCTATATATACCAATAACCTCTGGATTTCCCAGCATTTAATGATAAAATATGAGTAGCAAGGACAATGATCATGAATTTAAATAATGGTAACATCAGTGTTGTTCAGAATACAGAGTGAAAACAAAGATGAAAAAACCAGAGGTCTTCTCTCTAGGGGGGAGAAAGGGTGGGTGTGGGGGAGACAAAAATCCAATAAGGTAGAAAAGTAACAAGTAAAATGAATGGTAAGATTCCGTGTGGGGGATGTGTGTTTGTATGTGTTGATGACTTGCAGTGAAGGAAAATCTTCATGGAACTGGGTTTCCTTGAAAGCCGGCAGATTTCAACAAATGTAAAGAAAAAAAGAAGGTGCATTCCCAACAGTGTGAAGCACCAGAAAAAAAAAAAAACCCAAAAAACAAAAATAAGGTAAGCATGTACACATGTGTATGTACACAAACATGCAATCACTACAATTCACTACAGATAGAAGGCAATGGGACCCAAGTCTGGGTATGAAAGGTCTTGAGTGACAGAGCAAAGAGGCTCACACTTTATTAAGTAATGGTGAGTCAAAGGTTTCAGAGGACATTAAAATGTAGAACTAGGGATGCCTGGGTGGCTCAACAGTTGGGCACCTGCCTTTGGCTCAGGTCATAATCCCGGGATCCGGGATCACGTCCCACATCGGCCTCCCTGTAAGGACCTAATTCTCCATCTGCCTGTGTCTCTGCCTCCCTCTCTCTCATGAATAAATAATCTTTTTTAAAAATGCAGAACTATATTAAGACTATATAAGTAAAATAAAACATTTAAGTAAGGTGACCCAAATCACTTTTTCTCCTAAAGTATGAAAAGCCAATTACATGCAAAACACGGTGTTATCAAGTGTGACTTTGTATAGATTCCATGATCAGACTCCAACTTACTGTTTCCTCAGATATGTTCTATGTATTATTCTTCATTCCCCAAATGACAAGCAATTTGCATATTTACAGGATGTTTTTTCCATTTAGTTTCATTTCCCAAAACATTTAAAATTTTTTTTGAAAAACTTACTTAGTTATATTAGAAAAGCAGCTTTATATAAACCAAACTCCTTTTTGCTTTAATGAGTCCATACTAGACTTGAAAAAGACAACACACTTTTGTATTTTAAGGTAACCACACAGAAATCTGATTGGCATTTTCAGTCACTGGGCAGAGATCAACATTTGTGCTTTTCATACACAATATCAATGTCTGAATTGGCCTGAATCATTAGCTGGATATGAATACTTTCTTTCATTCCTACAACTATGCCTAGTCTTGTGACTAGAACAAACAAACTTCTATTACATAATTGAGTTCAATATTTATAACCACTGAAAATGCAGTCAATTGCCTGAAACTATAAAATAAAAATAATGCCATTAAAAATTTAAGTCACAAATTTTATTACAAAATCTAAGTATTGTATATAAAATGTACATGGTTCTAAAATACAGTTAACTTTCAATTATTCTGACAAGCTGTAAAAACATTAGGAATCAAAATTTTTAGTTTTCACTTTGAATTAGTATAATCTTCTCTGTAAAAACCCAAAATTTCACAAAAATTTCATTTTGTTTTCAGAACCTTATAGAGGCAATAAAAAGAAGGGGTGATATTTTCTAAACACCAGACTAGTAGTATTTTTTTTTTAAAGATTTTATTTATTTATTCACAAGAGACACAGAGAGAGAGGCAGAGACATACATAGAGGGAGGAGAAGCAGGTCCCACAAGGGGAGCTAGATCTGGGACTCGATCCCGGAACTCCAGGATCAAGCCTGAGCTGAAAGCAGACATTCAACTGCTGAGCCACCCAGGTATCCCTAGACGAGTACTATTATCTTTTACATAGTTCATATGTTTTAAAAAGTCACAAACTTTCCGATATCCATTAAGAATTTAATTATATTATTCAATGAGGGTTTAGCACAGCATGACTACATGGGCCTTATCTAAATAACACTAGTCCTATTCACCAATACCTTTTCAAAAGGAAGTTTATAATATAAAGCAATTATGAAGACATCTCTCATTAGAAAACTCATTTCAATCAGTACTGAACTAATTTAAAATAATGGTTGAACATGCAATTCAATTGGTGAGCTCTTCAATTGGTAGAGCATGCAACTCTTGATCTTGGGGTTGTGAGTTACAGCTCCACACTGGGTGTAGAGATTACTAAAACTAAAATCTTTAAAAAATAAAATAAAAATACTCAAAATAAAAATGAAATATTTAGGTATAAATCTAACAAAACATGTAGAGTTCGGAAAAACTACATAATGCTGATGAAAGAAACTAAAGATCTAAATAAATGGAGAAACATACTGTGTTCATGGAGTGGAACACTCAACATAGTGAACATATTAATTCTCTCTGAATACATACATGTATTCCTATCACGTTCCTATCAAGATCTTAGCAAGACTTTTTGTAGACAAATATTTTTCTAAAATTTGTATGAAAAAGCAAAAGGAAGTAAAAAAGCTGAGACAATTCTGAAAAAGGATAAAGTGCAAGGAATCAATCTACTTGACTTCAAGACTTATCAGGGAACTACTCTAAATAAGAATGTATGGTACTGGTGGTTGGATAGATGGAAATGCCACAAGAACAGAATGGAGAATCTAGAAATAGACCTAACAAACATGACTGCGTGTGAGATGCTTCCTTGCTTTCAAAAACTATATGCTACATATATATATACTATATATTATACCCTATCATGAAAGTTTTGCCCCCGGGAGCCCTTTTGCTCTTGAACAGCTTCAGATTTTACCTTTTTGTTATTTTTCTATTTGCCCAATCTACAGACTTTTTGAACAGATAATTGGGTAAAAAGTAACAATGGTCTTCCCTTCTAAGTAAAGCACTCTGTACTCTGAAAGCAGTCTGACCTCTAGATATACAATGTCCGTATAACATAAATATGAAGCTTACCTGGAAATTGTTCATTAGGCCATAGTAACAAGGATTGCTTTCACAAGATGAAAAGTCAAAGTTTAATTTGCAGGCTGCAGAAGTACAGTTTGTTAGCTCTGTTACAATAGTGTCATTAACGTTCCCAGTGGCATCTCGAACAACACAAGAACCTGAAGTCAAGGGACAATAAGAAAATGTAACTAAAATTTATATTCATTTCAGAATTATATATATCCACAAAGGAATTTATGGTACTGACTGAACATCTACTAGTTAACAGTATTTACATTTTTAGCCATTTCCATATACCATTTACGGTTTTTTGTTTGTTTTTTTGTTTTTAAGATTTTATTTATCCATGAGAGACACAGAGAGAGAGGCAGAGACACAGGCAGAGGGAGAGGCAGGCTCCATGCAGGAAGCCCAATGTGGGACTTGATCCCAGGTCTCCAGGATCATGCCCTGCAGGCATGACACTCAAAGGCAGACAGACACTCAACGGCTGAGCCACCCAGGCTTCCCGCATTTATGGTTTAAGTAATTTACATGAACAGAATTGGAAAAGCATCACAGTCCCCAATATTTACGTAGTGAAACAAAACCTTACAAAAACTAGCAATGCACCCATGTGTATTTAAAAACCCTGCATATTGTGGAAAATGGTAGTGAGCAAAACTATTTCCAGGCCTATTTGGTTAAGTAAGCATATAAAAATGTTGTGTTCAAAGAGTTCCAAATGGTAGAAATGTTTTCCTGTATTCCAAATATTTTATATGCGAAACATGCCAAAGATCAGACCTCAGGTAGTATCAATCTTTTGTGAAGGGTAACAATGTAAACATTAATGATTTATAATTCTATTTAAACCTCTGGCTCAAGTAAGTCTACCCTGATAATAAGACAAACCATGATAGCTGAGGTTGGCTTAAAATAATCCATGGGGCAGAAGGAATGAGGACAGGTGAAATAAGATTAACCATACAATGTTACTTAATGGTAACTTTGTTGAAACTGAGTGACAGTTTGTTAGAGTGCTCTACTTTTGTGCAAAATCGAAAACTTCCACACTGTGATAAAAGTTTTCTTGGAAAAAAGCACTTCATTATTTGGAACTTATGATGTATAACTACTAGTAATTACCATCCCTTGGACTTTTGAAGTATGATAACACTCCTGTCTTATCATATAGGAGGTAAAAATTATAAACATAGCAGCCAAAAGTGAACAAACAGAAAATTAAGTGTGAAAGGAAGAATATTTTAATGACTAGACAGACCGCATTGGGTTTTCTTCCTAAATTTCTTCATCTAACTCTCAGAGAAGTGTTTGCAAAGCGGTGTTTCCTTGAAGGTACTTATGAAACCATTTGGGGTGAGGGGAGAAGAGAGCCCTGTCTACCCTAAAGCAGCTATGCTTTTATGTGTTTCACCCTCTAATACTCTACATTGGAAGTGACTGGGGGAGAAAATGTTCCCTTAACTCTGAACCAGTTACACATCCACTGGTGTAGATGCTGGCCCTGCTCCTGAGTGTCGGGAGAAAGAGCTACTCCTATTGCTCCTGTGGCCAAGATGAAGTCAGTATGACAACTCACAGTGTCAGAGTCAGATACAAACTGAAAACATTTATTTGCTATAACTAATTATTTTCCAATTTGAAACATAATCAGTTATATCACTCATTAAATTAAGACTAAATTTCCAGGAAATTTTAGGGAACACAAAAATATTTTGCTAAGCTTATATATATAACTTTTTTCCACACAAATTTCAGAGATTTACATATTGCCTTGGTGGTCAGTCTGTTAGGCATCTGCCTTCAGCTCTGGTCACAATCTCAGGGTCCTAGGATGGAACCACATGTTGGGCTCCCTGCTCAGTGGGGAGTTAGCTTCTCCTCTCCCTCCCCTTCTGTGACTGCTTGCTCTCTCTCTAAAGTCTTAAAAAAAATGAAATTCATTTCCTTTTTTTAAAGGTGAATTTAGCCCACCATGATGATAACATTAGTATTTCTCTCATTTAATGAAGTTTCAAAACTATATTTACACAAATTAGCAGTAGAGTTTGTAAATAGTGTTCTGTCATTAAAATGAATCACTGGGTTTTTGACAAAAATAAACTTTTCTTACAGAAATACTATGAAAACCTTATATTCTATGGTCTATGATTTTGGACTTTGATCCTTTAGATTGGTATGAAACTAAGTTTTATTCTTGTAGCATGCTTCAAACATTTAACTGTAAAAACAGGACTTTTTGAGGTTATATTATAAAACAATGCTTTCAATTCAGGAAAATATGTTTTACAGGTATAGTTTTATGAAAGTGTAATAAACTTGATACAGTTTATCTATAGTGATTGCATGTAAATCACACTTTTTTCCTGGGAATGTTTTAGCTAAATAAAACTTTATTAAGAGCCTTTAAAAAATTCACTAAAAATCAAAATAAAATCCCTCTTTGCCAAGACACAATTCTTTAAATCAAGTGTCACTTAACTGGAGGGAATCTCAGTTTTCATTCCTTCATGTATAAAAATAGTGATTTAGAGACTAGCTGACCATTGCGGTCAGCAGTTCTAAAATGCTATTATTTCATGTATGTAGTAAAAGGTTGAAAAATAGGTTCATTCAGTTTAGTAAGACTTCAGTAACACTTTTCATTCAAATAATATGTCCTGTCTGCCAAAATCAGTTTTTATGGTAAAAAATGCCAAACATTGCTTAAATGTCTTGAAACAATATTCTCATATACTAACATTATATATGCAAACATAAAAGAATTATCAACAAAATATTAAAAATTTCACAAAGATCACAGAATAAAATGCACTTACTTTCTACTTCATGAATCTTCTATAAATTATAGCTTAGGGAAATGTAAGAGTCTACAGTAAGACTTTACATAATTTTGTTTTACATTCATTAATAAAAATCCTAGAGAAAAAAACAATACAGCATCTGGTGGTTTAGGTAGTATCTGTAAAACCACTAATAGTTTACTGAAACTCTGATTTAAAACATGCAACTTGGGATCCCTGGATGGCTCAGCGGTTTAGTGCCTACTTTCGGCCCAGGGCCTGATCCTAGAGTCCTGGGATCGACTCCCACATCAGGTTCCCTGCATGGAGCCTGCTTCTTCCTCTGCCTGTGTCTCTGCCTCTCTCTCTCTGTGTGTCTCTCATGAATAAATAAATAAAATCTTTTAAAAAAAATTAAAATAAAACATGCAACTCAATCTTTTTATTGAAATATTTCTGAAATTAAAAGTTAGAAATATAATATCATGGAAATAAATATTTAAAGTATGTACAACATGAAATTTTTGAAACATGTAAAAAAAAATGCAAGGCTATTTACCTACAGATACTGCAATTCCTATGTAAACCACCGTAGTAATTAAAATGGCTAAGAGTGTTCCTTTGGGTATGGCTGACTGAGGATCCTAGAAGACAAGAAAAAAATTTTAAGTCTACCTTTAAAAATAAATGTATGTATATCCTTTCTCATACAAAATGGATACAGTACTTTTAATACTTACTGCAAGATCACCTGAGATATTTGCTCCAGCAAGAATACCAGTTGCAGCAGGAAAAAAGATGGCAAATACAGAAAAGAAAGTCTCTTCCTCTCGAAAATCTGGTCCAAAGTTCTCATTAAATATTTCAGCTGTGGAGAACAAAATATCTTTGGCAATTAATGGATAGCAGATTAGACCATTATAATTATGTCAAGTCTAAGTGTTATGTATATATGATCCCTAGGTTTTCTTCACTTCAAGTAACTGGTAAATTCCTATCTTCTAATGGAAGCACGGCATTCCTCTTTACTTGTATGAGGGAAACATTTAAAACAAAAATGATTTGACCTGGGTCATGCCTAGTATTTTGTATACCTTACTAATTATGTTTCAAGTACCTCTAGCTTAATTGTTATCACTAGTACAAATGTCAATCACCGTGTGGATAAACTCTCAATGTCTGGGGTCAGTCAAGGAAATAAGTAAGAAAGGAGGTAGGAAAAAAAAAGATCATACTAATCTGGACCCATTTTTTTTCTTACATCCAACGTATCTACACAGCTTTCTCTATTTCCTCGTAGTGACTTGCTTAATTTTTGATGCTGAATTATTCATCAGGCTTTCATAGCATTTTTAGCTTAGGCAAACTAGGTAAAGTCCCTTTCCATTTTAACAATGATGAAAGCTTCAGCTGGTACTACTGTTTCCATCTATCCTGATGGGCCCTGACACTGAAACAACCAATTTGTTATTTGTCTATCCATCAATCCAATATCTGAATAATAACTACCATGTGCCAGGTCTTCTACTGAAGCAATTAGGTATTCACTACCTTAGTAAAATAAATGAGAAGACAGCAAACAGTATCAACCACCAAAAAAGAAAAGTCACATCCCAAAGTATATTTAGATTTATTTACTTCAGACTAAGAAAAACCCAGATATGCTACTTAGACAATATTATTAGATATCAATGTAATACTTTTATAAGTTGCCAAAGATCTGAAAAAAGAAAAAGGCAGTGAAAAATGTGGCTTAGCAATATTTGCAGCTATTTTTAAATTAACTGAAGTCACAAACAAAATATATAATTACTTTAGAAATAATCCTCCACTATAATTATTAATATTTCATTTAGAAATATAGTTGCAAAAAGAAATGTTCAAATTTACAACATAAAAAATTTTAAGTAAAAAATCAGTTATTTGGAACGTCCGGGTGGCTCAGCGGTTGAGCGTCTGCCATTGGCTCAGGTCGTGATTCCGGGGTCTGAGGATCAAGTCCTACATTGGGCTCCCTGCAGCAAGCCTGCCTCTCTCTCTGCCTATGTCTCTGCCTGTCTCTCTCTGTGTCTCTCATAATAAATAAAGTCTTTTAAAAATCAGTTTTTATTAGAAGAAATGTCACAAATATAGTTTTTGAAAGCATAAAATATAAAAAACTATGTATCTAAGTGATGCTACTAACTTTCACTGCTGGCATGCCTAGTAGACATCTCTTCCCCCAATCCAGAAAATCAGGAATTTAAAGGCCAGTTTATAAGTAGGCACAGATACTGGTAATAAGAACGGATATCACACTATCAACCCAGGACTAGCAAGCACAAACAATAGGTAAGTGTCACTAGTTAAAGTAAAAATCTTGAAACAATTCCTATGAGAAAACTATGCATGCATTTTTAAGACCTACATTTTTAATCAGTGTCTGAGAGAAGCCAAACCAGTGCTACTCACAAATGACCTAAGGACTGGTACGTTACCAGTGAGCAAACAGATTAGAAAGCTTACACCAGAATGTAAACCAATTAGGTCTCTAAGATCCACAGTTGGTCAGTTGATTTTCCCCCTTCAGTAAGATACTGTGAAGGAAGAAGTGCGCTGATATGCATTCTGTATCTTTTCATAGATCTGTATGAGAAGCTCTGGGCTAAACAACTAGGGAGTACCACAACTGAGCCTCTTCTTCTAGGGCTTCAAAACGAGGAGTTTTTTTGAGGAGTTTTTGTCAACTGAAGACACATCTAAGTGGGAAGCCTCTCTGATGCTACCACAAGTGTTCTTTCCTGCTTCATTTCACCCTTTGGAGATATAGGAGCATGGCGATGGTGGGGGAAATACAGATAGAGACTTAAGGAAATAACAAATGACAAGTGAATTTCACTGATGACAGCACTGACAATAGGAAGCAGAATGAAAAGAGTCACAAAGATGAAAACTGTGGAAAATCCTCACAATTTATAATGTAAACTGCAGACAAGTTGAAGTTGCCATTATACTATGAGTATTTCCTTCATAAGTGTAAGCACTTTGTTGTGTTGAAATACAACTAAAAGAATGAAAAAGGCATATGAGAAAAGTCATCATTTCAGTTACAAATTCCCAAAATGACAGAGAACAAACGCACCTTTCCTCAGGAGCACTGATTTTTCTATATTCTATCATATTTTGATGCTAAGAATGAAAACGACATAAATAGAAGTGGTACTTTACTCTGACCATCACATACATAAAGGAGACAATATGAAATTGGATTGTCAATTAATGTGTCATTCCACCAAAATCAATCCTATTACAAAGCATCTGCAATGTACTAAATTTATTTAATAACAGAATTCTATAATATGCACCTTTAAAAAGAGATTCTATCTTTTTTACTTACATTTATAACCAAAGAAACCTTTGGGCTTCTTGCTGTCCAAAGGGATAAATGTTCCTATGACGAAATCAGCAATAGCAAGTAGTAGAATCACCAAAAGAACAATCTGAGCCTGGAATTTTAAACATGAAAAATCAAAATCAAATCTCTCATGTCTCTACAGTGATTCAGTTTCACTACCATATAATTTGATTTCTGTCTCATTTCCCCACTGCTTCAAAAAGTGCTAAGCACAAAGAAGGTGCTCGATAAACTTCAATTACATGAACAATCTTTAAAGAACTGTCCTAAAATGTTCAATATATTGAGGCAAAACATGGATAGCATAAGTAGGATCATGCCAAATATTTCTGAAATGAATTAAAGATGTGCATGCCATCCCACAAATCATAAAGCAGTATATGAATTCCATAACACTGTAGGTTTTTCATCCTTTATCATTATTACTGCCTCCACCAATGTAAGTACAATATTGATATGGAAAACCTATTTCCTACGAACACAAGTTTTATACCAAGTCCAAACATAACGTTTAATGTCTGACAGCCACAGGATGAAAAGAAGAAAAAGTACAGAAAGAAGAAGACAATATCCAGGAAGAGGATTTAAGTAGCAATGGGACTTGAAGGAACAATCTATGAGAATTACCATCTCCTCTCCATCACTCTTTTTGTTTTGTTTTCATGGGATATAACTGATATATAACAATGTATCAGTTTCCACTGTACCACATAAGAGATTCAATATTTATACACATGTAATTGTGAAATGATCATACAAGTCTAGTTAATATCCAGGATCATAGTTAAAGAATTGTTTTTTCTTGTGATGAGAATTTTAAGACCTACATTTTTAAAAAAACAACTTTCAGATATGCAATACATTATTAACTATAGTCACCATGCTGCACATTACATCCCTGTGACTTTATTTCATAACTGCAATTTTATACATTTGACTACATTCACTATTTTGCCCCCTTCCCCCACCTCTCCTTCTCCACTCTCAAACTCCCAATAAAGTTAAATAGATACTCATGAAAACCCTGTGTCATCCATGGGAATAAAAACTGCTTAAATGCTAATCATGTCAGGTAGTATGAAATTCTATTCTTTTCAGTAAAGTCAGCTACTTAAATACATAAGTAAATGATTTAATTATATACTTTTGACTTAAAAAACAACCTTGGGAATATTATTCTTTACAATTTTTCTAATTTCTGACCTAGTAAGTATTACCACAGCTCATATATAGCAGAAATATGTGGTCTTACATGATTTATAAGAAGGAACATGAAGACACCTAGAAGAGACTTGGAGATCCTCAGCAGCATCCTTGTGGATGGATATGCATTAGTCAGGAAAGCAGAGGTGTATTGAGGAACATTCTCTTAAACACACAGAAATAATTGCAAGTGCTCTGCCTACAGGTTAACATGTGACTTCAGCAAGGTTAACATGTGACTTTTTTTCCCAGAAACAGTGGTCCTGGCTTTGGTAGCCATGACTTCTGAGACTTCAACAACAAGGAGCAAAATGAGTGCCTCTAAGCTCTCATGGGAACTAACTTGGTAGTTTATTGTCCTTGTGTTTATTTTTGAAGTTGAACTTTTAAATAAATTACAAAGCCAAGAGCTTAATTTGGGCTACCTAACATATTGACCTGAGTGATTCTAAATAACTTCAAACAAGATTAAGAGAGGGGAGGAGGGAGAAAGGGAGGTGAGAAGGGATAGGAAGTCCAAAGTTAGAAAGTACTGTGTTTAAGTAGATGCTACACTGTTTTCACCAAACATTCCTTTCCCTGCCTTGTCTGATACATAAACTTCTCTGAAAATGAACACTTAAGGAATCTTCAAAATCTAAAAATACTACCACACTTTAGAGTGGTCCATAAACAAAAGCTCTAAAAGTTCATATGTTAAATATGTACAGATATATTCCAGTGAGTTTGTTACTTACTTTCGCTTCCCACTCCATTCCAGCTACTGAGATACCTAAAAGGATCACCACCGTAATGGCTCCAATAATTCGGATATCATTGATTTCATCTATCATAAGTATGGAATGTTCCTAGAAAAAGAGAATTATAAATGTAAGGAACAATATTAGTTATTCAGATAAAGTCTTTAATTCTTTTGGAAACACTTCAGAGACATCAGAACTTCTTACATGAAGAAGTGGAATAAATGCCTATGTAAGGAATGAACAGGGAGACCTAAGAAAAAGTAACAAGTATGTACTATTGAGGCACCATTCGAGAATCTCAAGAAATCAAAAAAATTATCAAATTAATGCTACACTTAATACAGACTCAATAAATCAAAACTGAAATTTCTAACAAGCAAATAAAAATCATGCTGTGCCTAAGCAGAACTCACAGTACTTTTTAAAGAAATGTATTTTGTATCACTGTGATTAGCAAAGTCATGCTTTTAATGGTCTTTTAAGTTGCATAAGAAAAAGAGATGAATACACTTTCATGCAGTCGTCCAAAAAACACCCACTGTTCCTGCTCTTTAAGCAAAAATGTTTGTGGTTTACTATCAGTGACATTAAAAACATGCTAAACTAAATAATGGAAGAGTATTAACTCTTAATAGTTATACTGCTTGCTTTCTCAAAGCCCTTGCTTTTCCCATCCCTTTGGCCTCTACAGATAAGGTCAATGCCAATGCCAGTGCCAGTCCCTCTCAAATCTTATACTTCCTAACAGACCGCATATGACTACAGAAGAAAAGAGTTACAACCTAACCTAACATGAACAACCATAGGTGTCTTTCAAGGTCCCTCTCAGTTAATAATGCTGAATTCTATTTCACTTCTACTGCTTTAACTACACATATCCCAATGACTCTTTTCAAACAAATTATCTTCTAAACTCCAGAGTAGTATTATCAACTACTTCCTGGCCAACTCTACTTAGATATACCAATCGTTCTTCAAATCAGACATCCCAAACTAAACTCTCCTATGCTTCTATTTCACAGTGAATGCCATTACCCTTCATTTAACCCTCCAACTCAGGGATGCCTGGGTGGCTCAGTGGTAGAGTGTCTGCCTTTGGCTCAGGGTGTGATCTTGGAGTCCTGGGAGTCCCCATATCGGGGTCCCTGTAGGGAGCCTGCTTCTCCCTCTGCCTATGTCTCTGCCTCTCTGTCTCTCATGAATAAATAAATAAAATCTTTAAAAAAAACCTCCAACTCAGAAATCTGTATATAAACCTGAAATCCTTCCTTCTCTTTCTCTAATTTCCCATATCCCAATAATCATCAAGTCTACTCATTTAACATTTTTAAAATCTCTCCAGTTCACCCACATGTCCAGCTCCACTAGGCATTGTTTGAATGTGTGCCACCATCCCTTTCCCAGGATAGCTACAACCTCCTAAATGGTCTCCCTCTCCACCTGTGATTCCTCAGATCCATGCTCCATATATACTGTGATCAGGTGTTTCTTCAGGCCCCAATTTGATCATGTGCCCCTCACTACAATTGAGATTAAAACCACAGTTTAACAGCAGACAATACCTTTCCTGATTTGACCCGTCCCGCCGTCAGTCAGTCCTAAATCTCTCCTCTTTGTGCTCCAATCATAGAGAAATATTTACAGAATGTTTTTTAAAAACACACCGTACTCTACCCTTTCCAGGTCTTTTTTTCCCTTTTCTCCCTTATCCCCTTCATGTCATACCCTACCTCTCCTACTTGCCTAACACCTAGAATCCCTTTCTTGGAAAACCTTTCCTCACACTCCTTTGTGATCCCCTTTCCTGGGTGGTAGTAAGTTGAATGATTACCCTTTGTGATGCCTAGGTCCCCTACCATGCATGACCCCATTTCTGACAATGTCTCATCATTAGTTTGTCTCCTACACTAAATTTTTTGAAGGACACGTTTTGTGTCCATCACTGCTTTCCTAGGATCTAATATGGGAAGTGGCACATAACCCCTCAATAAAGATTTGGGAAACAAATGTTTAGAAAGGGAAATTACCTTAAGCAACTCCACCACAGTTTCTGCAAATCCAACCACATACATAGCAACCGCAACAGCATTGGCAAAAGCGAAGATCAGTCCAATTGCACCACCAAATTCTGGCCCTAGACTTCTAGATATTAAATAATATGCTCCTCCTAAAGGAAAGGGGGGAAAAAAACCAAAAATACTGAAGTTAGGATTTTAAAAGTCAGAAATCACATGCCTCCAGTAAGCATAGCAGTTAAATTAATAAGCAAGTGGGTGAGCATATTTTCAGAAATAAACATCCCAAAAGAATTCTTTACAACCCACTTCATTCATTAACAGTTCTCAACACTCAGAGAATTCTGCCCATATCAAATATAAAATCATCTGGCTTTTTAAATCCCTATTTTCTCTTCTAAAGCTTAGACTAGAATGAACAAAAGCCTCCTGCTCATATTCATAAATACCAATATCATCTCCTAATGGTTTTCTAAGTAGTGTTTTTAATCTTAATGTAACTGTTAAAGTTATAGTTGAGATGATTTCAGTAACTTATATTGGTACAGTAATTTGTTGGTAATGTGAATAGTAAGACTTAATTTCCTAAGAAACTGCAAAGAACAGCAAGCATAAGGTGGTATCCTAAGTAAATACAGTTTATATTTAATAAATCCTGCCTAAATGTCATAGTCAACAAGGACATTAAATGAACTATCATAAAACAAGTATTTTTCTAACTTAAATATTAATCAGTATTATGATTCTGAGTCAATCTAATGCTTAGTTGAAATCTCTAATAATTCTTCCAAACTTCTTTTTTTTTTTTCTTTTTTTCTTCCAAACTTCTAATTTATTTCTGGCCTCTAGGTCATAAACAAACTTAGTTTTAATAATAATTTGGTTATATGACATTATATACATTTTTTTCAGATACTGATGAACTGTTTAATTAAGACCATCTAATAAAATGCCATTTAACAGCTGAGCATTTCTCCTGTTCTCTCAGTATAATGAAAACAAACACATCAAAAAATTCTACTGCTCAATAAAGTATGCAAACTTCATTTTGAAAACACCTGTAAAAGTGTTTTAAAAATATAAAATATAAAAAAAATAAAACCTGTAAAAGGTTTTATAATTAATTCTATCAATTCTCTCAAAATATTCTACACTTTAAATCTATCCACCCAAAACTTCCTTATCTTACCAATTAATAATTTCTACCACCTTGGAAAGCCTCAAGAAAAAAATGCAACCTAATCATTTGTAATAATTGGTCTTACGGTTTTTAATCAGATGAAATTACTTTAAAATTTCCCAGAAATATTTCTGAACACTAAAAAATTCTAATAGATTTATATGAGGACAATTTTTTACATCAAAGATTTTAGCATAAGACATTAAACTACATTATAATTAATCACAAGGAAAATCCTTGGATTATCTAATTATCAAGACTATATTTAACATATATGTTCTCAAAATCCTATATGTTCTCAAAATTGATTTAAACTATTTCATTTAGGGATGCCTGGGTGGCTCAGCAGTTGAGTGTCTGCCTTTTGCTTAGTGCGTGGTCCCAGGATCTGGGATGAAGTCCCGCATCGGGCTCCCTGTGAAGAGCCTGCTTCTCCCTCTGTCTGTGTCTCTGCCTCTCTCTCTGTCTCTCATGAATGAATAAATCAATCTTTAAAAAACATATAAAAAATAAACTTTTCATTTATGCCAATATCAACAATAAATTACATATGTATCCTGATTTCATAGATAAGAAAATAAGGTCACCATGAAAGGTTAATTGGAATCATTCAACTACTCATGTGTTTCAACAGTTGACAATATAAACTTGAGAAGGAGGGGCAACTGGGTGGTACAGGCAGTTAGGCCTGACTTCAGCTCTAGTCATGATCTCAGCGTCCTGAAATTGAGTCCTGAGCTGTGGGTTCCCTGCTGAGTGGGGACTCTCTGCCCTTCTACCCACTCATGCTTGTGCTCTCTCTCTCAAATAAATAAATAAAATCTTAATGTAAAAAAAGACCCGGTGGCTCAGCGGTTTAGGGCCGCCTTCAGCCCAGGGCGTGATCCTGGAGATCCGGGATCAAGTCCCACGTCAGGATTCCTGCATGGAGCCTGCTTCTCCCTCTGCCTGTGTCTCTGCCTCTCTCTCTGTGTGTGTCTCTCATGAATAAATAAATAAAATCTTTAAAAAAAAAAAAAAAAGAAAATAACCTGAGAATGAGAAACATCACCAATAGGACCTATAAAAGCAACTAATTCATTCATGATGTGCTTTCTATTTATTTCAAATCTATTACCAAGAAGAAAAAATATGTATCTTAAGGTGCATTTAATTTGGTGAAACATAATAGAAAGGGGAAATTCACCTTAGGAATGAGGATATTATAAGTAGGGAAATTCTGCCATTTCAAAACAATTTTTTTTTTTTTAAGATTTTATTTATTCATGAGAGACACAGAGCGAGCGAGCAAGTGAGGCAGAGACATAGGCAGAGGGAGAAGCAGGCTCCATGCAGGGAGCCCGACGCGGGACTCGATCCCAGGTCTCCAGGATCACAACCTGGGCCGAAGGTGGCGCTAAACCACTGAGCCACCCGGGCTGCCCAATTCTGCTATTTCAGAATGGCAATTTAAATCTTCTGCAACTTAAATACCTAACCCTTAAAACCTCACGTCTAGTTTTGTTAATATTTCAAAGATTTGTATTTTTTCCAAGAAAATAAAGAATGTGTGGGTAATAAAGAATACTCTGAGAGTATCTGCTAATCTCACTACACTTTTACTCCCAATGAAAAGGAAATACTCTCTGCCCTGTTTCTTTCACTTCTACTCCTCCTTTCTACAGGCAACCAGTTTTAAAAGTAGTTTTCTTTTATTTTTTTTTTTTTGTTTTCATCAACATCAAATGATAGTATTAAAGACCTACTACTCAGACAGACTGGTCTGGTAGTTTTACTAATAAGCATAAAGCAGGTATTTATCTTCATTTATAATTTGTTTTGTTAAAAATTACATTTTACTTAATTCTAGCTAAATACTATTATCATTCCCATTTTATATATGAGAAAGTGAAGGTTTAGAAAGATTAAGTAAATTGAACAGGGTCATACAGGCAGCAGGGGAAGAACTGGGCTTAAACTCAGGGTCTGGCTGAAGTTGTTATCATACAATATGCATGACAAAAATCAGACTTTTTGTTATCACCGAAAATGATGATGAGAGAGATAAAGAATTAGGAGTGATTAAAAGGCATCAACAGACAAGAGTAACTACTTTCTTTCAAAAAAATCTACTTGTCAAGCAAACACAGAAGTTAACATTGAAAAAAAAAAAATTCCTCATGGGGGAATGGCTATAAACTACCCCAAATCCTGAGTACAGAAGACATAAATGAGTCAGATACCAGAGTACTAAGTACTGATACTTACATACACTGGGTTCCACTTTTATTACATATTGAATTGGGGATATATTTCCCTATAGCTCTTCCTAAATTTCACACCAATAACCAAAACCGTGACTAGGTTAACCAAGAGCCTAAGATCAAACATGGATTACTGACAATAAAATAAGTGTCACTAACTTCAAATCTGAAATCATACAGTGGATATTACTGACCACAATAGAATTAAATTAAGTGTATGAAAGATCTCTAATATCAGAGAAACAAAGTAATAAAGAACAGAAGCCACTGATACATAAAACAATGAAGGAAAATTAACAAAGCCAAAAGTTGTTTACAAAAACATTAATAAAACTGGTAGACAATGAGTGAGACAAGACAGAAAATATAAAGTAACAAATCACTAATTTAAAAAGGGACATATAATTATAAATCCTACAGTCATTAAGAAGTTGAAAGGTAAGATAGTAATTTTATTGCAATGAATATGCAACTCAGATGAAATGGATGCCCAAACTGTGGTAAGAACAGGAAATTAATAATATAATCCTATAGCTAAGAGATTAAGATTTATAATAAAAAAACTCCACACACAAATACAAATACACATTTAAAATAAACTACAAGCATAGTTTCACTGATAAGGAGGAGAAAAAATCAATTTTACACAGATTCTTCCAGAAAACAGAGGAAATGAAGGTCAACATCCCTTTTATGATGAGCATAATCGTGATACCAAAATCCAACTAAGGTATAGAAAAAAAGATTTCCAATGAATATTCCTCATGATCCTAGACTCAAAAATCCTTAACAAATGTAGACAAATAAAATGTAGCAGAAGCAAAGTTTATCCCACAAATGCCAGGTTGTTTTAGAATTCAAAAAACCATATAATTTGTGCAGTAACAGAATTAAGGGAGGAAAACCATATAACCATTTCAGAAGATGTGGGAAAAGCATGGCAAAATTCAATATCCATTCAGGATAAATATTTTAAACAATTCAGAACAACAACTTCCTCAATCTGACAAGTGACATCTTCAAAATCCCTGCAGTTAACAACCCTGTTAGCTGTGATACATTGAACTCATTCTACCTAAGACTGAAAACAAGGCAAGGTATTTATTCTTATCATTTCTATTCACCACAGTACTGGAAATTCAAACTAATTTGAAATGTTTTAAACAAACGAAAAAAAGAGAAAGAAAAAAAAAATCCTAGAAAACCCAAAAGCCTCCACCCCAAGATTGCTAGAACTCATACAGCAATTTGGTAGCGTGGCAGGATACAAAATCAATGCCCAGAAATCAGTGGCATTTCTATACACTAACAATGAGACTGAAGAAAGAGAAATTAAGGAGTCAATCCCATTTACAATTGCACCCAAAAGCATAAGATACCTAGGAATAAACCTAACCAAAGAGGTAAAGGATCTATACCCTAAAAACTATTGAACACTTCTGAAAGAAATTGAGGAAGACACAAAGAGATGGAAAATTATTCCATGCTCATGGATTGGCAGAATTAATATTGTGAAAATGTCAATGTTACCCAGGGCAATTTACACATTTAATGCAATCCCTATCAAAATACCATGGACTTTCTTCAGAGAGTTAGAACAAATTATTTTAAGATTTGTGTGGAATCAGAAAAGACCCCGAATAGCCAGGGGAATTTTAAAAAAGAAAACCATATCTGGGGGCATCACAATGCCAGATTTCAGGTTGTACTACAAAGCTGTGGTCATCAAGACAGTGTGGTACTGGCACAAAAACAGACACATAAATCAATGGAACAGAATAGAGAACCCAGAAGTGGACCGTCAACTTTATGGTCAACTAATATTCGATAAAGGAGGAAAGACTATCCATTGGAAAAAGACAGTCTCTTCAATAAATGGTGCTGAGAAAATTGGACATCCACATGAAGAAGAATGAAACTAGACCACTCTCTTTCACCATACACAAAGATAAACTCAAAATGGATGAAAGATCTAAATGTGAGACAAGATTCCATCAAAATCCTAGAGGAGAACACAGGCAACACCCTTTTTGAACTCAGCCACAGTAACTTCTTGCAAGATACATCCACGAAGGCAAAAGAAACAAAAGCAAAAATGAACTATTGGGACTTCATCAAGATAAGAAGCTTCTGCACAGCAAAGGATACAGTCAACAAAACTAAAAGACAACCTACAGAATGGGAGAAGATATTTGCAAATGACCTATCAGATAAAGGGCTAGTTTCCAAGATCTTTAAAGAACTTCTTAAACTCAACACCAAAGAAACAAACAATCCAACCATGAAATGGGCAAAAGACATGAAGAGAAATCTCACAGAGGAAGACACAGACATGGCCAACATGCACATGAGAAAATGCTCTGCATCACTTGCCATCAGGGAAATACAAATCAAAACCACAATGAGATACCACCTCACACCAGTGAGAATGGGGAAAATTAACAAGGCAGGAAACCACAAATGTTGGAGAGGATGCGGAGAAAAGGGAACCCTCTTATACTGTTGGTGGGAATGTGAACTGGTGCAGCCACTCTGGAAAACTGTGTGCAGGTTCCTCAAAGAGTTAAAAATAGACTTGCCCTATGACCCAGCAATTGCACTGTTGGGGATTTACCCCAAAAATACAGATGCAATGAAACGCCAGGACACCTGCACCCCGATGTTTATAGCAGCAATGGCCACAATAACCAAACTGTGGAAGGAGCCTCGGTGTCCATCGACAGATGAATGGATAAAGAAGATGTGGTTTATGTATACAATGGAATATTACTCAGCCATTAGAAATGACAAATACCCACCATTTGCTCCAACGTGGATGGAACTGGAGGGTATTATGCTGAGTGAAGTAAGTCAATCGGAGAAGGACAAACATTATATGTTCTCATTCATTTGGGGAATATAAATAATAGTTAAAAGGAATATAAGGGAAGGGTGAAGAAATGTGTGGGAAATATCAGAAAGGGAGACAGAACATAAAGACTCCTAACTCCGGGAAATGAACTAGGGGTGGTGGAAGGGGAGGAGGGCAGGGGGTGGGGGTGAATGGGTGATGGGCACTGGGGGGGCCACTTGACAGGATGAGTGGGTGTTATTCTGTATGTTGGTAAATTGAACACTAATAAAAAATAAATTTATTAAAAAAAATCCTAAAAATTGGCAAGTAAAAGTATAAGCCATGTGTATTCACAGATGACATGTCTGTTTGTATTAATCAAGATCAGACAGTAATGGTGTCAAAATACAAAAGTCTATTTTACTTCTCTATACAAGAAACAAAAACATGGAAAATAAAGTTTACAAATACCATTTATGACCAAAGAACACGAAACACTTAAGGGTAAATTTAATAAAATACAGGCAAAACACCTATACTAAAAAAATAAAAAAAACACTCCTGTAAGAAACAAAAGATCTAAATAAATGGAGAGATATACCATTTTCATAAACTGGAAGACTCTATATTGTTAACATTGCCATCCTTCCCAAAAAGAATGAATTACCAAACTCCATCAAGATTTCATGGTTTTTTTGTTTTGTTTAGTAGAAATTGGTATGCCCAATTCAAAAATTTAGGTAGAAATGCAAAGGACCCAGAAGAGCCAAAACAATGTTGAAAAAGAACAAAGTTGGAAGACTTAGAAAGTATAGAATTAAACAATCAATAGTAATTGGCACAACAGGAGAAACAAACTTATCGATGGAACAATATATAGTCCAGACAATACACAGATAATTGATTTTTCAACAAGGGCATCAAAGTTAATTCAAAAGAGAAAAGCTAGCTGTTTGAACAAATGGTAATAGACCAAGTGGATATCTAAGAAGGGAGAAAGGGAGAGGAGAGAACCAAACCTTTGTCTCACTAATAAACAAAAGTTAATTTGAGACCATTGATAAGTCAAAAACCTAAGCTAAAACTATAAAGATTCTAAACAAAAACAGAAAAGAATATCTTCATGATCTTGGGATAAGCGAAAAATTTCAGGCCAGTACAATAAAAGGAATCCCAAGAATCTGGATTTCATCAAAATGGCAAACTTTGACACTCTGAAAGACAGGATTAGGAAAATTATAAAAATGATGAGGCAAGTCAAAAACTGGGGAAAGAAACACACACTACTTATGTTAGACAATCAACTATATTCAGAATGTACAAAAATTCTCGTACAAATAAATAAAAGATAATACAATTTAAAAATTGGCAAAAGATTCCAATATATTACAAAAGAAGATATACAAGTGGTCATAAGCACACAAAAAGATGCTTACCATAATTAATCATCCACAAGAAGAGCTATAATTAAAAATATATAACAAGAGTTGGTAACAACAAGTACAAACTGGAAGTCTCATATATTGTTGATGGTAGTATAAAATGGTACAACCACTATGGAAAACCATTTGGCAATTCTTATAAATAAGACACACAAGTACCACACAAATCAACAAATCCACTCATAGGTAATCTCCCAACATGAGTAAAAACAAATACAACCACTAAGACTTGTACAAGAATGCTCCTATTAGCTTATTCATACTAGCATGACACTAAAATAACTTAAATGTCCAGAAATAGGTACTAATTTTATTACTATAAGTGTACAGTCATAAAATAGAGTAATATAGATTAATACCACACTACAAAAAACTACTAACATAGAGCAACATGAATGAATCCCAAAAACACCATATTGTGGTGAGACACACAAAAAAAGAGTACCTTCAACAGAATATAATTCCATCTTGCACTAGAGGAGAGGGAATGATTATAAAGGAACGTTCTTGTATGATAAAAAATAGTATGTATTTTGTTTGAGCTAGGTTTATATACTTATTAAAACTCAAAGAGCTGGGATTCCTGGGTGGCACAGCGGTTTAGCGCCTGCCTTTGGCCCAGGGCGTGATCCTGGAGTCCTGGGATCGAGTCCCACATCAGGCTCCCTGCATGGAGCCTGCTTCTCCCTCTGCCTGTGTCTCTGCCTCTCTCTCTGTGTGTCTCTCATGAATAAATAAATAAAATCTTAAAGAAAAAAACTCATAGAGCTGTAAACTTAAAATATATGCATTTCACTACATGTGAATTTTACTTCAATAATATTGATCTAGTCAACTATAATCTACTGTCAACAACTAGCATTTTAGGGATGTTTGGGTGGCTCAGCGGTTGAGCATCTGCCTTTGACCCAGGGCATGATCCTGGAGTCCTGGAATCAAGTCCCATGTGGGGCTCCCTGCATGGAGCCTGTTTCTCTCTCTGCCTATGTCTCTGCCTGTCTCTCTTTGTGTCTCTCATGAATAAACAAATAAATTAAAATCTTAAAAAAAAAAAAACAAAAAAACTAGCATTTTAAAACTTAAAAACTACCCTAGTCAAAATGATATATAGCAAAAAAAATCTTCATGCGTTAGACTTCAAGAGAAGATTAAATGGGTCCTAAGCAAGTTCATCAGCTCACTGCTTATAATGAAAGGAGTCGAGTTACTTTTAAGCTGGACTATGTGTTAAATTGGTTTTCCTTTGTTTTTTTGAGAAATTTTTCTTAAAAGGCAATTAAATCGGGGAGTCTAGGAGGATCAGTCCACTAAGCATCTGACTTTTTTTTTAGATCTATTTATTTATTTTAAAGATTTTTTTAAAAAATATTTATTTATTTATTATTTATGATAGACGAGAGAGAGAGAGGCAGAGACACAGGAGGAGGGAGAAGCAGGTTCAATGCAGGGAGCCCAACGCGGGACTCGATCCCAGCACTCCAGGATCACGCCCTGGGCTGAAGGCAGGCGCCAAACTGCTGAGCCACCCAGGGATCCCCAAGCATCTGACTTATTTTGGCTGAGGTCACAATCTCAAGGTCATGAGATGGGAGCCCTGCAGTGGGCTCCATGCTCAGCAGGTAGTCTACTGGAGAGTCTCTCTCTCAAATAAATAAATCTTTTTTAAAAAAGGCAATGAAATCCAACATTTTCTCTCTCTCTCTCTCTGTCTCTCTCTCTCTATATATATATATATATTTTTTTTTTTTTTTTTTTTTTGTAAAAACAAAGAACCCAACCCAAGTTGGGGATTAGTATGGAACATATGCAAAATGAACAGAGTTGTGACCAGATTCATCACCACCACCTAGCACACTCCCTCTTCATTACTTCTGTGATTCTTAGGTTGTAACCTCACAGGATCCTAGCACAATAAGGCAACTCAATGGTCATCAGGCTTGACTCTTCGTTTTACATGAGGACACAGAGATTTGGATAAATTGTGACTTTATGTAACAGGTGACCACGAAAAGACCATGTGATGTGTTGATTAGTCTTACAAGTAAAATCAACACTAAAATGACTGTTTTAACTATTCTTACTGTTCTAAGAATTAACCTGAAACTCCTGGGAAAAATAAAGTTTTATTACAATTCTATTTTAAATTTGGGCAAAATACTAAAAATCGTTTCCTTGTCTATTACCTAAATTACAGAACTTCATGAATGGTGGAAGGGTAACAAAGGTTTTTGCTAAGTAGACATTTCATTAAAAAAATCAACCATATCCTGTTTCTTAATCAGGAGTCAGTAGATTTGACAGCTCACTTTCTTTCTTTTTTTTTTTTTTTTTTTTTTGACAGCTCACTTTCTAGTGAGTTTTGTCTTGCCAATTTTTGTTCTCAAGCATTAATCAATGATCACCTAGTTTTTTCTAATAAGAACAATAAAATGAATAACCCATAATTAACCAGTGCGAATGTGCATGGTCAGGAGCAATTTTTGATTAGAGCTCCATTTACTAATCAATCTTTGTAGAAAGTAGGATTATCAGATACAGCTATTAAGAATATTCAGAACAAATGAACTGAACTCAAATTAAATGGGACTTTCAAAATAAAATACACAAAAACCCACACACAGCTAGGCAGGAAGGGAGGAGCAGTACTTACTATCCTTTTGAACGTGCACTCTGGATGCCACATTACCAATTATGCCACAAAAGAGACATTTCTTAAACCACACACAGCTCTTAAAAGTTCTCTTCACAAGGAAAATAACATGTTTTTTTTTTCTTTTTCCCTTATATCTACATGATATGATGGATGTTATCTAAACTTATTATGGCAACTTATTCACAATATATGTAAGTATAATCATTCTGCTGTAACATCTCAAACTTACTCAGTGCTGTATTTTAATTATATCTCAATAAAACTCTAAGAAAAAAAAATACACATGGTTCAATTACCAGTCAATACATAGCTCTTTTTATCTGCTAACATGGAATAAATGTTGTACATTAATGTGAAAAAAGTTTTGATATTTAGAAATACCAACAAACCTGTCCAAGTCCAGGTTAATTTCCTCTAAACTATTTCACCTTCTTTTATTATAACTATTGCTCATCCTTGATAAAAACTACACAAGAAATCTTATTGTCCAATATGATCTTGAAAAATCAGTCAACATGTGATCCAGGTATGGGTAAGTAATTCTGAACAAACTCAAATTCTGACACACATTTTCTACCAAAATGAACTTCCTTCAAAGAGTAGCTTGAAAGTAATTCAATTTAGAACACAAATGGATCCAACTATAAGGTAGGAAAAGACATAAAATGAAATTTAAAGGGTAATGGACTCCAGTTAAAATAAAAGTTAATTTGGGGTGCTTGGGTGGCTGTCAGTTAAGTGTCTGCCATCAGCTCAGGTCTTGATCACGGGGTCCTGGGATTGACTCCCATGTGGGAAGCTTGCTTCTCCCACTCCCTCTCCCTCTGACTCTCCCTTCTGCTGGTCCTCTCTCTCTCAAATAAATGAATAAAATCTTTAAAAATAAAAATTTAACAACGTGACCACCAGAGTGTCCAGAGATAGACCTACAAATGTAGGGTCAACTAATATTTTTCCAGCTTTACTGAGATATAACTGACATATGATATTCAGATACACAATGCAACATGCACCTGTACATGTTGCAAAATGTTTACCAAAATAAGGTTAATATATCCTTCACCACACAGAATTTCCATTTTTGTTGTTTTATGATAAGAACATTTCAGATCTACTCCCAGGAATTTTCAAGTATACAATACTCATGATGTCTGCATGCTGTATATTAGATCCCCATAACTACTTCTTATAACTGAAAGTCTCGTCAACATCTCATCATTTCCCTTACCTATCAACCCCGGGTAACAACCTTTCTACACTCTGTTTCTAGCAGTCTGGCTTTTTTAGATTCCACATATATGTAAGATTATATAGCATTTGCCTTTCTCTAACTTACTCCACTTAGTATAGCGCCCTCAGGTCCATCTATGTTGTTGCGAATGGTAACACATCCTTTTAATGGCTAAATATTTGTGTGTGTGATTTCTTTTTTTATTCATCCATCAGTGAACACTTAAGTTGTTTCCATGTCTTAGCTATATGAGTAATGCAATGAACACGGAAGTGCAAACATCTCTAACAAATAGTGATTTCATTTTCCTCTGAATAAATACCAAGGAAGTGGGACTATTGGATCATATGGTAGCTCTGTTTTTTGAAGAACCTCCATATTGTCTGCCAGGGTGGCTGTATCAATTTTCATCCCCAATAGTGCACAAGTGTCCCCTTTTCTCACATTCTCACTGGAATTTATTATCTCTTGCCTTTTTGATAATAACCATTCTAACAGGTACAAGGTGGCAATTCATTGTGGCTCTGATTTGCATTTCCATGATGATTAGTGATGTTGACCACCTTTTCATGAACTTGTCTTCTTTAGAGAAATGTCCATACAGGTCTTTTGTACATTTTTTAATCAGATTATTTGGTTTGTTGCTATTGAGGTGTAATTCCTTCTCTATTTTGGGTATTAACCCCTCATCAGATATAGGATTTGCAATTATTTTCTGCCATTCTGTAGGTTGTCTTTTCCTTCTGCTCACGGTTTCTTGGGCAGTGCAGAAGCACTATAGTTCGATACAGTCCCATTTGCTGATTTTTGCTTTCATTCTTCTGCTTTTGGTGTTCTATCCAAAAAAATCACTAGAGAGGCCAAAGTATAGGGCTTCACTCCTATAATTTGTTCTAGGAATTTCATGGGTTTAGGTCTTAGATTTAAGTCCTTAATCCACTTGGACTTAATTTCTAATGAGTGATCTACAACAGGGGTCTAATTTCTTTTGTATGTGAATATCCAGTTTCCCACTGAAGAGATTATCCTTTTCACATTGAGTATTCTTGAGCTCCCTTGTCAAATACTAGATTAGTGTATAGACCTAAGTTTATTTCTGGGTTCTTGATTCTATTCCACAGGTCTATGCACCTTTTAATGCGACCACCATAACATTTTGATTGCTATAGCTTTGAAACATGGTTTGAAATCAGGAACTATGATGCCTCCAGCTTTGTTCTTTCTCAAGACTGCTGGACTATTCAGGGTCTTTTATGGTTCCATGACCATTTTTCCTATTTCTGTGAAAAATGCTCTCAGAATTTTCATAGATATTATGTTGAAGTGATATGGAAGGAACCTAAGTGTCCACCAACTGACAAATAGATAAGGGTGTGTGTGTGTGTGTGTGTGTGTGTGTGTGTGTGATGGAATATTACACAGCCATAAAAAAGCATGAGACTGTGTCAGTTGAGGCAACATGGATGGACCTAGGCAGTATTATGCTAAGTAAAATAAGCACAATGAAAAAGACAAAAAAAACTTTGATTCTACTTAAAGGTGGAATCTGAAAAAAAAAAAATACCCTCAGATGAAAAAGCAAATAAAGAGCAAAGTCAGACCTATAAATACAGATAACAAACTGATGGTTGCCAAAGGGGAGGGGAGTTGGACGTTGAACAAAGTGGATGTAGGGGAAAAGAAGATAAAGGCTTCCAGTTACCGAAAGACTAAGTCACAGGAATAAAAGGCACAACATAAGGAATATAGCCAATGGTACTGTAACAGGGATGTTATGGGACAGATGGTACCTATACACTTACGAACATAGCATAATATATCAACTTGTCAAATCACAAAGTTGTATCTGAAACTAATGGTAACAGTATGGGTCAACTACACTTAAAAAATTTGAAATTTCTAACTAATAAAAAACTTCAAAAAGTTGTTACCCAAAAAACAGAGGAAAATGAAAAGTTTGTGAGGAGACATCCTGTATTTCCCATGGATGAAAAGATCAATATATGTAAAATGAATCATCTATGTATTTTACAGTATCTGTGGAAATTGTGTAAAATAAAGGTTTTGTTGGTGTATCAAGGAAGAAACAAATCAAAAGTGAAAATAACAAAAATATAACATTATCAATGAGAAAATAAACTATCTAACAATTGCTACTCAGAGTTCCTATAATATGATTAGAAAATACACCAGAGTTCTTACAGCAGTAAATTACCTACTTCTGTACACTCATTGAATAGTTTATCTGAAGCTACCTTATGTAAAATTCCAAGGAACCATTTTCTATAACCATACAATAGAGTTTTAAGAGATCCAAATGGATCCTATACCCATCTTGTTTATCGTTCTAGGAAATACATTCTAATACCCTGTTTACCAATATATAATAGTTTGTTTGCCTCTTAACATTGGGCAAATTTCCTCTATTCTGTTGCCATCATTAAGTCAAGTAGAGAAAAAAATGTGTCAAGCAACATGAAATCTTCAAACTAGGACTAGGTGCTGTATTATCACTGTGACTGGTCACTTGAATTAGTTAATCTTGAAGAATCAGGGCATATAGCCCTAATTTTGAGGCAATTTCGGAACCAAGTTAAAGTATTTTTAATCATTAAAGACTGGCAAAATTGAAATGCCGCCAAATGAGTCGAAGAGAAAACTATTTACAAGTATTTACAATTGCTTGCCAGATTCACATTTGGACTACTTGTGGCTTATAAGTTGTGTATTTTTGTTTTTGTTTTTGTTTTTTTTAACTAAACCGAAAACACAATGTTATGCTTAAGTCTACTAAAACTTCAAAATATAGCTGTTACAGAACTGCTTATTACAGCTTTTTCAGACATTTTATTGATATAGAAAGTTGTAATTTGAAATAAATTAGCAATAAAAGGAAAGAACTATGGAGTTTAATTCTAAGTTACAACTTCTTGTTTGGTGATGACAGGAAGAATAGTTACATAATGGACTAAAGAAAAAATCTGACAAATGATAATCTGATTTTACCAATACAGAAAGCACTTTGTCACTTACAATCCATGCAAAAAATGTTAGTATTACTTTCAATGTTTAATTTTACCTATATAGAGAATGAGGAGGTGTTCAATTATTTCAGAGAAATGAAAAAGATAGAGTATATAAACACAAATCTGACATACTACGGACTCTTAAAAAAGATTCACCAGTAAAATCTGCATGAAATTTAAATTCGTTGAAAAAACAAGTGTAATTGTTTCATTTTTGTTCTCCTCATCCATACAAATTATACCTCTGATTAACAACAATGTTGCATGAAATACCATAGGTAATCTATGGCAAAACTACATTATCATTCCTAGCAGTTAAGTTTCATGTATCACACCTTGCAGTTAGATTTCAAAAAATAATTGCCACTATTATCTGAACAGGGCTCCAAGAAAATAGGATCTTGTCTGACTTTCATTGTTACAAACCCAGTGCCTGTCACAAAGAGCTCAACAATTATCTGCCAATGACTGAAATACAAGATGAAATTTCATTTCCATTATGGAATAGGCAGGTTTATATTAATTTTACATTTTCAGAACAACCTGATTTTGATGTAACCTGGATTTTTATTTGAAAGTATACTGAACCTTGCTTTCAACCTAATGCTCAGCATATATAATAAAACATGATTCAAAAACTAGTATTTACTATTTTATAAATGAGTCCATATTCATAAGACTCATTTATGAAAGAGGATGGAAGAACTCTGATCTGTGACATCTAGAAAATGCAAATCTAAGTAGAAGTGGCTGCTGGCCAGCACTCTCTTCGAGAACCTGCTGCATGTGGCCCACACGTAAAATGCAGCTCTCAGATAAGGTTTTGCAAAATAGTTAAGAGCTCTGGGCTCCTTGCAGGATACAATCATCTGTAGAATGTATTTGTCTGTTAGGCCAGGGACTGTGGCAGAGATGAAGGTGAAGAGGTACCTGCCCAAGTTACTTGGTACTGCTATTCTTATTCTGCGCAAGCAGAGAACTGAGGACAAGATTCTCTAATCTGCTAGTACCTTTTTGCACCCTCAAATCCTTCCTAAAAACTAATTAAGCCTGAAACTACCCATCTTTTATCTTCTAAGTTTTGATTTTTTTTTTAGAAATTTTGAACATTGCCATATTATTTTTATCCTAGACTTCATAATTGGACATTATTATATTTGTTCACAAACTAGCAGTCACTTCATATTTTAAAAAACGACTATACTTTTCTAGATTGCTGTTTAATTTCTAAAATGTACTGTTAAAGCCAATGTTATGATTACTTGGTAAAAAGCACACAGTGCTAAGAAAAGTATGTATTTCACATACTGCCAAAGAACTAAAAACATACCCTATAAACTGAGAATAAAATATTATTCAATAATAAAATATAAATAAATGTTATGATTAAAAATCAACATCAACTGTTGAACACGACCTCAAAACAGTTCTTTATATTAATAAGATAGCTAGGCAAGTTCAAAAGGAGCTCTATAAATTGAAATTACTATACAGACCAACCACAACGTTTAGGTAAAATATTTATTAATTCCGTTAATAATCAACCTCCAGTTCATAGAAAATTGAGATGGGTCTCCAGACCTCACTATTCTCATGTTATCCCTCCATTTCTCCAATCTAAGCCTTTGGAACCCTGACCCTGTAGATTTTTCTACCTCTACTCCTCTCTTCATCATGTAACCATTTTAAGAAAACAAGTAAAAATCAAGTCCTCAGTGACTGGGATAGAGGAGATCCATCTGGCATTCTTGGTCCCATCCCACTTAAAGACAAAAGGAATTTCCTGTTACGAATGGCAAATTCACACCTATATGAGTCTCTTCCAGTCTGTTTTAAACCTCAAGTCCCACTCTTCCTCCTCCTTGGAAAATTACATTGAACAAGGAAGGATTCCTGGGGTGCCTGGCTGGCATGGTTGGTGAAGCACACAACTCTGGATCTTAGGGCTGTGGGTTTGAGCCTCACGTCGGGTATAGAGATAATTTAAGGAAGAAAAAAAAATTCCTTGTTCCAAAGAGAGTCCTAGTCTGGCATGTGCTGTCAGCATGCTGTAGTGTCACGCATTTTTTAAAATTTCATTTAAATTCAATTTGCTAACATATAGTGTAACACCCAGTGCTCATTTCATCATGTGCCCTCCTTAATGCCCATCACCCAGTTACCCTATCCCCCACCCATCTCCTCTTCTACAACCCTTTGTTTCCCAGAGTTAGGAGTCTCTCATGGTTTGTCTTCTCTCTAATACTATAGTGTCATTTAATAAGTTCTTTTCTCCTCTGGATATTCTATAAAATGCTTCCTGGAGCTACAGGCATGATATAATTCAGATTTAATTTCTTCGGAAACAATACATCACAGATACTTTTACTGAGCTTACAAAGTTGTAATGTTTTATTTTTATTTTTATTTATTTATTTTTTTAAGTTGTAATGTTTTAATTCTCTTTCCTTCTCTTACTATGTGCAACAGTTATCAAAGAACAAATCTCATCAATTTCTTGGTCACACTGAGTTTAGGTAAAAAAACTTTCATCCGGGAAAACTTTATTCAACATGAGATTTCTTTACGTTTATTTATTGATTCTCTTAACAAATTAGTTCCCTAGCATTCTTCAAAGGTAAAAAATAAAGATTTTTTTTGTGGTGTCTATGAACTTAAGAAGGATTTTACATTATGTCTTCATTCAAATCACTTAGGAGTAGTAGTATTGCTGTTCAAATTATCCAAACTTAACTCAGCATCAACATCTTCAAGTTGGCTCCTGGTCCTTTTTACCTAAAACTAGTAGTCTTTATCGTACCTTCTTTACTTTTCAATGTGAAAAGATGTTTAGGCTCTTCTACTACACTTCTGGCCCAGATCTGGAACCAATCATTTTCCAAGGTCCCTTGGCTCCTCTGAATGAATATATACCACGCGAGCACTAGAGGGGCTCACTGCTACTGGGATGATCATGTTATACATAATTTTTGTGTACAGAACTAAGCAACATGCACCTTTGGTATAAAATGTGTAAGTCACACCAATAGTTTCAATTTAGAATCATAACTACAGGGTGCAATATATTCTTGCCAGATTTAGACCTGTATCTACTTTCTCACACGTGGAAAATGCTGTTTTTTCATGACAGCAAAATAAATCCCTTTAGGGCTGTCCAAGTCCATAAAGCAGATAAAGAGGTGACAAAAGGGGCTTACTGTCATTGAAAAAATATCTTCAAAAAACTTTCACTGCAGATGTCTGTAAAGGATTAGCCAGGTTTCCAAAGTCACCAACTGACAAGTGAAAAATGAATGCCTTCTAGCAAAGGTTCAAAGTACGTGGTCAAAGTCTCTGAAGTAGATGTGTTTAAGAATATATATGAAAACTACCGGTAGTATTGAAAGGTGAAATGGCTTTTTTAGTCACAAGGCAGGAAAATCTATGCTTCTCCTAAATTTGTGTTCACTTAGAGAATAATCCCTGGGGTTCATGCCACCAGCAGCTTCATGCCCCACTGCTCCCATTACAATCTAGACTGGAAAGCCTGAAGATAAGGAGAAATACTTTGATAATTTACTGGTATAACATGTCCATTTCTCATTTCACTTCCATTCCCCAACAGTAGCAGAAATAAATGAAGCACAGGGCACCCAGTACATAGACAAAAATTATCTCTTCGTGTTGTCTGATTAACTCTTTTGGGCATATCCACATCTTACACCCCAGTATAGCTCAATATAGACTCATGTACACATACAACTTCAGTCAACAGTCATGCATGCTCAGCATGGTCATATTGCTACCAGTTTCCCCCAGGACCATAGTGATCTGGATATTCTGGTATGTAAGAAATATGAAGACAATGAAGAAAAATGAAAGGCTCAATCTAGTTCTCTAAATATCTGAGACAAGACAGGAATTATGTATCTATAATGTCAAATACGGATCTGTTAAACAGGTGAAGCAGATGTTACAGGTAGATGCTCTTCTCAATTGATCTGCAATGACAACTGTACAGGAGGAGCTGGTAAAATCCATTTTCTTTCCTTTCTCTAGGGATCTCCTCACTCCAGCTAAATGATGAGTTGATTTAGAAAATGTATTTCTTTTCTTCTTGTTCACAGGGGTTCCAATGCTATTCTCCTGGTCTCCTGGGTGCTCTCCCTGGGAGGGTTAAATCTCACAAGACTGATCTTGTAGACTCCAATGAAAGAGGCCCGAAGGCACCCAAAAAAGAAAGCTAGAGTTGATAGAATAGACTCAAAGTCCCAGGTAGAACTCACACAAGCTGTCAGATCACAGGAAAAGAACTCTGCCTAAGTTTTCATAAAGGAGGAGGAATGAGGTTACACCTATATAATACTGACCATATACAGGATGCATGCTACTGATCCAAGGCCTGTAACCAAGGAGGTAAGGGACAACCCAATTGAGAAGAAACCTAGTCAGAAGTTCCATTCTTGCTACCAAATACAATGAAGATACTAAGTAGTTTAAAGCATACATGTTTGTGTATGGGCCAAAATTAAATTTTATTTTCAAATACACCAGGTTGAAAGCGCTTAGCAGCAACTCTCTCACCTTTATAGACCTATGTTGCTTTAAGATAAAAATAATTTAAAATTTAAATCTCAATTTATTTATTAACTGTAATCTGGTGACAATGATATAAAAATACTGAATTTACCTCCACGTACAAATCCATTAGTAGCTATTGCTGAAGTAGACAATCCTGTGATAGTTGTCACAACAGTGGCCATTATAATTACAACAACCGAGAGACCTTTAGGGAAAAAGAAATGAGATGAGAATACTTCTATTTATTTCAACCTGCCTCATCTAGAACTTGTTAGTACACAAAATTTGCATTATATTTAACAATTATCTTATTTTTATTCCATTTTAGAACAAATCAAAATTATGAAAAAAGTAACATTAAGACAATAATCTGATACCAACCAGAAAACAAATTGTTCACAATTTATGAGGTTCACAGCCTAGAAGGGCACACAGCTACTTTCCTTTTTCATTCTCAAATGAAGCAACCAGTATGTAACTTCACTTACCTATTCCAGCTTGACCAACAATCCATGACAATCTAATGAAGAGCATCACACCCCAAATGTTTAACATACAACGTACCTAGATACGAAAAGAGGACAAGTTACAGATGAAGCCAAGTGATGGAACATAATACAACAGTAAATGCAAAACTAGCCAAAAGGAGGACAACATATATTTAAAATACAGAAAGTCATTTTAAATCTCTTATCCTTCTGTTTGTAGTAGCTTTTTAAAAGAACTTAGTGAGAGCTAAACTGTGATCTAACTTAAGTATAATACAACATCACAATTATCTGAAGCAGCAAAAGGTACTGAACAAGGTAAAAGAAATATTTTAACACTTCAACCCTAAAAAAGTAGTTCCTGTTCTTATGTATCAATGCAAACTAAGTTAAATTTTTGCTTATTTTCTAATAACATCCTTATTTTATGATTTCCTTAGAAGATCTAAGTATTACAAATTATCTGTCAAAACAAAATGCTACTTGTTCACACATCTTTCTTTTTAAAGTTTATTTATTTATTTAAGTACCCTCAATCCACTGTGGGGCTCAAGCTCAAAACCCTGAGATCAAGTTGCACAGTCCTTTGACTGAGCCAGCCAGGTACTCCTCACCCATCCTTTAAAGCTTTTAACTATTTGAGAGAGTTTCCCCAATTTATTTTTACTTTTGTGTATTATGCTTATACATAGAACACAGTCTTCTAGAATACTAAATTCTAAAAACAAGCAAACAATAGTACCTGGAGCTTCACATTTACCCTATTGATTAAGCAATGTAATTACTATTGGAATTGGGATTTTCCCTCTGCCTCTCCTCTAAATGTCAACATGACTAATTAAGTGCTCCAAAGTTCCAATGGGAGGCCATTTAGTCTACCAGTCTACTCCAGTCAGTTCCTTAGTGACTATTCCAACACAGAAAAACAGAACTAAATCTGAAACTTAAATCACCTAAGCCTATTTATTGAAGTAACCTCAACACTTAAGAAACCAATTTCTCCTTTATTCTGTTCCTTGTTAACTTTTATACTTTGCTCTGAAAAAATAATGGGATAGCAGAAAAGGAGGCAGGAATATATCAGCTTTATTTCCTCATTCAGCTTTCTTGATTCTGATACTTTCATCAATTTAATAGTTTTATATTTAATTTGTGGAAAATGACAATATGTAAGATTTATAAGAGGTAATAAAATATAATTTAGAGGAAATCAAGTATAATGATTCTGTTAATATATATATCCTGTTTCCTTTCCTGAATTTAATATCCATAAGAAAAGGAGGTACAAGTTATTAATTTGATCTTCTACAACACTCAGATAAAAAGAAAAAGAGCTTTCTTAAGAAATGATGAGAACATTAGGAAGATTTTATAATAAACAGAAATGTTGCTACTCTCAAATTAAAATCTATAGGTACATACTAATACACCCTTGATCCAGCCAAACTTCACAACTCCTTTACTTTCCGCAGTGTATGTGACCACAGCATCTCTGGTTGGAGTACTTTCTTCCCCATTGGCAAAGCCATCTTCAAAAGGTTCCTGGTTATAAAAGGAAATATGAATTATGCTTAATTATGAAAAGTTTAAAATCACTTGATAAAGACAAATATCACTAAATACATGTTTAGGAGGATACAGATTTCCAAGAATCAAGGATGTCTATATATTTTACCTAAAAAAAAAAAAGTAAAATAATAAAGTGGAAGAAAATCTTAACTACTAGGGTTTTTAAAAATCTTAAATCATATGACAGCAAACCCATTTTAATAATTCCAAATTTTAATTACACTTTGATGGTGTCTGGAGAACACAATAAATAAGTATAGGCTTAGCTAAAAAAGTCAGTTCAGACCTTGACTCTCCAGCCACAACTTTCTAGTATCTGGTTGGCATCCCTCCCACAAATGAAATTTCAACATTCACAATTTAAAACTCCTCTTTATCACCAAATAACACAGTTTTTCCCATCATCCATTACAGCAGGATACCCATGGATCCCAAGACTGAATCCTAACTGTTGCTTTTACTCTCTCTGCACTTGGTCAGTCACTTAGTGCTCTTCACTGTTCTCTTTGTTATTTTTCTTAGATTCAAACATAAACTGGTTTTAACACTTCATGTCTCATTGTAGTCTTAGTTTTTCTCTTTTTAGCCTTCTCTCTCTATCTTTCCCTCTACCTTTGGTTCTCTTGTTCACTCCCAACACACCCAGGACAAATGATAAATTTCCAAACCAGCAAGAGTATGTTAAATAGGTCATGAAGGGTGAAGGGAGGTGTTTGGGCAGAGAAAATTGTCTTAGGTCTAGAATCATATCCCTGATGCTATCCCCATAGCTCTTCTTTACCCATATATCAAGAGTAGGGAAGAAAATACAGCCGTGTTTCCAACATCTTTCTTTAAATGAAGAAAAGCCAACTAAATCAATTATCATTTAATCCTGAAAATCATCAAGATTTCCTACCATATTTTTTAAAAACCACTTTCAGTGGTTCATGTCCTCTACTGAATTCCTAATGTAATTTTTTTTTATTAGAAATGAGCTATATACCAAATTCTGTGTTACTGGAGAGAAAAGTCTATGTCATAATCCAAACTTCCCTTTTTCCCTTGACTAGTATCTGTTAGCCAAATAAACTCATTTAATTCCATTTAATGTATTAATGCTATATGCATTTTCAAAGCACCATCAACCTGTATCAGCTCTTAGATTCCACATTTCTACAGTTGAAAGACTGCTAATCCTTATGCTTTTAAGCCACAAAAGAAACATTGTTAGACACAATACCTTTTACTCTATTTTTTGAAAATTATTTCACCTACTTTTTAAGGAAAAGAAAAAAAATTTCAACTGTTTTAGTGTTTGCATTGAAAGACATGACAGTAACTTCAGCTATGTGAAACACCTGGAAAACAAATCATTCTGAGATCACTAAGAACTTAAAAGATGAATGTTAACGTTAACTATTCCTGATAGTATGGAGATTTTTAAAGACTCTAAGGGACACAAATTAAAATAATTTCCCTTATAACACAGTTTCTTAACTACTATCTACTGCATCAATGATTACTGTACTATAAGAGGAATGCCTCAAGCTCAGGGTATACGGAACCAACCATTCCCATTAACAGAATTAACGAGCTCAATCTGCTATACTTAAACAATTTGAGATATAATTCATATAATTATTAACTCACTGAATTAAGGTGCACAAGTCAATGATTTTTAGTATATTCAGCAAGCTGTACAATCATCACAACAAATTTTAGAACATTTTCATCATCTCATAAAGAAACTCCAAATCCATCAGCAGTCACTTCCATTTCCTCTTCTCCAGCTCCTGGCAATCACCAACTTTCTATCTCTACGGATTTGCTATTCTGACATGTCATATACATGGAATGGGACTCATATGTGGCCTTTGTATGTGGTTACTTTCACCTCGCATAATGTTTTCAAGATTCATCCGTGTTATAAGGTGTTTCAGTACTTCACTCCTTTTTACTGTCAAATAATATCCCATTGTATGGCTACACTACATTTGTTTAACTGTGCTTAAGGTGATGAACATGCGAGCCTGGTTCCACATTCTGGCTACAATGAAATATGCTCCTGTGAACACTGGTGCACAAGTTTTGGTATGGACACAAGTTTTCATTTATCGTGGAAATAACCTAGGAATGTAATTGCTGGGTCTCATTTTTGAAATGACTACTTCTGGTCATTTCTTTTCTTCTTTTGTATCAGACTGCAGAGTGCCACTCCTCATTTCAGTCAATTCATCTGCCTACTGTTATCCTTCTTCCTCACTTAGCATCTGGTATAAACATAGAAATCAGTAACAGCAATTGTTGGAAATATATACATGTACAGGTAAAAAATGTGACTACGGGCCTGTGTGGTTTAATCACAGCACATCCCACTTGGGCTTCACTTGCACTCTTGGAGGTGCTCTAGATGGTAGAACATCAATGATGATCTCAAATTAAAAAAAGAAAAAAAAAAAAAACCCACAGACTCCTCATAGGCATGATGACTCAATAGTTCAATAATTGAAATAAAGCCAGAATAAAAATTTTTGCCTGTTAATTTAATTAACTTTATTTTTTTTAAGTTTTATTTTTTTTATTTTTATTTATGATAGTCACATAGAGAGAGATAGAGAGAGAGAGAGAGAGAGAGAGGGGCAGAGACACAGGCAGAGGGAGAAGCAGGCTCCATGCACCGGGAGCCCGACGTGGGACTCGATCCCGGGTCTCCAGGATCGCGCCCTGGGCCAAAGGCAGGCGCCAAACCGCTCCGCCACCCAGGGATCCCTCAATTAACTTTAAAGAAGAAAGAAGTTACTTTGTTTTCACTGTAGGATATGTAGTGTTGTAATTTGTAAATGAAGACTTTAAAGTATTATATAATCTCCCAAGTATTACAAGAAAATATAATGTCCATAATATGCACAAAAGACCTCTTCCTTCTAATCTCTATTAAAATTAAAGATGCATATATGTCATAGGCTATCTTTTCTAAGGCTAAGTATTAATGTGAGTGTCTTTCTAACAATCCCAAAGCATGCAGGCATTTTAAAATTTTTGCTGTGGGTGCTTATCAGAATTCCATCGCAAAGTTGAAGATCTAGAGATAATTACACAACTTTCCACAATACTACAAACAACAGTATTCAAATATGGAAGATTTTTTCCATCACGTATTAAAGTAGTATTTTAAAATAAACATGAGTCCATAAAATGAAAGTTTATCTTCCTCTCCACATTCCAATAGCTCTATTTTTAAAAACTATGTTATCAACCTCTAAAGTTAATTCAAAAATTACAATCAAATATTACTTATAGTTCAATCAATAGATTTAAATATAACAAAATTGGGTTAAATTGTATTAATTTCCTGCAAGAACAAGAACCCAAAGTAGAATACACACGCTTTATTCCTTTAAAAACATTAATTCAGGATAAATAAGGAAATTGTCAGTGTGAGGTTTTGTCTACATACAAAAAAAAAATTGTTTAAAAACCTTATAATCAGGAAGATTTTACATTTACTATTATGAACTAAAATTACACTAATACAAAGCTACATAAATAATATTTTCAACCTACCTAACATTTTCAATGAAATAAAATTTCTTTTGTGTTTCTAAATGTTTTTCACATCATGGACAACATGAATGAATCTTATGGATTCATATTAAATGAGTGAAACGAATGGACCAAATTAATTTGGATTTATTTGGGGGGAAAAAAATCCTTCCAAAAGCAGAATGGTGATTCTGAGTCTACCAAGCATGGATTGAGGTTGGGGTAAGAACAAAATGGGGAAATGAGGAAAAGACAGTGAAACAATGGAAGACCCCAGATAGTGAGGCCCTCAGTAACTAGAAGGATTTCTAAATGAAAGAGAGAGCGAGATACTAGTAGATTATGGCAGCCTGAAAAGGAAATGATAAATTCAGTTGGACATGCTGTATTTTAGGAGTCAAGAGACAATTAAAGAGTTCTATCAGGCTGTTAAAAAATTCACAACTGAAACTTAGTAAAGGGGTCGGGGATAAAGAGCAAATGGGTGAAGCTATGGAAACATAAAAGAGAAACAAAGAGAAAGCATGAAGAATTGAACATTTTTCTGAGGATATAGAAAATACAAGAATGAAAAAGAACACTAGTCTCCATATGGCCATTATGACTTTGCAGAGTAGAGAAAAAGTTTTTGCAGTATCTTCTCTCTCCTGTATACCCAAATTTCCACTTGGTCATTCTTTCCCCTTTAACCATGGTTAACTTTTTACTGCACAGTGACTCCCCTCACACACAAACACCACTACCATCAATAAATGCCCAGTCAAATTTGCTAAAATATTATAGCACATTCCTCAATGACCACCCACCTGGCTTCAACCCACCACAACACCAAAATAGTTTTAAGACATTTCTAAGACTTCTCTGCTGCCAAATCTAATGTACATCTTTCAGCCTCTGTCCCACTGGACTTCTGAAATGGCATAGGACACTTCTGACTACTGCCTCTTTCTCTAAGCCTCTTCTAACCAGCAATTAAATGCGAACATTTGGACCTAGACTCCTCTCCTTTTGTTATCCTGTATTTTCTTTCTATGGTCACCTCACCAGATTCATAGCTTTAAACACTATCTATATGTTAAGTAATAAGTGATGGCTCCTATTCATTTCCAGATCAGGTTTACCCTTTGAGTGTGGGTCCTGAGTGTGAATATTGATGTTGTCAGATATTTTTTTTCCTATTCTAATTCCTACCAAATGAGAAAAATAAATTGTCAGTGCTAAAAACAGCAACTTTCCTCTAAATGAAAAGGAAACAATTTCTTTCTTCAATCAGTTTCAGTGAATACTTAACTATCAAAAATAGTATTTGATGAGAAAAACAGTAACTTCTTAATTAAAATCCCTTATAATGTAAATGTATGTTAGATTTCTCAAAGGACATCTTAAAAATTGTTATGAAGTTTGTTCAGTTTCCACATCCAACAATTAAACTCATCTCTTAATTCACCCATTTAAAGTATCTTTTACATAACAAATGTCCTTTTTCAATTCTGTTTGACCAAAGACACAACACTACCTGTGATACATGGAGTTTGATCATTTTTCAGTTAAAAAAAACCTTATGAAATCAAGCTGTTTCTTCCCCAAAAGAAGAATGATTTTCAAAATTTTAGAGACAATGTATGATGAAACCAGATTTGTTTTCAAAACACTGGACAAAAATCAAGCTTGAGGAAAAAAATACTTGACCAAGATCTTTCTTTTTTTTTTTTTGAATGCCATTAAAAACTTTAATACTGCTTTAAACTAGCTCTGTAACCTCAAGTGCAAGGTTGTCACCTGTGTATATTCTTCTCGCATCCCAAATGTACACATCAATTCGCTTCTCATTGTTAATACTTTAGTTCACATTACATTAAAATGTCAGTGATTTCTCTTTCTTTGCACATCCCAGTCACTAAAGCTAAAGAATTTTCATCTCCAGCATAAAATGTAGTATAGGTGGTCTTTACATCAATACAGGCAAGGATGTTAATACTCACTGAAGAGGATTGTGTGGTGATAAGAATGGATTCTGATCACATTTTTTGCGAAGTTGATAAAGGTGTTTATCATTGTGCAGAGAAACATCAAGACTGTTTAAACAGTGCATACACTGGATACAGTTAAAATACTAAAAAAAAAACCCACATCTATCTATTACCAATCTATTCATTTTAATACAAATTCAATTTTTACAGTTAAACTGATAAAGACTTGGTAAAAGTGTCTGTGCTCAACAATTTCAGGTCACATTTTAAAGAACTAAGCAAATCTGTATTGAAGTGTCTCTTTAGGCTGCCACAATACTGTTTCAAGGTAGACTTAAGGATGCTCAAATATGGACACTCCACGAAAAAAGAAATGTTCCAATCTCTTAACTGTATTTAATATACTAAAAAGCCCAAAGTAACTTCTAATATTCTTATTTGAAGATTCTACATTTGCAAAAAAGCACAACTGCATTCTCTACTCATTCATTAAACAAATATTCATTAATCAATGTTATCAATCACCGTATTAGGTACTTTGCAGCCCTCCTGGACTTGTTATTTTTATAGTAGAGGCTAGAGATGAAAGGCAGGTCTTCCACCTTCAGTGTGGGGCATTTTTCACTTTACCAAAGTAGCCACTATTAAATTAAATTCTTAACTCAGTCAAAAAAAAAAAAAAAAACTGAGTGTGTGGGGGGGGTGTCTTTTCATTACTATCCTATTCCAAGTCACAGCCTCTCCTTATCAGTAAGTTTCCCAATCTATAAAATGGACACAGTACTCCTTCCCCACCAGTACCACCCTCTTGGAGTCTTGAGGATCTCTAAATAACCATCAACTTATAGTAATGCAACCCCAGAAAGCAGTTCATGCTTCTAGCTGGAGGCTATATAAAGCCAGCTGATACAACTTAATTATAATATAGAAATTTAAATTTAAATGCCAGTGCTATGTTAGAAATGTGAGATTATGACTCACCTATAGTTATATATTCCAAAAGAGTTAGAAAACTTATTCTTAGATGCCCTGGTTTTTCAATGCCTGACCACTTTTCAACAAGAACAAGATTACATTCTCAGTAATCCCTAACAGAGCAAGGGCAACAGGTTCCCTAGGACCTCATAAACTCTCAGTGCCTAAGAAATGATGTTTCTGTGGCACCTGTGACCTATCATAGCAAGGGAAGACTAAAGCCTGTGCCAGTAAGCATCACTTAACTGCTCTCACAACTAGAGATCTCTTCCTTTTGTCAGCCTACTGACTCCCTGAAATATATACTCCGTTAAATCTTGATCGTATTTTATGGACCTATTGTGAGTCTATGCTTCTGTGTAAAGATCCAGTTATTTACAGGAACAAAATTTGCTCTTACCATACCTCTGCAAACAGAAACTGGTTCTTAAACCAATACACTAATTTACATAATTAATGTGAGGATCACATAAGCCATTGTTTTACAAAAAAAAACCTAAAAAACAAAACCCACGGCTGATTATTCACTGAAGATAAAGAAAGCTGCAAAGAAAAAATAGAATCTATTATGATACAGTTTTAATTTTTCAATAAGACAAAACTGTATGTACTACTAATCAACCATTTTCTTGCTGCCACAAAATAGTCAAAAATGCATTTACCCTGCCAAATACAGACTAGCGAACTATTATGCTTTCTAGCATTCTGACCTATGAAAAAAATGTGGGTCTCAATCACAACTGATGTACCTTCTTATACAGTCAATCAGTGTTACCAAATAATCCCAAGTGATTAAAAGAAAAAAAACCTAACATGAACAGGAAAAGAATGTGGAGGCAGGAGTGGGGGTGTCAACACACACCTATAGAGTTTTTTGTTTTGTTTTGTTTAAGATTTTATTTATTCATGAGAGACACACAGAGAGAAGCAGGGACATCGAGAGAGGGAGAAGCAGGGAGCCTGATGTGGGACTCAATCCCAGGACCTGAGATCACTACCTGAGCCAAAGGCAGACACTCAACCACTGAGCCACCCAGGTACCCCCACAGCTATAAAGTTTTAATGCATTTAACAACTACTTAGAAGAAAGTGCTAGGTATAGTGCAGTAGCTACAGTAAAGAATACAGAAATTTTAAAATATGCAAAAATGTTTACCCCTTAAGTTGTTCAATTTCAAATTATTCTGGCAGACCACACCACCTAAATGCTAAAAAATTCTAATTACAACCATCGAAAATGTCACAATTCCAACATGAAGGGAGATCTCACATAAATAAGACTAAAGCAATAATCCCTTTGAAAAGCTCAGTTTTCAATTCTATCCGACAGTAATGCTTGCACTACAAGAAAAACAAGATGGGAAAGCTTATTTAGCAGTGTCCCAAGCTGCCTTAGTACACTGATTTCCCTTTATTTCCCTGTTTTTTTTTTTTTTTAAAGATTTTATTTATTTAGTCATGAGAGAGAGAGAGAGAAAGGGAGAGGGAGAGGGAGAGGAAGAAGGAGAGGGAGAGGCAGGCAGAGACATAGGCAGAGGGAGAAGCAGACTATCCACAAGGAGCCGGATGTGGGACTCAATCCTGGACCCCTGGATCACACCCTGAGCCGAAAGCAGACGCTCAACCACTGAGCCACCAGGCATCCCTATTTCCCTACATTTCTGAGCAACCTTCTTACTATTTCCTCTAAGCACATCAGCATTTGGAAGAGATAAGAGAGATAATAATTTCTTCCTAACAATTACTTTTAAAGAAGAGTTCAATTTTGGATGAGAATTGGTTTTTTGGGTAAGAAATAATTTGATTTTGTATATTTGGGGGTGAGGTGAACCCTGGCACTGAATCTAACTCAATTCAAGTCTACTGTCATAGTCACAATGAAATAGTTTTTCCTGTTTTCAACAAAATTTTCTCATAAAACATGAGTTGTACATAATCTAGGTCTGTTTACTCACTACCTTTGGAATAAACTAAGAATTCTTAGAATGTGAGAACTTCATAACCTGTCTTACTTTAATAACAGCCACCATTTACCAAAACCCTACTGTGTGTGTCAGACAGTTCCCTAAATTACTTACACGTCCTATTTTCCTAAACTGGCACACCCTTGAGAGGTAGATATTATCTTCATTTAAAAAATGAAGAAACAGTCTTTTGAGAGGTTAACATACCCCAGACCACCCAGCTAGACATGTGTCAGAGCAGAGAATTTTCTAAATGGTAGAAGTCCACGTACTACAGTGAGCCAGTTAAGATACTTGGGGCAAGGAGACAAAAGACAGATACATCACCCAACCTGGGAAACTGCCCTGGGAACTTCACAGTTTCCCAGTCATTTTCACTCTTCAACCTTGTTTCCTCTCTCCCTCCTTCCTCTCTTCCAAATCTAAGGAAGCTTTAGACATTGTCCTAACAAAGACAAGCTCTGCACTGTATGGCACCACAGGGGATTATTTCTAAATCTATTTGTGCTTTGCAGAAATTCCCCCAGGGTCTACAATATCTACAGAACTCTTTGCCCTACACAATTCTTACGGACAGCTGCAGCGGACCACCGATGGAGAAGAGAGCCGGGCTAGCGCCCAGACAACATCTATCTGAGAAGGCATGTCAAATGTTTAAATATGAAATTATTTACTACCGAGGGGTTGTGTGTGTTATATAACTTTGGAAGTGTATTCGGAGGCTACTACGGTATGGAAGGTAGATAAAATAGGGTTGTCATTCAGTTTCTACATTATCTAGGGACTTTTCTTTTTCCACTTAAAAACCAAATTAGCTGCTCCAGCTTGCAACTCCTTTCAAAGGTTCCAGGTCACACAAGTTTCTTTCATCCTTTAGATACTTTACACCGCTGTAACCTCTTGATCCCTAGGCTACCTACACATCCATGCCTTTTTAGGAAGGCTTGAAAAATAAAATTACCCACCCAGAACATTTAAGATTTGTCATCAATGTTTTTTTTACCACATACAGTAAGATTTGACACAATTGGAGAAAAGGTAAGTATTAGTTGTTTTTTTTAAGATTTTGTTTATTTATTCATGAGAGACAAAGAGAGAGAGGCAGAGACACAGGCAGAATGAGAAGGAGGCTCCCTCTGGAAAGCCCAATGTGAGACTCGATCCCAGGACCTGGGATCACACCCTGAGCCGAAGGTAGATGCTAGACCACTGAGCCACCCAGGCACCCCATATTAATTGGTTTTAGACTTACTGTTTTTCCAGTCCCAGACCACTTTCCTCTTTCTGTTAATTTTCCTTGAAATTTTTTGTACAAACTTCATACACCTTCAAACTTCGATCCTCTAAGTTAGAAAATTATTGACAGGGTTTTAACTAAAATATTTAATATGATATCATACTGCTTCATTGCTGGAATATTGGTTTTAAAGTACTTTCTTCTGGGGAGCATTTTGCTTGTTCCCTCTGCCTGTAACAAACTTTGAAGATAAATGTCTCCCTCACATCCTTTAGGTCTCAGATTAAATGTAGCATCCTCCTTCCTAGGCTGCCCAACAGTTTCTCCTCATCAGTGCCCCTTGTACGGTCTTCACAGCACATATGGTACTCTGTGATTATCTTTGTTATTCATTCAGTCCTTGTAATGAAGGCATCCACCTCCACTCCTGCAACAGCTATTAAACTGAAGCATCCAAAGGACACAGACTCTTCCTATGATTTTATTCAAAAATACCGTGAATGAATATTGAGTCTTTACAGGCTGTTTTCTAAAAAATGCCCTGAAATGACAGAAGTGAAATTTAACATGTCTGTTCCTGAGTTAGATCCAGGTTCAAATTCCAGCTCTGACACTCAATTTAGTAGCTCCGTAAACTCTGGCAAGTTATTTAACCCTTTTGGCTGTCAGTGTCCACATCCGTAAAATGTAGATAGTAAGACCTACTCCATAGGGTTTGAGAAGATGAAGTGAGAAAATATGATGACTGATAGAACACAAAAATTCTCATACACTGCTGGTGGTAATCTAAATTGGTAAATAACTTTGGAAAAGAAAATTGGGCATTATCTTCTCATATTGAAAACATGCATACTGATCAACCCAGCAATTCTACTATAAGGCACAGCCCTATAGATATAAAATACCTGTATAAAAATGCTCAAATCAGCACTGTTATAATTGACAAATTTTTATCTGGCAAATTATATAATAATTGTCAAAAACAAGTAACAGTCCAAGCATCCATAACTGCAGAATAAATTATAGCATTTCATACAGTGGAAGATAAATAGCAATAAAAATGAATGAATTATAAATACACACAACCATAATAGTAAGCCAAAGATGATAGATAAAAATATACTGTATGGTTCTATTTATGTGAAGTTTTAAAGCGGCAAAATTAGACTAAGAGCTTTCAGGAATACATAAAAATGATAAAAGGCATTAAAAAAAAATCAAGACCAAGTCCCAAGAAAATAATTAAGTCAGGAGAGCATCTACTTTCCGTGGCACAGGGAAGAATTAAAAGGGGTGCATCAAGGGTAGCTGGGGTACCAGCAATGCTCTATTTCTTGATCTGGGTTATGACTGCATAGGTGTTCACTTGATTAAGTTATACATTTATGCTTTATGTTTTTCTCTGCCATAGTCCACAATTAAAAATCAAAAGACTTGGGATGCCTGAGTGGCTCAGTGGTTGAGCACCTGCCTTTTACTAAGGGCATGATCCCAGGGTCCGGGATTGAGTCCCACATCAGGCTCCTGCAGAGACACTGCTTCTCCCTCTGCCTGTGTCTCTGCCTCTATCTCTCTCTGTCATGGATAAATAAATAAAATATTTTTTAAAAAATTTAAAAAACAATAAAAATAAGAAAAGACTTAAAAGATTCAACTACAATGTGTTTTAAGTACTTGGTGTATTGTCTGACACTGAAAGTAATTACTCAGTACATTTTGGCTATTATCATAATAAGCAATCTTTATTGCAACTGTCCATGTTGCACACTTTAATACCAGATGTCAAATGAATAACACAGAACAGCATTAATCTAGACTCTACTACACAGCTTCTCATAAATTGCTATTAGCAGGGCTTCAAATTGCCTCTGGAAGAAAAAAATATAAAACGATTGTTACATACAAATAGATCACCATTCTGCATGGTGGTAAAAGATACAACACCTACACCATCTGCAACTTAGTGAGACACAGCACAAATAACGTGGTTTGATAAGGCTCAAACTGCTAAAAAAGTTTTACAATTTACCTGGTACTAAAAAATGTGCTTATTAATTTAGATAGCTTCCTCTCTTCACTATTTCCACTAGTGGCAAATGATAACCACTTTACATCAACCAGGGTTCATGTTAGATTGCATGGTCTGTGAAGAGAAGCAAACTTCTGGGCCCAGCTTTATTTAAGCAAATCAAATCATTAATGACAGGCAGGAGTAAAAAAACCTTTATTTCAGGACACTATTAATAAACAAGAATTGTTCTTTGTTTAAAAGCAGATTACTGATTTAAATAAACTCAAAATTACATCTAAAAAATGTTAAAATTCACCAAAGAAATGCAATTTAAATCTTAAAAACTTCTGAACTAAGGTGTTAATAAAGCATTTTAGAGATGATAAATCTCTCATATAATTTAATAGCATCTGTTTACTACTAAGATAAATATTAAATTAATATCCCGAAACATGGCCAAATCTGTAGCTAAAAATGGACATACACATAGGCACATTTAGATGCCAAAGTGGCTGGGTTTATTCTAACAATTTTTTCATCAAGTACTAGCCAATTATATCATCCCAAAGCTACCAACATTTCCTATCCGTGCTGTCGCTGATTGGTGTATTCAGTGTAATGCTCCCCATACAGACTACTCTCTCAAAACAAAGTATTGTTTTACAGGAATCCAATCTGCTCTGGTTAACAATGGTCTATTAATATCCAGTGGCATTAATGCAAAGCTCAAAACTCAAGTGCGACAGATAAAAGTGGATGGTGTGACCATGTGACTTTACAATGAACCAAGTCAGAACTGCTGATTACAGTCAAAGAATTCAGTACTCTACCTAGCCCATCATATTCTTTACTATCCATTCAAGACTGAGTTACAACACTGTGCATTAAAAATAGCATAATGTATGTCTTATTTCAAATCCCACACGACTTGCTAACTTCAACAGTTTGAACCTAACTCAAATTACCAGAAAACTTATACCTCCCACTATCAATTAATAACATGACTCTGTGATCTACATTTCAAACTGTCTTATTTTTAAAATAAATTAAAGTTGTCAAGGATATGAATACATGACCAGTGGCATCATAAGTGGGTAAAATATTAGAAAAGTAATATAGATAGAGGTATATATCATGTGGTATTTTGTTATACCACATGATAGCAAAAACTACATAAGGGCATGGCGTGCACTTGGAATTTCATGTATTTTTCACATGAATATATGGTATTTCTCACTATAAATTATCATCTTTCTCATTTTCTACAGAAGGAAACTGAGAATCAAAGAGGGCAAGTCCTTTTTCTAAAGGTTACACAAGTACTAAGCAGAAAGGCCAAGATTTAAATCCCTGACTCGCTAATGTCTCAACTACACACGCATGGTTAAAAACAAAACAAAACAAAACCTAGGGCAGATGTAAAAACAAAACAAAACAAAACAAAAAAACAAAACTCTATAGAGGACACACTCTTGATAGATACAGCTGCACTGGGTGAGATCCCTCAGTATGATGCCTTTTTTGATGGAGATCATTCCCCAACTGTATGTAACTCAAAAGGATGGAAGCCTTAGTAACTACAACTATCAGAGAAGACAGTCCAAAGCCGAGAGAGAAATTGGAAATGAAGTGGCAATCTCCAGAGAAAAAAATGGAATGTCAAGGGTTAGCTTTGTACCTTGGCTAACCATTAAATTACACAGGTATAGATAGTGGAGACCTCCTTACCCCAAGGAGGCAGGCTAAAAAACCAGCAGCTGAAAACCATAAAATAATAAAGAGCTATATCAGCTACTGCATAGCTGGGAAACAGGAACCATTTTGCAGTCTGAATCCAGGCAAGTTAAATACCTGGTGGAACAAAAAGCAATAATCCTTAAGAGAAAACAAAACCAGCATTACCACCCAATGGTGCTACAATGTATTATCTAAATGTTCAAGTTTCACTTCCAAAAAGTAATAAATAGGGAACTATAACTCATAATTGGGAAAAAATAATTATTAGAAATTAATGCTAAATAGGTCCAGATGTTGAATTTAGTTGAGAAAGACTTCAAAACAGTGGCACCTGGGTGGCTCAGTAGATTAAGCAGCCAACTCTTGATTTAAGCTGAGGTCATGATCTCAGGGTCCTGGGATCCAGCCCAATGTGAGGTTCCTGGCTCAGTGGTGAATCCACCTGAGATTCTCTTCCTGTTCCTCTGCGCTGGTCCTGTTCACTGTCACTCAAGCTGCACTCTCAAATAAATAAATAAATCTTAAAAAAAAAAAAAAGACTTCAAAACAACTATAATAAATATGTTAAACTAAAGATGAATATGGTATCAGTGAATAACAGGGAATCTCTACAAAGAAATGGAAGCTATATTTTAACAATTAGAAATGCTAGACCTGAAAAATCACAAAACCTGAAAAGTTCACTAGAGATGGACTCAAATAGCAGAAGAGAAATGGCAGGAGGAAGGAGAGACCATCATTAACTTACAGACAGAAGAAACTTAACAACCCAAAAAAGGATACATACACACAAAACAGCCCCACACACAAATGCTGAATGCCACAAGTAAAGAGAAAATGATATGGTTAATGGCCTTATCAGAAACAATGGTGGCCAGAAGACACTAGAAGTGCATGTCCAAAGGGTTGAAAGAAAACCCTGTCAACCAAGAAGACCACATCCAGCAAAACTATCTTTCAAAAGTGAAGTGAAATAAAAACACTTTCCCATTAACTGAAAAGAATTTTGTTACAAATTGACTTCCTTTATAAGTACTGAAGGAAGGAAAACAGTACCAGCAACACAGATCTACAAGAATAAAAATGAATAGAAATAAATGATTATGAAATACCACACATGTATTTATCTTTTCTTTTCTAAAGTCATATGATTGTTGAAAGCAAAATGGACAATGTTGTACTAGAGTTTCTAATTTATGACAACAAGTGCACTAAGAAAAGGATTGTTTTTAAAGTTCCTGTATTTTTACTGAAGAAATTCAATATTCTAAGGAGAGCAACCACTGAAATAATAATGCAAAGAAATACATCACTGTAAAGTCAACAGAAGAAAATGGAATACTAAAAATAATCTGATTAGCACAAAAGATGTCAGGAAAGGAGGATTAGGAGACCATGAAACAAGTAAGAAAACTATGAACGAGTTTCAAAAATACCAAGCCTATTACAACCAAATCACAACAGATGTAAATGGACTAAATAAGTCTCTAAGAGAAAATGCAAGTTATGGTATATATATCATGTGGGTACATGTCTCAGAGTATTACCCAAACACTAAAACAGAAGATTACTGTGGGTGACAGAAAACTTTCATTATTTATTTACTAATGATTAGTTAGTTAATGCTAGGTGGGAAGAGTCAAATAAAAAACTGTAGTTTTAAAATGCACATAAAAATGCAAAAATTTTGTATACTTTCCCTATTTTCCAAAGCTTCTGTATTTTTTCAAAATGAAATAATAACATTGTAAATAAAGTACAAAATGAAACCTCTGAAATACCTCTCTAAAGTGCTAGTTTTGGGCAGCCCGGGTGGCTAGGCAGTTTAGCGCCTGCCTTCAGCCCAGGGTGTGATCCTAGTCCCGGGATTGAGTCCCACATCGGGCTCCCTGCATGGAGCCTGCTTTTCCCTCTGCCTATGTCTCTGCCTCTCTCTGTGTGTCTCTCATGAATAAATAAATAAAATCTTTAAAAAATACATAAAGTGCTAGTTTTTAAAAGGATTAATCCTTAGCTTCTTAAAATTTGGTACTCTAGGATGACTTAAGACTGAAATTTCCCCAAAAATGCATAGTTCATTGACTCTCCTTTTTTTATTATGATTTAAAACACTATTGTAAAAAAATTTAAAAATAAAACATTGTTGTAATTTTGGCCAGCACTATACTGGATAGAGATGCTACAATAACCAAAACTCAAGTGCTGTTCTTTGCATCCATTCTAAAGGGCTATTCTAGACTGCTATTTACTGACAACTTTGTTTCTGCTTTTCATGACTTTCTTATCTTTTGTCTCTACCACATGCTGGGTACTTGTGGATCCACCTCTGCCATGTTTTTTTCCCCTTCTAATTTACTTTGGTTCTGGAACCAAAGCACCATATTCGTTATAACTATGTATAATCATACAGTCCGTAAGTGTAGGTATAGTGAACTCTCTTACATGAAAGCCTTTATTTTTATTTATTTTTTTTGCTTTGTTTAATTAAGAGATCAGCCTTTTTTCAGGTCAGCAAACTTTCCAAATACTTGGGATGGAAACAGGTGAGACAGTTTAGAAACTTCTCCAAGCCTACAAATTTACATATTATTATTTCTAGAAATGTACAGATAAGTCAATGCTGTGAGTAATTTATCATAAAGCTTCATTTCTAAAATAGAGAGCCTGACTGTTTCTGTCTGAAACCATTAGGTTCTATAAAAGAGAGGTATGGGGCATTTGGCTGGCTCAGTCACTTAAGCATCCAACTCTTGATTTCAACTCAGGTTGTGATCTCAGGGTCATGCAATCCAAGCACCACCTCAGGTTCCCCACCCAGCATGGAGTCTGCTTGTTCCTCTCCCTCATCCCACTCACTCACACTCGTGCTCTAATAAATAAATAAAATTTAAAAAGAGAGAAAGAGAGAGAGGTAGTACCTAAGTCCAAGTATTCCAATGAACTTTTCAAGATTCATACTTATCCCTTAGTACTAATGTATGATTTCCCTACAGGATTTTAATAGGCCACTGAATAAACAACATACATACTTGTCCTAATACCTCACATGTGAGCCTTCCATTAAGGTGCCCAGGTTTAAAAACAGTCATCTATCACTTACTGGCTATGAGAGGGGCAAGTTGCTATCAGCCTCTGAATTGCCTATCTATAATTTACCTGGTTTGGAAGGTTCTTGTGCCGAGACTATTGAAGCTCCTGAAACATGGCAGATACCCAATCATTGGCAACCTAATGCAATTCAGTGTACAGTTATTGAAGGGTTAAAGCCAGGGCTCCCATAGTTACCACTTATCTATATGAGGGTATTCCAAAGTTGAGTATCACCCCATTAAAAAAATAACAAATGTACTACTGTTGTAGGCATAATCAAAGTTTAAGTAAGACTCTCAACATATTCTGGGACACTGGTTCTCCAACCTGGCTCTCTGGTAATCACCAGAAAAGCTTTCTAAAAACTACATATATTCTTTGGGAGAGAAGAGTCTGTAATTTTTCTCCAGGTGATTCTTTAAGAAATTTGGAAATCACTGGCCATAAGAAAACAATAGAGAGAGAGAGACTAGTTTCAAAAAGATTCAGTCTCCCCAAGTATTAGTTGTGTGATTTTAGGAAACCACAACCTTGTCAAATCAGACTGCTACTCTAGGACCTTCTTAAAACCTACTTCCTCCAAAGATAGATCTGAAGACCAAATATAAAATATATAAGCTAAGAGTGCCTTGGAAACTTTAATACTTTTTACAGCATTAAGAAATTCTTCATAGTCTTTCCAATTAAAGACTCAGATTTCCATTCTCAGATGGAAACAGGCACATTCCACCGATTCAACAAACACTTAATGGATTGACTAATAAGTCTAAACACCGTTATGTGAGGAATGATCCTATGCAAAATTACAAGAAAATTTGACTTTAATAATTTTAAACTAGTGATGATGATTTAATGTGGAAGAAAGGAAGAAAGAAAAGGTTGGAATGAAGGAAGTAAAAAACATACCCTTAAATATCACTTCCCATCACAGCTCTAATTTTTCTGCAATGATAATGTTCCAGGGATGCCTGGGTGGCCCAGTGGTTGAGCATCTGCCTTCAGCTCAGGGCGTGATCCCGGGGTCCTAGGATTGAGTGGTATATCAGGCTTCCCCCAGGGAGTATGCTTCTTCCTTTGCCTACGTTTCTGTCTCTCCCTCTGTGTATCTCATGAATAAATAAACAAAATCTTTAAAAAAAGAAAAAAAAGTTCCAGCTCTCCAGTGGTCCAATATAGCCATCAGTCTCACATGGGTATCTGAGCACTTAAAATGTGGCTCTAGTAAGTAACTGAAAATCGGAATTTTTAACTTAAATTTATACTCAGTTTCACAGCCACATGACTACTAGTTACAGTATCATAAAGCCCAGCTGAGAACATTTAAATATATAGGTCTTTTGGGAGATATGTATGGATAGGGAAAGGCAGAGGAAACAAACAAAAACTCAGTAAGATTCTACTTCTAACAAACTTTTTTAGGGGCACCTGGATGGCTTAGTGGGTAAAGCATGGGGCTCTTGATCTGGAGGTTATAAGTTCGAGCCCCATGTTGGGTGCAGAGATTACTGAAAAATAAAATCTTAAAAAAAAAAAAAAAAAAAAAGAGGCTTTCTTATGTAATTGTTAAGATTTTCTGACTAGAAAATGATACATTCATGCAATAAAACTGAGGATTCCATGTTTTCTACATTATCTTCAAAGAACTAAAAAAACAACTATCACGGGTATTTTAAAAAAGAAAACAATAAAAAAAAATAAGAACTTATACAGTATTAAACTACAGGATACTGGAATCACCAGCTGAATTACAATATTTGCTCCAAGTTCCAACCCTGGCTCAGGCAGTTACAAGTGCTACAATTTTGGACATGTTAGTAAGCTTTTCTGCTTCTCAAACTCCAAATGTGCCTATCAGGGTAATCTACCTGTCAAATGTCCGTTAGAGATTCTAAATAACAAATATAAGGTTTATCTTTAGCAGTCCATTAATTTACAAAGAATGAGTTCTATTATTAAAAATGTATTGATTGAAGGTCTGCTAGTTTTCTATCCTCTAGCTAGGACAAACCACTTTTTCCCTGAGAGCCCTTATTTCAGTTAATAATAGTCTATTTATTAATGTGGTTTTTTGAGTTGGCTTGAGTTGACCTCAAGGTCCATGAGAAGCAGACTATATCTGTGGCTACTTATCATTATCTGTCCTTAGTACCCTGTTATATACAAGGTGATTAAGCCAAGGGGTAATATATTAAGTCTGTTTTTAAAATATTCTGGGCACAATAGTGATGGGAGGGCACGGTGAATACAGGGAACCCAGTTAGAAGGCTACAGAGGGAATGTTATAATTTGGTTTAGGATGGCAGTAGTGAAGATGAAAAAAATACTTAGGAAATAAAGGTGATAGAACTTGGTGATAAAGTGGATGTGGAAGAAAGAGAGAAAGTGTCAAGGATAACTCCTATACTTCTCACCTGTGTACCACAATGACTAGTGGTACCATCCATGCAGACATAGGGCACACTGGAAAAGACAGCCTGGGCTGTTTTGGAAGAGGAGGGAGAAAATCCTAAGTTTGTGAGTACAGGATGTCTTTAAGATAAGAAACAAAAACCCCAGCAGTCACTGGATGTTCTGAACTCAGTAATGGGATGTGGGTAGGACACAAAATTTTGGGATTCACTAGCCTATAGATCACACAGCATAAGAAGACAAAAAGGAAGACAGAAGAAGGAGAAAAGGCAGAATCCAGCCTTGAGGATGGCTAATTTAGAGATGAAGTAGACCCCTGAGACACTGGACTGAAAGAACTAGAAAGTTAAAAGACAAAATGGTGTTATAGGAGCCAAAGAAGTGAAAAGAAGACCTCAACAGAAAATCAAATTCTGCTTGGAAGGTTGAATGCTGATGGGGGTTTGGGACTAACTAATAGTTTTCTGGACTTGATAACAGGGTGGAGGTTACTGCTAACTTTAACAAGAACTATTTAAGTAAAATGATGGTGTAGAAGGTCAGGGTCCTCATGGGTCCTTTAAATCTCCCCTGGAAAAAAATCAAAAGCTCCAAAATGACTCATATGCTGAGAAGTCATTGTTGAAGGAACTAATTCACCAACAACCTAAGAACCATACCAGATGTTTCTATGATTCTTAACCTAGATGAATATCTAATTAGTAATGTTCAGGAAAATTTAAAGCAAGGAAACTTTAGAGCCCAAGGGCACCACAAATCACCTGCCAGAATTAGCTTCTGCAGAGAGACAACATTCCACTAAGCTATTTTTTGCTTTTCAGATTTTCCTTTTTTTTTTTTTTTTTTCAGATTTTCCTTATCTCTAATTAGAAATCTCCTAGTTCTCTATCACTAGTAAGTTTCTCATAACAGGTTTTAAAAAGCACTGATACAAATTCTAGTAAAAAATCAAAGGATAAAGTAGCCAGTGGCAGATAACAGCTTCCATATTTTAAATGAGAAACTACTAATACCCTTTTTTAAGATATAGAGTTGAGAGAGAGAGAGCATGCGCACATGCACAAGCAAGGGGAGGGGGCAGAAGAGGAAAAGAGAGAGAATCTCAAGCAGACTCTTGCTAAGCACAGAGCCCGCTGTGGAGTTCGATCTCATAACACTAAGACCATGAGTTGCACCAAAATCAAGAGCTGGATGCTTAACTGAGCCATCCTAGGCACCCAACACTGATACATTTTTAACTTTAGTATTTTAAGTTGTTTTCCTTGTTGTGCATCCCTCACTCTTTCACCTTGTGGAATTGACTCGTTGCCCACCCTTTTGTAACTTTTGAAAAACTACTGGTTTTCATGGCTTTCCCTAAAATTGAAGAATAAAAGCACATTTTTATGCTAAAATGAAGACCTACTTTCTTAAATACTATTATTTCATAAACCAGTGGCCGCCATTTTATTATGTTTGCCCTACTGCAGAACTAATTTTTAGAATAAAACCCAACTCTTGAGTTCACCTCCAAAACCTGCTCTTCCCAGTCTTTGCCATCTCCATAAACATCAACTCTAGTCTATAGAGCAGAGAAACTCTGGCATTAATCTTTCTGTACACCCCTCATCCAAAATATCAACAAATTCTAACAATTTTACTTTTAAACATACCCAGCATCTTAACACCTCTCATCATATCAAACACTGTTACCTCAGGTTTGTTCCTCACTTTTGCTCTGACCTCCACTCCTATCACTCTCCCTCTTGTTCCTCCAATCTTACCAGCCTCCTTGTTTCTCAGTCATGCCCAGCACACTTCCACCCCAGGGTCCTGATGTTCCTCATTCACTGCCTGAACTGCTCTTTTCTCCCTCATTCCCTTCTTGCATCTGCTCGTGCATCAAAGGGGCCTTCTCTCACTACCCTTATACAGCACAACATAAGCCATCACTATCTACCCACCTTTAATTTTCTTCACAGTAGTTACTTCTGACCTATTTGCCCACTGACACCTACCACCAGAATGAAAGCTCCATGACTTAGCTGTGTTCATGGCTGTATCTCCAGCACTTAAAACAGTACTTTTGCTGGTGCTCATTAGGGCTTTGTCAAGTAACTAAACCCATATTCATTTCACCTCAGCATGGAACCTAAAGGATTAGTACTTTGGACTTTCCAAACATTCAAATAAAACATGTAATTAAAATTATTTAAAACAGGACTCCTGGCTGGCTCAGCGGCTGAGTGTCTGCCTTTGACTCAGGTCATTATCCCAGAGTTCTGGGATCGAGTGCCACATTGGGCTTCCTGCAGGAAGCCTGCTTCTCCCTCCACCTATGTGTCTCTCATGGATTAATAAACAAAATCTTAAAAAAAAATAATTCTTATATTTAAAAAATAAAAATTATTTAAAACAAACACACTCAACACATAAGTACCAAGAGACACTGTTCTAGTTTCATAGGAATGGGAATGTGAGTATGGGAATACAAATATACATAGAGAAGACATCATTATGAGAGGAGGTACAGTTCTGTCACATTTTAAATCCCAAAGTTTATCTTTCCTTCTACCCAGGCAGTCAATTGGTATATAGCAGGGTAACTACATACAGTATTATGGATAAACCAGAGTTCACCTCAGGTAGCATGGTTTTGTTTAGCAGGGTGAAGCCCCTGCCAAAAGTGCGGAATCTTTCAAGTTTGACTTTGCCATGTGTAAATATTTCTTATCAGGGTCCCACCTTATTCGGTGCTAGAACTCCTCTACTCTACCCCCCTTCCCAAGATGTGACCCATTCTTTCCTTCAGGAACCTTCAAGGACCCAAGTTATGTAATAAAGTCATTATAGTGGGTGGAATTTCTTGTCCAAGAATCAGCAGAGTCCACTCAGAGAAGCAGCTACATAAGTTAGTGGAAATAACACTGTTTAAAGTTTTATTTAAAGTCTTAAGAAGGAAGAACTGCCTACCCTGATACATCCAAAGAACAAATGTTTATTAAGTACCTATTGTATGTATGGAGATAAATGAGACACAGGCTTAGATTCTATGAAAGGGACAGTCGTTTTCATCAATAACCACACTATCACAAGCATTCCTCCTCATTTCTCTCAGTTACATCATCATTCCACTTTCATGAAGTCAGGACAGCGGGGTAATGTTGGTAATCCCCAGCATGTCCCCCTCAACATCCCTGCCATCTCAGGGCAGGTTCAGGCAACAGGTAGGAAGATGAAGAGATAATAAGAAAAAGAAGCTACTATGTCCTGACGTTAGAGTCAGAAAACTCTGGGTGTGATTTCCAGTTGTACCACTTTCTATGAGTGGCATTAAGCAATTTCTTCAGCTTCTATGAACCCATTTTATCATGAGTAAAATATGTGAAAGACCTGTTTCTTAGGAATTGTATGAAAAATGAATAAGTTCAGTAAGACATAAAAGATACTGAATATAGTTCCTCCCTCTTTTTATTAACGAGAAAGGCTCTAATGGAGAGGCCATATGCAAAGGCAACATACCATCAGCAAAAGGGTCCCAAGCCTTGACTACAGGACAACTGTGCAAATGTAATTCTACATTTAAAACTGTTTTAATAATGCTTTAAATCCTGTAGAAGCAATTATGGATTGTCTACCACTCATATTTTCCACATTTGATAATCATGCTTCCCATCATACATGTTCAAATTGCTCAGCAAATACTAATTTGTTTGACCTCCACTTTTAAATTTCTCTTTGTAGGGGCAAGAATCAGTACTTTGGACTTATTTTTTGAAAAAAAAAAAAATTTTTAAAATTTCTGCCATCAGCCCTGAGGAGTTCCTGCCTTCTTTAAAACTCCTCTCTCAGCTTCCCTGACACTGCTATCCTAGCTCTTTCTCACCAGCCTAGCAGATCCTTCTCGCTTTCCTTTGCGAGTGTCTCCTCAACCTTTAACAAACCTTTACACATTCACTATGCCTAATCTCAGATCCTATTTCTTTTCTGTTATTTACCCACTCTTCCTAAGTCGTCTCAAGTCCATGACTTCGGACTCTCCCTATCTCTCTATACATGCACACACACACACATTTCTATGTGTTAGATGCACACATGTATATATACACATACATGCATATACCCATGTGTGTACATATACATAGAGATATACATGCACACATTTATGTAGATATAACATGTATCCTGGCCTCCTCCCTCAAAATGACTCTTGGACTAAGATGTCTTATAAACTACTACTCAAGCACAATTCCTTCTTTCCCTTCTCAAATCTAGTCCTCCTCTTGTGTTTGCCATCTCAATGGCAGCAACATCTGTTCAGTTGCTCAAGTCCAAAACCTGGGAACCAGCTCCTCTTTCACTCCCACATCCAACCCACCTGCATGCGGTTCATTCTGCCACCAACTCTTATTATCCGTAACTGAGTAATAGCTTGGGTCTCCAGGCTTCCATTGTTGCTCCTGCCAATCCACTCTTTATCCAACAGCCAAAGATGTTAAAACAAAACAGATCATGTTGCTACCTCATGAAAAATCCTTCAACAACTTGCCACTACATTTATAATAAAATCCCCTGGCCTCCTTATAGTTCTTTGGACATATTACGGTCTCCCCTCACTACATCCTCATACACTGTTTCTCTGGCCTGGAATGCTATTCTGCCCTTTCATTAATTCATTCTTTAGCTTTCAGCTTCAATGCCACATTTCTCGAAGAAGGCCTCCCCAAGCCCAATTACAAAGAGGTCCCGTGATATCCTTATTAGTATTAGTATCCTATACTTTTCTCATAGGACTAAAAGTAAAGTTTGTAACTATATTATTATTTGTGCAATTATTTGGTTAAGGTATATTTAGACAAAGTCAGCATGTTTTGCTAACCACTCCATCATCTCACAGCAACAGCCAGGTGGCCAACACTTCAGAAACTCCTTTCTCCAATAAATATTTGATAAATGGAAAACTCATGAGTCCTGGCTCTACAATGGCTGCATAACACAGCAAGACGCACCATGGAAGTGCACTATTCTACTTCATTTGGATTTTCAGGGAAAAAACTTTAGTTTTTCACAGTGGTGGGCAAAGAAAGGAATTCAAGTAGAAGAAAGGCTATGTAGCCCTTTCCCCTAACATGTTTCTAGAGTGCTTGTCTTTTACTTCTTTTGCTCTTTGATAGAACCTAGCACAGAGTCAGATCCAGTTAAGGTGGATATTGAAGCACTTAGTGATCAAAATAGACCATGGAACATCAATCAAGTGTTAGAATTAAGTGTTACAAATTCCTAAATATTATGATTCACTGAGGGCTAGAAACATTAGAATAGGTTAAAGTAAATTTAGATCGAGTGAGGAACAATTTTGGGGGATCAAGTAAAACCATGCTATAACCTTCTCTGCCCTCCTTCAACAGCAGTATGTCTCTATACTCAGATTGGTACTCCTTATGTTTCTTCAGTCCATTTGCTAAATTCTAAACAATTCTATGCTTTTTCACTGACTATACTGGACTTGAGTGGCAGAAAGTGTAAAAAAAAAAAAACTACACAGAATTCACTATACCACCTGTTGCATAAATGGAGCTATGTTGGTAACATTTTATATACTATATTCATCATGCAGGAATTAAGAGAATTTATTTATTTATTTTAATATTTAAATTATTTTTAATTTTTATTTATTTATGATAGTCACAGAGAGAGAGAGAGAGAGGCAGAGACACAGGCAGAGGGAGAAGCAGGCTCCATGCACCCGGAGCCTGATGTGGGATTTGATCCCGGGTCTCCAGGATCGCGCCCTGGGCCAAAGGCAGGCGCCAAACCACTGCGCCACCCAGGGATCCCTTAAGAGAATTTAAAATTTGAAATCCTAGAGTTGACGCGCTACCTGAAAGACCAATATAGATCAAAATAATAACGATACAAGCCATTATACTCTAGGCAGTAAACATGGGTCTTGATGTCCCCCTTTTTTTTTTTTTTTTCCTAATCTTCAAAATAACCCTGAAAGCTGAGGAAGAGGAGGCTCATAGGTTGGGTAGTTGCTTCAACTATACAGCTAACAATACAAGTGTTCTTTTTAAGAGATTGTAAACTGATCAAAAATGCCCAAACAAAAAAAAAAAAACCTCTCAAGTTTTGGAGAACCTGGAAGTGCTTTGTTGTTCAAACTTGAAGTACTTTGTTGTTGAGAGAATTTAAAATAAAAACTTTCCTAGGATGTTTACAAGTTCAAGATATTTAACATCCTTCAATTTAAAAACCCTTTTTAAAACTTATGGGTAAATATAGACTAACTACTTAACTACTCAGCTTTGGTGCAATCTGAAATACGGCTTTATGATGTTTTTAATAATATATATGCTATATACTGGAAGGGAAATTACCAGCTATACATCTACTTTACAGAGGCTTAGAATTTGGCAAGGATAAAAATAATAAATTTGAAAGAAACTAGAGGAGGACAAATAAGTGTTTTAAAAATTGTCTTCTGGTATGACAAAATACCATCATGGAGTAACAGGAGTAGTATTATCCAAAACTGAATGTCAGGCTTTTAAAGAATCAGCAAGCTGCAAGAATTGGGACCTCTGTAATTATTTCAAATCGTATGAATGTTACATTATCAAACACTAGGACAAATACAGTCTCGAATGAAACGACTGTATGAGAGCAAATAATCACCTACAAAGAAATTGCCTATGTTCTGTATTTAAACTTTTCCACACTGTGATCATCATCCTATGTGGTACCAACTCTTTCCATTCACAAAATTTCATCAGCGTAGTCACTTAGACACTTGTTAAAGTAGTCCCAACTCCTAAAAGTTAAATATTAATCAAGTTTCAGAAGCACTGAAGTTATCTCAAAACAATGATTTTATACCCTGATGAAATAAAAAGATGATGTGGCCATAAAAAAATAGAATCGTATAAATCAATAGACTTTTGGGGATGGATTTCTGTTCACAAATATAACTACTTATGCAAGACCCTAGAAGGTCTTTCTGGACATTCTCCACACACGCAAAACAGTAACAAAACCCCCACGATTCCCTTACTTCTCTTTCTCACCTTGTACCTTTCTCCTCACCCTATTTTGCACTTTGCCCACCCTCCCAACTTTTTATATAGTCCTCTCACAAGAAGTTTACGTAATAAAACACAGATTTATGCCATGATCAGGAACATCATCACATCCCAAGATTTGTTTGATCCTTTGCATATTCAAGATGGCAGGAATTGAGCTTTAATAATCCACAGACCACAAACACACCCTGTTAAGATCTTCCTTTCAAACACTACGGTTCCCACTCTCGGGACCCCTAACCGGTGCACGCACATAAGCCATACGACACAACCCCTAAAAAGGGCACAGGCGGTGGGGGCCCTCCACTGTCTTCCCCAGAGAGTAAATCCTCACCGAAACCATCCGCACACACCCTTCCCGGGCCCACCAGCACAACTGTCATTCGGAGGAGGGATGGCTGATGGCTAAGCGTGGGTGAGAAAGCAAGCATACACGAGGGACACACGCAAGTGGACGGTGAAGGCTGTTCAACCCGGTCCCTCTCCGGTCCCCTAACCGGCTCAGCCCGCTGCAAACTTCTAAGAGGTTAAGTTACATTCCTCCGCGATTCCAGCCTTGACAGCTGCCTGCAGAGATGCCCACGAGCCGTGCACGTCCGTTCCCGCCACCTCACTCACCCGTGGCGAGGCGGCGGCCACATCCCGCGGTCAGCGAGGACCAGAGGTTGGGGATGAGGCAGGGCTGGCGCGAGAGGGCTGCGGGGAAAGGGCTGGGAGCGCTCACCTTCTCCAGCTCGTCGTGGAGCTCGGCCAGGCTGGGCCGGAGCAGCTTCTCGCCCAGCTGCGCCGCGGTGTGCCGGTAGTGATCGATCCTGGGCACGGCGTCCATGGTGTTGTGGCCAAAGGTGCGCAGGTAGTAGGTGTTGGTGTGGGTATCGTAGTAGTAGTGCTGGTGGTGCCCGCTGCCGCCGCCGCTGCCGCCGCCGCCGCCCGAGTGCAGGCTGCTGCCCTCGCTCAGCACCGTGTCCCCGCCGTTCTGGAAGCTCACGTTGGGCCCGTCGCCCGCGACCCCCGCCGCGTCCGACAGGCTCTCGTCGGCAGAAGAGGAGGCGGCCGGGTCCACGAAGTTCACGCGGAAGCGGCCCTTGGCTTCCTCGCTGCCCTTGCCCGGCCCGCTCTCGCCGCTAGCTTTCCCGTCCGCCGGGGTCTCCCTGCCCCCGGCCCCGGCCCCGGCCCCGGCCCCCGCCCCGGCCCCGGCCCCGGCCGCCGCAGCCCGCCCGGCATTCTCGGAAACGAGGTCCACCTGGAAGCGGCTCTGGCTCGGCGTGGGGCCCAGCGGTCTGCCCAGTCCGTCCCCGGCCGCCGCCGCGCCCTCCCCGCGGACCCCGCCGCCGCCCCGGCTCCCGGCCGCAGCATCCTCCGACCCCGAGGGCACGGCCGTGCCGGGCAGCTCCACGCCGGCGCCGGCGCCCGCGCCCGCGGCCCCCGCGGCAGCCGGCGGCGTCTCCCCGACCCCAGCCAGCCTCGGGGCGCCGGAGGAGGGCGCCGTGGGCCCGGGTTCCATCGCCGCCCGCCCGCGGCGGACTCGGAGAGCCCCGCGGCGCCGCGGGCTGCACGCCCTCCGCGCCCCCCGCCGGCGGTGCCCGCGGCCGCAACGCCCGGTGACGGTGACGGAGCCGCCCGCCGCTGCGCCGCCGCTAGCCCGACCCGCACGAACGCCGCCGGCAGCCGAGTCGGCGCGCGAGTGCAGGGGGCGCGGGGCGGGCCGCGCCGTTTAAAGCCTCGGCGGGGCCGCGGCGGCGGCGGCGGCGGCTCGGGCGGCAGCACGCGGGAGGCGGGGTCGGCGGCTCCTCCGCCCCTCGGCCCGCCCCCCCGCGGTCCCGCAGTGTCGCGCGGCGGGCGCTGCCCCGGCGCCCCGGCCCTCCCGGGCTTCTGCCGGAGCCCACGCGAGAGCGGCCTGCGCGAGGACCGCGTCGGTCCGGGCAGCGCGGGCAGCGCCGGCAGCGCGAGCAGGAGCCGGAGCCGGAGCCGGAGCCGGAGCAGGGAGCAGGGAGCAGGCGCGGCGGCGCGCCGCCTCAGCGCCGTCGCCGGGATCTCCGCGCCGCTACCTCCTCTTCCGTCGCCTTCCTCCCACCCCTCCACCTCCTTCCCCCGCCTCCTCTGCGGCGAAGAGGAGAAGGCCCCCGGCCGCCTCCCTCTCTCCCCGCCCCTGGGGCTGCACGTCAATGGGCCGACAGCCCGGGCCTCGTCAGAGCAGGCGGACGGCGGACGGCGGACGGCGCCCGGCCCGGCGGGCGAACGCGCGGGCGGGCGCCCGATGCTCCCGCGGCAGTGGCTGCCACAGCGGAGGCACCAGGAGCTCGCTCGCTCGCTCGCTCTCTCCAATCCTCTCTCTTTCTTTAAAAAAAAAAAATTTTTTTTTTTTTTTTTAAGTTCTGAGCTCGCCGTACTGGGGCTGAGCCGGCGAGATCTCGCGAGATGCTGCAGGCAGGGCTCGGGGGCCGCTTCACCCGAGGCGTGTGGTACCCGTGGCGGCGCTCGAGCTGCCGGCCGCACCCCCGCCCCCTCGCTCCCGTGGGTGACGCCGGGGGCTTTCCCGTCGGGCCCGCAGGTGCTTCCGGGGCCGCCCGGCGAGGTGCGCCCCCAGGCGAGGTCGGCTCGCCGCGCCGGCCCGCGCCACTGCCCGCTGTCAGCGCCTGAGCCGCTCCGGGCCTGAGCCGAGGGGGGGAGGCAGGATTTCCTCTCAGCCGCCTTTGAGGCGGCCGCCTCCCCGCCTGCCGCGTTAGATTTGCATAACCAGAAACACTCCCGCGGAGATGCGGTGGGTGTGTCCACACCTCGATGACACCTTTATTTTAAAAGCTGTGATGTTTGAAGGTGAGAAGGGAGCTTAGTTGTGATCCCTTATAGCTTCAAGACGATTCTTAACTCGAGGCGCTTCCAAGACACAATGGGAAGCTCAGCGGTCACGGCCGGTAGGGCGGTGACTGACCGTGGAGCAGCAGCCGGGACGCGGCGTGGCCTGGGTCGTGAAGAATCCCTGTTTCCTCTGCTGTGGAGTGGAGGGGCATGTAGTGAATTTGCGACTTTCTTAGCAGCAGAATATGTTTTTAACCTAAATTCTATCCACAGCCCCACGTAGAAACAGATAACGAGTGGCTTCTTCCATCACTTGTCTTTTATTTATCTGCCTTTATGTATTTTCAAGTCTTACTGCCGGGGATAAGCATCCTCCTTTGCTGAACCCTGGAAGTATTCAGAGCCCTGCCACAGGGTTCGCAGAGATGTTTGGAAATGCCGTGAGGAAAGTGGCAACCAGTTTTCAAGAAGGTGTGGTATTCGTGATCCTATTTGACCTTCGCGGTGTTCCTTCTAAATTTATCATTTCTATTGTAAAAATGAGGAGAGGAAGGAACCACTCTCAGATCATGAAGCCACAGTCTTTAAAGCCCCCCTTCTAGGAATTGTGGAAGGAAACCAGAAGAGGCCAGAAAAATCAGGTGGTCCTTTAAGAAGTGCTGTTCCTACTGCAGCATTGCTGCCTCAGTAGCTGATCTGTGCGGTACTGAAGCTGATTTGGTAGCTACTGGAATTCAGCATTCATTGAGCTAAACAAACAGTAGGCACCTACCACGAGGTGCTCTGCATTTTGAGAATATGGCAGTGAGCAAAGCAGACAGTCACTTCTCTCATGGAAATTATAGACTGGCGGGGGAGAGAGAGGCAATAAAGTTCAATGGATAAGATACATAGCATGCTAGTCGTGAGTGCAAAAGAAGGAGAATGGGATGTGTCTGTGACATGGAGGGTAAGATTTGTCATGGGAAAGCACCACTAAGAAGTTGACGTTTCAGTGAGGTAGCAAAAAATAAGTTTATTTGGGAAAATAGTGTTCCAAGCAGAAGAAAAACAGAATGAAAGTTGAAAGCATGCCTGACATGTTGATAGAATTGCGTATAAGCTAATATGGCCTATAGGCCTACTTAAGGGATGGGGAGAATCAAAGGCAAGAGTTTAGAGGTTGGGGGCATGATAGCCCAGAATGGATCCCTTTGGCTTTTAATTTGAGTGAGATGGTAGATTAATTTGGACTGTCCTAACACAATACCATAGACTGGATTGTTTAAATAATAGAAATTTATTTTTTTTTAAGATTTTATTTATTCATGAGAATACACAGAGAGGAGAGAGAGAGAGGCAGAGACACAGGCAGAGGGAGAAGCAGGCTCCATGCAGGGAGCCTGATGTGGGACTCGATCCCGGGTCTCCAGGATCAGGCCCTGGGCTGAAGGCGGCGCTAAACCGCTGAGCCACCCGGGCTGCCCTAGAAATTTATTTTCCTACAGTTTTGGAAGCTGGAAAGTCTAAGATCAAAGTGCCAGCATTGTCTCTTCTGGTAAGGGCTTTCTTCCTGGCTAGCAGCCAGCTGTCTTATCACTGTGTGCTCACATGGTAGAGCAAGAAATCTGGTGTCTTTTTATAAGAGGACCGGTTTTGTCTGATCAGTGCTCCACGTTTATGACTTCATTTAATCTTAATCTCCAAAGGCACTATCTCCAATACAGTCATGTGGATTAGGGTTTCTACATACAGATTTGGGTGGGAAGGTCACTTCACTCTCTATTGTTATTGCAAGTTATTGGAGAGTATGAGTAGAGGAATGATATGATTTGACATATGCTCAAAGCATCAATCTAAATGCCTTTGTAAATATACAAAAATATGAATGGTGAGGCCAGAGAAAGAAACAAGAACGTGTCAAGGTGCAGCTCTCTCAACAGTCCAGGAAGTGGTAATATGGCTTTGAGACCATGATGGGTAGCGGTGAAAACAGGGGGGAGGAGGGAGTTGGTTGAATTCTGGGGAAGCAATAGAATTTTCTGATAGATATGGAGTGTGAAAGAGATCAAGGGTTTTGGCTTGAGCAACTGAATAGTGTTGCTGTTTTCTGAGATGGGGGAGATGGTGAATGATGCAAGCTTGGATAGAAGGCATATCAGGACCTCAGTCGGAGATGTCTGTTGGAGGAAACAAACACGTGTAGTAATAAATAATAGTCACTCATATAAATGTGTAATTGCAAACTGAGAACTTCTAGGGCAGAGAGGAACATGGTACAATGCAAAATAGAGGGACCAGACTTAGTGGGGAGGAAGTGACTTTTCAGCTGAGGTCTGATGAATGATAATTTGCAGGGGAGGCTGTTCAAAAAAGGGAGATATTATTAGCAAAAGCCCTCATGGACTGAACATGGCCTGACTAAGGAGCTTTTAACCAAACCCAGTTTGGTTAAAGCATAGAGCTCAAGGAATGAAAAAAGTAGATGAATCTATCTATTCTAAAAGCCCTGTACAACCATTAATGATTTTCCAGGGAGACAGAGGGGGACGTGATCAGATTTAACTTCATTAAAAGTCTCTCTAGTCTTCTCTTGGACAGAAGATTGGAGCAAGAATAAGAAAGACAGGATATAATTTCAGTGATCCAGGCTTGAGATGATAGCAGTCCTAGTAGTTCACATTTATGTGGAATTTATGTCCTGGATTCGGTGCTAAACTCTGCATTCATAATCTTACTTAATTCTTACAACAACATGAAGAAAATTATAGCATTACTCCCATTTTTCAGATGAAAAACTCTATTAAGGAAAAAAGGTTAAGTAACTTCTCCAAGGTCACTTAGCCAAAATCAAGATTTGAATTCAGGGAGATTTCTCCACTAATCTAGCTATACATTGTGGTGGATGCACAGGAAATGAGGAAAGGGAAAAGTTTGAGAGATACTTTAGAGATCACTCAAAGGGCTTAGAAATGGATTGAAGGAATGAAGGAGAACAAAGGATGAATTTTCTATCTTGTTTACCTGGGATTAGATGATGGCGGCTTTGGTGAGAAAAAGAACATTCTAAAACTAGGTTTGGAGATGAATATGAGAAATTTAGCCTATAGCATATTGGGCTTGAGATACTCTTGAGACATCCAAATAGAAAAGTTAAACTATTTGGCCACATAGGTCTTGGGCTCAGAGGAGAAGCTTGTACAACAGAGTACAAATGTGTGAGTCTTCTGCAAATAGATAACTGACACCGTGGACATGAATAAGATCACTCCAGCAGGATGATATAAAGCAGCACCATAGGATAGAACTTTCTGCAGTGGTTCTGTATCAATGCTGTCCAGCACAATGACCATGAACCACTTGTGGCTATTGAGCATTTGAAATGTCTAGTGCAACTGAGGAACTGAATATATAATTTTATTTTATTGAGTTTATTAAATAGTTCCATGAACTAGTGGCTACCATATTGAACAGCGTATAAGTATAGAGTTCAAAAGAAGGCCTAGGGCAGCTCTGGTGGTGCAGCGGTTTAGCGCCGCCTGCAGCCCAGGGCATGATCTGGAGACCCTGGATCAAGTCCCACGTCAGGCTCTCTGCATGGAGCTTGCTTCTCCCTCTGCCTGTGTCTCTGCCTCTCTCTCTCTCTCTCTCTCTCTCTCTGCATCTCTATGAATAAATAAATAAAATCTTTAAAAAAAAAAAAAAAGAAGGCCTAGAGTTCAGCCTTGTACAATTCGAATGTGTAAGGACTAGATAAAAGGTGGAGTGGCCTGAGAGATGAAAAGAGAACCAGATGAAATCATTTTTGAAGTAAGATCAGCTGAGTGAAATTGGGCCAAGAAATGGAAAAAGATAAAAAGTGATAATATATTGAATTTGGTAAATATATTAGCCAACACACTGGGAGGGTAATGGGGGGAGAGCAAGGGCTCCTGGGATAGAGTCAAAATGTGCATGGGAAAATTACAGAAACACTGTCAGGAGAGGTCTTTATTTCCCGGTTGGCAAGCATTTGGTTATCAGATTTACCACGTGTCAATTTATAGACTAAATTGTCATTCAAGGAGAGACTAGTCATCTGTGATATGAAACACTCCCAACGTTTTGCTCACTTTCCCCTTTTGCCAAAAAGTCAGCCTGTGGCACTGTATGTGTCTACATTTTTACTAGTATGTATTGCAGGTACTTCGAATTTTAATACTAGAAGGGACTTAGGTTGTTATTCTAAGCATGTCAGTTATCTAATACTTAAAAATCCTAAAAGGAGACATCAATTACATTAGACCTACAACTCTTCATATCTGCACATTTAGAACAAGTGAGGTACAAAACCACGTAGAAACTTTAAAGTCAGCATTTTAGGTTTTTGTTCTTGTTGTTTACTGTGAGTTTTACTTAGATGGCGCTGTGTGTGCTCATATTCTATCTGGTTATGGTTTTCTTTTTTTACTAGCTGGCATCCTGCTTACAGATTAGGTCAGTGATACTTCCCTTGACAAAGTGATTATCCTATCATGGAAAAAAAAAGTTAACCTAGAGAAGTTTTTTTTTATGCTCTTAATGTCATAATTTTGTTCTCTTACCCAAGTCTCAATCACATTCTTCTTTAAAAATTTTTATTTGTGAGTTACAGCTTTCAAAAAAGACAGCTCAAGGTTTTATTGAATTTAAATCTTATCCAATCAGTAAATTCGTAACAAAACATGTTTTAAAAACATAGTCTTAATTTCTTGTTCATTATCTACTTCTACTTACACATGGAAGTAAATCTAGTCAAGGAAATCCTTTTCACTCAGATTTTGTATTGGAAAAGCTATTTTCTGTCTGTACTGATGTAATACTTAAAACTCTGTGGGCTATGAATATTTGCAAACTTTCAAGTTCAAAATCATTGTCAAATACTAATATGTGAGGGATGCCTGGGTGGCTCAGTGACTGAGCGTCTGCCTTCAACTCAGGTAATGATCCCGGGGTGCTGGGATCGAGTTCCGCAATGGGGTCCCTGCAGGGAACCTGCTTCTCCCTCTGCTTATGTCTCTGCCTCTCTCTCTGTGTCTCTCATGAATAAATAAATCTTAATTTTTTTTTTTTTAATATATGAAGCAAAGACTTTTACAAAATAGTTTAGTGGTTATGGTCATGGTCTCTTTGGCCCGACTGCTTGGATTTGAATCTTAGCTTCGGGGGCTACTAGTCATGCGACTTGGGCTAGTGTGACCTCTTGCCTCAGTTTTCACCCATGTAAATAAGGGATAATAATGGTGGCTACCTCATGGACTTATGAGGATTACATCACTTACTACTACTACCTGTAAGGTGCTTAGAACAGTGAGGGGCACATGGTAAGGCCTTATGTATAAAAACATAAAATATATTATTTAAAAAAAAAAAAAGAAACAGTACTCAGTCAAGATTTTTAAATTATATCTTTTTTGTGGATGTGTCCTATTTAGTTTTTAAATTTTGCTTCCTGTTTTGTTTTTGAGAGGCATTTAAGTGAAATTTTAGGTAGTATATAAGCTCCTTTTTTCTATCACAGAGTTTGTAATTTTAAAGCAGTTGTTGGTATCATCTTGCTGCTACTTATTTGGAAGATGGAAGTATAACCTAGACTGAGGATTTGTCCCATGTTCACCTTAAATCCACTTAATTCCTTTTACTGGGCCCTTTTAAAACTGGTAGCTTGTTACTAAAACCATTATAAACTAAATGCATGATGGCGTACTAAAGTATGCAGTAGTAATGTTTTGTCTGTATTCACTGTATTTATTATGCTTTACAAAAAGTAGAGGTTAACAGCATAAAACACCAACACTTAGAAATACACACCCTAATAGTTTAATTTCCTCCCCCCTTTATGGAAGTCAAATATTATATTGTATCCCATAACTGAATTCCATACCTGTATCACCTTCACTAATCATGAGAACAGTGAATAAAAAATTCTCCAATTTTCTATCCTCTATTATATTCATTAACGATTAATCCATTTTTCAATTTCAAAAAACTAAGTATAATTGAAGTATGTTTTTATCATTTTTTAGGATGCCTGAAATACAAAAATAAACAAGCAAACAAACATGGAAGGAATCTTAAGAATTATGAAGTAAGCCCACTACCTTGAAAAACGGAATAATTATTCTACCACTGATACTTTAAAAAAACATTTAAAAAAAATTTTTAAGTAATCTCTTCACCCAGCCTGGGGCTCGACCTCACAACGTTGAGATCAAGCATTGCATGTTCCACCTACAGAGCCAGCCAGGCGCACCCAAAAAAAAACTATTTTTTTCCTTAATAACACATTGATGATTATAAGCTCTTATAACCATAGTATCAAATATGTAATAAAGACTCAAATACTTATTTAAGAACAGGGCATTCTTCCTAATGGCTGAACTAAATTATTCTTCTAATAATTCAAGTTTTTGCCTCTTGTCCTATTCAGAGGTTATAGTAACCCATAAAATGTAAGGTTACTTTTCATTTTAGTTTCTAAATGATTTCCTATTACTTGTCACTATAGAACCCAATTTCTAAGTACATAATTATTTTTATTACTTTCCTCTGAGCTCTTTCCAAGCAATTTAATCTGCCTTTAAATATGGGCCAAAAAATAAATAAATAAATAAATAAATAAATAAATAAATAAATAAAGGCCAAAACTATTAGGTTCAATATCCCCATTAAAACAACAACAACAACAACAACAGCTGATGATTGTAAAAGTGAAGACAGATTTTGACAGTACAAGAAATTGTTTTTACTTAAAACTGGACTATCACATCGACTTCGGGTCTGGCCCTGAAAGGCAACTCTTAGATTAGTCAAAAGCTGTTTTTAATTTTTTAAGAAATTTGAACTAAAAGCATAATTCTGTTTCTACCAATCCAAAGACCTGAAGTTCTAGAATATAAGTTAAAAATGTCATGTTTATGAGGTCCATTAATTAAATATTTTTCTAATTATAAAAGTAATATATATTTAATACAGAAGTCATAACAAAAATAAAACAGAAGTATAATACTGTCACCCTAAAATAACATTTACCTTTTGGTTTTAAGCATTTTTTTTGTAATTTTTAAAATTTACCAATAACATGAACATCTTTCTGCATATATAAATATCTTGCAACTGCATGATTCCTAATGTCTTCATAATATTGCATCATTTGGATTTATCATAAGTTACTGAATCTATCCTATTTTTGAATGTTTAGTTTCCTTCCTTTATAACTATAGCAAGAAATGCTGAGTTGCTTTGTGCATATATCTTTATTCATAATTGATTATTTCCTTAGGATAAATTCCTAGAAGTTAAATTGCAAGGTATGTGTATTTTTAAAACTTTTGGCATACATTGCAAAATTGATTTTCCAAAGTTTGTATCAATGTATTCTTCTATCAGCATTGTACTTGAATGCTTATCTTCCACCAACCTTACAAATTCTGAGAAGGATCTTCTTTGTCAGTATGATTAGAAAAAAAAAAAAAAGTTTAATTTTCAATCATCGATTGCTGGTGAGGGTGAACTTCTTAAAATATACTAATAATATTAATCATTCACATGTATTATATAATATAATTCATATGTATCTATGAATTGCCTATTGAAATCTATAGTCGGCAGTTGCTGTATCCTAAAAGTCTGGCTTCCATTCTGCCTTGTTCTGGTAATAGCATAAATAGGTTTTTTGGTTGGGTATGGGAATGACCTCTCTGTGCAGTTTTGAAGTATATAATATTCAGGGACCTTGCCTACCCCAGCCATATTGCAAGCACATTAACAAATGGGCCATCTGGCTCTCCTAAGAGTTTTGAATTTTGAATGATGTGATACAAGTCAGAAAATAAGTCCAGTTGCTGGGGTTATTAGCTGCACATACCTCACTGCCTCCCTCACTAACTTACTGCCTTGCAAGGGAGAGGGGTATAGCCCAAGGCAGGACCGGCTGAAGAGACTATACTAACGCCATTGCTTCTATTTGGGACTACTCTAATGAACACCCTGTAGGATTGGCTTGAGGCTTTAGCTCCATCCTCCTTGTAAGTCAGCTTCTCTCTCTACCCAGTACTGCCTTCCTTGTTTCCTTATGGGTGGATCTTCTGCGAGCACTTCCCAGCAAACCTTCTCTGTGCTGTCGTCCACCTATGTCTGCTTCCAGGGACCTGCCCATTTATTCCATTGGCAGCATTCAGGGAAAACTGTATAAGTAGTTCATGCTACCAAAACCCTCTGGAACTACTTTCCTTTTCGCATCCAGTTCCTCCTTTTAGCTTTCTCATATTTCCCAGTTAAATCACTTTAAATTAACCATAGTTGGTTCTCATGGCTTGTAACAAGAATCAGTATATTCTTGTTATATATTTACCATTTTTCTGCCGTTTTCTTACCAATTTTAAGAGCTTTCTATGTATCACATTTAAACCATAAACTAAATTGGTATTTCTTCCATTTGTCACTTGCATTGTAATTTTGTTCATGTAGTGTCAGCATTTAATTATTTAAAAAATGTATTGCTGTCAAGTATTTCAGTATTTTTTCTTTGTGATTTTTACCTTTGATATAATGTTTAGACAGGTCTTTGCCATTACAAGGTCATGTACATAAAATTAATATGTACGTATTTCGATTTATGGTTTTATTTTTAATCCCCTAACTCTCATAACATTTATTTTTGCTTTTGTATGAGACAATGATTTAGTGTTCTACAAATAATTTAACTGAGTATTTAGGTTCTAATGCTAGAATATACTTTAACAGTACCCTCAAATTTCAGTCTTTAAGTAATATCGACATAAATGTTTTCCTTAGACAACAGCCCAGAACTGTTATGTCTCAATCTTGCCAGGCAGCCCTGCCTTCTCTTCAGGAAGGAGGCTCTTATCTATGAATCAGAGACACTTGCTTCACTTCTAGCTACTTTTCAGTCAGTGGGAAGGGGGAACTAGAGAGTGGAAAACAAGCAGTTTCCTTAGCATCACACAACACACACACACACACACACACACACACACATGCGCATGCATGCTGCATGTGCATGCATACTTGCATCCTGTTGACCAAGATTTAGACACTTCACTATGCAGGTTGGGAAATATCTTCTACTGGTCACTCATATGGACAGTCAAAACCCATGGAGTTCTGGTATTTTCTGTGATGAGAGGAGTCCTACCAGTGAGTAGGTAACATGCATTTTAAAGGACTATAAAACATCCTAATACTAGTATTAAAATGGTAGTTATGTTGAACATGGAAACTGAAAATGTACCTAGAAACATCAATATAGAGCTAACATTTTTAAGTGGTTTTCCTTTTATAAAATAGCACGTGTGTGTGCGCGCACTCTCTGCGCGTGCTGTAGCAATTCACATCTTTTCTTCCTCCTTCTTCACTGTGTCTGCCACCATATATTTGAACGTGGTGCATGAGTTCAGAAGAGAGATTTTTTAACTAGGTGATTTTAAGTCTCTGGACATGTTGCATTATACTTCTTTGTTCAGCTCTCAGGTTCTTTCTGTGAAGGCTAGGTAAATATGAGCAGTGATGATAGGAAGGATACGTTAGTATGATTATTTAGGAAGATTTGCAACTTATGAAGTAAATTCATCAAGAAATATAATATTCTTGAAAAGGAAAGACCAATATCTGATTCAGTAACGAATATTAAAGATCTAATAATGAAAGAATCAGAATTCTATCTTTTTTTTTTAATAATTCTATCTTCTCATCTAAATACAGAATCTATTCTCAGTACCGGTACTGATATTTATCGTGATGGTTTGAACACACTTACATATTCGTTCTCTCTGTACTTTATTTTGGGAGTATAAATGACCAAACCTTAGAATTCATTCTCTAAGCCTTTGACTCCTTGCTGACTAGGATAAGATATCCTTTGGAATCAGTGTTGGTCTTTATGAACCGTGATTTTGATGCAGAATAGTTTTGAATGCCTATTTTATTTTTGCAGTTTTTATTATGACATATAACATATATACATAGGAAAGCATTTAAGACGTGTATATTTTGGTAAGAATTACAAAGCAAATACCTGTATGAGTCATCATCTAAGTCATGAAACATAACATTGCCCAACCCCAGGTATACCCCTTCTAGCTCACAATCATTTTATCCTACTCCCAGATAGACTGAGAAGTCATTTCCTTGTTTTTTTATATACATATATATCCCCAACCAGAATATAAATAGGTTCATACTAAAGGTTTTTTTTGTTTCTTGCTTCATCTCAGCATATGTTTGTGCAGTTGATCCATGTTGTTGTATGTGCTATAGTATATTTATTTTTCCCAACACTATAGTATTACCTTGTATTGGTATACCCCAATTGATGTAGCCATTCTTCTGTTAATGAATTTTTAGGTAGTTTCCAGATTTTTGTTTTTGCTGTTATGAACATTGCTGCCATGAACAATTTAGTATACATGTCATGGTGGATATGTGTGTAAGTTTTTGTAGGGTCTATATTTAGGAGGGTATTGCTGGTTCACAGGGTATGTTCTTTACCTTTGATTTGATAGGTCATCATCTATCAATAGAAGATGACAAACAAACCATGGAAGACAAACTGTTGTCCAAGTAAATTGGTTGTACCAAAAATGGTATTATTTTTAATATTCTTTATAATCCCTTCAGATATTTGCTAAAGAGTTTCTTGAGTGAGGAAAGCAAATGTTATAGTATTATATTTTATTATAAAAGTTAAAATGCCATCTAGAAAGGATGGAAGCCGATTCTTTTCTGGTCATTAGTTTAAAAAGGTATCTTAATGTGGATGATATATATTGATACACAATTTTAAAATACATTATGTATTTTGATATGTACATTATGTATTTTTATATGTATTTTCATATGTACAGTTATTAATGTAATAATATTGCATTTGTTGAGTATATGATAATTTATTTAACCAGGCAGACTAATTGATGGATATTTAGGTCATGTCTAAGTTTTTATTTTTACCAATGATGGATCTTTAAATATATTACACTATATATACCTTATAATACTTGAGAGCTTATTCATTGGGTATATTTGTAACTACAGAATTATGGTTCTCAGTGTATAAACATTTTAGATTTTGATATATACTGCAAAATTGCCCCCAAACAGCTGTGTCGGTTTACCTTTTAGTTAATGACAGTGTCAGTATTGTATATTGTCAAAATACTTTATGTTTGCTGTTCAGAGAGTTGAAAATATAATTTGTTTTGGTTTGCCTTTATTATGAATGAAGTTGAGCATGATTCCATTTTCTTTTTCTGTCAATTCTCTGTTAATATCCTTTGACTATTTTGCTATGGATGTTGCATTTTTTCCCTCAATAATTTGTAAAATTTATTACAAATTCAAGAAATTAATATTTTTGTTTAATATGTGTTACAAATACTTTTCATATTCTGTGATTAATTTATATACTTTATTTATAACTTTCTGTACATAAGTTTTAATCTTATTTATTATTTTCATGTTGTACAAAACTTGCAAATTGCGTAGAAAGCTATTTCATGTATTGTCATTTGCTTTGTAAATTTATAGACAGCAAAATTTAGCTCACATATAGCTCAGCTTTTTTTTTTCTTTTTTGCGAAGACATATGTGTGAACATCCTTCTAGGAACCAGTGTAGATTGTGAATAAGATGAAGCTAATCAGTTTTGGTTGTCAAACTAAAATGTGGTTAACATTTAAATGACTACTATTTCCTTTTTCCTTAAGAGGTCTTAAAAGTCAGTGATTAGAAAAGTATTATTAGTAAAGGACAGTATCTTATCAGACATAAAGTATGTACCCTAAGAAGTTAGAGAATACTTTCTCTCCAACCTTCCTTCAACTTACATGTCCTCACTTGATCTGAAATACCATATCAAATATTGTCAGAAGTTCCAGCATCTCTTATAACAATTTATTCATGGTTAAACTTTGGCTTGTAATAAAATGAAATTGATTTATATGGACTTTACATTTGCTTTAGAAAACTTATAATAGATACTTTAATAGAATATTTAAAAGATAACAGATATATGAAGATCCTCAAAACATGGACATCCAAATGAGTTATTTGCATATATAGAAATAATCTTTGTGAACCTACCTCAGACCTAGTTCTAAGCTAAAATGACTTCTAGTTCTGTCCAAATTAAAATAAGAGACTGAACAAGTCCAAATAAGTAGTATCACTTATAAGTAGTGGGGAACAGCCAGCCACGCAAGACATTTTTAGCTTATGTTCTTGTTTCATATATATTTTAAAGCTTTTTATAAGTTATTGTGCAAAATTAGCTAGTATAACATCAAATCTTTGACTTTTGTTCAGTAGGTTAGGAACTCAAAGCCACCAGATAATTCCTAGTAGGAAACCTTAGATTCCATTTTGCCTCAAACTAACCTTGCTTTCTCCAGAGTTCTTCAGCTCAGGCTTATATAATAGAACCATCAGACCAGTTTAGACTGGACCTCATACTTTTGGAGGTTGAGAAAGTTTCATATTGGTAAGCACATGGGTGGCTCAGTCAGTTAAGCTTCTGCCTTTAGATCAGGTCATGATCTCAAGGTCATGGGATGGAGCCCCACATCAACCTCCCTTCTCAGCAGGGAGTCTGCTTCTCCCTCTGCTCATGCTCTCCCTTTTTATCTCTCTTTCAAGTAAATAAATTTAAAAAGTTTTTAATAACTGAAGGAATTACAACCATCCCATGTCTGACGTTTGAAGATGATTCAAATTTTCTAAAAGATTCTGAATATCACAAAGCTTATTATTTTCAATAAATGCATCTTGTTAAATATATAACTAAATGTTATTTAGTTTATAGCCTTGTAAAATTTTATCTTACGAATTTTTTAAATAGCATCTTAATTTTTACTTAAACACTGTTGCATATATATATAGTTTTTTGAAAAAACTACTTATTTGTCTCCAATTCTAGAAATTAAATAAAACTATAATACTGGTTAGATCATACATTGAAAATGTTCCTAACATGTTTAAGTTTCTTGTCTAAGATGTGTATTTCTTATTAAATTCTAGGATAACTTTAAAAAAAAAATTTGGACTATAGTATTAAAAGTAGAACACTAAATTATGCCTCCACTAAAGAAAATGTAGGAGTCAGTTTAGAAGTTAGTTAGAAGGTAAATATAATTTGTTATTGGACCCTATCAGAAATAAACCTTTTTAAATATCAGAAGTATCAAAGTAGCTGAAAATTGTTTTTTAAATGTTAGGATTTTAAACTGCCTTTAGAAATAGCTCTTTATATATTATTTCCTCTGCTTTTTAAGAAAATACTGAAAATACTGTAACACTTTTGTGGATCAGGTCAACTTTTGGAATGATAAAGCTATCATAACATGCTTTAGATAATGAGTTTAGATTTATTGAGAGACAATTCTCCATGGATTCTTTGTGTTTCTACGTGTCTAGCAAGAAGAGACATTGCCTTTGTTTCAGACTTTTTTTTTTTTTTTTTTTGAATGTTTGTATAGCAATCAACCTTTGAAGATTGAGATAATGTCTCCCTGGGAGCAGAGAGCAGGTATGCTCACTGCCCATTATAGAAAGGTTCAGGTTCCTTAAGCTCAGGTTCCCTAAATTCCTCTCTTGTAACATAGCCACTGTGTGTGCAGGTTTCACCTGGCTCTCTTCGTGTTGCCTTGTGGGAATTGGGGCTCAGGGAACTGATGCAAATGCTGATTATTTCTGACTACTATTACTGTGAAAAATAAAGTCTTTTGTTTCTGACCCTAGAGTCTCATGTCTTCTGCCACCATCCATGAAACTATAGCAGGATAAACTGTTAGCTTGCAAATAGGGTAAAATTCTCAGCATCTTCATAAGGCTGAACAAGATGATACAGAATAGGGATCAAAACTTTTTCTATAAAGAGATAGATAATATATGTTATATATGCTTCTTTGATTTTTTGGTGTGTGTATGCACATGATCCTTTAAAAATATAAAAACCATTCATAGCTTGCAGGCCATACCAGAACAATCTTTGGACTTCATCTCACCAAGGGGCCATATGTTGCTGACGTAGAGCCCTTCATAGGTGCCAGATGTAGAACAGGGATTAAATGGCCATTCTGCTTTCCTGGCAAGTTCCTTAGAACCTTTCTCAAAATTATTATGGATTCCTTTTCACATGTGCTTTTTTAATGACTGATGATAAAATGAAGTTTGTACTGCTGCATATCTGCTGGGAAATAAAATATGCAAAATTAATTAGATAATAAAAAGAAAAAGCATTGTTTTCCTAAGTGGTTTTCCTGGAACATTTTCATCCTCACTCTCACTCTTGGCAATCAGTTGATTTGTGAACCAAATAGCTCTGATATATTTGGTACTAACAATAGGTGACAGGCAACTTGTCCCTTCTATGGCACAGTGCTCACAGGAAAAACTTACATTGCGTTTTTGGGATGGTTTATTCTAAAAAATGTAAAATTTATTTCTCTGAAAGCAGTCATACTTTTACCCATGAGGTTCCTACGTTTTGTGTGAACAGAATTTCGCTAAGAATATGAAACACTGGGTCTAAATAGGTCATCAGTATTGATATGTTAGACAGTATTAATGAACTTTCCTTCTAGGACAACTTAAAAGGCTATTTAAGAATTTTTAAAAAGCATGTGGGCATCTCACAGTTAACAATAACGAATTACCAGGCTAGGATCTGGGGGAGGGATGAGAACTAGGGAAATGGCTAGGCAACTGGGGCTGCTTTTCCCCTAGGGACAGAGATGAAGTAGCTAGCCCATGGTTTTGCAGCCTAGAATAAGCACTTAAAGGCATACAGATGAGAATCCAGGGCCCAGCAAGCAGGGACAGCGGTAAATTACTTGTTCAGAATCAGGCTGGGAGCCAACCATTACAGCTTAGAAGAAAAGGAGAACCAGAAAGGAGATAAGCATTTTCAGGGACTACCACCATCTTTAAATCATTTGGAGGTGACCCTGGGTTGCCAATATTCCCAGGAACTTGGCGTAGTTCATTGTAAATCTCTTGAGGAAGATAACATCCTAGATCTCAAATTATTACTACAAACAATTTTGCATGAGGGACAAGACAGCAGGGATAAAAAAAAATAAATGTATTATAAAAAAGTTGTATTATAGAAAACAAGAGGTACATAGGGACTTTTACATATTGAAGTTACCAGGCACATGTTCTTTTTTTCCAATTCCACTTAACACTTTTCATGAGGATATTAGATTACAAATAAGCCAAAAAACAATGGAATACCATTTTCAAAATGCTATGGGAAATATCTACCAAACTAGAATTATATATCCAATGAAAATATCCTTTAAAAATTGTATTTTCAGACAAACAAAAATTAAGAGAATTCAACATCAGACCTGAGTTAAAGGAAGTACTAAAAAGAGTTCTCCAGATAGATTTAAAATAATATCAGGAAGTTAAAGATGCAGGAAAGAAAGAAAGACAACGAACATGGTAAATATGGGGACAGGGGATATACAAGAATACTGGCAATATAAAGCAATAATAATAACAATAATGTCTTGGGGTGAAATGTAGAGACAGTTAAAATGCCTGACAAGAATGGCATGTAAGTCAGGAAGGTGTTGAGTTTTCTAATGACTTTGCCTTGTCTGGGAAAAGGGTGAATCTATTAAGTAACAGTAGACTTTGATAAGTCAATCGTATGAGTTCTAATCATTAGGAAAAACTTAAAAATTTTTTTACAAAGAAGATATTAAATGATCCTTTCCTTACATTTAACACAAAAATCAACTCAGTGGGATGTTACATCTAAATTTGAGAGCCATAACAATTCTTCCAGAAAATTGTAAAGGAGAATATTTTTATGAACTCATGATAGGGAGTGATTTTTTATACATGACACACCCAGAAAAACCACCTAATTGTAATGGCAAAGTTTGGCAAGACTACATTAATATTAAGAGCTTCCATTGATCAAAATATACTATTAAGAAAATGAAAAGTCAAGAAAAACTGGAAGAATATATTTGTGACACATATAATAAAAAAAATGGCTTTTATTCAGATACAGAGAATTTTCCTACAAATCAATATGAAAATGCCATAACAACATAGAAAAGTAGGCAAAAGACTTGAGCAAAGGGTATCCAAATGGCCAGTAAACCAACAATATTTAATTTTATTAGCAGCCATGTTAATTTCTATTGAAACCAAAATGAAATTCCTCCACATCTGACTAGATGCGCACACTTAAAAAGGTAGCTAATATCAAGGCTTGTTGAGGATGCAGAGCAAAAGAAACTCTTTTCCACTGCTGGAAGGAATATGGACTGTTATACCCACTTTGGAAACCAGGTTGACAGTATTTCCTAAAGTTGACCATAATTATATTCTAATAATCTGTGATTTTCCTACTAGGTATGTGCCCAACAGAAAATGCTTGCCCATGTGTATGAAGAGATATATACAAGCATGTCCACAGCAGCATTATTCACAGTAGCCAAAAAGTAGAAATAATCCACATGTCTATCCACAGTAGAATGAAGAAGTAACTTGTCACATATTCATATAATAAGATACTATACATCAATAGAAATGAATGAACTATAGCTACATGGAAAAACATTGACAGATCTCACAAATGCACAGAGAAGCCAAATACCACTCATGAATACTATGTAGTTCCCATCATATAAAATACAAAAACAGGCAAAATTTTATGTTTTAGTCATCCACACTTAAGTGGTAAGCCTATAAGGAAATGTAGGAAACTGAAGACCACTAAAATCAAAACACTGGTTACCTTCCGTGAGTGCATAGTAATTAATGATTGGAAAACAGTACAAGTGAGCATCTGAGTTGCTAAAAAAATTCTATTGCTTAATAAAATTAATTTCCTTGAGTTAGGTGGTGGTTACACATAATGCTTTGTGTAGTTCTCTGTATATATTTCACCGAGAGAGAGAGAGAGAGAGAGAGAGAGAGAGAGAGAAAGATTTTAAAGCCTGATTGGAAGAAGAGGAGTTGGGAATCAGTGAACTATTCTATGACTTCAAAAATTGATTCTGATGTTACAAAAATGCCAAATGATTTTGATATTTTTCAGGACAGTTCTGGTTGCAAGCAATAAAAAACTGACTCAAAATGGAATGAAATACTTAAGCTAGTACCATAGAACTTCTAGTAGAAACTCTAGTGATGGATCCAGGGGCTCAATATCAGTCGTCTGTCACCAGCCAACACACATGATGAATAAATATTTATTGAATGAAAAGCAGGGCTCTTTGTCTAACTCTAGATTCTGTTTCTCTTTGTATGTGAAGTTAGGCATCATTTTTCTTCTATTGGTGAAAAATTCCTCCCTGTGGTAATAAAATTGCTATAAACCATGCCTGAAATGGTCCCTACAGCTTGCAGTCACAAAAGAGGACTTCCTTCTGAAGGGATTCAGAAGAGGCCACCCTGAAATATGTAAATCTGGCGTAAGAATGATTTTGAGCTAAAGGCAGTTGAGACAAAAGAGACATAGAAAAACTCTCTGGCTTCCTCTCTTTTATTAGGAAGGGCAGAACAACTCTTCTCAAGGAGGTCTCCACTCTGCTTTGGATTATTGTAAATTGGATCATATGCACACCATTATAGGGATGGCTCTGGGGGAGAAGAGGTAGATTCAGCCTTCCAGGACCTTGAGGGACAGATGCTGGCCAACAAACTGATCAACTGCTTCATGAAATCTTTTTTACATTAACTGTTTTGGTCTATAGCAGTATTTTTCAACTCAAGCTGCTGGCTAGCATCACCAGAGTGGAGACCTCCCTGAGAAGTTACTGTCAAATGGAAGTGTACGGTCTTAGGTTCCATAGCCAGGGTTCTACAAATTAGACTGATTAACAAGAAAAAAAAACCCAGAAGTCTATTAATATGTTCATTGCACATACACTTGGGAGAACTCAGAGATGACAAACTCAATAATTTAAAAAATACTGAGGCAGAGACTCTAGACCAATTTAATCAGAATTTTTTGGATTTGTGCATGATGGAGGGAAAGGCACTGATATACTTTTCTAAGTTCTCCAGATGATTTTAATGTGATATTTCATGTGAACCATGGGATTATTGTGTAAATCACTGAAATAATAGTCAAGGCAGAAAAATAGAAGAGATATTGATAGATATTAATCTGTTGTCTCAAGTGAGGGTTACAATTACTTAATATAAAAATTACTTTTATGGGGATACCTCAGTGGCTTAGTGGTTGAGCATCTGCCTTGGGCTCAGGGCGAGATCCCGGAATTCCGGGATCAAGTCCCACATCAGGCTCCCTGCATGGAGCCTGCTTCTCCCTCCGCCTGTGTCTCTGCCTTTCCTCTCTCTGTGTCTCTCATGAATAAATTTTAAAAAATCTTTAAAAAAAAAAAAAAAGAGTTCGGCCCTTCAAGTATTGGTTTGTATTCCTTAAACCAGAGGTAAATATAACACCTTTATAAACTCTTAACAAGATAATCGAAGTTAGGTTAGGTCTATTTGCACATGAAAAAGTCAAGTGGTTCATGTCCTGCTCTAAACCTACAAGAAATGGATTCATTAGCATCTCCTAGAAGAGAAATTGGTACATACTATTTCATCAGCAATATAGTGATAGATTGTTCTCTGAAATAAATTATTTGAAAAATGCATAAAGTTTCCATACTATCCTGTTTTCCAGTTATAACTGCTTTTTAGATGCTATTTTTTTTTCCAAAAGCCAAAGCTACTCTTTTGGAAATATGAAGGATCACTGTAATAATTCATCTAAAACTATTATATGATAATCTTATAAACTCAGTTTGAAAAAGGGCAGTAACAATTTCTGAATTCTAATATCATATTAATAGTTAGATTCTAATATCATACTAAAAGATGCTAATTAATCGCGTTAATCCAATATGTCTATGCTTACCCTTTGTGAGCAGTAATGACTATTCTCTCTTTTAATGTTAGAATCACTATACTTTTGTAAGCAGCAGCATGGCACAGTGAAAAGTAACTTTAAAGATCAGATATACCTGGAATTAAATTCTGTCTGATTTTTATCAACTTAGTGTCTCAATTCCCTCTGCTGTAAAATAAGACCCATCACAAGCTTTAGGAATGACAATTATCATCCTTCCAGCATTTTGCTTCAGAATTAAAAATATATATATATACAAGTAAAAAATGAGTGAATGTATTCTTATATATATATATATATATATTTAAAAATAACATTACAAATAAGGAATTTAGACTTTAATATCTAGCACATACTGAGAGACTGAAAATACAAACAAACAGGGGCCAGACTATATATATATATCTATAGAACTCTGACATACAACCTCTGCAACCAGCAGGCTCATAAACCAAACCACAAACTCTGCAGTGACTGGTCCAGGAATCTCAGAGTTTGGTCAATGACTATCATCTTCCAACTCAGGAGCAGCCAGAGAAAGCCAAATATGCTCTCCAAAACAATCACAGAAGACACCCAGCTTGTAGTTAGCCTGTCTCCTAGCTTCCCATGCCAATGATTTCCAATCACGGCATACCTGAAGCTTGCTTTTTTCCACTATTATTCTACTTTCTGCCACTTTTTACCACTGCCTGTCTCTGAGTCTCTGCCAAACACTAGTGATGGTGGCTGACTCCCTTGCTGAGATAAACTCACTAAATAGCTTCTGATTGTTCTCCTTTGGTGATCTTTACTTCCACAATATCTTTCCAGTCCGTTTACTGTGTATTTATACAGGGATATTTCTACACACCCTTAGGAAATATATTCCACTATGTGGATTTTTAAAAACAAAAATATTGTCATTTGGTTCTGTAACTTGACCTAAAAAAATATCCTGGAAATTTGTCCCTATTAGTCCATCCTAATTGTTTTCAGTTGAGGGAGGTAGTAATATTATTCCTGCCTTCTGGTAACACAGTTAGGTCTATCAACTATTCTCGTTGTTTTGCAGGTGGTTTGCTTTCCTGTGCCCATCACAGGGGATTTTCTTTTCTATCTTTATGCTGCCATCCTACTTTTTTTCCTTTTTCCCAGGCCACTTCTCCTTTAACCCTCCTCTCAAAGCTGCAGCTGATTCTCCATGACCCTGACTGGTAGACTTCCCTCATGGCTGCTAATAACAACCGTTCTGGGGCCATTTCTTCAGAATTGCAAGGTTAGGGCGTGCCTTGGGGTAAAGAGAAATTGGTCTCTCTCGGGTGTAGGTCCTGTGTATTGTCTGCTTAACTTCCTCATTACCCATGTGTGACAAGTGCAAGTCTTAGTCATGCTAGATTCTTTCACCCTGAGTCAGTTTTCTAATTGTATGTAAGGAATTTCTTCCAATGGTTAAACATAACCAACCTTAAAAGCCAGTTTGTGGAGGATTAAATTAAATGATTCATTTATCCTTGCTTTCACCAAATAATTTTGGATAAACCTTATAGTCACCCAAGTAATATCCTTCCTGGTGAATACCAAAACATTCAGAATTAAGACATTGGTGATGGGGTCTTGGAAGAATTGCTTTTAAGATTTAGACCAGTTCACATGGTCTGGTAGGGCCTTTAGATCTAATACAAACAACCTAACGCTAATTATTTTAATAGCTTTACTTGTGTATATACCACAAGACAATATAGCCTTCTCTTTGAATCTTGATTCCTCTGGTTCAATGAACTTGGGCAAGTTTCCTAGTTTCTCTGAGCCTGTTTACTCACATTTACAATGAAGATGAGAATTACTTGCATCTTATGGTTTGTTGGAGGAAAAATTTTTTCCTCCACTGTCCTGTGTTCATTAACTGAAGAATTGATAACTGTGAATTTGATGAGGGAGCAGGGCTAGGTGAGGACAAAGCACAGCTGATATCCCACAAACAACTCCCACCCAGGTTGAGATATGTGTGACATTCTTCAGGAAGTTTCCAACTGTCTTAATGTTAATACCTTGTTAGAGGGAAAAGCAATCTTTAGCTTGACAATGGCAAGGCCTCCAGTATCTTGTAAGGTCCAATATCTTGTATCTTAGCATATGAAAATCCTCTTGGAATCTCCTTTTTGCTTACTTCCCCCAACTCCTGGATATATAATCAGCCACCCCTCCAGGTGCAGAGCAGCCAATCTTCCTGCCCACAAGTCCTGTCCCCATGCTTTAATAAAACCACCATTTTGCACAAAGACGTCTCAAGAATTCTTTCTTGGTCGCCGGCTCCGGACCTCACCTATATTCCAAAACTTCATCAAATTAAACTGAAAAAAGATTAGCAAGAGAGAAGTCAACTTGTATTTACCTAGGTAGGAGAAAAGAGAAAATGTGACTCTCCAAACATCTAAAGACAGGGGTTTAAATATCTAAATTATTAAGGGGAAAGGAAGAGGGAGAAGAGGCTTCCATGGAAAGAACAGATGGGTTTCTAGAGGAGCAAATGGGAGATAACAAAGTCTGTGCTAATATTTGTTTATGCAGGTGCAAGTGGTCTTCTCAGTCCTCTTTCCAGCAAGTGGTCTTCTCAGTCCTCTTTCCAGCCATAAATCTCCGCTGAGAGAAGATTATGGTAACTTCACTCCCAGAAATTTCTGCCTTTAGCTAGATAAGAGAAGCTCGAAAAAGCCTTCTCCCTGTATCTGTTAAATCTCAAATGTCTTTGGTTTAAAATAATCTTCATATACCAGCTCTGTGGGTCTGAGTGGATCCCCAGATTGCTGTGAGAATACTCAAGGTAAATTCAATGAAACTCTTAGCACAGAATTCCAAATAAAATTTGCAACTAATTATTGATATTTGAAAATTAGACTTTCTGCCTTGCCAATAATAGCAAATGAAAATTATGGGGATTTTCAGTACAAACATTGACCCTTTGCATAGATCTTAGCTGGGGATTTTCAGTACAAACCTTGACCCTTTGCATAGATCTTAGCTGGTTTGCTTAATTTCTGGATCAGCATTTCTTGTATTCAGTTGCTGATTCGTCACTTTTTGCTCATAGTCAACCTAACTTTTCCAAATCAATTTCTTAGATTGTTAAACTTGCCTTGGAACTCATTGCAAAATTGTCCTAAATGATTTTGTGGCTCAAGAAAATAAACATCTTTTATAATTCTGTTTTTCCTAACTCCTTCCTGGCTTCTCATGGATGTTCTGGGATGTCATTCAAGGTGTTTTTGTTTTGTTTTGTCTTTTGTCTGGGTTTTTTGTTTGTTTTAATTTGTTTTCATATCCTCTTCATCTCATTTGGCTTCTTACTCCTCAGAGGAGAAACAGAAAAGTGATATCTTTGTTTTTGTGATCACTCATGTCATCAGTAGTTTACAAATGCTTAGCATTTATAGGGCCACTATGGGTTAGTGGGAAAAAAAGTGCATCTTACCAATAGATATCATCTTTTTTGCCATTTGATAATGTCACAGACTTTTGTACAAGTTCTATGAAGCTGGAGTGAACAAAATCCTAATATATTTAAGATAGGTCAGGAGATTTGCATATGAGGGTATATTGCTTGCAGGAGATAAGTAACTTCTCTTCAAATTGGCTTAAAACACATAATTTGCCAGTGTTACCTTCTGCTGCTTAAATTCCCCAGATAAATATTTGGTTTACTTTGCTTGGGAAAACATTACTCATAATAATAATTACTTGTTCCATATACAAATGCAATAGAGTATAAGCATGCATATTAATGAACTATGTTAAATCAGTAACTGTTATTTTATTGGTCATTAAATATCTTATTAAATATTAAGCAACTGGTATAAATATATTAATAGATTTACTGATTTCTAAACCTTATACATATCTTATTTATGAAAATACATTTATAAAACACTTGAGTTGGTCATTGACATGGAACATTATTCCTTTTTGTATTCAGCATTGCTGAGAGGAAACATTTAATGCCATCCCTGAAAGCTAGTAAGTTTACATTTGTTGGACCACCAGGAGAAGTGATTTCTAGAGCCAAGAACTCTTCGCTGATTCTATAGTCAACTGAAGTAAAATAAAGTCAATATCCTTTTAGTTGAGCACATAGCCTGGCAAAATGCATAAAAAGAACTAGTTTGGCCACCATATGAAATATTATTATTAACAAATAATTTCAATATATTCAATTACGTAAACCACTAAGTTGTTTTATTTTTTATTTTTTATTTTTTTAAAGATTTTATTTATTTATTCATGATAGTCACACAGAGAGAGACAGAGAGGCAGAGACACAGGCAGAGGGAGAAGCAGGCTTCATGCTGGGAGCCCGATGTGGGATTCGATCCCGGGTCTCCAGGATCTCGCCCCGGGCCAAAGGCAGGCGCCAAACCACTGCACCACCCAGGGATCCCGACTAAGTTGTTTTAAAACCAGTTATATTTTCATTCATCTAAGTCTTTTAATACTTGAGAATAGAATGGAAACTATGAAATATCAGAATGGACATCACCTTTCAACTTGGGCTTTGTGGATATGGAATGTATACCTGGCATCTGTTATAATACATGGGGTTATAGAAGACTCCCTTTCCTAGTTTTTCTCTATCCCCCAAAATGAAGTTGAACCCTAAAATGTAACTTAATATATTGCCAATCCAAACCAGAACATCATTTACAATAAAAAGACAATAGCTCAGGCCTATCACCATAATTCCTTGAGTACTTCAGGATAGAAACCACTCATTTTTCTAAATTGCCAAGATAATGGAGGGGTTATGGCGTGAATTAGCTTGAATTATTCCAGTGGTTAACTGTGCAATTCAATTAACTTGATAACTCTATCTCCATACTTCATCATTTTGAGGCTTATTTTTAAAAGTGGCATTCGTTCAGTTTTCAGATACGTTAAAACAGAGGTGTCTCTTATTGAAAATTACCACTAATTAGGGAATGAGGCAAAATAGTGTATATTTTCTTCTGCCTGATAGGAAATTAAAGACCTTGATGATTATTTTTAATTATGCTATTGTCTGTGTATCCCATAGCATCTTATTTTCTTTGGCTAACAGATGAATAGTCTGAAAAGTAATCCTCTCTCCTGAACTACTGGCCCTCTCAGGACTCACTGGAAAAAAGCTGCATGTTTACAGGACAGACAAATTAGGAAGGGGCTTGACTTCTAAAAGACTGATGATCTATCATCTAGTATAGAGGGTTCCATATAAAAGCTGCTCAACTTGTATTCTATGAAAAGCAGCTACTTGGCTTTGGAAGACAGACCAGAAGTAACACCTGGATGGCCTGTCTCTATATGATGGTCCTCCCTACTGACCTGCCATTTTAGGGAAGATGTGATGCCAAGCTCCAGTAATGGTGTTGGGCACTGCTAAGCAGGATTTTTACTTCTTATGGGGTACTGAAGCAGAGTGAGAACCAAGACTAAGGCAGAAGTTCATCTAAATAAATTAGTGACAGGGACTAGGACGGGGTTTGAATTCTATCATCAGAGACATCACATAGCCACACAGAATTTCTGATCTCCAGCTCCCCTAAGTCTGTTTCTCTACCTCTCCCATTTCAATAACTGGTACCATTATCCATTGTCCCTTAGGCTTCCATGTCAGGCCTGTTACTTCTTTATTTTTCAACTCAAAAGATTAGCTCTTTTCTTTCATAATAAGGTTTGATTACATGTTAAAACTATAGACAAAATCAACATAAAAACTAGTTTCATTTCCTTAACGGCAAAACGAACTTAGTTATACAAACATGGAACCCACTTCCACACTTTTAAGGAGATTGCAAACATTAGTTTTATGTCCTGAAGGTGCAAAGATGGGGAAATGGAAAGGTACTCTTCCTCATGAATTGATTAGCATGTCCTTTTAAAAAAAAAAAAAAGGAAAGAAAGATTTTATTTTTAACTAATTTCTATACCCAAAGTGGGGCATAAACTTAAACCCAGAAATCAAGAGCCACATGCTTTACCAATTGAGCTAGCCAGGCATTGCTAACATGTCCCTTTAAATACTATGTTTTAAAGGGAAAATATTCTGTATTAAAACAGCCTAATCGTTCACATCCAGCACACAAATAACTTCTAGAAAACATTTTTCTGAAGGAAAGTACCATGTAATTCCCAAAGGAAAAAAAAAAAGGGCCTTGTTCTCACTTTTATTCCCACCTTGATTGTTTTTCCAATTATTTGAACTTTATGGTAGAAATATTAAAATGATAATTTCACAGTTTAGTCACTTTTTATCATGAGTCACTGATATGATAAATTAATCTTTACCTTACTCTGGTTGAATTGAGATGAAAGAGTGTTAAGAATTTAACACTAAAAAAAAAAAAAAAGAATTTGACACCATCACCATATGTGCTCCGGATGATAACATGTTCCTGATTTTCAATAACCACATAAGTATAGGCTTTTGTTGCCTGTGCCACCAAATTCCATTCCTTTTTTTTTTTTTTTCCAAATTCCATTCCTAATTAAACATCAAAGCTTATCATCTTGTGATGAACATAGAGAAACTGTATTCTGGATTGGTGAATATCACTTTATGATCAGAAAGATTTAATGTGACTGAGTGTTCTATATGTCTCTTTAACAGCAGGCATTGTGAGGAATAGGCTTATTAATGTATTTTGTTTGGGTATGGATTTTAATGAGACTCAGGAACTGTCCCTCTGAACATTTTTATTAGCACATATTATGTGTCAGTTCCTGGGGTAGATACCATGAAGAGTAAGACCTAATCCCAGTACCTAGAAAATGTGAAGTCTATGTGAGTAGAGGCTCTTCAATTTTTTTAAAAATTCTGATATGTCATTTGCAAATATCTTCTCCCATTCTGTAGGTTGTCTTTGAGTTTTGTTGACTGTATCCTTTGCTGTGCAAAAGCTTCTTATCTTGATGAAGTCCCAATAGTTCATTTTTGCTTTTGTTTCTTTTGCCTTCGTGGATGTATCTTGCAAGAAGTTACTATGGCGGAGTTCAAAAAGGGTGTTGCCTATTTGCAAATGACATATCAGATAAAGGGCTAGTTTCCAAGATCTATAAAGAACTTATTAAACTCAACACCAAAGAAACAAACAATCCAATCATGAAATGGGCAAAAGACATGAAGAGAAATCTCACAGAGGAAGACACAGACATGGCCAACATGCACATGCGAAAATGCTCTGCATCACTTACCATGAGGGAAATACAAATCAAAACCACAATGAGATACCACCTCACACCAGTGAGAATGGGGAAAATTAACAAGGCAGGAAACAACAAATGTTGGAGAGGATGCGGAGAAAAGGGAACCCTCTTACACTGTAGGTGGGAATGTGAACTGGTGCAGCCACTCTGGAAAACTGTGGAGGTTCCTCAAACAGTTAAAAATATACCTGCCTTACGACCCAGCAATTGCACTGTTGGGGATTTACCCCAAAGATACAAATGCAATGAAACGCCGGGAAACCTGCACCCCGATGTTTATAGCAGCAATGGCCACGATAGCCAAACTGTGGAAGGAGCCTCGGTGTCCAACGAAAGATGAATGGATAAAGAAGATGTGGTTTATGTATACAATGGAATATTACTCAGCTATTAGAAATGACAAATACCCACCATTTGCTTCAACGTGGATGGAACTGGAGGGTATTATGCTGAGTGAAGTAAGTCAGTCGGAGAAGGACAAACATTATATGTTCTCATTCATTTGGGGAATATAAATAATAGTGAAAGGGAATATAAGAGAAGGGAGAAGAAATGTGTGGGAAATATCAGAAAGGGAGACAGAACGTAAAGACTGCTAACTCTGGGAAACGAACTAGGGGTGGTAGAAGGGGAGGAGGGCGGGGGGTGGGAGTGAATGGGTGACGGGCACTGGGGGTTATTCTGTATGTTAGTAAATTGAACACCAATAAAAAATAAATTAAAAAAAAATTTTTTTTAAAAATTCAGTGTGTTTCAATGAAAGTATTTTTGAGAGGGCTCCATCAAAGAAGTGATAGAGACATCTATCAGAGGTTAAGAGTGTTCATCTTTCAGTGATTGCTGGTACTTTTATGTTTCTGAATTTTTGTTTGTTTTGCAAGAGTATATTTGGTATTTTATAAGAAGAAAAATAAACACCAGTTTTTAAAGTGATAATGAACAAGATCTTATAGTGCTTTTTCACAATAGCGTGCTCAAAGTATATTTATTAAGTGAGCAAGTACATTTTTCAAATTCTCTGGCTTTTCTCATTTAAAACATCCAAGAACATTTATTTTGGGTCAGAAAAACTCAAATTTCTGCTAGGGGAAGTATTCTTCTAACTTTATCTTAAATTTTTGAAAACCACTGACCAGAAAATAAAGAGCTTTATAAATTCTTTGGATGTTATATTGTACCCAAAAGATAAACAAGGTGAATTTTGCTTTATCTCCTCTCATTTTTAGAGCATTCTATAAACAAACACCACTGATGTGTTGGACATGGACATAGTTTGAATATCATGATAACTTAAACTGAATACACAACTGGCCAACTTCTTCCAACCCATCTTGATGGAGTAGATTAGAGAAGAGAATGTAAAAAATGTCTAAGTTGTAGGATGTAAAGATAAGTAAATGTAATGAAAACCAACCTTAACTTACTTGAACAATATGATCTTGATCCAGGGGTAAAAGATTTCAAAACATAGTCTGGAAGTTTAGGTTAGTTGGCTGGACTGTGAAGGCTGAGTCCAGTGTTCCAACTTTAAACAGTTCATTCACTTTATTTCTTTAGCAAGGAACTGTGTAGCAAACTGGTCAAACTTCCTACATAGAAGTGCCATGGTCTTAAGGAATATAGCAACATCATCAGAAAACAATTCAAAACACAAGCTTTAAAAATAGTGGGTGGAGGGATGCCTGGGTGGTTCAGCGGTTGAGTGTCTGCCTTCAAGTCAGAGGGTGATCCCCGAGTCCTGGAATTGAGTCCTGCATAGGGCTCCCTGCAGGGAGACTGCTTCTCCCTCTGCCTATGTCTCTGCCTCTTTCTCAGTGTCTCTCATGAATAAATAAATAAACTCTTAAAAAAAATAATAATGGGTGGGAGTGTTTTCACATCATTATTGAGGGCGGAGACAAGGAGAGGTGGTAGCAGTTGTGGATAAAATTCTTTGATTAATAGATTTATGCCACTGAGACATTTAGAGTCCCATTGAAGAGGTAAGAGACCTACATAGCAAATTAAATAATACCATATATCATATGCTTTAAAATTTTTTTTTTAAGATTTATCCATTCATTCATGATAGACACAGAAAGAGAGAGGGGGGAGGCAGAGACACAGGAGGAGGGAGAAGCAGGCTCCGTGCCAGGAGCCAGATGTGGGACTTGATCCTGGAACTCCATGATCGCGCCCTGGGCCAAAGGCAGGCGCTAAACCACTGAGCCACCCGGGGATCCCTCATATCCTTTTTTTAAGGTACTCAGTTCTCTTTGTACCATGTCTTATAGGTACAACTGGACAAAACTCGCATAAGCTTGAAACAGTTATCTACCACTTCTTTCCCAGAGCTTCTCTAATACGTTATTGAAGCTCAACAGACTGCACACATTTATACATATGCAGTCACGAAGTGTGGGGGACTTTTTGCCAGTAGAGCCATTTTTAATCAGTGAGGGACAGAGCTTATAAGTAAATATTTCCTCCTTTTACCTCCCACGTGGATTTTCAGAGATGGATTTCTTTTTTTTTTTTAAGTTTTTTTTTAAATTTATTTTATTTATTTATGATAGTCACACACAGAGAGAGAGGCAGAGACATAGGCAGAGGGAGAAGCAGGCTCCATGCACCGGGAGCCCGACGTGGGATTCGATCCCGGGTCTCCAGGATCGCGCCCTGGGCCAAAGGCAGGCGCTAAACCACTGTGCCACCCAGGGTTGTTAGAATATCCTGGTAGAAACTAGTATCAGTTACTCATAGGGTGGCCAATTCAATAAGTTATCTTTGAACTGACTCACTTTCTTTCTCTGTCCCACTCCTCCAGACTCTCAAACATCCTTCTTGGAATCACAATCCAGTGATATGCAAGCCTATGTCTTAGCTCTTCTTTTGAAACACCCAATTTCAGACATGAGGCAGGGAGGCATCAATGTGGTAATAAGACCGTAGCCTAGGAAAGGCAATTGCAAAGAGAACTCAAGAGATGGATACCAGAAACTCTATGAAAGAAGTGACAAAACTTAGTGATAAAGCAATGAAAATGAGAACAGTCAGCTTGGTGGGCAAGATGATGGGTTCTATTCTAGATAAGGCCATAACTTAATGGTATTGACCAGCAGGCAATGGGAGCTAAGTTTTAGGAATCAAGTGAGAGTTGAAATCTTGTGAGTGAATGAGTTCCCTAAGCAAGACGTTATGAAGAGGTGACCAATGGGCAATAGCCTAAATTTCTGATAATTACCAGATTTTGGGAGTCAACAGAAGGAGAATTGGCAGCTATTTGGCACTTAGGATATAGAAGAGTTTAGTGTTACTGTGTAATGGTGGATGAACAGAGAGAATGTACCATTCAATTCCACCATCAGTTCAGAGACCACACTGAAGAGGCTTAGAATGGAAATAGAAAGCACAGTAATATATAGTCCAAAGATGGGGACAGTTAAATAGATGGCTTAATGTATAGATAATGTAGTGGAGATATATTTGCTATACATGAACTGAAGGCGAGAAGTTCAAAGTTTGTAGATCCAAATAAAGTATTTTTTCCAGGATTTAAAGGATGGAAAAAAGGTAGTGGAATGAACTTCCATATAAAAAAAATCCTAAGCTTATTTTATTTCTAAATAAACACATTTGAAACCATTTATTAATCACATAGAAATTCTGAGATTTATCTTACTCTCACACTTTTATGCCTTTTTATTCTCAAGAACACTCATTTAAAAGAAAAGATGAATACTCATAAGTGCTTATGAGTTCTCTCATTCTCTAAGATGTTGGTCTACAGAATGGCATTATTGAAAAGTACTTCTCTTCCAGAAAATATTGGAAGAATTCCACTTGAATAAATATGGCATAAGTCAGTGCCTACTGTTGCATACCCATATTTGTGTTAAGCTAATCCTAGTTTCCAAAAAAAGGTTTTTGTGCTGTTGAAAAGCATTTCTGAAATACTGCCAACCCCATCTTGTGATTAAAGTTCTTTGGTATAACACAGGTTAGAAGGGGTGAGATGCCAAGCAGGTATTTTAGGGAAAGAGTTTGATTTTAATGTTTTATATTTGAATGAGTCATGGTTTAGATAAGCTGTTTCTGCAAAAACGTTTTCAATATGCAATCTGATCATTTTCTACTTTTTCATTGAATATTTTCTTTTTGATCCTTCAGAACCATCTGCTTTAAATATAAATAACAGTTAATCACAGTGTACTTAGTTTAGCATACATCACCCTTCCAGGATATGTTTGTTATCTGTTGAACTTATATTTTGGATCAAACATTTATTGAATGAGTGAAATTTGAGACAGTGGCTAATTGCCCACAGGGAATAACTGAGCCTGACAAACCACATACTGTTTATCCAATTAGTTGTTATAAGCCTGTTCTTTATCTATATAGTTTAACTATGACAGTCAAACTATATAATTCATTTGCTGGAGGATTTGTTTTGTTGTTTCATATTTTCATGATCATTTTATTACCTGGCTTTAATTGATATTAAGGTACTGCAGACTTTTCTCTCTCTTAACTTTTATGCTTGTAGTTTTATTGTAGACTGACAAATATTATATATATTATTTTAATTTTATTCATGGCATGAAACTTTATTTGTTCCCTGGGTAGAAGAAGTACAGGTTCCTTACTGATAATGCATTTTTTTAAATGGAGGATAATAAAAATTTTTTACAATCATACCATTTAGAGAGAACCACTATTGACATTATTTTTTATATGAAGCCATAATTTCTATATGCTTATGCATGAATTATTAAAACCAAAAATGTGATCATATACAGCATATCCTTCCCAAACTTGCTTTTTTCATTAGCATGTATCATAAACATGTAGTCCTACCCTAATATTATCATATGACCTGATTTTTGTTGGTAACATTGTAGATGTACTAATCCCTGTCTGTTAAATGTTTAGTGTTCAATGCTTTGATCAATAGCTGTTTAGTTAAATCTTTCCTGATTTCCTAAATTAATCCTTAGAATATATCACTAAATTATTTCTGTGTTAAAACTCTTAATTTCAAGAAACCCATTTGAGTTTAACAAAAAAGAGGAATATATTAAAAGTTCATAGGGGTATTTTGAGGATCTCAAGGACAAGGAAGTTGCTGGAAACATTCTTTGGACTCCTATGTATACTAGTCTCTAGATTTGTGATTCATTACCTCCTTCTCCTCCAAAAGTCTCTCTCTACTTCATACTACATGCATAAAAGCATGGCCACCCATAGCAACCATGTTTGTACATTACAGGTCCAGCCATCCTGAGAAAAATGAAATCATTCCCAATTCTTTCTTGTGGTCCCATCCCAATTCTCCATTCCAGATTTCTGGGATTAGCAGATGTTCATCTTAGCCCCTTCAACTGAGGCCAAGGGATGGTTTTTAATGAACATGTTTGCCAAGAGTCACTGTATATCCATAGCCATGTGAAGGATGGGAAGATCAAGAGGATTTGGGGAAGCAGTCTATGAATACCATCATATTCTTATCGCTCAGGACACTCATTTTTATTTAGAATACTTACTGCAGTAAATTGGCACTGTTAAACCAGTAAAAGAAAAATTATTTTTTTCTTACTTTAATAAGAATAGCTTCTTCTAAGACTGAGTTCATTTCATCTGACAATGGGCAACAACATCTTCACATGTTTTTGAGCTATGCATCTACAAAGGAGATACCGTCCTCTATAAGCACTCTCTGATTCAATTGGAATGCCATTTATTGTCAATTCATAATGAGAATAAGAATATTTTATAATGGAAGAAAGTTTTAAAATTTGTTAACTGTTCTTTTCTAGAATTAACATATGTAAAATCACATTTCTCACATAATGCATTTTATGGTTATTATAAGGAAAGTACATCTAGTATTTAAGAGTAGAACATTAATATTTATAAAGAAAAATCATGAGCAACTTAAAGTAAATCTAAATTTTCTCTGGACTTCTGTTATGCAACTAGACATATACTTCCACAGGAGAGTAAAATCTTTTAGTCAAATGTGTTAAAAACTGTTGAAGAGGGAGGAATTAATAGGATGAAAGGCCCAAGGCAAACTACATATTATAAAGTTGTATCAGTTTTGTTTTGTTTTTTAAAAGAATCTATTTATTTATTTGAGAGAGAGAGAGAAAGAACACAAGCAGGGGGGAGGGGCAGAAGGGAGAGGTAGAAGCAGACTCCCCACTGAACAGGGAGCCCAATTTGGGGCTTAATTCCAGGACCCCAAGACCATGACCTGAGTGAAAAGCTGATGCTCAACTGACTGAGCCATCCAGGTGCCCCAGTTCTATGTTTTCTAGAAAAGTCTATAATGTTATGTAAGTCTGAGATCTGTACATTTACTTCAATTGTCTTAGTTTCTACTGTATTAGTTATCTATTGCTGCGTAACAAATTACCCCCAAATTTAGTAACTTAAAACAACAAACATTTATTGTTGCACAGAGTTTCTGAGAGTCAGGAACCCAGGAGAAGCTTAGCTGGCTTGTCTCTTATGTAGTTACTGTTAAACTGTCATCTGGGGCTGCAGTCCTCTAAGACTTAACCTAACTGGGAGATCTGCTTCTTTTTTTTTTTTATAATAAATTTATTTTTTATTGGTGTTCAATTTACCAACATACAGAATAACACCCAGTGCTCATCCCGTCAAGTGCCCCCCTCAGTGCCCATCATCCATTCACCACCACCCCACCCTCCTCCCTTTCCACCACCCCTAGTTCATTTCCCAGAGTTAGGAGTCTTTATGTTCTGTCTCCCTTTCTGATATTTCCCACACATTTCTTCTCCCTTCCCTTATATTCCCTTTCACTATTGTTTATATTCCCCAAATGAATGAGAACATACACTGTTTGTCCTTCTCCGATTGACTTACTTCACTCAGCATAATACCCTCCAGTTCCATCCACGTTGAAGCAAATGGTGGGTATTTGTCGTTTCTAACGGCTGAGTAATATTCCATTGTATACATAAACCACATCTTTATCCATTCATCTTTCGATGGACACCGAGGCTCCTTCCACAGTTTGGCTATTGTGGGAGATATGCTTCTAAGTGTATTTGTGTGGCTCTCGACAAGAAACCTCACTACCTGGGCCTCTCCTTGGGGCTAACTCAGGACATGGCAGCTCATTTACCCTGAGCAAATTATCTGAGAGATAAAGAGTTGGTGGGCAGGGGGACATAGAAACAACATTGTTTTGTATGACTTAGGCTCAGAAATGGCAATCCATCACTTCTGCCATCTGCTGTGGCACATAAACCTTATACCATGAGGGCACGGCTGGTTGGGGGCGGGGTATGTAAGTCATGGATACCAGGAGGTAGTAATCACTGGGTTTCATCTTGGAGGCTGGCCACCACATATATCATTCTCAGGTCATAAAAATTGCCTTCCTAATTTGATTTAATGCTTATATTTTCACAGCTCTGATTCCCTTCTGTATTTTTTTCTTTACACTCAAAATAATCAATTGTAATTTTATAGTTTACATGTAGATTTCCTTAAAATGTTCCTAAACTTTAGGGACTGAGGTTTAGCAGTTTCTTGCATTTTACCAATGCTCTATATCCTAAATTATACATATTATGCTTCTTTTAAAAACAGATTGATTAAATGTATCTCTCTATTTAGGCTATCATTCATTCATTCATTTATTCATTTAACAAAAAATTATTGAGTTTGGGGAATTGTGTTTTCTTTATTGTTCCAAAATGTCACCTCTGTGTTCTAGCCTCCTCATTTTATTTATTTTTATTTTTCTATTTTTGTATGTATGAGAGAGAGAGTATACGTGTTGAGCTGGGCCAAGGGTCGGGGGATGGAGCAGTATAGAGGCAGAGGAGAGGAAGAGAAAGAATCTTAAGCAGACCCCATGCTCAGTGCTCAGCACAGAGCCTGATGTGGGACTCTATCCCACAACTCTGCAATCATGACCTAAACTAAAATCAAGAGTCAGACACTTAACTGACTGAGCCTCCCAGGCACCCCTAGCCTCCTCTTTTTATAGCTTTATTGAAATATATTTCACATATCATATAATTTATTTATTTCACTCATGTAAAATGTAAAGTTCCCTATTTCTAAACTATATTTTTAGACACAAAACCCTGACAATATCTAAAATAGATCAAAGGTATTTGGTAAAATACTTTTTTATTTCCATGTATTTCCATTAAGAAAGTCAAAGATTCCATGGATACATGTTCTGCTACAGCAAACAGGAAGACACAGATATTTTGTTTATTCTTCCTTGTAAGTACTCTGTGAAACTCTGGAAACCTTGGAGGTGTGTTAACCATGTAGCAAACAGGACCAAACAAGTAACTTCAGTGGCTTGTAGACCTATTTGGCAGGCAAGTTCTCCAATCAGAGTCCCATCATGCCCCCCCCCCCCCCCCGAGAATAGATAAACAACCAAACCCCAAGTGACTATATAAAAGGCTATGTGTACCAAATTATCAGTACACACCCAAATGCTGCTGCTCTAGATAATCCAGCCACTAATGAATGGAAATTATATTTTATTTAATGATATTCCAGAAACTAAAAGATGTTTTCACGTGCTTTTCAAAAACTATCACATAAAGAACAAAGCAGGTGTTCATCTTAACTGAAATGTAGTATACATTCTTTTGTTTCCCTCCTTTTGTATAATTTTTAAGTATTAAAAAATTAGAGAGTACACATACATTGCTAAAAAAATAGAAAATATACAAAAGCAAAATTACAAAAAGAGAATTTGTAAATATTTTAATCCTGTTATCCTGTTACATAAGTTATAACTGGTATATTACAAGCTTTAATAATCTGTGATTAAAAACTGGGCTCGTATTAATATTGAATAATTTTATTATTTCTAATTGTTGTGTGTTTGGCTTGCTTTGATCTTTAGGAGGTATCCACCACCTGTTTTCTCCCTGGGTCCATGTTCACTGACATAACGGCCCCCATCACCACAGCTAGTGGTGCTGCTTGCCTTCATATAGGGATCTTCCATCTCACAGTGCTTAGAAACCTGCCAACTATCTCATGGGTCTCAAAGCAGCATAGACATGTGCCATGGATTCTAAAGAAAACTGCTTCTTCAGCTTCTCAGAGCTCAGTTCCCAATTTCCTAGCAGCGAGCCTGCAAACAAATGTACATACTTATATATAAGAACAAGTGGAATTTTTAGGACAGTGAGATCTCAAGCCAAATGTATAAGACAAATCCGTTCTCTCAAACAGAATAATACCTGTCACACATTAAGCACTATATTGGCAGCCTCTTGTGTGTGAATCTTTTTGTACTAAAACATTCAAGTTTTGGGGGCTCAACATCTCAAACATCTTTTATTAAGATGAGGGATCAACTGAATTCTCACATAGTTAAATGGCCTATTCAGGATTTTCAGATCAAAGAAACAATCTACCCTAAAAGTTGATTCAACTGCAAAACAAACAATAAAAACCAGTTCACTCTTTTGACAGCTTTATATAGCCTTTTATCTTTTTCCATCCAGGTTTCTGTCGGCCAGCTTTCAATAAAGGTGTAAGTAGTCTCTGCTCCTACCCTCATTCTCTGAGGAGGGTCTTAACTATGGGTGGGAGGTGGCTTAGGTGGCTTCATTTTCATGCTTTAGGCCTATGTATATTTTTAAGTCATTGCAATGAGAATATATTCACATATTGGTTACATAATTTGAAAAAAACAAACCTGCCAACATCACATCAAAAGTTGAAATCTGGCCATGAACATAACACATTATTCAGAGTGGAGCTCATGTTATATCAATTTCTTTTTTTTTTTTTTTAGGATTGATTTATTTATTTATTTATTTATTTATTTATTTATTTATTTGAGAGAGAGAGAGAGAGAGAGAGAACATGCATGCATATAAGCAGGAGGGGCAGAAAGGGATGGAGAATCTCAAGTAGACTTCCTTCTGAGCGTGGAGCCCCAAGCAGGGTTCTATCTCATGACTCCAAGATGATGACCTGAGTCAAAATCAAGAGTCAGCTCCTTAACCAGTTGAGCCACCCAGATGCCCCACTATTGCTAATGGACTGTTAGCTTGTGGTGGCTGCATGGTCCAGTGGGAGATTCAGAAGTCAGAGCACCTGGCTCTGTAAGAATGTACATGTCATTACATACCTCGTTTCCTTACCTATCCCATGCTAATATTAAGTAGTGAGGCTTCTTGGAATTCCACCATTCTCTAGTTTGAATTATTCTCACTTGAATACCCTGCTTGTAAGAAATGTAACAATCTTTTATTTCTCCAAATAAAATTTAATCTTCTTGATTTCTTTTCTACTGAGTGGTGGAAAAATTCAAGGTAAGTCTTTTTTTTTTTTTTCAGATTTCTCTTTCCCTGCTAGAGGGTTCTGTCAGAGTTCCAGGGACATTATGCAGTGCACATTTAGGAGTAAACCCACTGGTTTTCAACACTAAGCACTGCTAGCATACTTCTTGGCCATTTCTGCAAAATCTTGAATGAAGGTAGCTCAGCTTCTTTTTACCTTATTTTGACCATAAGGATTCTTTAACAGCCCTCCACGATATTGCTCTCAAGGTTTACTGCTACCTCTCTTATATGGGTCATTTGTTCAGAACTGCTTTCAGTTCTGCTGTTGGGGCTCTTCTTTGCTCTTTCAATATTCTAGAGAGCTGAAAGTCTGCAGGTTCCATTTCCTGGCTCCCTTTGCCAGTGGGGTCCTATTTAGGGCTACTAATGGGAGGCACTGGCAGGATACTGGAAGGCAGGAAATAAGGGAAAGGGATTTATCTATGGCTTCCCATTTCTGACATCTGAGGCAGCAATGACGGTATTTACTACTGTGATGGTGTTGCCAAAGTTCCATCCCTGGATGAGGTGACACCTCATCAGCAGATGAAGAGCTGACTACAGTGGTGTCTCAATCAGCACAGCAACAGGAATAGGCTTGTGAACCCCAGCCCAGGAGTTTTGGCGGATTCTATTCTTTGGGTGTCACTCTTTTTGGTTTTCATCCTCTACCTCCTCTCTTTCTCTATTTTGTCTCTTCCATTACTTTTTTAACCAGTTCCTTGAACTAAATATTTTGTAATCTTTCATTTGGTCTTCATTTTTTTTCTTGACTAGAAGCTGATTAACAGACCCCTTCTCCCTTACCCAGTGTCCTTGAGCTACACTATGACAGATTTAGTTATCTCTTATGGGCATATGTGTAAGGGTAAGATATTGTATCTGCTTTTCTGAAATCCAATGAAACTCTACTTAGTTAAGATTCTTTTGGTTGCAAATAACAGAAACTCAACTGAGGAAACTTGAGACAAATTGGAAAATTTATTGTAAGACTTCAAGTGCAAGCCTTGGAACCATAGTGCTGGGGGGTATCCAGGCCACCAGAACTATGGATAGAAGTGCTACAGGTAATTGGATCAGTTAGCTAATGCTGAATAACAAACCAAGACTTAGTGATGTATAATAACAATCCAAGACTTTGTGGCTTATAATAATAACAATTTTTTTTTCATAAGTCTGTGGGTTGGTTGGGTAGTTCTTTTCACTTGAGTAAGGCCTGGATAATCTCAGCTAGGTTTCTTCACATCTTTTTGGGCAGCTGCTATGCCATTTGGAGGATAGCTTGTTAGGTTGGCCTTGGATGGGGCACCATAGCTATGGTTCTTATCCTTTCAGCAAGCTAGCAAGCAAGGATGGGTAAAAGTGAAAAAGTGTAAATGTGTAAGGCTTCTTGTGATCTAAGCTTGACACTGGCAATCTATCCCTTTCATCAAATCACAAATTCAGCCCAGATTCAAAAGGTGAGTTACTATGCTCCAACTCTTGATAGGAAGAGCTGCAAAGTCATGTTGCAAAGAGAGAAAAGTACAGGGAAGAGGAGTAAAGAACTGTGGCCTGTTTTGTAATCTGCCCACTAGAGTAAACCCAGAAAGTTACCTTTAGTTATCTGTAACCTTAGCTTTTTTTTTTTTTTACCACACACCAGCTTTTCTCCTTCCCTTCCTTCCTTCCTTCCTTCCTTCCTTCCTTTCCTCCTTCCTTTCCTTTCCTCCTTCCTTTCCTTCCTTTCTTTCTTTCTTTCTTTCTTTCTTTCTTTCTTTCTTTCTTTCTTTCTTTCTTTCTTTCTTTCTTCTTTCCTTTCTTTCTTTCTTCTTTCTACCATGTGGTACAAAATGGCCACTGCTATCAACTTTTAAGTTTATATGTTCACTACTGAAGAAGATAGCCAAGCTAAAACAGAAAGCTCAACCAACTATATATATTCTGGAAGAGATCTTTAGTGGATCATCTTGAGTCAGGTGTGTACTCATGGATCAATAAATTGTGGTCTAGAAGACGGAGTCAAATTAGTGCTTTGACTGTACCCTTATGGATGGAAGAATAATAGAGAGTAGTTATGTGAGAAGGAAGCAGCAGCCTAAGTATTATATAAATAGAGCCACAGAACTTTATGCTTTGAAGATGTCTTTCATTTTGTTTTTGAGGGGAATATCTCTTACAACTATGACTAGGTTGTGAACAAAAGAGGAAGATGAATTAGTGTGGAGAGCAAGAGCATGAACTCTGGGGTAAGACTACTTGTGTGGATATTTCCCATCTGCCACACCTTAGCTGTGTGACTTTGGTTAGATTCTTGATCTCCCTGTGGTCTCATTACTTTAATAGTAAAACTAGAAAGAAAATGATTCTTGTCTTTATAGATTGCTGTGAGGACTGAATTCAAGTGTGCATACTGCAGATACAACAATGTCAATGCATAGTAAATGCTCAATAAATGTTAGCTATTGATACTGTTATTACCAAGAAAGTGAAAGCACTGAGCAATGGATATGCGAATTCAGCAGGACAGCATTTGTGATTTCTATTAACCTTCACTGTCAGAATTATTTGCTAGTTTGAAATCAAATTAAACTGATCATAAGATATCCTTGCTGGAAATCCCAGATTTGTTTTTACTAATCTATTAGTATTATTCATTCCTTCAGATTTTTGTGTATGCCTACCAAAAAATCAGAGTTAGGTCAAAAGTATAGAAAGGCCAGGAAAGCCAAGACATCAGTGATGAAGCTGTGAGCCCATCAGAGGGAGGAGGATCAAAGAATGACTCTCTGCTTGAGGCTCTAGTAAGTCAGAAAAGCATACCATTTAGACAAAAAAAAAGTTTATCCAATTGTCTCCCAACTCTTACACAAAGCGCAGAAACCTGGAAGTGTTAGTAATGTATACCCAGTAAGCCTGGACAAAAAGGAAAAGAAAAACATTTAAATATTGAAAATTTCAACATAGACCATTTAAATCATATTATGTAGAATGCAAGTACCTAGGAATTTAGAAGACCCCAAATCAGGGATTTATTTTAGCAAAAATAGGAAGAGTTGTCTTGAACTCGGCCACAGTAACATCTTGCAAGATACATCCACGAAGGCAAAAGAAACAAAAGCAAAAATGAACTATTGGGACTTCATCAAGATAAGAAGCTTTTGCACAGCAAAGGATACAGTCAACAAAACTAAAAGACAACCTACAGAATGGGAGAAGATATTTGCAAATGACATATCAGATAAAGGACTAGTTGTCTTTCGAATTTCTTTCCGTTTTTAATGTAATATAATTTTTTGATAATTAGATTGTATCCAATGAACTCAGTTTATTTATATTTTTATGAACTCAGTTTAGAAGTATGTGCAAGATGTTATGAAAATGTATTAAAATAGCTTCTTCTGTTTTATTTGCCACACCTACATTCTTCGTGCATATTCACATAGGAAGCCGCTAAGACTGAGGGCAGGCAATGCCTTTATAATCTTATCAAAAATAGAAGCCAATAGTTGTAATGACTCATTTATTTCCTTCTGCTTTCAATCTTATCTTAGGACCACAGATTGCATTACAATTGGTAAGTAATTGTACATCTTTTGTGAAGCACCTTGAAATGTTCTGGCATGGTAATAAATTGGCCACGCTTTAGAACTCCCAAACAAAGCTAAGTTTTTAAATTGAGTCCTATCCCTTTAATGTAACACTTCATATTATTTTGAGAACCTACAGCGAGTCACTAGAAAATAAAGATCAGAGCCAAGTACTTAATAAATAAATAACTTAGTTTAAATAAGAGATTTCCCTATAGTGAGATCTATTATGTAATTATTTTCTTCTCTTCTAAAATATACCATGGGCATGTTTTACTATAAACTCAAGGTAACCTGATGCTTGGCAATATTATTTTTCCTCTGTATCATCCTTGAGTCCAATTTATTTTTTTTTCCTTTGCATGAAGTACAGAAATACTTGAATTGAAAACTATGAATGATGTTAGTTTGGGTCAGGATCCAATTAGGATTAAATAAATTCCTATGACAGATCGTAAGCACAACAGGTTTGATTGTTAATTCAGTGTTAAAATATATGGTGTGGAGTATGAAAGAGACTGCTGGTTGTCCCCCCAGATCCACTTTTCATTTATTCTCTCTTAATAAAGTCTTGATATTCATCTGGACACATGGCTGTCCCAAATCAAGGGTGCAGCTCCTTCCTTCCCCCCAGCTAGGAATGGCCAAATCATTTGGTTCTGGACAATGGGATGTAAGTGGTAGTTATCTATGATTGTCTCTGGACTTTGATGTGAAATAGAAATAAACCACTATTACTTCCCACCTCACCACCCACCACCCACCTCAATAGGAAGGTGAGAGCTGACAGTCAAGTAAGTTCTTTATCATGATGTACAATCAAAATAAAGGACCCTCAGTTTGTAATCAGAGTGACAAGTGCTGAGCCTTCACCAAGAAACCCAATATCAATAAAAACAACATATTTATAAGCCATCCTTAATAGTACAAAACTTTTTTTGGGGGTGTGAAATGGTATAAATGTTTCTATTGGAAGTTACCACATATTATAGGGCCCCACCCAGTGACTCTATTACTGTTGGAAGTGGGAAATGGGAATTGGACTTGAATGGTGGGAAGAGAGATTTGTACTATAAGGAAAAATTCAAACAAGAATTTAAAGATATTAAAGCTCAGAAAGAGTGAATGAATCTAAGTAAAAGACTCATCCTACTTGTATTTGAAATAGGATAAACAGCTCCATTTTGTAGTCTAGTTTCTCCAAGTGTCTTTCTGATACAAACTTCTGTGAGTCTCCTAAATTTTGCCTCTATTTAAAATTATAGAAGTCCTTTTTTGAGGAAAAAGTACAGTATTTTTTATTCTTCTTTGTCTCTAATAGGCATTACTTGAAAAAAAATTGCATTTGACTTTAGACATAAGTAACTGTTAGGGAAGCTAAAACAAACACACAAACAAAAAATAGCCCAAACCCACTGACTTGCAACTTTATTTTTATCATGCAAAACTTAGGTAGCCAGCTAAATATATATTTAATTATATCAAAACATCCAGTTAAGCTATAATTTCTAAGCCATGTTAGAGGTCATAAATAGGACAAAGACGTTCTCATTGTAAACTGTAAATATTTGTTTAAAGCATCACATAAGATTGACTGTAATTATAGTGTTCTTCATTAAATTTAGAAGACTATCAACCACAACACACATTCATTCCACCAATCATTTTAATCAAATCTGAAAATCATAGGGCAAACATTATTACATTTAGTTGTCATCTATGCCCTTCAGACAAATAAGCCTAAGCAATTCTCTTGGACATGAGAAAAGAAACAAATTTAAGAAAATCTGTACTTCCTTATAGTGGTCTATGCAAATTCTTGAATGTCGACCATCTTCACTTAAAAAAAAAAAAATGAAGTAGAGGCACCTGGGTGGCTCAGTTGGTTAAGTGTCAGCCTTTGGCTCAGGTCATGATCTCAGGGTCATAGGATTGAGCCCTGCATCAGGCTCCCTACTCAAAAGGGAGTCAACTTCTCCCTCTTCCTCTGCCCCTCCCCCTGCTTGTGCCCTCTCTTTCTTGCTTTCCCTCAAATAAATAAATCTTAATAAATCTTTTTTAAAAATTTAAAAATGAATTGTCACTTAAATGAAGTTATTGACAAATTTCTGCAACTCCTATAAAAACACAAAACTGATCCTATTTTTGTTGCTTGAAAAAGTGCATATTTCTTTAAATGTGTTTTATCTCTGGGCAGCCAAATCTCAGTTCTCAGTTTTTTCCCCTTAAGTTTTACAATCACTTTATCAAGATATGGTAACTGTACTAGCAAACATCTCCTCTTTTCATCTTCTTATTTTGATTGTACTTCACATATACCGAACACTATCTAAAACATAGCATTATCAATGGGGCATTTCTGCTAATATCTTAGCATTATACCGTGAAGGGAGTTAAATTAATTACCTTAGATTAATAAGATTATTTAACTGTCAATTAACAGCATAGGGACTATAGTTAATGACATTGGAATATCATTGCATGGTGACAGGTGGCAGCTACATTTGTGGGAGCATAACCTAGCATACAGAAAAGTTGAATCACTGTATTATGCACCTGAAGCCAATGTAACACTGTATGTTAACTATATTACAATTAAAAAATATATAAATTACTATATCCTGTATTTATATTTTAATGAATATCCTAAAATATCTAATTACTTAATATATTTGATAAATTTCCCTGGCTTTTGCTTTAAAACACTATAAAACTTAGAAATAGTAGCCATTGTGGGACAATTATCATGGGACTTTGAGTAGATCTTTATCAATGTTTGAAGAAATGCCAGCTATCCATTTCATCTCTCTGAAATGAGTGGATTGTGTATGATTACTTTATACTTGAGAATTTGAATACAGAACATGAGTTACTAGGAGTAAAATGAATGAACAAATCTGCAAATTCATTACTAAAAGATTAGATAGATAGATATAGACATATATCTATATATTTCAAACTCTACTACTATATTCTCTGAATTTACTGATACTTTAAACTTGCAGAGAAGGAATTTGGAATTATAGGGGTCTTTATTCAGATGATCAGAAATTAAATAAATAAAACCATTCCAAAGGTAAGCCAGATTTTGTAATAACGCTTATACATTAGTCATCCCTGTAGGCCCCAGTGTTACTTTTCTCATTCAGAACCCATTAATTTATCTTCTCAGAATCCACAGCTATTCTTATTCCCACTGTTAAGTCTCTCCTCCACCCCAAGACCCCAGCCACCCACCATGCCTCTATATTACTGATTAATGGCACAGCTCATTTTGACCTTTCCTCCACCAGCTGCCCACGAGGCACTGAGACCTCTCAAGGGAATGTGAAATCATGTGGGTCCATGGAGTCACTGTGGTCTGTCTATCCTCCACAAAATTTCTCTCTTGGTTTGTTTTAGCTGTAGAACACTCATCCTTTGTCTCTGGGAGGTGTTGATGTTTATGTTGTATAATAAATGTAGCTCACATCTGCAGTTTCAGATTACTACAGATTTCACCCAAATGAAAGTAACAATTCCCACAGATTCCTCTTTCACCTTCAAATAAGAGCAATTACCTAGAAGCTAAACTTAATCAGAATTGTGCTTCAGAAGCCTTTAATTCATTGAATTTGCCTCAGGACTTTTGTTGCCACTTTTAAAAATTGTCAGCTGATTCATATTGACTTTACAGTTCTGCAGACACACACACAAACAAAAGCCAATAATTTGGAAGATAGAGTACAGTTTCATCAGCTGCTGAATGAATACAGATAAGGAAAGAAAGAGCTGAAATTTTAGAAACACTTCATTTATATTCAGAAGCCAAGTGCTTTAAACTGACTACCCAACAGCTGTCCTCACTTTTCTGAAGAAAATCATCAGAATGGAAGGTCATAGCTTCCTGACTTAAAATGACTGCCACAGACATCAGAGAAAGGTAAACTTTAGGTAACCAAAGGCTGCAGGGCAAAAAATTGAGGGTATTCTGAGTCATGTTTAGTTTGAGATTATAAGTTAAGCAATGATGAATACTCTGCAATAAACTAAAAGTCTTTGTGAGATTCAGAAAAGAAGATAAGAAAGGAAAGTTAGGTAGGCAGAAAAACCAAATGTGTAGACAAAACATTGTTCAAAAGCATGTTTTTCTGAACTGGCACTGTCTAGTGTTGTTTTTTTCTGTAATTCTTAGATATACTTGAAAATTACATGCTTTCAGTTAGTAAATACCATATCTTATGTGTGACGTCCATTCACAGAAACATTGTCATGATTTAATCACCTGTTCTTAGAGAAGCTGTAGAGAAGTCAAGTTTTGGGATGTTTCCTTAAAAACTATGCTGCATCCATCAAATGCTGAAAAAGGCATAGTACTGACTTACTACTAATTTCTAGTCTCATTTTTAAATTACATGATCCCTCTTTGTTAGGAAATGCATCACATTTAATTTTGAGTCAGATGGATTTTTGCCACACTACTGCTGTATTCTGCTGGTGAATGCAAATTATTTAATAACTTGCCACCAAATTCTTTAGCCAGTTCATTATCTGAGATTAAAGTGCTAAATGTTCATTCTATTTCTGAGTAGGTTTTCTCTAATGTAACCTGAGAAATTTTACAGACAACAGACAATGTTTTGCTAGCTTTATAAGTGCGTCAATACATTGGTACTAAAATTCCTTGCTTCTATTGAATTATTCATACTACCGTCATGCAATTAAGACTTCTGTCTTCCTCTTGTTAGAGCAATTCATTTTTATGTCACATGAAGGATAAATGAGTAAAAAGGCATTTATGTATTGAATGAATGATGTTGGCTTATTTTATCTTTAAGGTCCTTTGTAACACAAAAGTTCTGCAATTAATATTTTCTAAAAAAAAAATCAGAAGGTAAGACTTTTGCTTGATTACGCACATATTAAATGATGTAAACTATTCACACCCACGCCCAAATCTTTTCTTTAAAATATACTTTAAAGTTGTGAGTTCCTAGTGTATGCTTAACACAATACAAGGCTTCTTAGGGAATAACAAAATTTTGAACTAATTTCTGCTTTAGAGCTTAAATATTTGTTGGAATCTGCCTCTTTTATTCATTTTATTTTGTGCTTTAAAATAGTGTCTGTGTCACTATAGCTGCATGAGTAGATTCTAATTTAAAATGGTGGGGTAAAAATAAATAAATAAATAAAAATAAAATAAAATGGTGGGGGTAGTCAAGCATTTGGACAATCCCTATGAACTCCCTGTAAACTGGGGGAGGAGATGGGCCATTAGTAGGAGAGAGCATGCAAATTCACATCCAGGTATCAAGAGAAAATCCTTTAATTTTCTTGTAAAGATCCCTGCACTGAGACCTTCCCTGTGAGATTGCCACTCAAATTCTTTGTTTTAACTGGAAATAGTCAAGCCTTATGTATCAATTTTCTACTGTGGCTGTAAATTACAACAAATACAGACATTGAGATCCACACAAATTTTTATCTTACAGTTCTGCAGGTCAGAAGTCAGAGATAGGTCTACTTGAATTAAAGATGCTGGCAGTCTTGAGTTTCTCTCTAGAAGCTCTAAGGGGGATACCATTTCCTAATTTGGGTTTTTTTTTTTTTCCCCCTAGCTTCCCGAGACCATCTGCATTCCTTGGCTCACGTTCCCTTCCACCATCTTCAAAGCTAGCAATGGTGGGTTGTGTCCTCATGCTGCCATCTGTCTGGTTCTCTGCAGCAATGAAAGATTCTCTACTTTTAAAGGTTCAGGTGATTAGTTTGGGTCCACCTAGATAATCCAGGATACTCTCCCCATTTCAAGATCCTTACATTTAATTACATTGGCAATGTCCCTTTTGCCGTGTAAGATAACATAGTCGCAGATTCTAGGGATTAGGGTATGAGTATCTGAGTAGGAGGGGTTATTAGGGTGCCTATCGTACATCGATAGCCATTCATTTGCTAACCCTTTTTCTTCCCCTCCTCTCTGTACTGATATCATGGACATTCTGTCTTTTTTTCACTCACTTCTCCAGGAAATTCATTTATTCTCATGCATTTGACATCCATTCAATAGGCATGACTTTTTATTATTGACACACAATGGATTGAGTATTGGGGTTTTAATTTTAATTTTAATTAAAAATGTGAGTTCAATAATCTACTGTTACTTATTTCCATTTGTATAACATGTCAATCAGTTAATAAGCAAGTTTTAGCCAATTTAATTGGTTGTACAATTGTGTACAAACTATGCTTACTTTCTTATTAGCTTACCAGCTCTAAAGTGACTGTATTTTCTCAGTACTTGTTATTGGAATTTTTTTTATGTTTCTGATGTTGCTTGAAATGAAGGGGCAGCTGGATTGTTGCTTAGACATCCTAGGATTGTCCAGAATGTTGTTGAATAGGACTATTTTTACCATGAGGTCTTTTCTAGTAGGTGACTGGAGCTCTGAGATCAAATTTCTTTCTTCACTTTACGTTTGCCATCAATCCTAATGCTTTTCTCATTAGCTCTCTTGGCTGTATAAGATATGGACTAAAATATAAAATATATTACGGGGATAGGAGTGAAGGATAGGGAGTAGAAGGACCTTAGTAGCTTAGATTAGATTATTACACTTATTAGTGATATTTGTCAAGGACTCCTGTTCCACAACCCTTTGATTTCAAGTCACCAAACTCTACTCACTTTAGAACTAGTGCTGCCAGATTAAATTCAGTACACCCAGTTAAATTTGCATTTCAAATAAATAATGATTTTTTTAGTATAAGTATGTTTCATGCAATATTTGCGACATAGTTATACCAAAAAAAATCTCCCACCTCCTTATCTGTAATTCAAATTTAACTGAGTATTCTGTAGTTTTATTTGATAAATCTGGCAACTCTTTTTGGAACCAAAAATGTAGTTGGTATCTCTGATGAAGAACAGATCAAATTTGTCTTCACTTGTTTCCACTAAATATCTAACAAGTACACTTGAATTAAGGATGGGGTGATAAAGCCATATAGGGGTTTAGAGAAACCACTTGAGCCTCATGGTTTTCTCTTCTTTCCGTCTAGGGATTCTATGGGAAATGAGAAATTTCCTAGCTTCTTGCATTTCAGTTTTTCTATTTGAAACAGAGGTCACCTAATTCAGAGACATTTTCAAATATACTATAGAAGACAATGCAGACCAATTTTGTAATATAATTTCAAATATGGATGATATTAGTAGATGTGGTAAAAAGAACGTGGATGCTATTTTTATAATTTTTCAATAACTTCAGTTTCAATAAAACTATTTACAAAGTTGCCACAGATCAAATTCCATTATTACCACCAGCTCTAAAGTGATTGTATTTTTCTCACTTCTTAATATTGGTTGGAATTTTTGATGTTTTAGATGCTGCTTGAAATGAAGGGGCAGCTGGCTTACTGCTTAGACGTTTTTGGGTTGTCCAGAATGTTAGCTGAACAGGGAATTTTTTTTTCCTGTGGGGCCCTCTCTAATAGATGGCTGGAGGTCTGGGACCAAATTTCTTTCTTTACCTTTGGTATCAACCCTAATGCTTTTATTCATTACTAAAATTTAGTCTCCCTCTAAGTCCTCCAATCTCTGTAATGTTGTACACCTTCACCTTCACCACATTGTTTGCACATGTGGGCATTGGCATTACCTTGGATTTTATCATCATAGATTTCCCAGAGACTTTGAACAGGGACTTTGAACAGGGCTGTTTCCCTGACAGGACCCCATTCTCATAGCTGCTGTCTTTTCTACTTGTCCTCCATCAGGCAATGGTGATCCCTTCACCCAGTGAAGACTTCCTTGAATCCCTTGAACTCATTATCTGTCTGACTTCCATTCTGACCATTCCAATGCTCTCTGTTACCTTCCATCTTGAACTTTCCATGACCTGAGCATCAGCTTCATGGCCTTACAGACCTTCTTTGTGGATCTGTTCTTGGCAAGAGATCTCTGTTAAAGAACATAGGACACTGTCGGCCAGATGCTCTACAAAGCCAATTGTGTCATTAAAAAGATTACAGGTTATGTCTAGAGCTAGACCAAAGTATGAGAAGCATGCAAAATCCAATCAGGACTTAAAAAAAAAAAAAAAGGTAAAGTTTGCAGGATCCCAGAAGGCATTAAATAGATTAATAGAATCAAAGAATGAGGGAAGTTAATTGTAACCAGGTGAGGGTGCAGAATTCTAGCTACCCTAGTTAGGTGATTAAAATTGATTTGATATGTGGCATGGGCTTGTTCACACAGTTTATATAAAAAAAGGGACTGTCCATTTGTGACTCTAGTAAAAGCATGCAGATGTCGAACACAAGTTCTACCTCCTGGTCTTAGATTTCTGAACGACAAGTAACTGTATGAAGGTCCTAGAACTTTGATTCAATAATTTCATTGCACCTAAGATGACAAATCTCCATTAGTTAAGCCTTCATATTCAGGCAGGTTTAGAATTAAATATTAATACAATGAAGTAAACCAAGCCCATGGTGCTTATGCTTTCATATAAGAACATTTTACAAGACCCCAATAGCCATGGGAATATTAAAAAAGAAAACCATAGCTGAGGGCATCACAATGCCAGATTTCAGGTTGTACTGCAAAGCTGTGGTCATCAAGACAGTGTGGTACTGGCACAAAAACAGACACATAGATCAATGGAACAGATTAGAGAATCCAGAAGTGGACCCTCAACTTTATGGTCAACTAATATTTGACAAAGCAGGAAAGACTATCCACTGGAAAAAAAGACACTCTCTTCAAGAAATGGTGCTGGGAAAATTGGACAGCCACATGCAGAAGAATGAAACTAGACCATTCTCTTACACCATACACAAAGATAAACTCAAAATTGATGAAAGCTCTAAATGTGAGACAAGATTCCATCAAAATCCTAGAGGAAAACACAGGCAACACCCTTTTTGAACTTGGCCACAGCAACTTCTTGCAAGATACATCCATGAAGGCAAGGGAAACAAAAGCAAAAATGAACTATTGGGACTTAATCAAGATAAAAAGCTTCTGCACAGCAAAAGAAACAGTCAACAAAACTAAAAGACAACCTACAGAATGGGAGAAGATATTTGCAAATGACCTATCCGATAAAGGGCTAGTATCCAAGATCTATAAAGAACTTATTAAACTCAACAGCAAAGAAACAAACAATCCAATCAGGAAATGGGCAACAGACATGAACAGAAATTTCACAGAGGAAGACATAGACATGTCCAAAAAGCACATGAGAAAATGCTCTGCATCATTTGCCATCAGGGAAATACAAATCAAACTACAATAGATACCATCTCACACCAGTGAGAATGGGGAAAATTAACAAGGCAGGAAAGCACAAATGTTGGAGAGGATGCGGAGAAAGAGGAACCCTCTTGCACTGTTGGTGGGAATGTGAACTGGTGCAGCCAATCTGGAAAACTGTGTGGAGGTTCCTCAAAGAGTTAAAAATAGATCTGCCCTACGACCCAGCAATTGCACTGCTGGGGATTTACCCCAAAGATACAGATGCAGTGAAACGCCGGGACACCTGCACCCCGATGTTTCTAGCAGCAATGTCCATAATAGCCAAACTGTGGAAGGAGCCTCAGTGTCCATGGAAAGATGAATGGATAAAGAAGATGTGGTTTATGTATACAATGGAATATTACTCAGCCATCAGAAACGACAAAAACCCACCATTTGCTTTGACATGGATGGAACTGGAGGGTATTCTGCTGAGTGAAATAAGTCAATAAGAGAAGGACAAACATTATATGGTCTCATTCATTTGGGGAATATAAAAATTAATGAAAGAGAATAAAGGGAAAGGAGAGAAAATGAGTGAAAATATCAGTGAGAGTGACAAAACATGAGAGACACCTAACTCTGGGAAACGAACAAGGGGTAGTGGAAAGGGATGTGGGCAGGGGGGTTGGGGTGATTGGGTGATGGGCCCTGAGGGGGGCATTTGGCGGGATGAGCACTGGGTGTTATGCTATATGTTGGCAAATTGAACTCCAATAAAAAAAAACAATAAGGCTTCCAAAAAATAAAAAATAATAAAATAAAATACAATACAAATATATATTTGTATAATACAAAATGTTTATTTATTGACTAAAGTGGAAAGTGAAATATACATAATTTGTCATCCTAACTCTTTAACATATTCCAAGTTAGCCATCGAATTTCCTTAAAAAAAAAGAACATTTTACACAATCATTAGGAAAACATATATTTGTTAATCTGAGTGATTTGCATTTGTGACTTCCATTTGAAATATGTATTTGGTTTAGATTTGTGATAAGTGGGAAAGTGTAATAGAATTCAAATAATTTTAAAAATCAGCTTTGTACTACTTGTGAACACTTGTGATTCACATTCATATAATTTATTTGGTCCGTGAAAGTTATGTAGTAGCTGGGGAAGATCTTACTTGTTAGAGTTTAAGTATGTCTGCTCAAACATTTGAAATGCTTACCAAAAATCAAATATATTAAGTGAGACTTAAAATTGGGTTAAAATATAATTAAGGCTTTAAACAGAACTAAAGTGATTTTAACCTGTTTAACATGAGTTAATTGAATATTAATAAAAATATGTGAAAGTGATTTTTCTTGTTTTTTTTGTGACAAGTATTAGATTTTTTAAAAAAGATTTTATTTATCTATTCGAGAGAGAGAGAGAGAGAATGAGTAAGGGAACAGCGAAAGAGGGAGGCATAGGGGGAGAGGGAGGAGCAGGGAGCCTGACTTGGAGCTGAATACCAGGACCCTAGATAATGACCTGAGCTTAACTGACTGAGCCACCCAGATGCCCCAACAAGTATTAGATTTTTAAGTGGAAGATTTGGCTGTTGATCACAAAGGCTTAAGAGAAACTTAAATCAAAACCTTTTTGAATATAAATTAAAAACCTAAATAGCTATAAATTACCCTTTCTAAACACAAACTGAACAGCCACCATAACACTTAATACTGTTGATTTCTCCTTCCCTAATTTGTTTTTCCACTGCCAGAGTACACTGAACAGTTTTCCATTCTGCCCGCAATATTTCTTTCTCTTCCAAGACCTTGTGAAGTTCTGCCTCTCCAGAATATCTTCCTTAAAATCCAGCTTTCAATGATTGCTTCTTGCTTTGCACTTTCAGGACTCTTTTATATGCTTCATTCACTTTGGACTGACTTGTTAGAATTTTTCAGCCAAAATAGTGTCTCAACCAACTGGAAGGCGACATCTTGGCATTTTTATGCCTCTGGTGCAGTGTCAGAGAGTTGCTTGCATCAGATCCTTGACTGGGTGATTTTATGTAAGATGCAGTCTTCCTCACTGTTTCTCTTCTTATTATGGATCAAAATCTCTTCCAGAAATCATCCCCACAGAAAATTTCCATTATATCTGTTTGACGGATGCTGGGTTACAGACTTACTCAAAACCCAGTCTCTACCCAATGAGGATGGAGTTCGAGTTCCATGTTCACTTAGAGGAATTTTGCTTTATACCCTGAGGCTGGGTGAGAAATACAAGTCATTTTGTGCTGAATCCCACTATTACCATGATTCATTTGACAATCTTTGGAGTCCATGTTGGACCTGTCACTTTTACCCTCCTGAGCCTTAGTTTCTTGCTCTGTAAAACAAGGGAATTAGTGTTAGACTGGGTCAGGGAAATCCAGCTCAGAGAATATTTTGGCATATCAGAGATGTTCAAAATTTCCCTTCATTCTAGTGGGGATTTTGTGGGGCTCATGTCCGTTCTTACTTGATTCCAGCAACTGTAGTCAAGGTGTAGAGGCGGAGGAAGGAAGAACTTTTTCCTTTCTTTTGTCTTCAGGCAAATCCACTTTTTCTTTGTTTTCTTTTTTTAAAGATTTTATTTTTAAGTAATCTCCATACCTAATGTGGGGCTCAAACTCACAACCCCGAGATCAAGAGTCACTTGCTCCACTGCCTGAGCCAGCCAGGCACCCCGGTTCACTTTTTCTTCACCTCACTTTACTTGGTGTTACGGCCTTGTATTGTCTTGGATCTTAACATACTTCTATTACCATAGCATTGAAAGAATTCAAATCATGATCTTCAATACTAAAACTGCTTTGTTTAAAATACGTCTTTGTGGCTGGCTTGTCTGCTATTTTAAAAGCACTATGGCGCTTAAATATTCCAGCTGCTAAATAGGACAGGTGTCTGATGATCCTCAGAGCAGTTGCCTAAAAATAGAACTTGAAGCTGGAATACATTCTCTGGCATCAGCCATAGGCAATCACCATTATAATTAATGTAAATGAACACCAGATAGCTTTTTTGTGAATTTTAATGCAGCACTAGCTTTTCATTGCTTATGAAAAAATCGAATTAAATTTTAGAGATTAGATACCAGAGTTTTGTGATTTAGGGGAAATTTTTTGGCCAATTGCAAAAAGAGTAAGGCAAAAAATACTGTATGCCAGAAGATGTCCATTTGATATTTTCCTATGAACTTCTTAATTTAAGTGGCATGATAAGATTGATTTCTTAGTCTCCACAAAGATGATAATTGTTAAGGCTGAAGGGTGGGTGGAAGTTGGAATCGGAGAAGAGAAAAATGTATTTTGCAAGGCTATGGAGAGCTGATGGAGATATGAGGATAAAAGGAGGGGCATTTATCTGTCATTTACATTGAGCCCACTAATATCTAAAGCACTTGCTTTGCATTATCTCACATAATCACCATAGAAAACCTATAAAGAAAGTTCTATTGTCCTCATTTTACAAAAGGAGAAATTTATATGCTGAAGAAAATTTCTCAAGCTTACAGTTATTAACTGACAGATGTAGGATTCAAGCCCAGATTTAACTAATTTCAAAGCCATGCTTCTAAACACTTGGCTACACTGCCAACCATGGGGGTATAATTGTATTTTTTAAAAAGTGCTTTTGAGGTATGTTGTCTCTCATTTTAATGGCAGAGAGGTGTAGTTTAGGTGCTATTAAAGAATGTGGTGATATAGTAAAATAGTGTACAAAAACACCCAGATACGTGGATTGGCATTAAAAAGTATCAAGATAGCCAAGCTCAGTGAAGGATAAGGAACTCTTACCAAAGATGGATTATTTTGGTGATTTGGGAGTGGGTTGGAGAATGGGAAGTTGTACAAAATAACAGGGAGATGATGTAGTACTGAGAAAGAAGAAATGGAAATTGGTAGAGGTTATTAGAGTTCAGCAAAAAAAAAAAAAAAAAAAAAAAAAAGATACCAGTTAGAGAGTTGTGATGAAAGTAGCATGGGATGAGGCATTCAGGGGCTGTGACAGCCTGGGGAACAGAAGTAACATACAAGCCCAAAACAAGAGCTGGTGCAAAGGTACAGTCCCCAATTGTTAAAGCCAGATATTTTGGCCCCCATGAGAAGGAATTGGAAGGGCTAGAAGGAGGAGGAGGTTTATGGAAAATATTATGTGGTACTTGAAAGCTTGAGTGGCAATCTGTAGCAAAAGCAACAAGCTTGAGCATGCAATTAAACTGACTGAACAATGTTAAGATATACTATGGTTTTACGGTCATGTGCACTTGGTCTGTAGGAGTTGTGAAAAAAGCATTGGTGGATATGGAGCTCAAGGATTTGGTTAGAATATCATATAAGCTGTTTACTGTCAAATTGTGTGATATGGTGCAAGTCCACTTATGGTCTTTGAGCCTGTTTTCTCATCTATAGGATGTGTGGTTGATTATGTTAAATATGACCAGGTATGGGAAAGAGCTAAATACCTAGTGGTATTGAGTTGTTTTCTGTGATACTATTTTTAAGAGATTTTAAATGAAAAAAATAATGAAATTATAAATTAAAAGATCCCAAAAGCATAAAAAGGTATACGGTGAGGTGTAATTCTCTATCCACCTATAATAGTCAGACTCCCTAAAGGTATTCACCATAGACTATTGTATCCTTTCAGAAATATTCTATTATATATAAAATCTCCCCATTTATTTTTTCCTTCAGAGGGGGGATATTCTATACATTGCTCTTTTCACTTAATAATATATTCTGGAGATGATTTTATAACAGCACATGGAATTATACTTGATTATTACAGTGGTTTAAAAGTATTGATTTATTTAATCACTTCTCTTTTGATGGACACTTAGGTTATATCCAGTCCTCTGTTTATTACCAACCTTCTGTGCAATGATACTTATTCTCTATAAAGCCCTTTTTTTTTAGCATTAAAGATTTATTTGTTTATTTTAGAGAGAGAGAGAGAGAGAGGGAGGGAGGGAGGAAGAAAGAGAGAGAAAGAAAGAGAGAGCATGTGTGGGGGAGGGGCAGAGGAAGAGAGGAAGCAGAGCCCCGCTGAACATGGAGCCTAACACAGAGCTCAAGACCACAACCCTGAGATCATGACCTGAGCCAACAAAACAGGAGTCAGATGCTTAACGGACTGAGCCACCCAGGCGCCCCTATTTTTAGCATTCGTAAACAAGACATATTTCTTGTCATCAAACATCAAACATTTCTTAAGATAGTAAATATATATTTGGCTGATAATGCATAGCCTGTGGAGAATAATACAACTCTTAAGCTAATTAACATCTCTCTTATCCATAAATGCCTTTCCCTGTCTTCATATTGCCTCTTAGAAAAATCCCAGTCCATCTTTCTCTTTACATAAGATATACAGAATCCCATACCGCCACACACCTGATTTCTGGTCCCTTTTGTTTCTCAATTCTCCTTTATCTTTGGTAAGAGAGGTAAATTTTTGCCTCTCCTCATCTTAGGTTTTCAGCTGGGACTCTTTAACAAAAAACAAACAAAACAAAACAAAAAACCTCACAAAAAATAGATTAATAGTAGAAAAATAAAGAATTCATGAACTTAAGCAATGCATATCATAGGGGGAGAAGCGTAAACCAAAACTAACTCAAAATGGCAGCTTAGAATTCTAGGTAATAGCTTAAAAGGGCAGTTTATACGGCATCTTCAACAAAGAATAAGAAATTTGTAGAGTAATGAGGACAAAGGAAACTAGTTTTAGGCTTCTAAGCGTGACAAACCATGGGAAGGTAAATATATAGGGGGAAAATAATGGAGTAAGTTTTGTTTGCAGTTTCCTTTGGTGCCATCTCTGAGCTGATAAGAATGTCTTCTTCCCTCCTGATAGAGGAAAGCTCCCTTTTGCATGGGAATTTTATGTTCTGCTTCCAGCAAGAAAAATAAGATTCAGAGTGTCTTTTTTGCACCTGCTGTTTTTTGTTTTTTTTTTTTTTAATTTTTATTTATTTATGATAGTCACACACACACAGAGAGAGAGAGAGAGAGAGAGAGAGAGGGAGGCAGAGACATAGGCAGAGGGAGAAGCAGGCTCCATGCACCGGGAGCCCGACGTGGGATTCGATCCCAGGTCTCCAGGATCGCGCCCTGGGCCAAAGGCAGGCGCCAAACCGCTGCGCCACCCAGGGATCCCGCACCTGCTGTTTTTAAGTGTCTTTAATTTAAAAGACACTTGAAAACAATCAATATGCAAAATTGGGTCACATATTCTGGTTTTCTTTAGTACCAAAAGGTTTGAACACCAGTGAAAAGTGTTGTAGGGGATCTGTGAGATCTATCACCCTTGGAACTGTGGATCACCAATATGAGAAAAGAAATGGAGGTACAAATACCATTGCAATAGATTACAAATGCAGCTATGATTGAAAACCCTGTGGATATATCTACAGCAGTTAGGAGCTTGGACTTTGTTGTAGGATAGGACTTCCAGCAATTCCAGTTCTGGGTCCTATTGTGTCTCAGCTTACCTATTTCTAAAGATAAAGAAAAATGCATATCTCACAGGTCTCTGATGAGGAAGAAGTGTGACATTATCTATACTTCTGCATATAGTAATTACTTGATAAATGAACTATTACTAAATTTTAGTTAGGAATAAAAACTGAGTGCAAGTTAGTGAGAGAAGAGAAAGTGCAAGTCCAATCAGCTTCATTGGATGAGCATGATTATAAATATGCTGTTTTCATTGGGTTTAAAGAATAAATCTCTCTAAACTTTATTGCACAGATGAGGGGGAAAAAAACCCAGGGTTTATACTCTGTGTATATACATGTATATGTATATGTGTATATGTATATATGTATGTATAATATGTATATATGTATATGTATATATATTTATACTCTGTGTATATATATATATATTGGTATACCAAATGCAGGTAAAATATAATATAATATATGAAACATAATAAAATAATGATAGCATTGATAATACCTAAAATCCTCACAATAATTTTATTTTAAAAGCATTTTAGTACATATAGTCCAATTCACCAGATTATTGGATAAATAAATGGACTCTTGCAAATGCTTGGGAGACAAAACTTTATCATTATAATTTTGAGGTGATAAAGTTGAAATAAACTTCAGGGTTTTAGAATCATACAATTTTAGTGCAGACAGAAATTGACAGTGTGATGAACTGGTTTTAAAAGTTCTAGAAGTCTTAGATCCCTTTGAGAATCTGCTAGAAGCTCTATTTTCTCTCCTTAGAAAAAGAATATTTATTATGTAATTTTGGAGGGTCCACAGATGTGCTGAAGCAAATCCATGGCCTTCTAGAGTAGTGTTTTGTTTTATTCTAAAATAACTTCATTGAGATGTAACTTAAATTCCATAAAATTCACCCATTTTCAGTGTACAATTTAATGAACTTTAGTACATGTGTGGAGTTATACAATCACCAACACAATCTAATTTTTTAAACTTTCCTTCACACTGAAAAGAAATCTTAAGTCCATTTACAGTCACTTCCCATTTCTTCCCCAGTCCCAGGCAACCACTAATGTACTTTCTGTCACTGGTGTATTTTTAGGGCAGCATTTAAAAAAATTTTACTTCTATCCATAATAAGAGATAATGTTTAACATCCAACTCATAGATGCACATGCAGACACAACAAAAGTTGCACTGAACAGTACTCTTATTCTGTGTAATGTATTCTGATATATTACATTACATTATAAAAATTGATTTTATGATCCACTAACTTACAACCTCCAGTTTGAAAAACCCTATCCTAGAGGGTCTGCCCTAGGTAAAAGAGATTTGTTAAAAGTCATAAAAATTTGCTAAATGTCAAAAGAAAAACGTGTCAATGTGCTATATAGTTTAGGGCAGGAGAATAGAAACTTGGTTCATCCTAGGGGTTAGGGGGTATCTGAATGGGAGAATAGTGAGGGGTTGTTCTGGACCATGCAAGAAAGACACACCTGTTGCAAGGTGACCAAAAGCATACTCTGGAGGCCAATTGCCTAATTGCCCAGTGTAGTGTTCAGGTAATTAGAAGTGAAGCCGAGCGGCCTTTTCCACTGAGATGTCTCCTGTGGCTCTGTTACCCAGGAGGTTCTGGCAGGATCAAGGATGTTTATAATCTTCTTCAGTGACTGCAGCCTGCTTTCTGCAGTGCCCATGGACTGGCATCCCATCTACATTCAGAGCACATACCTACAAGGGCATTGTCATTCTTTTTTTTTTTAATAAGATTTTATTTATTTATTAATGAGAGACACAGAGAGAGAGAGAGGCAGAGGGAGAAGCAGGCTCCATGCAGGGAGTCCGACATCAGGCCGTGGGCTGAACGCGGCACTAAACCGCTGAGCCACCTGGGCTGCCCAAGCATTGTCATTCTTATTTGCTTTTGTGGCAAGTTAAAATGTTAGCTCTCTATCGACTGATGTTCATGTGATGATTATGAAACCTATTGCCTGTGATCCATATTTTGCATAACAAGTAGCAAATTGGCAGGTGATGGTAGCTTTCAATGTTAAGCAGTCAGATGTTGAGCAGATAATCACTCCAGTAATTGATAATAACCATGAAGATGGCTATGAAGGAAAAGTACAGAGCCCCCTGAGATCACATAACAGGTGTTACCTGGCTAGACTTGATGGATGATGAAATCCAAGCTTCTAATCATTCTAGTTTACAAGATGAGAGATGAGGGGGTATTACATTTCAGAAGGCACCTGAAGACACCCACTTCTGAGCTTTGAATGAGTCTGAAGAGATGAATAAAGTACAATGGGTAATATCCAGAACAGATATCAGCTTTTTTGGCAAGAACATATATTATTAAATACTTTGTCAACCAAAGCAATTATGGACAAAGAATAAGAATTCCGTTTCAGATTCCAATCCTAGAACATCTTAGAACCCCTTGCTCCTAGGAATAGAGCTAAAGTAGAGAATGTGTTCTGTAGCTCCTCTTGTCAAAGGAAGAACCAGATATGCAGGAATTAAATTCAGTCTAGCTTCAACAGAGTGTGAAGGGATTTAGGGAATGAAAAAAAGAAAAACTATGAAAAGTTCTTGTAGAGAATTCAGGAAATGAGAAAACAAGAAACAGAGGATTCCAAGATGGCAGAAAATTGAAACCTGAATGAGGAGAATAATAAATAGAACAACATGACAAGAGGAAGGGGAGATAAAAATGTATCCCAAGGAGGTGTAAACACAGTAAATGTGAAAATGTGATCCTCTTCATAATGAGAAGTTTGTGATAATCTGGACTATCTGCAGAAGAAATAATATGCACACTTCCAACAATAATAGTGAACCAATAACTGGCTCTTGAGAAGGAAGAGTGGGAGAATGTGAGTTGGAGGAGAGGGAAAAGAAAAAGAATGTGGAGTTGAGAGTGAAATGCTGATCTGGGAGAATCATAATTCATCAAGGAGGACGTTAAGTATTGGGTGAAAATTAACCTTTTGAATGAAAAATGAAATTTATGATTCTCTCTATGTGGCTATATGCAGATTTGATGTGGTCCATTGCTAGTCTTTCCTCAGGGCCACAATTGCGGTGGCAAATTTAAAAAGACTTGTTGAGCCCATTTTTTAAAAAAAGAAATCAGTTTGGAAGCATATTTGGGCAATAGTTTTAGAAAAAAAAAATTTGATGTACTTTAGGTGTAGAAAAATTGTCATTCATTTTTTTTTTCAGTTAAGGGCTGTAACTTTACTTGAGTTATCAAGATTTAAATGATAAAGATTCATCTGAAAATGGTGATTTAGATATTTAAATCATGGTTGCAAATAACAGGAAGACAGACATTTGGCTGGGGGCAGGTACATCTTCCTAGAACAGAGAAGAATGTATGCTTGGTCTAAAGTTTTTCGAACTGAATATGATGGAGATGAGGAGATGAAGAGAAACACCCAACCCTCTGGGGAAGTGCTGGTTGACATGGAAAGAAGACTGTGGGAGCTTGTCAGGTTTTGACAATTGGCAGGGGCCCAAAAATAAACTTGAAGCCTTAGACATCCATCCCTTGTGTAATATGAGTACAGATAGCAAGCAAGGTGAACAAAATGAACCTCAGATTATAATCAGCAGGTGTGAATTCAGATGCATCATTCCATCTACCCTGTCAGAGCCCTCAATCGGAGAAGTGTGATTGACAGGGCAGGGAGAGAGGAGAGATGATGTGTGTTAAGAAGCTACTTACCTGGGAGGGAATCTTTGTACGTGCTGGTACAAGCACCTTGGAGAACAGAAGAGAGGATGAAGCAAAAGAAAAGTGTCTCATTGTTCTACAAGTAGAGTCAAGGCCATCTGGTGAGATAGATCAAATGAATAATGCATTCCTAATATTGATCCTAAAATATTCACAGAGAAAATAAATGGTAGTGATGGAGGGTTTCAGATAGCTAGTCATCTGCCTGGGTGTCTCACTTGGTTTAAGTCAACCAAGTTCTAGTCTGTCAATAAGGACGAGTACATTCACCAGAAAAGTCATTTCTGTAAGTTAGTGGTACTATTTCTCATGCAATGTGTGTCATTTGATGGCTTCAACCCATGTGAACAGGAATTTGTACCCTGAGAACCACAAGATTAACACAAGGCTGCAGCTCTCCAGAATCTAAATAAAACTTGGGTTCAACAGTCAACTGAATAAAACAATCAAAATAATCTAAAATTTTATCTTCCCCATTTAAGAAGAAATTCTCTTCTCTTTGTCTTTTAGATAGTATGTGCAGACTATCCCTTTCGTTTTCCATTCTAATGGAGGACAGATTACAGTTTTCCATTTAACATTACACGAAATGCAGAGAGCACTGCAAGAAGGGTAAATGGTGTACCAGACATTGGTCTTCAAAACATCGTGTTAATTAGATGAAGTCAAGAGGCCAGTGTGGCTGGAGTTGGTTGTAGCATTGATTTGAGGAGGGAAATGGCAGGAGATAACCTTGGATACACAGTTGGCAGTCAGTTTGTGGAAGTCTTCAGTGTCAAACTAAGTTGCTTGAATTTTATACGCAAAGTATTGGGTGTCTGGAAATGTATGAGTGGGAAATGTCAAGATGAGAATGATCTTTAGGAATATTGCCCCCCAAGGAGGGTTGCCATAGCTAGGGTGAATTTGAGGACTGAGGAGTTTGGAAAGATACTGAATGTAGTGAAACCATATAGAAAAATAGCATAACAGTGCAAGCATGAGCTAGAAGAGGCTGGAACTAGACTCAGGATGGAGGCAATGGAAAAGAGATGGAACAAAGATTATGCAAAAGAAGAATTGTCAGGATTTAGTAAGTGAGAAAGAGGAAGGCCAGATTATTCTGATGCTTTTAGTTTGGGCGACTCAGGTAATGAAAGAGAAAATGAAGAATGAAATTATAGATAAATGACTTCCTAGTTGATAATGGGAAATCCAAGTGTAGAAGTTCAGAAAACAGCGTGAGACAAGAGAAAGCAGAAGAGGTTTGAAATTGAAGGTAGAAAAATAGATTTTGAATTCATTTTCACAGACCTAATAGCTGAAGCTACGAGAATGTCTTTTTTATTTAAAAAGACATTAATGATTTATTTGAGAGAGAGAGAGAGAGAGAACAAGTGTGTGTGTGTGGGGGGGGGAGTGAGGAGCAGAGGGAGAGGGAGAAGCAAACTGCTGAGCAGGGAGCCCCATGCGGGGCTCAATCCCAGGACTCTGGGATCATGACCTGGGCTGAAGGCAGACATTTCACCGACTGAGCCACTCAGGCGCCCCAAGAATGTAAGTTTTACCTAAAACATTCATAGTGTTAGAACTGTTTTTTTTTTGTTTTTTTTTTTCCAAATACTACTTCTCTAGCAAATATGGTCTAAGGTAAGTTTTCAAGCCTTTACCAGTCAAGGTTCAGCTGTAGACAACAGTCTAAGCAGAAAGGTCATTGGTGGTTAAAAGGTTTGTGAAATCATAGTGGAGGAGGAAGATGAGGAAACAGACTGTGGGCTGAACTTCTAGGAACAACTCTCCAAACCTCATTACAGAACTAGGCATCCAGGTGAGCTGCTGCAGCCTCCCACTGGGGCCCGGAAGTCCCTGGATCAGGGGGCACCTGCCACTGCTGCTGATCACAGAACAGTGTTGCCACAGACCTTGAGAGGAAAATGCTCATGGAATCCTGTCTCTCTCTCTCTCTCTGAAGGTCTTTCTGATCCATTATTCAAAACTAAAAACTTAAAGGGACCAGGGGATTTTTGTTTCTAAGCTTTCCAGCTTTTGTATTCTAGAAGGGATTTGGCATAAATGTTGAATAAGCCAATCTGCAAAATTCAACATAGTGTCTCAGCCTCATTTTATACTGAATACCTGTTGTCAAGCTGGACCTTCGGTTTGTATGACTCTCTTTAATCAGACCAATGAGAATGCAGTCCTGCTCTTTCTGTAGGCACTACATTGTGTTTCTTTGTTATTAGCATATTCTCCACAGATCTACTAGTTCAGACATGACAGTAAAGGCAAAGCATGCTTCTGCTGTGCTTTCTGGGTCTCTTCTGCTCTGGGTCTTTTTTTTTTTTTTTTAAGATTTTATTTATTTATTTGACATGAACGGGGTGTAGAAAGAGAGAGAGTGCAGCAGGGAGATGGGCAAGGGAGGGGGAGAAGCAGGTTCTTCATTGAGCAGAGAGCTCGATGCGGGTCTCTGTCCCAGTACCCTGAGATTATGACCTGAGCCAAAGGCAGAAGCAGAGGCTGACTGAGTCAATTAAGCCAGGTGCCCCAGTAAGGGCCAAGGTTCTGAGGTTGTGTCCAGGAACAATGGAAAAGCATGCCAAGATTGATTAATAATAATAATAATAACAATAATTGAGGAGAGGGCACTGGTACTTTTTACTTGCCATCTCCATACTAGATCATTGTTTCATTAGTGATAAGCTTATTGCTTTGTGTGACTACAGATGACTACTTTTACATGTTAGAAGAAACAGCCACTTCAATGTGGCTGTTTTAGTGGCTGAATTTTTTTTTTTTTTTTACTAGTAGAATGCATTCTAAGCCCTAGGTACCTTTAACTTTTTTTTTTTTTTTTTTTTAAACTCTAGGTCTATTCAGTGGTACCCACCAGGCTTCCTCTACAACTCTGCTGATTTTGCCCTATATTTTTCTGGAATTGCTGCCTCAGAAGGGTCAGGCCCCGCAGTGTGTGCTTGTGGGACGTGGATGAAATGGTATCAGGTGTGGTGGGTACTGCTAGGAATGGCCTACAATGAGCAACTTCCAGTTCTCAAGGAGGGATGCACTGCCAGCCTGAGGGGATGAACTCTTCTAGAAGAATCCCTCCTTCTATTGGGAGGGATTTACTCACCAGGGACCTGGAAAAGTCAATCTTGGGTCTTCTGAATGTCTCCCTCTGCTCCTTGGTATTCATACTTGAAGGTCACTTGCTCTCTGATGCTTCACTGATGACCTCTTCCATCCCCACACCAAACAGAATTAGCACTCCTTTCTATGTATTCTCATATTACTTGGTACACACACCCTCTGCTGTAGCAAATATCGAATTACTTTTTTTTTAAGTAGGCTTCACACCAATGTGGGGCTTGAATTCATGACCCTGAGATCAAGAGTTGGATGCTTAACGATTGAGCCACCCAGCTGTTCCTCAAATTACATTTTGTTTATGTACATGTTATGTTTTCAAGTTGAGTTGCTCAAAGGTAGAGGCTGCTTTTGTAAAACTACTACTGAATGAGCATTGTACATATGTTATCTCATTTGGTTCTTCCAATAAGCCTAATAAGAACTAGGGAAAGAACAGCTAAATATCATGCTTCATTGTCAGGTAAATGCTTAGTAGAAACAGGGATGAAAGTAGGCCAAGTTTTATGTGTATATGTAGCACAGTGCTTGGCATTAGGCATGGTGTGTGTGGGGGGGTTGCCAATAAATGCTCATCAAATGAGTAAGTAATTAAGTGAATAAACTATATGCTACAAACTACAAGGAAGCCTTTTGATTTCTAGCTATAAACATGTCCTTTCAGTTATTCTCACAGCTCTAGGCTGCTGCAGACTTTAATTCAAACCAGACCTAAATAACTAGGAAGAGAAGGATATATCACAAAACAAAATTATCAGAAACAATGCAGCTAACCACCTTACTTAAGGTCATCTACTGAGCTTGGCATTCCTGATAATGTACTTCTCATCATAGTGATTATTTAAAGATTCAATTTAAAATGTTAATACTGCAGTGTCAGAAACATACAAATATGAAGAGAAGATGAAATCAAAGAAAGCTTCATTTCCCGTTATAAATTAAACTTTGTCATGCACTGTGTTCAGATGAGAAGTTTTCTTTTGCTAAATAAGACCTACCTAAGGAAATTTGATAGAAAACTGACTTAACCTATATTTGTAGTCTTTACTGATTACTAGTTTTTGGTACCATTACCTTCCAGTGTCCCAAAGGAGCGCATTGCTCTGATTTTAATGAATAAAATTATTTTACTACTATGTTGGTATTAGATCTAGTGATCTGTTGTCTGCTGGCATAATTAATAAATGGCAGTAAGGTGTTTGAGTTTGTTTCTGGCTTTTCTTTTCTGCTGTGACATGGGTTTTTCCATCACTAGGTCTTCTTTCACATTTACCAATGAGAGGGATAGAGGTGGGGAGTGGTCATGCGCTTCCAGGGTGCTGCACAGGGAATGCTGGACTCTATTCCCCTGGGTTCATGAGCTCACCTTGTTTCCATGTGTCACCACACATGTGTTGGATCCTGGTGGAAAAATAGTGAGTCTGAGTGGAAATATCAGGGAGTGGGACAGCTGCATTTCAAAGCCTTTCATTTCCTTTTCCTCTGCATCCAGCGTATGGCTAAAATAGGATTGCTGACTATATGGTTATGACTATATGCTTCCCCCTTCACTTTGTTTTCTCTTTCACCCTTGGGCTGACACCATACCTAATCCTAAAATCCAAATCACATTCTCACTGTCTGTCTTTTTGGGAATATGAGTTTTATTATGATTCAAACAATTTGAGAAATTCAGGCTCTTAGAAATTCTGAAGTACCCAGAAGTATTTTTCAAATGATCATCCACAGTAAAATTTTTTTCTTTACCTTTTTTTTGAGAGGAGAGTAGGTAGAGGTTTGGGAAGAGGCAGTTTGATATGTGATGGTCCTGGGGTAGTAGAAATGGAGATTTGTTTTCTGGTCCTAACTCTGTCTCTGATGAAATGACTATCAGAAAAGTCATTTAAACTTTCGTGTCTGCAGAACAAGAAAGTTGAAGGCTAACTGGATGATCTCTAAAATCCTTTACAGACTGAAAAAAAAAAAAGATTCTGGGATTTTATTTATTTAGTTATAGATTTTTGTTTGTTTCCTAGAATTTGAGTGAAATAGACTTTGGAGGAAATACAAAGCATGAATTGGACTGTTTTTATACAATATGGATTTTCTATCCTAAACACAGCCTCTATCGATTTGTTGTTCTGTACATTTTAAAGAATCAAAGTCTTTAAAATTATCTGTGGTTAACAACGTTTTTAGAGCTGTTTGAATATAATTAGATCCACCTGAATGACTTTCAGATTGACAATTAGTCTCTGGAACTATATTAGTTTATTGATAACAGGGCCTTAGTGTCTTCTTAAGAAGAAACAGAATCATTTATGTTGGGAAGAAACTTACTGGAATAGATCAGTTGGGGAATTTGTGCTCAGGATTCTAGTTTCTATTCCCCCTTTGCCCTCCTTAATTTTATACTTGATTTACTACTTTAGCCTTCAACAATCACTTCGTTTCTCTAGGTCACAGACTGCTTAGCTAATATAGAGTGGCATTAATTCAGAATAATTTGGAACTTAAGGCTTACTAAATAAATTTCCATAACATGTTTTGAGATATTCCAATAGGAAGTGACAAGGACAATGTCTTATTTTAGTTTCATTTTCTTCTTCATGCTATTAAAAACACTCACTATGAGAAATGCTATTTCTGCCTTCTAAGCAGACCTTTTGAAGATGTTGGTGATACTAGCAACACTTCTTAAAAGAAAAATCCATCAGATATCTATTAAGTATAAGCATTCACATTATTTATTAAGCTTCAAATTGTTAGTATTAAGTTCCTCCCCCTTTTTCCCTGGGAACTATCCAATTTCTTTGCATATCTTGGTGATTAAAAGTATCCTATATCCAACTAACAAGAGAGTGACTTCACTTTGTGCCAGATAGAAACTATAATTCTCCTTAGAGAGTTCAAATTATTTTATTTTATGTAGAATGTATCAGAAGGACATCTTTCTTAGTTCTATGAAGGCCACTTTTACCCAAGGACTTTATTCCTTGGCTGAATTTAGCCATAAATGTCCTTTAAAGATGAATAGTACTGATGATTGATAAATTAAGTCTTTGTGGAGATATAGCTAGTAACAATCAAGAGACTCTGTTCTTTATCTTTGGCTGGGTATTTTCAAATCCACATGTCTTTGCAGATTAAATACTTATCTCCTGGGATGAATAATTTAAAACATCAAAAACTTATTTTGCTTTGAAGTGGCTGGCAATTGAATTAACTACATTATTGTTATCCAGATCCTTTATTATTTTATTTTTTTCATGATTTTCAAATGTTACAACAATTGAAGTGCTACTGGGTCAGTAACATGGGCATTTTATCAGCTGATGTGTATCCAGGTTTGAGTGGGGACTATCTCAGTCCATTGAGACTACTATAACAGAATACCATAAACTGAGTGGCTTATAAGCAACAAAAATTTATTTCTCACAGTTCTGGAGACTGGGAAGTTTAAGACTGAGGCATCTTCAGAGGGCTTGCTTTCTGGTTCAGAGATGACTATATTGTCACTTTGTTCTCACATGATGGAAAGAACAAGAGAGCTCTCTGGAATCTCTTTAATAAAGGCACTAATCCTATTCATGAGGGCTCCACCCTCAAGACCAAATCACCTCTCACAAAAGGCCCTTTCTCCTAGTTGGGAATTAGGATTTCATCCCGTGAACTTGGTGGGAGACATATTCAGTCTATAGCAGGGACATAATCGGAGGATTCTTCAAGAAAAAAACAGGAAATATGTATGAAGGTGAATATATAATTAGAAAAAGAAATCATATACCCATAAAATTTAAGAGCTGACAAATGTCACAAATTAAATTAAGTACCCAAAATTAAATTGCCCTTTCCCCAATATTTTTGGGTGTATGCTCTTTGATTGCCTCTTTACACATTAACACATTAAAATTTTTATATAATTTTCTGTAAAGAAAATAGAATAAAGTAATTTTTTCTCTAGAATGGTTGATTTGAAATTTGTTTTTTTTTTTTTTATCATTGGTAGTTTGCAGAAGTTTATTTCCACAACCCATTATTAATCATGGAAATTATAGGTTGTTGTCAAATTTGGGAAACCTCTAAAAGTTTCATTCACATATGGCACTCTCTGCAGCATTCCTCCAAACACAGAAATTGTAATAAATTTTAGATTTCATGCAATTGCCATCCAAAGGGAAAAAAATTTGGTGTATTATAATTGTATCTGCTGCATTATTGAATATATGCCTGACAGAAAGAAAACTTTTACTTTGACTAGTCATTTGTAGGAACTGCAACTTCCACTCATAATTTTACTGGTCTGATGACTTGGGAGCATTTTCCAAAGCATTTCCCTGTTTCCTTCTTCACCCACACACTTCTGTTGCCAGGTGCCATAGGACACGGTATGTCACAATACCACCTCTTAGCTCTGTACATTTGCGTTGTGATGCCAGTGAGCATAGTAAGCATTAGAAATATTCCTGAAAGCCATTTCTTAGACAACGATGGCTTGCAATAATATTTACACAGGGAAGTCATTATGAATTCGTGACTATATCTCACTGAAGCCAAAGTAAATGTATTTATACTCTATTCAATTTCTCCTTAATTGGATGTTAAACATGCCTACAGGCAAGTTACCACCACCAATATGAAAAGTTAAGTGACCAGTATGACATAGGAGTTGAAAGAGACAGTGGTCTTAACTGATTACTGTTAGAAGATGTCACATTTTTATATTTTACAGAAATACAAAATCATCTGAGCATGTTGCTGGAGTTCCTCCCAGAGCTTTGGAAGGTACCAATGAAAGTGAGGATTCTAAACTGTATATGCTATTAACTTCAAAGAAAGCCTGAGTCTGGCCAAGTGCCTGGACTTTTTACTTTTGGAAATACTATTCTTTATATCTCTGGTCCAGGTATAAATACCCTCTAGAGGCACCAGAGCATACTGTGGATGTGGTATCTGCAATCATAGTAGCAGTAGTAAACCTCTCTCTTTCCCTGTCCCCAAATTTCCTTTTGTTTCTAATATTCCCAGAGCCTAGCATTATACTTTGTATACATCATGTGGAGAAGAAAGGAGATGGGACCATTTTCAGGGTTCAAATCTGACTTTCAACATTTGGCTTTTGGAAAATTTGTCTATATGAGTCTCACTTGTAAATTGGAGTTAATAATCCCTAGTTTTAAAGGTTTCTGTGAGAATCTGAGCTAATGCAAGTAATTAGTTAATTTTTGTGAGCCTTGGTTTACTTTTTTATAAAATGAAATTAATAAGAAATCTTGAAAGGTTATTTTGAGGATCTGACATAATACATATAAATTAACTTTCACAGTGCTTGGACTATAGATAGTATTGGTCAATAAGTCATAACTGCTTGTGGGAAAGGCTCACCAAATATTCTTACATTGCTCTTTGCCTCCCAGCTTACCTTGCTCTGTAGGGTTGGCATTATGTGACTAAGTCTGACCAATTAAATGTGAGGGGAGAAGTGTCATTTATAAGCCAAGACAGTTAAAAGCCAGTATATTTTCTGCAACTCCTTCTACCTCCATAGCAGCACCCTTGATTATGCTTTAAGTAGAATATGCAAGGAGCCTGGATCCTTGAGTCACTATCAAAGGAAAACTTCACAGCAGACCTTCTGGACTGTATTGGACTTTCTGAACATGAAATAAAAGTTGATTGTGTTAAGGCACTAGATTTGGGGTTTTTATTATGGTAGCTTAGCCTAGCATTTTATGTCATTATTACTGTTGTTCTTGTTTTTTATTAGTATTACTTTCAAATTGAATAGAACAACTCACAAACATTGGTGCTTTTAGTGGTACATGGAGACAGAGGATTGGCTCCTGTACTCTGTAATGGGGATATAAAAATGTTGCTGTGGCACATAAAACCCATGGTTCTTCCACAAACATAGATTCCAAGGAGGTCAAACTAAAATAAAATAGGAAAGAAAAAAAAAGTACATTAAATTTTCCATTTGGCTCACCAGCTAATCCTCTTTATTCAGGCTACCTTATTTCCTTGAAACCCTGACTCTAAGAGTCAATGCATATTTTCATGATTTATTTAAAAATGATGTCCTTTTCTACCAAAGTTTTAGAAATGTTTCTTCCCTTCTAAATTTCATTGGCTTAGCAATGTTCCACGCCTTAATAAAAGGTCTAATTAAGTGTTGTGCACTACCTTTGCCATTACGAATAAATTCCATAATCAGAAATTCTCAGATGGGCAGCTGGGTATTCAGAGTTTAGTCAGCAGCCACTAGCATGGAGTCAATATCTGTTTTTATTTTTGGAGGAGCCATCACTTAAACTACATTGAAAACCTCCATTTAACCACTTTTTTTTATGACGTGACTCAAAAAATGGTTCCAGATGCCCAGTTCTCTTTGGGAAGACTGGTAGAAATGCTAGCTTGATGGGCTGTTTGTTAGATCCTTTGCAGTTGTTACCAAGAGCTTCCAGAAATAGACATAATGCAAGGGGCCAGTGCAAATTATGGCAAGAGGTTAGTACCTGAAAGAGTTTAGGACATGCTACCTCCAAACATACCATTTTCAAATCTTGATTATTTTGAGCTGAAGGGACTTGAAAACAGCATATGCAGGAAGAACTCTCTTATTTAGCCTTTTTATACCTAAAAAAGCCATAATATTTCCCATGAAAAAGATACCGTCAGTGTACCAGGAAGAGAAGAACTTACTCTCATGGCCAGAGACTTGGAATTGACACTGAAATAGAACTGTGCAAACCTACTCAGATAACCTTATCTTCTACAAGTTCTGCCTCTGGATCTCCTTGACACTTCCACAATTTACTGCCTCCAGCTCAGGCCTCTTCATCTTATTATTTCTTCACAGTTTATCATTTCTTTGTCCAAAAAGTATAAGTGCTTTCTGCTTCAGTCACTTCAGTTTTTCATTCTCGTGTGAAGGCCATCCCCCTCCTGTAAGTTCCTATAAAACTTGCATGCTTTTCTCCTGTCAATCTGCCTTCTATCTATTTAATTCTTAAGCCCAGCCAGAGATCCTAAGAGGGTAGAGGAGAATTTTTTCCTCTTCTACATTACCAAAGTAATGTCAGTTTGGAAATTCATGTGATGCTCCAGAGAATAGGCAATTCCACAGGTCAGGAGATTGGGAAGTGAGGCGGGGCATAAATGCTTTGGGAAATAGGCCCTGAACCAACAAAGAGTGCTGGATCTTGTTCTTTCTGAACGTTGCCAACACACCTGGGAAGGCGGCAGGCAGGCAGCAGGGGGAGGGGCAGGCTGCAGGCTTCAGGATGTGGAATTAAGTTAGCCTATTAGTCCAGTTTGAGAAAAGTGAGAATACTTTTGACACATAGGAAAAGAGCTAATGTTCATTAAAGGTGTTATAAAAGAAATACATGTGCATGAACTTCAAAAGTATCACTTGACAGCATTTGAGGTTAAGGGGGTTTCATAACTTCAGCCTAAATATATTGAATTTTATTATCTGCTTAATATGTTCTTTAGTTCCAGACATTCCATGACAGAAAAAAGAACAAAGACAAAACAAACAAACAAAAACCAAACCGAACAAAAAAATTGCCACATGTCTAATAAGACTCCTTAAATCTCCAAATGAGCTGCTGTGATGTAGAAATTCTTGGATAGTCTAACAAGTGGGTCTAACTTAAAAAGTCTTCTGGGCAATCATGAGCTATGGATATACATTCAGAAAGATTTGAAGAAATGTACAAATAAATTGCAGATACACTTCTATTGGGGAGAAATGCAGAGGAAAGGAAAAAGCAGATATTTTTAAATTAAGAAGAGTCTTTGTGCTGTCTTATTAGCAGAATCACTCACTGCCCAGAACTTTTACAGCTTTGTTTTACTAACAGTAGCAGCAGACACCTAGTTCCCCTAAGGCAAATAGGAACACCTCTTGAAAGAGAAGGAAATACTCCCCCAAAGGCCACAGTGCTTTTCCCACTTTCCAGAGCAGCTTCCTCCTGCAAGAGGTCTGCCCGTAATTCTCCCTCAGGTCAGTTCAATCTGGTTAACCACCTGCAGGCTTCCTAACTATTTCCGCTCCAGTCTTCCCTAAAACAGTGGTTTGCTGTACAGCTTATTACAGCACAGACTGCTAGACCCACTCCCAGAGTTTCTGATGTAGTAGTTCTGGGATAGAGTTCCGGAATTGGCTTCACCAACATGTCCCCCTGGAGATGCCATTGCTGCTGGTCTGGCGATCACCCTTGAAGAAATGCTGTGTTGATATATACAATAGAGGTATTTTTTATAGCACATTCTATTTATTAACAAAGTGAATCTTTTTCTGTGATCCTGGAGCATGCTTACCAATCACTTTTTCATGCTAGATGCTGAATGTTTAAACTGTTTCTAAAGATGTGTAAATTTTCAAATGACTGAATCTCTCAAATGTTGGACAAAACTTACAGGGCCAGATTTTCTAATTTTGTCTTTTGTTTCCTTTCTTTATTGAACTTTAAATACAATTTCACCATTTGCACTTCAACCTCATATGCCTGGACTTTATGGTAAAGACTCTCTTACTTTCCAGCCGATATTTATCAGGTCTTCACAAGTAAGGATGATAGTCTAAGGAATACATTAACTTTAATAAAATCATTGTAAATAGACAAGATATTATCATAATCTGTTCTACTTATCTTACCTCCATCTCAGAAATAGCACTACTCAGTCCTTGGTGTTTTTCTGTTCTATTATTTGACCTTCTATTGTTTTTTCCTCTATGGAAAATGTGAATAATTCTTAGAGATGAGAATATAGTTGAATTACCTCTATTAGTTCTGAAAATTCTTTTTCCTTGCCTCCAGGTTCATAACATGTAAGCATCAGTCACTTTGTGTCACATGATGTCCTAGCTTGCTTTTTGCATTTGCTGGTTTGTTTTCATTATATATAATTTTTTTTTTACTGTGGTAAAATGTACATGGCAAAATATACCCTTCTAACCAATTTAAAGTGTATAATTAGATGGCGTTAAGTACATTTACAGTGTTGCGCTATCATCACCAATATCCATTTCCTGAACTTTTTCATCATTCCAAACAAACCCTGCACCCATTAAATACTAACTTCCCATTCTCCTCTCCCATCAGTTCCTGGTAACACCTTTTCTACTTTCTGTTTCCATGAATTTGCCAATTCTAGATACCTCTAGATATTCAGTGGAATCCTATTGTAGCTGGCTCATTTCACTTACCATGATGTTTTCAAGGTTGGTCCCTGCTTTTATAATCTGTATTTCTTCTTAGATCTCTCCAATAGAATCTGCATTTTCTGTTATGTTCTTTCTGACAAGAAAGCTGTTATTTCATGATCCCCCTTCCTTCCCATCTTTCTTTCTTTCTTTCTTTCTTTCTTTCTTTCTTTCTTTCTTTCTTTCTTTCTTTCTTTCTTTCTTTCTTTCTTTCTGGAAACTGAGTCTACCTATACTGAATGTAAGGATTCTGGAACCATTACTTTTGTTTGGCTTTTACTAGCAGATGAATAGACTTTTGTGTGCTGATTATTCGTTCTGTGACTCAGGAGCAGGGCATCACTGTAAACTCTGCTCTCATCTTGATGCATAACCAGTCACAGCAAGCAGAATAGTCCCAGAACATTTTAGGTGTTATCTAAGAATTTTTCCAAGAGCTTTTTCTAGACCCTTTTAGAATAATCTCTAAAGCTGAGGACCTCAGAAATAGGAAAAAAAAGAAAAAAGTATGGGTGCCTGGGTGGCTTAATTTGTTGAGTGTCCAAATCTTGGTTTCAGCTCAGGTCATGATCTCATAGGTCTTGGGATCAAAGCCCACACATGGGCTCTATGCTTAGCAGGGATTTTGACTGAAGATTCTCTCCCTCTGCCTCTCTCCCCACTCTCTCTCACATGCTCTCTCTCTCTAAAATCAATCAATTCATCTCATAAAAACATTACAAGTCATACTGCATGGGCTTTCTCAGCCACCTCTTGAACATTTAAAGTGACAATTGTTTTTTCTCAAATAATGAATGAAGAAAGTTAAGTAATAAGGTGGTGAAGAAGTTGAAAAGATGAGAGACATCTGCATTTTTTCCTCATATAGACTCGGCCTCAAATGTGTCAGGGCAGCAGCACATGAATCTCAGTCAAAGGGGAGAAAACAATCTGATAGAGATAGTTAGAAATGGAGGTTACCACTGCTTTTGATTACATATGAGTTCAGGCTGTGTATCAATTTGCTAATGTCATGGAGAACTTAAGGGTGCCTCCGAAGAAAGTAAATAATACAGCTAAAAGCACTAGATGAAAAGAAATCAAGTTTTCACTGATTGCAATGGATTCCTTTTATATTCTTTGAAAGTAACACTAACTTAGAAAACTGCTTGGAAATTAGGCTTGTGTTCAGTAATTGCCCAGCTATCAGTTTAGATGATAGTATCCAATCAATCAAAAAGTGTTTTTGCTCATAATGATTTCATTAATATATAAATACAACTGTGCACGCATAATTTGAAAAAGTCTGGGTAGCTACTAGTTTCTTCTTTTTAAAAATTGCTTATTGGTACTAATTAGTGAGTGATGTTATAACAAGTAGGACTCTTTCCTTTTGTGCATGACAAACATCATGCACTCAGAAAGAATAGAGACTATGTGTTGTTTTAACTGGATTTGTTATTCAGTAGGCCAAGCTTGGCTTCATTCCCAAGTTCAAAGTTACTTAAGCAAAAATGGGAAATGTGAAAAATACTATATATGCCTTTTATAAGCAGACAAGATAGGAAGCTCTTACATAGAAACCATAGCCTTGCTCATTCATTTTGCCTCAAAAATGCCTTGATATTACATTTGGCCACTCATCATCATGCATCTGGAAAATTATGTTTAAAAAATGGCTCACACTACAGAATCAAGGAATGAGGAGGTGATTGCAAGGTTAGAAATTTTATTCCTCTACCTATCTTGAAACTCTGCTTCCCGTAAGAACTTGAAGCATTTAATCCATGTTGCTGCTCTATTTTCCAGCAGGAAACTTCTTAGTAGTTATTTAAAAAAAAAGTTTTCCTTCTATTTCTAGTTCTTCATTCAGTCTCTAATACCTTGAGTGCTAAGATAATTTGATTCAATTCTGCCAAACAAATATTTGAAAGAAACTTGGTTAAGCCCTGCTTCCTTTTTGAAGATTAGTGAGCAAAACTCCTCCTGGTAAAGAGTTCACAACTTGGCAAGGCTAAGGGGGGAAATAAGGTGAATATACACATTTAGTTAATACAATGCAAAGAAGGTAAGTGTTAAGGGAGGGTATGAAGCACACTCAGGGTTTGGATGGCAGAAAAGGTCAGGCTCCCAGGGAGGCATAAAGAAAAATTTAGGTAGTAGCACTGAGATAAATATAGATTCTCAAAGTTTACTGTGCACAGGATTATCTGGAGGATGTGTTAAAATACAGATTGCTGGACACCATGCTCAACATTTTTGATAAAGTGTGAAAAGAATAGAGACTCCTTCCCCCAGGGAAAGAGATGAGCATATTGGAAGGGAAAGAACTGAAGAGCACTTGGGACACCTGGGTGGCTCAGCGATTGGGCGCCTGCCTTTGGCTCAGGTCGTGATCCTAGGTCCTGGGATCGAGTCTCTCACATCAGGCTCCCTGCAAGAAGTCTGCTTCTCCCTCTGCCTATGTCTCTGCCTGTCTCTCAGTCTGTGTCTCTTATGAATAAATAAATAAATCTTTAAAAAAAAAAGAACTAAAGAGCACTTTAAGTAACAATAGAGATTACTAATGTTTTGAGTTTTTTAAATTTTGCCAATGAGGAGATAAGGTTTAAAGAAGTTGAAGAACTTGCTTAACATTATAGCTAATGAGGGGGATCCCTGGGTGGCTCAGCGGTTTAGCGCCTGCCTTCAGCCCAGGGCATGATCCTGGAGTCCCCAGATCAAGTCCCGCATCCGGCTCCCTGCATAGAGCCTGCTTCTCCCTCTACCTCTCTCTCTCTTTCTGTCTCTCTGTCTCTCATGAATAAATAAATAAAATCTTTTTTAAAAAATAGATAACAACATTATAGCTAATGAACAGCAGTGTAGGATCTGAACCCACAGAGCAACAACTCAGAAGTTGATGCCTAGCTGCTATGCTTAATAATAGGAAGCAGTATATTTTCACTGACACATTTTGTTAGGCAGTAATGGCAGTTAAGGCTTAGCATGCAGGTTGCAGTTAGATTTCAGAGGCTTAAATGCCAGGCTAAGGAGTTTTATACTTAGGATGTTTAATAGAGATGGGTTGAAAATTTTGGATCAAGATGGAGTAGAAGTATATATAACCAAGAGAGGCAAAAGGATGGAAGCCTACGTAGAAGTCTTCCATAACGGCCAACTAAAAGGGAAGGAAGTCAACTAGGGCAATTGCAGTTGGATTTGTGATGGACACAAGAGCAATTTTATAGCTCAGCAATGCTAGTGATTCCCAGTCTTTCTACCAACTGTGATTCCATAATTCCAAAGATTTTGTTAATGAAGCAAACTGGATTTAACTAAACAAGGGGAAAAAATGTTCCATCTGAGGTTATTATTTTTCCTATTATAATGCATTCAGATTGTAACGAACATCCAATAATCATCTAGGGCTCAAAGTCACATTATTGTTCTGGTTGTGATAAGCACCAAATGAGCAGACCTATAAAATTTTACTGCATTCAGTTGCAGGTCTTTGTCACTGTACCCATATCCAAGGTCAATTACCTGATGAACATTTTAAGTTTAAGTCTAATCTACAATTCATGTTTCAAGAATTCTTCTGATGCCATCAAAAGCCAGTGGAATGTTTTAATAATCCTGAGATAATAAGTTACTTTGCTGATGTAAAATAATTCCAGCCAAAACAAATACATCTCTGTGGTTTTGTGGGTAAATATATAATTTACACTAGGTGTTTTAAAAATTGAATATATCTTTCCTGTCTTTTTGGTTCGAAAAATACAAGATTTTACTACCTGATAATATGTGTGGGGCTTGTGAGTATGAGTCAAGGAAGACTCTATAAGTTCAGACCAGGGGAGTATTGAAACAAGACAGGAAATTAGGAGAAGGGCCCCATTAGGAAGAATTTGATCCTGAAGGAGAAGTAGATTAGGACATGTTTGCTGGGGATGCCTCTTTAACTCAGGACTCCAAGGCAGGATAAGGTTAGCTATCAGCCTTTACGAAAATGAGAAATGTTGAGTCTTTTAAGGTCAAGAAAACCATGTTGTTATTTCTCTGCAATGTGAAATATTTTAACTTTTAGTATGCAATTTGTAGGTAAACTAAAACTTTTCTAATGTGGATCAAAACATTTCACTTAAACTCTCTGTCACTGCCCATCCCCCTAAGCCTCACGGAAAGAAGGAAAAAAAAAGATGGAGGCTTCTTTTACACATAACAGTGTTACTCTATATTAATGTGGTCATGAAATAGTTAAGCAATAGGCCTCTGGTAGTTGTAGTTACAGAAAGCTCTCAATGAGGTGATCCATTTCTGCACAAATAGGATCTAGTTTCTCCCCCATAGTACAGTCCAGCCCCAAAAGGCAGTCATTCTTGCACTGTCAAAAGCCAGGGCACTCGAGGGCAGCCATTCACAGAGGCAGGTATTTTACAGAGGGTCCACGAAGGTCTCTGTTTCCAACTTTCGGTATGTGTTCCCTACAAAATAATGAAGAGCAATAGCCAGAGCTATAAATACAATTCATTATGTGCATTTGAAAATTGAATTTTGAGTAGTTACCATCCAAGACACTGAATATGCCCTGCAAATTAGCATGTCAACCTTTGCTAAAGGAAACAACTGCCCTGACACATACTAAGATACAAAATGGAGCAATCTCAAAATAGAGGACTCTCAGCAGATAACATGTAACTAAGGTGATGGAAAAAAAAGAAGGCATATGTAAGACTATAGCTGGTGTATGATTCTTAGCTACACATAGCTAAATGTGGTAGATGCATTTTTCTTAGCCACACATAGCTAAATGAATCACCATTTTCTAGTGAGGAAAAATGAGAAAGAATGCTAGAGGGAAGTAACCCCGAATTCTATATTACTGACAATGAATATATGTAGGTATGCATGTATTTTGCTTAAATTTGCTGTTAGGGAAGCTCTGTTCCGTTTGTTCCTCAGTGGGGCCTGAGTCATCAACAATTACATTTTTTTTAAAAATTACATTTTTACTTTCTTCATGGAGCCTGTGAGTAGCAGAATTTGTCGAGTGTTGATAAGTAGGACCAGGTGGATCCCAGCAGCATTTGCAGCCAAGCCTGCGGTACCCAGCATAGAGATGAGGGAGCATCCCCGTGTGTCTGAAGCTCCAGAACCTACAACCAGTCATTTCAGCCCTGGCAGCCTGGTGGAGCACAACTGGGGACAAATGAAAACTGTAAGAATGAACCTTTAGTTCAAGGTTAACTAGAGAGCCTGAAGCATAGTAACGGAAGCTGTTCCATCTTGTAATTAAAAGGGTTTGCTGTGTGGTTACCTGACATAGTTACTAAATGGCCTGCATGAAATAACATGCAGCATTCTGCAGTCACTGTGAATTACCTTATATCATCACCATTCCTTGGAAAGACAAAGAAAATGCAGGGAGAAGCTTTTAACAGCAATTTGTAGCAAAGATGTTTGGAATAGGTACACATTGCTTGTTACCACTGGCTCTTATGTTAATTACCTAATTGCAAATTGGCTTTCATTAATGTCTGGATACCACTGAAATAATCTTATACCTTCTCTAGTCTGATATCCTGCTATTTATATTTATAGAGAACATGCCTGTACATACAGATTCTTTTTCTCTTTTCATAGGCATTTAATGGCTCCATTTTTTGCTTTCTGCTTGGAGGCAGGGAAATAAAACTAGTGAGTTATGGGTCTGTATTCTGAACTCATAGCTCACCGATAGAAGAATATAATATAAAAATGGAAGTGTTCTAAAAGGCAATGCATAGATCTTTATTCACAGAAAAGCTTACCATAAAGTCCAAAATTCTGGAGAAGATATTTGCTCCCTTTGAATATTGCTCTCCTCTTAGTCATGATCCATCCTGGCATTGTGACCTTCTCTCCTTAAAGGTAGTCAGGCTTTAAGTCACACTTTGCTTGCTATATCCTAAAGGTGACTGTCATCTTCTGTTAACAAAAAAGGGCAATAATCACCTGTCGCTTGAGGTAGTTGTTAGTATACAAAAAGAGAGAGAGAGAGAGAGGGAGGGAGAACAATCTGCATGCTTAGCCTGGCTCCTAGGTGTGTACCATTCTACATAATCCCACGGGGCATTGTAGGATCAGCACCTGAATGAGAAGAGCTGAACTGGACCAGTTTTCAGTTAGCTCATTACTGCTATGTTCTACCAAAGGAAAGGGACAAAAGTAACAGTGGGGTTGGGCAGTTGTTTTCCTATTCTTCTTTTTAAACTTTTCTCTAATGTAAAATCTGTTTTTTTTATATAAAACCATATAGTAACAAAAAAAGTAGAAAGAAGAAAACAATGACCTTTCTCCTACTCTGAAATAATCAATATAAATGTTTTATAACTTCTTAATACATTTTTTCAAGATGTATTATTTCTACTTTCTGATATCTCCAGATATATTTATTAATTCATTATCTAAAATGATTATGTATGTTCATCAGTCAGGAACTCTTCTGAGTGTATAAGGACTAATTTTTTAAAAATCTTTTAGGTCAATATAGAATGCAAATTACAAATGGTACTTTTATGAACTACTGGCAAGGAAAACGCAAAGTTGTCAGTCTATTATTCCATTTGTTGCTTAATACAATACCAAAATATCATGGTTATTTTAGTTTTGAATCTATCTACTCCCATAATTTTCTTTTTCATAGCTTTGGGTTATAAATTTTCCTCATCTTAATTAATTTATCTTATCTTGAGGTATATTTAATCCAACATGTATCTTTTATGAAAAACAAATTTGTCTTATAAAATGTAACTTTAAGGAAATAAATAGAACACACGCAAGTAATGAGGAAGCAGGGTAAGAGGAAAAAGCTATGAATGTAATTTGAATTCATGGTCTTACCTGTTTCGTTAAAACCCTCTTTTATCTCTGAACCACAGAAAAGAAACTATATGTTGTTGCTTAAAATCACAGCTAAACATAACATCAACTTTAGAGTTTCCTTTTCTGGCAACTAAAAAAATTCACTTTCTCTAAAACAAAGTTTCTCCTCTTTATAATGGGCCGAACTTGTCATCCTATTTTTCAAAGGCTTTCTAAAAATTAATCTACTGAATAAGATATTAAAACCCTTAACTCTGTTTCAAAAACTTAATTCTAGAAATGAAAATGTTGAAGGCAGGAAATAGGTTTTTGTCAATAAATTTAAGCAGGATTAATGAATGCATTCAGTTTTTGGTCTGTATGCTTTTGCCAGCTGAAGTTTTCCAGGCTTTCTGGTGACTTTCACAAATAATGTTATTCTGGAAGCACACAGTTAAATTGGCCGAAAAGTAGTTTTCCTAGGATACCCTTAAATCAGGGATCTTAGCTTAAGCCTAAACTAAGCTCACTTAGCATTTAGGCCCACATGAACAAGTCTGAAATTTTTGCGAAAAGCAGGTAGGGAAGTGGTATGTTTACGAGTAGCCTGAGCCAAATTTCATTTTCAGAAAGAAAAGGTAACCAGTACTAGAGAAAAGAAGTGAGACTGGCCAGCCCCTCAAGTGATTCCTTCACACCCAGACTAATGCCTGGTTCCTATGTAATAGTTTCAGCAGCTTTGCCCGAAAGGGGCCTCACAGTTTCAGGAGATAACGTCCTTGGCTCAGAGGTGTGCAGCCTTAGCAGGGGGCTTTGGGCCTTTAGTGGGCATCGGTGTGGCTGTCGACTTTATTGTCCACAGTGGGAATGAATCTAGGACAGGAGAAGAAAAGTACCAGCCAGAGTCCTTGTGGAACACAGAAAAAACAGTTTTTTTGAGAATTTTCATACTTCTTGGGAGGAACCAAAGCCGATTGAGGCTGAGTCAGGAAATACTGTCTTGTGCATGTTTTCATAACATATATATTTTTCTAGATTCCATGACCTAGGAAACATGAATAGTTCTCCTCTAACTTAGACTTTGTGCTAGAATAAAGATGATCCAAGGAGGATAGAAAAATCATCTCAGGCACATAATGCATTTCAGGTACTATTATCCAATTTTTATGTAATTGAATTGCTTGTATCTTACTGATCTGCATGGTCCAAGTCCAGTTAGATATTGGGCAGAAAATGTCACATCATAATGTCTATCAGCTAATAAAATATGATTTATTAAGACTGTGTGAGGTGTGAGGAACATATACATTAGCAGTATGGAAGCAAGGTATGTGGGTCAAATGCCTACCTCCAATGAATGTGCCATGCCCATAACTGTGCATTAGGCAGTTGTTGATTATGGGCTAAATGCCTACCAGTAATTGCTAAGAGTTGTTATAAATGCTACCTCTTACAGAAGAAATGTGTCTTTCAGGCTCCCATTGAAAGGGTTGTCAAGTCCTGGGTCCTCTTAAGCAAGAGCTTAGATAGAGACTCAGGGCCCAGGGAGCTGGTAGAAAAGGTCAGAAGGACAGGGAGAGAGCTTATCAGGGCAGTATGCTAGATGTAAGCTTCTGAGGCTAGGAGCCTTATTGGTTTTGTTCAGTGCTATAGCCCCAGCATCTAGAATAGTGGCACTCATTATTGTTGAATGAATGAACAAATGGATGTGGAATGGGAACATTTCAGGCAGCTAAGGGATAGCTTAAAATAACCTAGAGGAGCACAGCTCTGTTTCAACTAAAATCAGTAATAGTCAAACTAGAAAGGGACGATGCAGTCTTCTCCAAGAGGCAAGGATGATGGTTTTGGTTCTGGGGTAGCTGGACAGAAATATTTAAATCAAGGGCCACTGAAAAAATGTTGTAATCCAATTGGACTCTTCATTAGCTATTTATGTCCACATTTGCTTCCTTCATGCCTATAGCCAAGAGAGTTTTGTAGAATATCTACTATGTGAAGGAGTACAGGCTCTGTAGTTATATATTAGTTATCTGTTCCTGACTAACAAAGTTACCCTGAAATGTAGCAACTTATTTTGGAATCCGGGTGTAGCTGAACTGGGTGGTTTTGGCTCAAAGGCTTTTACGATAATGCTGCCAAGCAGTTGGCTGGGGCTGCCGTCATGTCAAGGCTCGACTGGGGTTAGTGAGTCTGCTTCCAAGCTCACTCACACAGTGGCTGGTGGATCTCAGTTCCTCACTGGCTGTTGGTAGACCAGCAAATTCTGGTCATGTGAACCTCTCCATAAGGCTGCTTAAATATGGCACACTGCTCTCCCTGAGTGAATGATAAAGCAAGGGCTGGCAGGTGGGGAATACCCCAAGGGAAGCCATAGCCTCTTAAAACCTAATCTCAGACATGACATATTATTACTTGTGCTATATTCTGTTGTTGCAACTTTGGAACAAAGTGTCAGAGAACTATTCTAATGTCTGAATACCATGAGGCAGAGATGGTTAGAGGCCATCTTCAAGTCTGGCTACAGTATTAGCTATGAACACTGTTCTAAGAGTGTGTGGCCCCATAGGGCAAAGACGAGCCTCATCTCACCCCTCAAAATAAAGATCGAAGATTCCTCCCACAGGTTTCTGCTACCTTCTTTGAAATGGAATACTTCTGAAGCCATCTAAATTTGGGCCCAAGGTCAAAAATGTATTTCCAGCCTAGCATCTCTGGATCACTCTTATCTGTTCAAACTGTCAAAAGGGAGGAAGGGAGGAGTCACCTTTTCAATTCAGTTTTTATTAGTTAATTTTCTGGGCAGGAGAGTAACAGTAAATAACTCTCACAGTAAAAACTCTCATTTTCTGGCGCTCACAACCTTTTTGTGACGTTGGGATTATCATCACTGTAGGGGCTCTCTCAAACCTCTAGCACAGTTTTGAAGAAAAGCTGCATCTCCATCTAGAGAGTATTACAGCCACGACAGTCACACAGCTCCTGCCAATAATTCAGAAGTCATCTGACAAGTAAAGACTTGCACCTGTATTCCGGTGCAGCTGGAGAGACTTCTGAGATTAAACAGGCAGGGCTTTTCTATGGGCTGAACGCAGTAGGCTGTCCTGTTTGGAGTGTTTGTGTCTTCAGGGCTTGGAGAGGTGTTGCTCGCCAGCTGTGTTTCCACATGCGGGGAACTTCTGCGCAAGAAATCCTGACATATCCTGTTTAAGGTTCACATTTGAGCACCTACAGACTCAGTCCGGTCAGCTTGGGTGGTGTTTCCTCCCTCCCACTCCCATCTCATCCCCGCTTTCTGGACAGGCAGCACCACAACTCTGCCCACCGCCAGCCTGGCTACACCACAAGGAGTTAAAGCTGTCCCTTTGAGCTCTGTGAAGCCACACCAGAGCAAGGGAGGCTCTAATTGCTTCTCTAGAACCGGCAGGGGGATCAGTAGATGGAGTGATCTAATAGTTTTTTTCCACAGCTATTGTTCTGATCACATGAGAGCTATTGGTTGTCCTTATAATCCAAATTTTCCAAACCCTAGTAATTGTCATAGTTTGAGTTTGAATTAACCTTTAAGCCATTTTGTTCCTTAGATCCTCAAAGCTGTTGTACGATAGAAGTATGAATTGCTAAACTTCGGCTCTTTTGTAAAACCACATAGTAGATAATAATTACAATGGTCTTTTCCATTGCTTAGATAAGCTCTGCTGGTATGGACTAATAAACTTTATCTCAGTATTCTGATGAGGAAGTGGTTTTCTGAAACCACTGAATTTAAGTCTACCAATAGAATTCTTTACAGTAAAGTGAATGTAGGAAAATCTGATTCTAGTTTAAAGGGATAGTCAAGTCACTTATCAAAGTTTACTCTGATCTAAATTCCAATTTATTTAATACTGTTTCTTTTTTTTTTTAATATTTTATTTATTTATTCATGAGAGACACAGAGAAAGAGAGACAGAGACATAGGCAAAGGGAGAAGCAGGCCCCCTGCAGGAGCCTGACGTGGGACTCTATCCTGGGGCCCAGAGATCACACCCTGCGCCAAAGGTAGACACCCAACCACTGAGCCACCCAGGCGTCCCTACTTAATATTTTTCTTCAGCAAATCTTATTATAGGGACATGGTCCAAATTGTAGACAAGTTCTAGAAGTTGTTTCTGCCAACTGAGAGCTAAGAAAGTAATAATTTAAAGGGCTTTTTTATGTAGAACTCTAATGAGAGAAAATAGTGCCTTCATATAACAAATGAGAAAGAAAACAAATAGTATTTTTATTTTTAATGACCAGATTCTTTTTCTCTGCTCTTGTCTCCAAGACTTTGTTTCCTGATTTTACCCATTGACATGAGGTAGGAGTGCTTGTCAAAAGCCAGTGTGTTTAGTATAATCCATTTTCCAAGGAAATACACAGAGATTGTCCTATCTTTAACAAAAAGTTATTAGGCTTTGCACATAATGCTCTAAGAACTCTGGTGGGAACATGACAAAAAGGAGGGTTCATTTGGGTGTATGGCTGGAAAATATCCCCAATAGAATATATCTAACTCTGTGGGTAGGTATCTCCACTACAGCCACAATGGCTTTGAAAGAAATGACCTTTACAAAGGTCACTTGATTCATCTGCTAAAAGTTAATGAGCACTTGTTGAGTTTTACTTTGTGTCAGGCAGAGAAGTGGGCACACTTAACAATAGATGTATAATGCAGTTATTAAGAGCTTGGATTTTGGATGCTAATTGCATTAGTTAGGTTTTTATTTCTGACATGCTAATTGTGTAGCCTCGGGCAAGCTACTCACCTCTGTGCCTTGGTTTCTTCAGCTATAAATTGGGGATAATAATAGTGTCTATTTCACAGAGTTGACATGAGGATTAAATGAGTCAACATTTCAAACAGTGCCTGTCATCTCATAATACTGTAGGTTTTAGTTATTATGGATGTTATAAATATTATTTAAAGGAAACATAATCCTAATTGACCATTTTCTTCTAAATCTCTCCCCATCCACACTACTCCTAGCATTTCTTAGAGTCCATTTTTTAGTTTGTTTAGGACAAATTTTCAGGATAGCTTCAGGAATTACAGCACTTTGTAGTGCAAGACCCTTATTTTGTAGATGCAAACCAGCCCTAGAGAAGCTATATGAGTGGCTCAAAGTCAAAAACTTACCTGGTTGCATTGCCAGGATTAACATCCTGTTTATGCCTCTAATACCTTAATTGTGGCTTAAAGGTCAAGATGGCATAGCTTTGGGGGCCTGAGCTCAGACCTTAGACAAACTTCAGACCTACTGCCCTGTCCACAAATCAACATCTATCTCTTTTTCACCAAAGCCAGACACTATGGCTTTGAATGTCCCTTAGAAAAGAGTTCTGACCACTTTTTACAATCCCATGCATTCTTAGAGCTAGCATATAGGGGGATCCCTGGGTGTCTCAGCAGTTAAGTGCCTGCCTTTGGCCCAGGGCGTGATCCTGGAGTCCCGGGATTGAGTCTCAAGTCAGGCTCCCTGCATGCAGCCTGTGTCTCCCTGTGCCTGTGCCTGTGTCTCTGCCTCTCTCTCTCTCTCTCTCTCTCTCCCTCCCCACCCCCGTGACTCTCATGAATAAATAAATAAAATCTTAAAAAAAAAAAAAAAAGAGCTAGCATATAATCCAAGCCCAATGAAAATGTAAGTTTCTCTGCCTTTTTCAATGGGTCAGCCATTGCATTGGTGACAGAAACCAATCCAAATTAGCTTACACAAGAAAGATTTATTAGAACTGAAAGATGTCCCTGGTGAGGTCTCCAGAAGACTTGAAGTAGTTCACATTCCATCAGAATTCTCTTTGTCTCTCATTTCTGCTAGAGAAGCAGAGTTCTGGCTTAATTCTGCAAACCACCATTCTTTACATGGTATGGGCATGGTTACCACAGCTTCAGACTGAGGTTCTGGCAACTTTCTGATTATGTGACAAAATAGGGCTGGCTTCCACTGTATGCCCGTCACTGTCAAAGGGAAGGACGAGGTATTACAAGTGCCTATTGAGAAGTAGTAGAGCAAAGGGGAGGATGGAATTACCAACCATCCTTTTCTATAACAAAACTTCTCTGACATTCAAAAGCCCAACACACCCTTCTGGTTGAAAAACATACAATTAGCCTAGTATTTATCAACACTTAAAATTTTATAAGAGCTTATACTTGGCAGTACATGGGAGCAGTTGTTTACAAACCATTTTACAAATGAGAAAACCAAGATTCTAGCTTGCTAATGGCCACATTTTTACCAACTAATCAAACATAAACCAGAACTGAGTCATTTTGTCGCATCCAAAATTATTTCCACATATTTTACTAGCAAGCAAGGGTAGTTATTGTTCTTTAGTTTATAAAAAAAAAGAAAGCATTAAATACAGTGTGCTAGGAACCTGATTCACTGTATGAATCAATAATACATATTTGTTAAATGAATGAATGTCTTGCCCATGTCAGAGAGTAAAGCCTTAACAAGGTGAGACTTTAGAAATGAGGATCTATGCAACAATGAAACCCCACTAGCCTCCCTTGTCATGCATCCACCATTGCTGGCACTCTTGTTGAATGAATACTGGCTGAGGGAAATTTTTCCTTGTTTTCTTTCCTGATTCAGATTGACAGATCCTTGTGTTTGACTTTAAATTGATTAGGACAGCACATCCTGTTTACTTGGATTAGTTCACAATTATTCTTTTTGTCTTCTGTTCTGTAACACAGGATTACTTTTTGTACCTGCCGGATGCTTAACATGTCCTTTATGTGTTTGACTTTGGTTCTCGCAAATGTGTTTCATAACTGTTTAATAGCCCAATCAGTTCATAGGATTAGGGGGTGGTGACAAGGAGAGTGAAATTCTACAAGCTCTTTTGCTTGGCTATTAATGAAATGATTCATTTCATGTCAAGTGTTACTCAAAAACAATTCTTAAAGGGATCCAGTTTACTAATTAGATCAATCATGATGTCCTCACTGAGAGTTTTGTTTTCCAAAATCAGAACTTGATGCTGTGAAGAGGGACTGGAGAATATAGTTTTGCAAAGAACCTACTTCTGTTTCATACCTGGGAAACCACTGACCACATCTCAGAGAAGTTAGAACATAAATCCTATGCTGCATAATTATCAGGGAAACCAGTTTTTTAAAATGACACCTCACCACCAAATAGCCGACAATGGAAGTATTTAATAATTGGCAGCAACTAACCCTTTTCAACTTTCCTTGAGATGAGAGCTGAGATTCAACCTGTAGGTTTCCCTCTGAAGCTCCAAGCTCTTTGTAAAGAAATGAATTTATTTTTCATGGAAGTGAGGGCCTGACCCAGACTATACGCTGTGGAAGATTTCCGTGTGCCATCTTTTAGAGCTGTTCAATTAGTGATCAGAGAATTCAACATATATTCTGACCAGATCGATGACTGCATATGTGGGTGACTCACTGTGCCACCTCTCATTTTACCTAATTATGAATGCAAACACGAGGCTATATAAATACTGGCTTTGGGGGTACCTGGGTGGCTCAGTCATTTGAGCATCTGACTCTTGATTCAGTTCAGTTCATGATCCCAGGGTAGTGGGATGGAGCCCCACACTGGGTTCTGCACTCAGCACAGAGTCTGCTTGAGATTTATCTCTCTCCCTCTCCCTCCTGTTCATACCCTGTACTTTTAAATAAATAAATCTTTAAAAATAAATAAATAAATATTGGTCTTGTACTTAAAAGAAAAATAATTAGTTCTACATTTAGGATCTTATTTCAAGATTCCCGCTCATTATTTTTTTCTAGACTAAATGCATTCATATCTCTTGGCTATCCTTTTGTCTTGAGGAGTTTCCCCCTAAAAGAGTATAATACCAGTAGTTTTCTCAAGGCATAGACTATGTTTGGGGACCTTCTAGGTTCTATCTTCCTTGTACTCTGATGTAATTTTATCTTGCATTTCTTTCTTTGGTTTTTTTTCTTTCTTTCTTTGTTCTTATCAATCTTTTTTACGTGTATTTTTTCCTTTTTTAAAAAGATTTTATTTTTATGTCATCTCTACACCCAACATGAGTCCCAAACTCACAACCCTGAGATCAAGTGTAGCATATTCTATGGACTGAGCCAGCCAGGTATCCCACATGTATCTTTACTATAAATTTTCTAGTGCTCTTGTTTTCTATCCATTCTTTACACTCTTTTTCATTGAGTTTCCTGGTGTTTCTAAAGAAATATCCTTGAAATGATATAAATGATAAGTATTTAAAAAGAGAAGTGCTTATGTCCAGTAGTACTGTTAGATTTGGCTTTTGGTTTTCAGAGTCTTAATTTTTTCTGGCAGTCATTCTAATATACCTCTGAGTGTAGAGAAAACTTCTCAGTTTCAGATGGTCCTACAAACAATTCTAAGCTTTATAAACCATGTCTTTGTCCTGAAACTTCTAAGAATTAATATTTTTCCATCATTCTAGATTTCTTTCTGGACAAAGAAAAGACTGCCCTTTGGTCTTTGTTATCAAGCCTAGAACTAACTTATAGTGCATTATTCAGATGTGGAAGATCCTAGTCATTGCCTGACTTTAGGACCCAAATAGATCATGTGTCTGACTACAAGCCACAATGGAACTTGAACAACTCCAGGTATAGACATTCTGTGTTCAAGACCTCTTCTCAAAGTACTAAAAATTTTTTTGTTATCATTTAGGCCCGATTATTTTTGTCCATCTTGGGTGAATTCCTCTGCACACTGGGTATTAAATTAAAGCCACTTTTCTTTTATTCTTTTCAAGCAATCTCTTGAATTCTTTCTGCTTTGTTTGCCTTTTCTGGCCTCTAAGAACATTAGGGAGCAGGGAAGAGGCAAGAACCTGGCTTTCATATCCCAGCAAGAAAGAAAGTGAGTCTGATCAGCTCCCACTGCTTCTGACTGTCCACATGATGTCATTGTTAAATACTGCTCCCAGGAGAGGTGGTGTTTGTTTTACCGGTCTTGGATGTATGGATCTAGACTGATCTAGACATTGCCTAGGACTCTGAGTCCTTAGAGTGAGTCCAACATCTCTCTGAACACTAAGTTTGACTCCCATAGAGGTACCTCTCAGGGTACTAGTAGCATCTTGCCACTTACAGGCACACAACTACAGCTCCCCACTCTCCTTTGGAGTCATTGAAAGAGTTTGATTTCCTCATACTAAGAACAATGGTGCAACCTCTCTTCTGAGGATACCTTAGTAATTCAAAGGTATTTTATTTTCTAAGTAGTTTTCAGAGTGATTCCAAGGTTCACAGCTAGTCTTTTAGTTGGGGAAGGATCATTATCCCTAGGGCACAATCTCCAGTGATATAAAGTTAATTTTATGGCATTTTTCTAGATGACTGTATAGTTTGTTAAATTTGTTTCCTAAACTGGGACATTTCTGAAAGGGTAGCATTAATAATTACATCAGGGCTTTAGTCATAGACATGGCAAATTGGGATATTAGGCCACTATAAGCTTCTTTCTCTAGAGAGGAAAAGTAAAAAATCTATGATGGGCATTCTACTACAATGGACAAGAGAGTACTAACTTAAACCTCAACAGGAAAATTAAAGTTTGTCTTCAAATAGTAGTGGATATTATACTACTCAAAGTCCCACAGCTAAGTCTTATTTATTACATAATCAACATTTATTGAGCAACAACTGCATGCCAGGTCATAGTAGCCAGGGGGATAATGTAGGAATAGATACAGTTCCTGTCTGCTTTTTTGAATAAAAAATCATGTCGACTACACATCTGCTGTTTGTCCTGTGAAATTGTCAGTGTTCCTTAAATTATATGAAAATTAAAATTATGTTTGCTGTCGTGGTAAATTCTTCTCTTTTTTTTAACTATTCTAAATTCCCTTTCATATAAATAGCAGTTGAAGGAATGATTTGAATTGGGGGTATGCCAGTATTTTATTCACCTTCAAACTGAAGAATGTGATGACTCAGAAAAATGTGCATCCTAGCTAGCGTGAGTATCAGTTATTGATTATCATGGCTATATTCAATGTAAATCTTGCCTAACCTTCCAGCTTAGAGGACAAAGTGCTCCCAGTTTTATATGACAGGAACATGGAGGCTTAAGTTGTACCTCAGGCTGCTTCTGCATAATTTGTGAGCAGATGCTCTATTGACAGGACACAATTAGATTCAACTGAGTATAAAAATGTCAGGATTTATAATAACTCTTGTGAACATTGACCAACAGTGGAGGCCATTTTGTTTGCATTCCACAAAGGATGATCTTTTCTAAAGCTTGCTGTGCAGGAGAGATTTGGGGCTGTCTTCCAAGATGACTCAGCTCTTACGTGAGTGTTCTGTGAATCACCTACCTGGAAAATAATGTAAATTACATTTACAATGGTAGGTTACAAGTAGGGACAACTAGCAAACAGATCATTAGCATGTAGAAAAAGCCCTACCTATTAGGGTAGGCATTTAGGTCAATTGGTCCTGCTGTAGAGGCAGATTTATGGAATTCTGTTAGCATGAATGTGTGTGAGTATGTCATGCTGGATACACATAGTGATGCTTTGACCATAGGCACTGACTGCAACCCTACCTCTACCAGCTCTGAAGAGGATAGAACAAAAGTAGTAGGAATTATTATCACTTTTAAGAAATAACTCAAAGCTCTCCAAATTCTAGAATATACCATGTGATTGAATAGCTAAATTATACGCTGCTTCATGTTTTCCTTAACTTGTTTCACATGTGATAATCTTAGGTTTCAGATAGATAGTTAGAAGATATCGTCCCAGGCAAAACTTGGAAGTACAGGAAGCTGATGTTGCAGTCCTTCTACTTCCTCTCTTCTGGAATCCCCTGCAGTCCCCAGCCCCCAAAACCCTCAGCCTTGCTATTATTAGTTGTGTCTCCTTTCTTCTAGTAGGATGTGATGCTCCAGGCCTAGCCAGTATGACCTTTATAATTAGGCAAATCTGTTTAAAATGTTAGATCAGTATGACCTGTGGCAAGTTCCTTTTCTCCTGGTTTCTTCATTTCCTCAAAAGGCTAAGTTCCTCATAAGGATAAAATTACAGGGTGATTGTGAGGATTAAACCAAGGGAGGTATTGAAATGCCTAACATGAGTTAACAGCATAAGAGATGCTACCCTTTTTAGCTTCTCCTTCCTCATGTCCCTCCTCATATTCTACCAACACAACATACTGTCTTCATTGGGGCTTTCGTTTGGCTGGCTCTCATAAATTATACCTAGTAAGCAAAAAAGATGTCCTCGTAGAGATAAAAAGGCTTTAAACTATAGGGGTTCTACAGGGCCTCAGGTACCCTGGGAGGAGCCCACATGGATGTCCAGAAAGTAGAGGGGTTGGGGCTCTGGCCCTTGACTTCCTTTGACCAGAAAAATGCTGTGTTCATCAGTTTTAAATAGTGAGATTTTTTTTTTAAATAGTGAGATTTTTTTAGAAGATTTCATTTTGAAGATTTAAAAGTGTTCAAGAGAAAGAAAAAAGAGTTTGTAAAGCTGCTTTGGGCAGTACTTTATTTCATTGGTAAAGAAAAGGAGACTCAGAAAGGCTAGAGATCACTGCCCTGCAAAGTCATTGGACACTTCCCCTGGAGCCCTTCCTTTGGGCTTCTTTCATGCCACTTGACCAGATTCTATGTGGAACTGTATGCATGTGATCCTCGTTCAGTCAAGATTTATTAAATTTGAATTCCCTCAAAAGGTTCACAACTATCTAGCATTTTAGCTCCTAGAAGAGTATTGATATAATTATTTCAAAGACATTAATGATTACTAAGACTCTAAGTTTTATTTAAAAAATGAACAAATCTTTAAAAAAATGTTTTAAGAGAGGTGGATCCCTGGGTGGCTCAGCGGTTTAGTGCCTGCCTTCGGCCCAGGGCGTGATCCTGGAGTCCCGGGATCGAGTCCCATATCAGGCTCCCTGCATGGAGCCTGCTTCTCCCTCTACCTGTGTCTCTGCCTCTCTCTCTCTCTCTTTCTCTGTGTGTGTGTGTGTCTCTCATGAATAAATAAAATCTTTAAAAATATATAAAAAATAAAAATGTTTTAAGAGAATTACTCAAGTGATGCTATGAAACATTCAAGCAGTGTATGGAGTTAGAAGTGAAAGTGCTTCTGTACCCATCATCTTTCCCATGACCAAGAGCAACTAATTCCCTACTTCACTGTTGCTCCATTGTTACACATTTAACATAGAGCTTACCAGATAGTATTCTATATATCGATATATGTTCACTACAGCTTTAGTTTGCTCCAGATAAATAAAACCAGATTCCTCAGACTATTTTATGACTTGATTTTCCCTCTCCTGACAATGTCATACAGATATGTCCAAGTAAGTACATATATATCAATGTCATTCTTTATTTATATGCTCCATTATATTTTATGATGTCATTAAAAATGGGCAAGTAGATGATTTCCTTCTTCCTTCTTTCCCTCATTACAAATATTCTTGCAACAAATATTTTTATATACCTCCATGTATACATCTAAAGGGGCATCTCTAGGAATTCTCTAGATACTTATTTTCAATTTTGTTAATTAAAAAATTTTATAGATATAGAGGTTTCCCTCAAAATTTCCATATTTATTTATATTCCCACTAGTAGAATATGAGTATGTATTTCCTCATAATCTCAACTCTTACAGAATAAACTTGTATTTTTTTATTTTTTTTTAAGATTTTATTTATTTATTCATGAGAGAGACAGAGAGAGTTAGAGATATAGGCAGAGGGAGAAACAGGCTCGCTGCAGGGAGCCTGATGTGGAACTCGATCCCAGAACCCATGGATCACAACATAAGCCAAAGACAGTTGCTCAACCACTGAGCCACCCAGGCGCCCTAAACTTGTATATTTTTAATTTTCAATTTCACAACTTTCAATTTTTTTCTAATCAGAAAAACTGAAGTGATATTTTAAGCCTTTTTTAAAAAAGATTTATTTATTTATTCATGAGAGACACAGAGAGAGTCAGAGACACAGGTAGAGGGAGAAGCAGGCTCTCCACATGGAGCCGGATGTGGCACTCGATCTCGGATCCTGGGATGCCTGAGCTGAAGGCAGACGCTCAATTGCTGACCCACTCAGGCGTCCCAATATTTTAAGTCTTTATTGGGAGCATTTTGAATATTTTGTATATGTTATTTCCCTTTGTAACTTTTCTATAAATTATCTGTTTATAGTGTAGCACACTTTTCTATTGGGTAGCTTATCTTTTATTGATGTATAGCTTCATTATATATTTTTGATATTAATCTTTTTTATACACACCAAATATATTTTATCTTAGCCCTTTATTATACTAATGTTACACATATTTTCTCTTAATTTGTCATTTAACTTTTGACTTTGTTTATAGCGCTCTTTTTAAAAGATTTAATTAATTAATTAGAGAGAAAACACACAAGCAAAGGGAGAGGCAGAGGCAGAGAGAGAGGGAGAAGCAGGCTCCCCACTGAGCAGGAAGCCCAATGCAAGGTTCAAACCCAGGACCTAGATATCATGACCTGAGCCAAAGGCAGCCGCTTAACCCACTGAGCCACCCAGGCATCCTGTTGATGGCCCTTTTAATATACAAGTTTTACATTCCTATGCAGTCACATTCACTGATCTTCTGCAAGTCCTATTGACTCTTCCTCCCAAATCCAAACCCTTCTCTTCACCTTTCTTTCTCTTGTTCCTGCCTAAGATACTATTGCCTCTTGCTAAGACCACTGCAACAGTCCTGAGTAGCCAGCTTCCACTCTTGCATCTCCGCAGCTCATTCTCCATACCTGTTCCATTTAAAAATGTGTGTCAGATATTACTCCTCTTCTTAAAATTCTTTAATTGCTTCACATCACATTTAGAGTGAAATTCATGCTTCGTAATCTTGCTTGCAGAGCTCTAAGTGGTCTGGCGTACCTTTCAGACTTCATTTTTTATGGGTACAGTGCTTCAGCTACATAGGCATTAAGTTACTCGAGCAAGCTAAGTTTAGTCTTAGCTTATGGGCTTTGCACTAATTATTGTTCCTGAACAGAAAGCATCTCTCCCAGCTCTTAGAATGACTTGCTTCTTCCCATTCAAATCACAACTAAAATTTAATCTCTTCCAGAGAGTTCCTCCCCATACAGCCAAAGTAACTTGATCCTCACATCCAGCTTTAATTCTCACCAAATCTACACATCACTATTTGATCTCTTGTTATTGGTTGGTTATTGATTGAATGATCAATTCACTTATTATCTATATATCTACACAACTACCTGTATGTCCACCCATATACCTATCTGTCTACCTACCTATGTACTTATCCACTCATCTATCCCTTCCATCTATCCATCTGTCCATCAATCTCTCCCTCCATATATCCATCCATCCTTCCATCTATCCATCCATTCATTTATCCATCCTTTTCTTCTCTTGGACCATGTGACTAATATTTAAAAAAATATATTTATTGTTATTTCAGTGAGGCTTGAGAAGAGAGTAAAGCTAAGTATTAATTGTAGGATGGCCATATAGTTCATCATTTAAACAAGGATGCTTTGAGAGTAAAAGGAATTATAATTATACTTAGACAAGAGATGTAACCTGGGACTGTCTTGAGCATATGCTTATCCAATTAACTATAAAAAGTTATTTTATTTAAATTATTGAAACTTCATAACATTTTTCACATCTGATGGGCTTTGAATTCCTTTATAATATAAGGCTATTGTCTATTCTAGTACTTTCATTCTTACATATGGTAACTTCACATTAATATTATTGAATTCATATAATTCTATGTTGAGCTTTTTCTTGCAATTAAATTACACTTATAACCAAAAAAATACTGAAGAACATGATATATTGAGTTTGGTCAGAAATGACACTATGAGGAAACAATATATTTTTCTTCATTTATTCTAGTTTTTTTTTTTTTAAGATTTTATTTATTTATGATAGTCACAGAGAGAGAGAGAGGGGCAGAGACACAGGCAGAGGGAGAAGCAGGCTCCATGCACCGGGAGCCTGACGTGGGATTCGATCCTGGGTCTCCAGGATCGCGCCCTGGGCCAAAGGCAGGCGCCAAACTGCTGTGCCACCCAGGGATCCCCTATTCTAGTTTTTAAATCTGTTTCAGAATACTTAAGATTTTCTTCATACGAGTACCGTATAATTTTTGTTACTTTTTTTCTAAATTCTTTTATATTTTGTGCTGATATAAATTTAGCATTTTTCCACTTTTTTTAAAGATTTTATTTGTGTGTGAGAAAAAGAGGCAGAGACACAGGCAGAGAGAGAAGCAGGCTTCGTGCAGGGAGCCTGATGTGGTACTCGATCCTGGGACTCCAGAATCATGCTCTGGGCCAAAGACAGGTGCTTAACCGCTGAGCCAGCCAGGCATCCCCATTTTTTCTACTTTATTTCCTTATCTATTATTGTTGATCTGTAGGAAAGCTTTTAATATTTGATTATTTATTTCATAACATAGCCCTCTTTCAGATACATTTCTCTTTCATCCCATGTTATATGTGTAGGAAATATATTTGTGCTTACTGTGGAAAACTATTTTTCAAAGATAGCTACAACAGTATCTCCCATCCCATGTATTCTGATTCTGACCTTGCCACTTCACTGAGAGTCTCCTTCTATTGAATCTAGGCTTAATGACTCATTTGTCACTAACAGACAGCTTTTGCCTAACTCTCCTGATATACTCTTCTTCTAGATATTCACTATTGGGATGCTCCTCAATACACAGATGCCATAGTGTGAGGAATCCAAGCCACATGGAGATGCCATGGCATGTAGGTATTCTGGTTTATAGTCCCAGATGAGTGTTGTAGCTATGCTTGCCCAGGTACTAGCCATGTGAGTAAAGAAGCTTCCAGATGATTCCAACCCCAGTGATTTTAGTCACTCCCAGCTATTCTGCCTAGTTGGAGCCCCAGACATTGAGGAGCAGAGATAGGTCATCCCCCCTGTACCCTATCCAAATTCCTGATCCTCTGAATCTGTAAGCATTAAGTTTGGCGTTGTTTGTTTTGTAGTGATAGGTAAATAAATCTGAATCAGTGCATAGAATAAGAAGTCATAATACCTCTGCCATTTGTTAGCCTTAAGACTCATCATGTCAGTTAAACTTTCTTGGACTCAAATATCCACATCTGTAAAGTGGAGGGACAGTCTTATCTGCCTTTTCAAAACCACAGAGAACTGGTGAGAATCAATGAGAAAATGATGTAAAAGCACTTTGTAAAAATGGATGTGAAAATGTAAAGCACTCTCCATAAATATGAAGAGATGAACAAACATAAATAGAAAGACTAACTTTTGAGTCAATTATATATATAATATATACGATATACAATATATTATATGCAATATAGAATATATGATATATATATACACATATATATATAAACTTTTTTCTAAAATAAAAAGGCTTAATGATTTCCTCAGGCAGAGCTGACTTAATATCACAAGATAGGAGATGTTGGTCCCATGCAACCACATGCTCTATCTCCAAAACATGCGAAGGCTCTGTAGTTGATCAACTATATATGACTGAAATTTCTTCCAAGAAAATCAAGATTTGTGGGTCTACTGAGGGTTTAAGAAATCCAGGCATCTCAGATATGACCTGAGCTAAAACTAAAACTGCTAGAGAGAATCACACCTTCTATGAGATTTTCCTTTACAACCTAAGGTCGCCACATTAAAAGCAGTTGAAACTGCTTTTTTGGGAGAGCCGCTCTCCATTGCTGCTCCGTGGCCCACCAAGGCTGGCCGCAACAACTTAAATCTCAAACAAGAAGTGCCAGAGCTACAGTAACTGAGCCATTCTCCCAGGGAAAGCAGAGTTAGATAAAGAAACTGTTTGACTTTCGGAAGACCAGTGAGAGAGGAATCTCACTCTGAATATCCATTCTGTTTTCTTGTGAACCCAAGAAAAGAGTTTATACAGAGTATGAAGACTTAAGCTTCCTGATTTTTATGCCTGGGTTGTTTTCAGCCCCAAATGCTACTAACCCTCTTTTTGATGCTATTAATTGTGTTGTATCTAAAACCAGTGGAGCATCCTTGCTTGTTGCTGGTTTGCTTTAGGTATTTTACAGCCATGAATAGGCAAAGGAATAGAATATGAGGCTTAAAGGTGGTGTGATATGCCAGAAAGGACAGTCATTCTTTAGTAAAACTTTAGTTCAAAACATTTTACACACGTAATAGCACTAACTTCACCCATCTCTCTAAACTCTTTGAAGCTCAGAAATGGGGTAAATGGGATAATATTTACCTCCTTATCCTACTGTGAGGATTAATGGCCTTTTATGTTTGGAGAAGCAAAGTCATGTTAAGATTTTTACCCAAATTCCCTGGATCAGATCCTCTACAAACATAGTGCCCAGTATCCCAATCATCATCTTCTTCTTTCTCACTTTGCTCCTGGTATTTCTCGAACTTCCCAGGTGTTTCTACATATGCTCATGAGTAGGTCTCAGGCCTCATAAAATTGAAGTTGAAAATAAAACAATTCCTCAGCTTCAGCCTTTGACCCAATAAGCTTTGGGCTGGCGATTAGATATACTATCCTCACCATAATCCTATTTTCCTTCTCCATCCCCATCTACCTTCTTGTACAAGTTCATAATTACCTCTTACTTGTATGAATATCAATTCATGAAATAGACTTGTAATCACCAGATTTCCCAGTTCCTATGCACAATCAAACCCTGAATCCTGATTTGGGATTCCTGGGAAACCTGGCGCACAGATTCTGCCACAAACCTTATCTAATTTCACCCCAAGAAAGGCTAAGTGACCTATCTAAGATCACAGTAAGAACTCAGTCTCAGGTCTTCTGATACCACAGAGCCTCTTCTACATGCATGGCTGGAGTTAGGCTCTGGAGCTAGGTTGCCCAGCCTCAAAGCTGGGATCAGTCCTTTTGTCATCCATGACATTGGAAGAGTTTACTATAGGACAATAGACTCAAAGTCTATTTTCGGGCTCAGCCTGGTAGCTGCCCTCTGTGATATTGACTTCTAAAGGTCACCCTGAAAAACCTGTGACGCCTTCTTAAGCTGTAGGGAAAAAAAAATCACATCTTTATTTTTCACCCTCGGCAAATATCTGAGTGTACATTTCCTGGGTAAATAGTCATTCTTTGTGTTTAATTTCTATTATGTATTTACAGTTTCCGTTTATGGGCAGAGACATGGCTTAAATTAAGCTGACCTCCTAGGATTTCATGTTCAATATTTTCCCTTTCCTCTTACATGTTGTTAAAGTGCTGGGATATTTTTGGGGGGGAACACTGGCAGGGAAGCTAGGGAATAGTATCACACACACATCCATAGAGAATAATCCAGTGATTTTTGATCCTCCCCCTCAAAGGAGCAGACCAGCTGGCTTCCAGATGCTGGTGCCTATGACATGTAGTTAGTGCTCCTGGGAGTTAGTTAAGAAGTGAGCTGACTCCCATGAACATCCCCCTGTAACTCAGAAAACAGATAGGTAGAAAATCAATATAACATTGATTTCCAGTCAAGAAACTAATAACTGTCAAATTGTCAAAAGAGATGCATAGTCAGCTAAAATAATCTTTCTAAATCCCTTTAGAGTGAGGTCTGCAGGCTTCCCCAAGTCTGAGCCAAATAGTTTCTACCTCTGGAGTGTCGGGCCTACAGACATCAGAAAACTGCATGAAACTCTTGGCTCTATACTGGGGACTTCTGAGAAGATAGGAAAATCATAGTTGCATTCCTTTGTATAAGAAGTAAAGGAATTCTTGTGAATGGAAATACCATATCACCATTAAGTTATAACCAGGTTGTTTATTATTAGGAATATTTGGTAGAAAAATGTCTTCTGAATAATTTACTTATGTCCTTCCCTCATAGTTTGTATGCAGGTTTCACTTCATTTCTGAGTGTTTTTAGAACCTTTGGGCAGGCATTTAATGCAAACTGCAACTTGTATCAAAAACCATAACCACCAACCAATTTGCTAATCCTGAACCAAAGATAGATGATCAGTCAATCAATATTTTCTTTGAGATAGAGGTTAAATGAAAGGGTTTGTTTTGATATTTTCTTTCTTTTTTTGAAATTCTAATGAATAGGTTTGAAATGAAACAAACATTTAATCAAACATTTTTTTTGATCAAGAACATCAAAAATATTCTCAGAAATAAACTGAACAAAAGATAGAGATTTTTAATTCCAAAGTTTGCAATCAAAGGGAGAGATTGGGATCATGCTTAGGCTGTCAGAAAGATACATCATAGTAGTAGTAGAGATGTGGGGAAGACTAATAAATTTTTTGTTGCCATGGCTCATTTCTTGCCAGTGTCCCAACCTGACTTCAGGAAGTTGATTATCTGTAACTTGGATGGACTCCTACACTCTCCTAATGCTGTCTTGACTATAGAGTCCTTGAAATGGCTAGGAAGCTGTTAGCCAGTGAAATCACTGTTCCATGTATTCCTTTTAGCTCCTGAAGCTTATAAAGCAGATTAGACACAGCTCCAATTTTCTGAAAAATAGAGGAAAAAAATGTCTAATTTTCAGAAGGTATTGTAGAAAAGCTCTCCCTCTTATGCTTGCATTATTTAAAATAATTACTGCAACACCTGCACTTAGCTTTCTCTAAAGAGACTTGGATTTTTTTTGTACTAGGCAAAAATAAACCCCAGGTCCACTTTGTATGCTGAAATTTGCAGGGAAACGAGACTCTCAATTCAGCCTGACATTTCCATTAGTGTTTAAATGAGTGATAGTCAAGCAACTCACATTAGAGCTCTCCAGTCTCAACTAAATGTGACAGGAAATTACTCTTGGTACTTTTGGGGACAATTGTTCCCTACCCCTTACCCCATCGCTATATACTAAAAGTCCCACTGTCATCACGTATGTTGATTTTGGTTCAATTTGTGCCAGAGAGAAAAATTTTCATTTTGAAATAACAAGAATGACTGACATCAACTGAGTGCTTTCTGTATGCCTGTTACTATGGCAAGTCCTGTATATATTAACTTACTTAATCTTCAATAGAACTTCATGAGGGAGATGATATCACCCCCATTTCACACAGGGAGAAAGTAGAGGCATGTTTTACATTCCTTGAGTATGTATGCTCTGTGAGAGCTGAGTTGTTTTGTTCCCTGCTATTTTCTTTCAACATCTAAAACAATGCCTTGCTCATAGTAGATGCTCAATAAGTATTATAGAATAAATAGATGAATGAATGAATAAATGCATAAACAACCCCAAGGTCACATAGCCAACAGGGTCCCACACTTACCCGAGGTCACATGGCTCTAACTAGGACCCAGATACAGCTGTCTGACCCAATACCTGTGGCCCTTGCAGCCTCAGCGCATGGTTTCAGGCAATGCAGCTGTCCTGTGACCTTGCTTAGTTCAGAAGAAGAAAATGTGGCTACCTTCTCATTGACATATGATTTTTGGAATCACCAGCCAAAGCAGGACCAGATTTAAGTCCTTAGGGCTGTCATTGCTACTTGTTTGGGTGTTATATGAATAGCCTGGCGACCAAAAGAGGTAATACAACATAATGTGGTAGAATGAGATAGAATTCAACATCTCAATGTTGCAGTTCCATCATCTATAAAATAGAAATAGGTATATTTTCCTTATATAGGTATTGCAAGGATTCGATGAAAAAAGCATAGGCAAAATATCTAGCACCAATATCCTGTGCATAGCAGGCATTCAAGAATAGCTGACTTTTGTCTTCTCCTTTCGAATGTGAGACTGTGCCACCCATTTTTTTAAGTAGGCAATAAAATTCCTTGTTCTCTCTCTCTTTTTTTTTCCCATGGAAAATGTGAAGGGGAAACCCTGGACAAGGACAGTCCCTTTAGGATATAGAGGAGCAAGTGTACTCAATTTGTCCTGACTGTTCTCCTGCAGGTATGAGTGTTCCCTTCCAGATATTTCAGCACGTGTGTAAAATACTCTAAGATAATTCTGGCATCTGTGTGTGTGGAAAAAAGGCCAAGCTGACTGGGGGTTGTGGATGCTGGATTAGAGCCTAATTAAATAGGTTATGAAACTCTGTAGGTTATACGCAAAGGCCCTCCCTGTTTTTGAGGTTAAGGAAGGCAGCCTTTTCAGAATGTTTATTAAGAGGAGGAGGGATTATAATCAAACATCACAAAGGATTTGAATTGTAAGAACCTGGATTTAAATATACATATATATTGATGGAGCTAAAACTACTTATCTGGAAATATACCTTACCAGAAACAAAGGAGCTGCTCCCTAAATTTAATGGAAATGCCTGTGAACTATTTCCTGGAATACAACATGGGATTCTGTGTGGGACTGAAGAGGAAAGGAGAGGAATGTGTGCAACAGAACAAAGTGGGAGTTCTTTGAATACTGGGATCACCCGTGTTGCCTTGCCCTGGGCCAGTCACCCCAGCTGAGCCCTGTAGCAGGAGCTAGTTTTGAAAGTGATTTCGAAGACATTAATTTGGAAGAAGAGAAGACAAAGGATGCACGTTCAAATGAGCAGGGGTCCTGAAAGCCTTGCTCAAGGGGCTGCTGCTTCGGCTCAGACTGTGGCTCTGAGCTTTCAGGGTGTTGCAGTCCCAATTCAGAAAAAGAATGTTCTGTACTGAACAGGACACTAAGCCAGAACCAAAGCACCGTTCCCCAGACCAAGCAACAAGCTTGGTTTCCTCCACTGTGGTCACCCAGAGGCTTAGCACCATGGCTGGATCTCAGCAAACTGGCTTGAAGATTCTAACAACTAAAAGAAGGCCTGTAGTGCAATGTTTTCCCCTTGAGATGAGGGTTATTAAAGCCAGATTTAGGAATGGGATTTAGGAAAGGGAAAGATAAAGTAAACACGAAGTCCCATTTGTCTCCTGTCTCCTTGCAGAGCTACGTCACAGAGCTGCCGTGTGAGGAGGGTTGTCCACTGTGTTTGTATCTCATTTCCATGGCTACTTCACGTGTCTTCCTTTTGCCTGCCATCTTCTTTTATTCTTGTCTTTATTTACTTCAACCCCTCCCCCACTTTCTGGCTGTTTCAATTTGCAGTCTTCTCTTTTCTAATACGTTCATGCAAGCTTTTCCAAGCTTGATAGGTTTAATGACTGATATCTCCTTTCCACCTCTCCCAGAGGGTTAAATGCAAGGGATTTTCTAGAGCTAATTTAAAAGAATATTTCTCTAAAAACCTTTTAGAAATTGGAATCCCTTTTGAGATAATTTGATACAGATTGGGATGTGGCAAAAGGAGGGCCTCTGCATCCCAACACTGGAGATCTGGTAGATCCTAAGCAGGGTGAGCTAAGTTTGTCTTCAGTTAGCACCCTGATAACCCTAGAGAATATTGAAGTATAATTTAGATGTGTCTGAACATGTTTTCTGTGAGAACATTAGCTGAGTAAATCATCAACCCTGTACCTTCACAATATGATTATCAAGTTTATTTTTTTTATTATCGAGTTTAATAAGAACTTGAAAGATCTTCTTATTCATGTCCCAGCCCAGAGTGCCTAAATCAAACTTTAAATTATTCATGCATAGTTAAAACAAAGCATTTGGCATTCTCCTATTAGGGAGCCCTCTTCTCCTACTATAACATATTTAGGCAAGTGACAACGTTGCAAAATCATTAATATAGTTGACAAAATACATATGTCAGTAGACACTAGACGAAATACATATCTATTAGACAACAATATGTCTAATACTACTTATTTTATTGGCTGAGTAACTGTCTTTGGGGATTATACCTTTTTCTCTTTCCCAGTAATCCTGTTCACTTCTTTTCTCTACCCATCCTGGCTTGTTCATTTGTTCCACAGATGCTGACTGCTTACATGCACATAGTGCTCTGTGCTGAGGATTAGTAAATCAGTAGTAAGCAGGCAGACATGGCTCACTTTGATATGTTGCCTCATGTGCTTTGTTTCTAACTCACCTCTCACAGACTTCAAAGAAAAGAAAGCTCATTCTTTGACTTGACTATCAAGACTAAGGAAGTAATGGTGTATATACGCAGCGGAATACTACTCAACTATCAAAAAAATAAAATTTTGCCATTTGCAACAGCATGGATGGAACTAGAGGGCATAATGCAAAGTGAAATAAATCAGAGAAAGGCAATTATCATTTGATATCACTTATGTGTGGAATTTAAGAAACAAAACAAAGGATCATAGGGGAAGAGGGAAAAATAAAACAGGATGAAATCAGAGAGGGAGACAAACCATACGCGACAAATCATAGACCAACTGAGGGTTTCTTGGAGGGGTGGTGGGTGAGGGAATGAGGTAACTGGGTGATGGACAATAAGGAGGGCATGTGATGTCATAGCCCTGAGTGTTATATAAGACTGATGAATCACTGACCTCTACCTCTTAAACCAATAATACAGTATGTTAATTAATTGAATTTAAATAAGAAAAATAAATAAAATAGTAAAAACAAAAATAAAACTTTCAAATAAATCAATGCTAGTCTTCCAAATTTGATGAATCTTATATAGAGAATGAAACAGTTTGACTTATCAGAATATACTTTGAAATTAATAATTGATCAAGCTTCGTAAAGTATCTACAAAAAAGGTGTGAATTGCTGATTATGAGAAGATATATCACAAGTAAAACCCAGATGCAATCTTTGGGGAATGTATGGCATATACATATATATTTTTTCACTTTTTTCTACTTTTGAGTTAGTTTTATTTTTAAAGTTTTTTTTTAAGAGACATAATTTACATACAATAAAATGGATAGATTTTAAGTTTTCAGTGGGATGAATTTTGATAAATTCATACAATACCTACCTCTATTAAGATACAAAACATTTTCATCATTCCAGAAGGTTACTTTCCCCCACTGAGTCAATCCCCTGCTTTTCTTCAATCCCAGGAACCACCTCTGTTCCAAAACCCTCACTATAGATTAGATTTGTCTGTTCTTCAACTTGGTATAAATGGAATCAGGTAGGATGTACTTTTTGGTTTCTGAGGTTTTTTCCCTTACATATTAAGTTTTTCAGATTAAACCATATTATTGAGTATATCAATACTTGGTTCCTTTTTGAAATTCTTGGTAATATTCTATTGTTTGGATGTATCACAGTTGGTTTACCCATTCAATTATTGATGGATATTTGTATTTTTTTAAATTATTATAGTAATGCTTCTTATTACACAAGTCTCTTTGTGGACTTTTTTTTTTTTCATTTCTTTCAGGTAAAGATGTAGAATGGAACTTCTGGGTCATAGAACAGTTTTACATTTAACTTTATAAGAAACTGCCAGCTTTTCGAAATACTTTTACTATTTCACATTACCATTAGCAATGTATAAGAATTCTAGTTGCTCCACCTCTTACCAATAATTTTTATGTCATTCTTTTTATGGTTGGTTTTATGAACAATTATATATTATGACATAAGTCCTAAGTTAGAAATATTTATGTGAATATTTTCTCCCAGTCCACAGTTTTTTCTCCACTGTGTTCTTCTGGATCTGTTGCTGTGTGCTATTTATTTCTATGTTTCACCCTCAATTATTTTGGATTTTTGACATAGAATAGTTAAGAATTCAATTTTTCTTTTTAAGAGATTGCTATAGTATCTCTCCTCTGAAGAAATAAACATAAGCTGCCTTGTTAATAATATGGAGGAAAGGCCAGCCAGTATAAAGCAATTAGGAGTTAAAATTTCAAATATTTTCTTATCACACAAGATCAGAAAATATTTTTTATAAGAGCATGGAAAGACCTAAACACAGTTGTAGGCAGAGAACAAGAAAAGAGTAATGAGAAAGACTTGAGAGAGGTGCAAGAGAGGGGAATGACTGATGAAGCCAGGTGGATGAAGAAGTGGAAAGAGATAATCAAAGAGGCAGAGATGGGATTCACTTAGGAAAGATAACCTGGCACTTTACCAGACAGAATTGTAGGAAAGGGAAAGATGAAAATAAAGAAATATGACAAGATAGAGAAGGGAATTTGTATGATGTCCTGTCAAATGGCTTTGATCTAAGTGAAGTACAGGGTAAGTCTTTCTAGAGACTGAGAAAAGCATAGTTGGACTAGGAGCTAGAAGACAATGTATTGGTGTGGGAAGTCTGAAAGAGATGAGGGAGTGGACTGTCACTCAGAAATTAAGGGTAGTGATTTAAAAGGTGACCCACGGATTCACTGGCCAGAATATCTGTAATAGCTCTTTTCAGATGAGGAAGGGAAAAGGGGTTAGTATAGATGTGGGCATTTAAAAAGGTCGACAAAGTAGTAGGACGAGATGGTGAGGAATATCAGCTGTTGAAAAAACCAACACTGAAATGTCATACAGAAAGTTTGCCTCTATCCCAAGGAAGGAGGAGTTTATAGAGGAAATCAATGAAGAATATAGAGTTCCTGAGAGCAAATGTATTAAGTGATATTAGAATTAGTTTGATTGTGAGCATCCATATGTTTTGAAGCCCTATTTCGTTTTTTTTTTTTTTTTTATGGGAATTTTCATTTAAGTATGGCTGATTCATCCTTTATTATGGCATTGTGGACATTCTATTTTTCGTGTGAGGTATCAAAAATCTATCAAGAAAAGGATAAAAAGAATTGCACACCATGACCAAATGGTACTTATCTCAGGTTTATAAGGTTGGTTCAATATTCAGAAAAATCAATTAATGTAATCTATTTCATCAACAGACTAAAAAAAGAAAAATCACATAATCATATTAACAGAAAAAATATTTGACAGATCCAACACTTATCATGATAAAAAGCTCTCAGTAAACTAGGAATAGAAGGCAAGTTTATCAGCCTGATAAAGACTATCTACAAAAAACCTACAGCTAACATCAACTTAAGTGATAAGAACCAAAGCTTTGCCAATAAGATCAAGTACAAGGCAAGTATGTCTCTTATCATCACTCCTTTTCAACTTGTGTTGGAAGTTATAGCTAATGCAATAATACAAGAAAAAGAAAGGTATACAAACTGGGAAGGAAGACATAAAATTGTCTTTGTAGAAAACATGATTGTCTATGTAGGAAATCTAAAAGAAATGACAAAAAAATTATTAAAACTCAAGTGATTATAGTGAGGTTGCAGGATATAAGGTTAATATAAAAATTCAATTGCAAATCCTATATACCAGCAACAAAAAACTGGAACTTGAAGTTATAATCGCAATACCATTTATATTAGCACCCCCCAAAATGAAATATTTGGGGAAAAATCTAACAAAACACGTACAAGATTTATATTAGGAAAACTATAAAACTTTGATGTATGAAATTAAAAGAACTAAATAAATGGAGAGATATTCCATGTTTATGTATAGAAAGACTTAATATTGTCAAGATATCAGTTCTTTTCAACTTGATCTATAGATTTAAAGCAATCTTAATCAAAATCCTAGGAAGTCACTTTATAGATACTGGCAAACTGATACTAAAGTTTATGTAGAAAAGCAAAAGGTCCATAACAACTAACACAACTTGAAACTAGAGGACTGATATACTACTTGATTTTAAGACTTAGCATAGGGGCATCTGGGTAGCTCAGTTGGTTAAGCATCTGATTCTGGATTTTGGCTCAGGCCATGATCTCAGGGTCATAGGATTGAGTTCACATTGGGCTCTGCACTCACCGTGGAGTCTGTTTATCTCTCTCCCACTGGTCATCCCCTCTTCTATTCTCTCTTCCCTTCCCCCCCTAAAATAAATAAATAAATAAATAAATAAAATATATTTTTTTAAAACAGACAATATAAAGCAGTAATCAAGCCAGTGTGGTATTGGTCGAAGAATAGACAAATAGATCAGTGGAATAGAATGGAGAGGTCAGAAATATACTCTTATAATATAATCAACTGATCTTTAACAATGGAGTAAAGGCAATATATGGAAGCAAAGATAATTTCTTCAAATGATCCTAGAACAACTGGATATCCATATGCAAAGAAGTGGATCTAGACACAGACCTTACACATTTCAAACAAAACTCAAAATGGATCATAGATCCTAAATGTAAGATATAAAACTATAAAACTCTTGGAAGATAATATAGGAAAAGAAAACCCTAGATGATCTGGGGTATGGTAATGCTTTTTTAGATGCAATGCCAAAGACACTATCTGCAAAGGAAATAATTTATAATCCAGACTTCATCAAATTTAAAATTTTTTGTTCCGCAAAAGATAATATCAAGAGAACTAGAATACAAACACTGGGAGAACACATTTGTAAAATATCCATCTGATAAGTGAGTTTTACCTAGAATATACAAAGAACTCTTAAAACACAGCAGTAAGAAAGTAAACAACCTGATTAAAAAATGGGCCAAAGACCTTAACAGACACTTCTCCAAAAAAGATATACAGATGGAAAATAAATATGAAAAGATGCTCCATATGATATATCATCAGGGAAATACAAATCAAAACAACAGTAACAACTACATACCTACTAAATAGCCAAAATCCAGAATACTGACAGCACCATAAATGCTGGTGAGAATATGGGTCACAGGGACTCTCACACATTGCTGGTGGAAATACAGAATGGTACAACCACTTTGAAAGACAGTTTGATGGTTTCTTAGAAAACTAAACATACTCTTACCATACAACCTAGCAATCAAGCTCTTTGGAATTTACTCAAAGAAGTTGAAAACATATGTTCATATATAACCTGCACATGGCTGTTTATAGCAGCTTTATTTATAATTGCCAAAGCTTGGAAGCAACCAAGATGTCATTCAGTAGGCAACCATATAAATATACTGTGGTATATCCTGAGAACAGAATATTTTTGGCTTTAAAAAGAAATGATCTATCAAGCCATGAAAAGACATGGAGGAAAGTTAAATGTACATTACTAAATGAAAGAAGCCAATATGAAGAAGCTATATACTATGATTACAAGTACATGATACACTGGTAAAGAGAAAATTACCCAGACAGTAAAAGATCAGTGACTGCTGGTGGGGAGAGGGGCAGGCAGAGATGACTCAAGTGGAACACAGAGGATTTTTAGAGCAGGAAAAATGATGGATACATGTCATTATACACCTGTCCAAACCCAGAGAATGTACAATACCAAGAGAAGACCCTAAAGTAAAGTCTGGACCTCTGGTGATTGTGATGTGTCAGGGTAAGTTCATTATTGGTTAAAAAATACATATTGTTCAGTGAATGATAATCTTGATAATGGTTGATAATGGGAGAAGCTATATATGTGTGGGGGCAAGAGGTAGAGGAAATCTCTACCTCCTTATCAATTTTGTTGTAAATCTATAACAACTGCAGAAAAATCAAGGCTTCAAAAATTTCAGTCAAGTGTGCCTGCGTGGAAATGATTCTTTCTTGCTGGTCATTTAGTTTCTTTCCTTTTGAACAGTTCTTTCTCACTGGTAATTCTGTTTTAATTTACATTTGGTGCTACTGAGCTTGCATATTAAGTTTATTTTTGCTTTGCAGCACAGCTCCATATGTCTTGTAGAAAATGAGATTCTAAAAATAAAGGGAGAACAAGAAAGAAAGAAAGCAAGACATATGGGATCTTTATGGGGCTCTAGGAGAAATAACATACCTCATAATGAGCCCCTCCCAGAAGGTTAAGGGTTCATTTATAAAGTTTCTATCTCTTTTACATTCATCATGTCTTAAGTAAAAATTTCTAACAGTCATTGAATTTCATCATCCGCTTCGGTTTCTAATTTTCTCTCAATCTTGCAATAAGTACATTCAATTATTCTGCCAAAACACAGTCTCTTGTGAAGATAAATTTAAGAATAAAAGTGACGGCAGGAAATTGAACTTACTTTAGCTCTGGCTTGGTCTGCAATAGAGCCTCCAATCTGATTTTCTTTTAGTACTAGTTGACTGTGCTTATTCACTACAAAAAATTAATAATATTTCTGAATCAGTGTTTGACATAGTAACAACCCAATAGATTCATTGACTAAATATTTCCAATCCTCATTCAATGATTATTGTCATATAAACCCAGATTTTCCATGCTATTTTCTGTTTTGCCTAGGAGAAGTGGCTTGTCATTTGTATCTAATTTTAGAATCTTAGAATCTTTCTGGAGCCTGGTATTATTATCTATCTGTTATCTATTATTACCCTTTTGGAGTCTATTATTATCTCTCCAGCTTTAATTATTCTTCCTTTAAATTGTTTCAGACCAGTGGGCAAGTCTCTTCATCTCAAGGAAGGACATGGTCTTGTGACTTAATCCAGGAACTCAGTAATTGCACTGTTTCAATGTAATAGTAGCGAGGAGAAATGGAAGGTATAAAAATCCCAGTTCTCAAAGTTACAAGCATCTAGTTGCGTAGGCAAGACATGTGTCTGAAAAAAACAGCTAACACATTAGGTTATTAAGTACCTAATGTTGGTATTTAAATATGTGTTGTTGAAACTTAAAAGGAAGAGAAATCACTGAGGGCTGGAGAACTCAGGAAAGATTTTATGAAAAAACATGGAGACTGGAGGATAAATGAGATTCCGAAGGAAGATGGAGGTAGGGTGGTAGTTCAGGTGGAATAATCATACAAGTGAGGGACAGAAAGGGAAAGGCATACGGGTACTTGTGAAATGATTTTTAGGACAGAGTAGCTAGAGAGTGAGATTTAAACTCAGAAATAGGAGATGAGATTAGAAACCTAAACTAGAATAAGCAGTGGTGGATCTTGAATACTATCAGTCCAGGGACTTTGGACTTTGTTGTGTGGGATGTTGGAGGCTATTTTTATAAGTAGAGAAAATTATCAATCCACTTTCTATATCATTCTCAGTGGGAAAAAATTACTGTTAACTTTTGTCTTCTGTGTGCTAAAATTTATATTTCCTGCAACCTAATTATTAAATTATGTTTATCTCTTCCTGGAATTAGAGGCATCTCTGAATCCATCTCCCATTCTTTTAAAGGTACATTCACCAAAATTGAGAGTCTCAACGAGACCTTATAGTTTTTGTTTTGCTGCTAGAGATGTTCATGTAAGAACATCTGACTCAACTGTCCATTATTAAGCTAACTCAACAAGTCAGTGGCTGTGCAGCATGAACCACAGAATCTTAATGCATGGTATTTAGTTTTACTTTGTTATTATTTCTTCTATAGAAAGCTTTTGAAGATTTGGTAAACTATTGGAAAGGAACAGGTCAATTTTCTTTTGGTGCTGTAAAATCCTCCCAGATTGATGATGCTAGTGAAACTCAGATGGTGCAACTGAGAATTGCTTTGTCTCAGAAGAACAGAATTGTCTGAAAGTGGTTGTTCATGGGAAGGGGGGCAGGAAAACAACCACCTACACTTTTTTGGACCTGCTATCCTTCTGAGTGACTCAATGCTGGCAGTTGTAGAGGTAAGCAACCTCTTGGTGGTAGCTAGAGAAAACTTCCCTTTTATTTGACCAGCCCTATACTAACCAGGTCACTGCATCTTGTATTCATGGCTTCACAAAGCCCCGCTTTCATTCTCTTTGGAGACTGATCTCTCTTCAGGACCTTTGTTGCTGATGACCACTGTATGAAAGAAAAGAAATCTGATGTTGGCTGGGCCAGGACTGTGAAGTGGAAGCCCCTTCATCTCAAAAGCATTGCCCCTTGCTTCCACATCTCCTGGTTTCTCCTAAGCTTTAGATTCTGGAAAACTGTTAATTCTATTCTGTTTGATAGTGAAGATGTAACTCATTTATATAATCTTGTTGAATTGAATCTCAGTGGTTTAAAATGTGTTATATAGCAGAGGCAGTATATTTGAATAGCTTGTCCTTTGCTGCAGGGAAGACTGTTAATGTGCAAGCAGCCATCTTTTTTTGTGTATATAATTTACTTGTTTTTAGAATTTTAGACTTAACAGACTTAATAGGTCATTCGTTCTAGCCATCACATTTTATAAATGAAGAGATTAAGGTTGAGAGATAGCAACTAATATGGTAACTGACCAGCCATCATGATTTGCCCTAAGCTGCAATGTTTTTGGTGCTAAAACTGGGAAAGTCTGAGGCATGTGGGGATGAGCTGGTTATCCAGCAACCAGTTAACTAATTCAAAGTTTCATAGCAGTTGTTTATATGCTACAGAATAAAATCCATCTATTCTTACTTCTGGTATAGGGTTTTCCCCATGACAGCATAATGCAATAAAAATATTTCCTCATTAGTGAAAAACATATTAAGGTTCCAGAATACCGTAATGATCAGTTCAACTTTGTGTTCTAGGATATTTATGAAAGTTTTCTACCACTTCTAATTTGGGCCATCTCATCCTTAAGAACTCAAACATTTGCACATCAATTTTTAAACTAATTTAAATTTAATAAGGATAGTAGGCTATTTCTGTCTTTAGTGGATGTAGGGGGAAAAAAAATCAATGAAATATAAGCCAAAGAAAGCATTTGTTCTGGAAATTCATCTAGGGCTGTAGTTATGGGATCTAAACTATACAAGGCTTAGAAAAAAGGCATAAGGCAATAGATAGGGATTCTTTATTAACAAAAATGAGGACAAACCCCAGCACAGTTATTAACAACTTTTCCAGCTCAAATTCTTAAAGCAGGGAAGTCAATTGGTAGATGCAGCTTTCAGATCAGCTCATTAATTTACAGGCACAAACTCCTGCAGTTCCTTTGGCCCCTTGAAATAAGGGTGAAATGCTTAAAAATGCATTAATAAAATGGTTGATAAAACTTCCTAACCTGTTTAAAGGCCTTCTTCTATTATTCCTTAACTATTGGTGACCAGTTAGATTTTTCTTAACCACCATTCTCATGCTACATGCTGCCTGGAGGCCAATTCAACTTCACTCATGATGTCAGTTACTACTTGTAACAGGGTGATTAGATGTATTATGTGCCTGCCACCACACCTTTCTCCTGTGTCCATGGCATGGCATACATGGCTGATTTCTCCTGGTGCTCATTTCTGATTTGGCTTCGCATAGTCCTTTCAAGCGTGTGTCTTCAGTCTAACACTACAGACTGCGCAGAATTGGCATCACATCTATTCTTAGACCCACAACTAGTTAATCTTGGACCTAGATTAAACCATATTTGTTTATCTATTGAAACCTCCTCCAAGCTGTATATCTGAATATTTGACAGTCCATCTCTGCCTGGATGACTTCAATTTCAACACGTCCAAACATGAAATCCTCATTTTTACCTGCAAACTTGCTTCTCCTTTCTCCTTTATACTTACCATCCCGTTAGTCATCAAAACCTATATTTTATTCATTTTTGAATCTTTTTTGACTCCCTCTCTACTTTCTATCCCTACTGTCACTGTTCTATTCAGGTTCCTGCAAAAGCCATTTGCTGGTATTTCTGACTTCATTTTCCTATCTTCTTTCCATATTGTTGTAAGAGAGATTTCTTTCCAAACTAAATCTGGGGATCGCTGGGTGGCTCAGCAGTTTAGTGCCTGCCTTGGGCTCAGGGTGTGGTCCTGGAGTCCCGGGATGGAGTCCCACATCGGGCTCACTGCATGGAGCCTGCTTCTCCCTGTGCTTCTCTCTCTATCTCTCTCAAATAAATCAATTTTTAAAAAACCCTGTAAATCTGACCATGTCATTCCTTTCCTTATGAATCCCTATAGTGACTCTCCCATGGCTTCAAAATACATTTCAAGGCTCTTAGTTTATAAGATCCTTGTCATTCATCTGTGCCTATTTTTCTAGTTCTCAGATATTGACATCTTACCCATTTTTATATTTGCTGGAGGTTTCACTAATTTTCCCTTCAAAAAGACAACACTGATTTGTTTCACTAATCAAGACTTTACTAATTTTTGGTATTCTGTTTTATAACTATCTTCTTGTATTGCTAATTTATTTGTATTTTTCCTCTAATAAGTTTCTTAATGTGAAACTTAGATAACTTATTTTCAATTTTAATGTTGTCATAACTGTTTTTCAGTCTCTGTTCTCCTGCATATTGCTTTGGCCACAACCTGTAGGTCAGTTCTCCTTGTCATTTAGCTCTGAGCTGTTTATATTTTTGGTTTTTACTTGGGATTTTCTCAGGACTTATTATAGTTACTTTTTTTTTTTCCTTTTGTTGTTCATTTACTATGCATCAGGGTTAGAAAAATGTAGCTGAAATAGATTCTCCATTTTGAAATGTATCGAGTATTTGTGTATATGTGTATATATCACCTTAATACATGACCAATTTTTGAAAATATTCCATGGAACATAAAAAGAATATATGTTCTTTTACTATTAAGGATAGTGTTCTCTCTACATGTATTAAATGAAGCTCCTTCATTGTGATATTCAGATATTCTTTTAGAAAGGGTATTTTCAATGGTACCGTTTCTGAATAAGGATACAAGTACATGCTTCTCAAATATTTACCTGGTTCCTACCTTCCCATGAGAATTGGGCTGGGTATGGAATTCTAGGTTCAGTTGGCTTTCAGAATTGTGATGATATAGTTTCTTTGTTTTCCAGCAACCCTATTTTCAGACAAGTTCAGTGTTAATCTGAATCTGTTTTCTTATTGGTACACTCTGTCTCTTTGAGGTGACTCTTCATTAATGGTCTCTTTATTGTCTAGGTTCTGAAATTTGACCAGGTTGAGCCTTGTGTGTTTTGTTGTTGTTGTTTTAATTTGGAGCTTTTCATCTAAAGATCTTATAAGTACTTTGCTATTAATATTTTTATTCTTTCCTCCCCTTCATTCTTACTCTTCTGGGTTGGTTTTTAGGATTGCTGCTAACTGGATGACTCTTCTCTCAGATCTCTTCTTCCTCATGTTTCTTAGGTTTACTTTCACATTGTCCACCTCTATATCTTTCCACACTACATGGTAGGGGAATTACTTGTCTCTATCTTCTGCTGATTTTTGACTCTCCAGCTGTGTATGTTTTGCTATTTGGACCATCATATTTTGATCATATTTTCAGAGATCTCTATCCTTTTCACTGGAATCTATTCTTTCCTTTTGAACACAATATTCCTTCCCACCAACTTGAAGAAATTAATTATGTTTACTTGGCAGTTTAATTCCCTATGTTTATCTAATTTTATAGTTGAATTTGCTGTGACTCCATCATTTTCCCTGGGGTCTCTTCCTTCTGCCTGTTGATTTTGGAAATTTCTAATTTCTAAAAGAAATGTCTTTTCTTTTGGCCTTCCTCAAATATGTAGACATTCAGATTGTCTGTTCCCAGCTGTGGATGTGAATCCTTGCCAGAATTAAAATCACTGCTCCTGTAACACTGAAACAGATTCTGATTACAGGAGCCTGGCACCAGCAGTTTACATGGGCAGGTCGGGGAAGCATGTGTGGGACCATATTGCCAGGAGTCCTGGTCTGTCCAGTAACCACAGGCTGCCTGTAGCATTGCTCTGCTTCTCCAGCCTCAGCTACTCTAGAATTTCTTATGCCTCAACTTGAATCTGTAGACCAATCAAGAGTCTGTAGCTCTAAAAAGTAACCACTCCCTTTATGACGACAGGGATGTGGGTGGATACTGATGTAAATGTTTCGTCATTCTTAATTAGTCACCTCACCAACTGCCTTCATCCTGCTCTTTCCCCTAGTTCCCACTGTTGCTGCTCTTTGGATTATTTTGGGGCACAGTTGGGAAAACACACTGTATTTGACATTCTCTTGCTTCTCTATGAGATTGTGACTTCCTTAGTTCTCAGGTTTTGCTTTCAATTTGATCTGAATTGCTGAGTATCTTCAGAAATACAGTTGAGGTATCTCTTTCAAATTTACCACTCTAAGATTTCCTCTTTTGTATATATTTTCTGTCATTTTAATGGGATTTTTAAAAAAATGAGAGTAAATCTAGTACTTAGCCAACTTGAACTGGAAAGCCAACTCTTTGTTTAGGGCTTCAATATGTAGCCAGGATTTTCCATTATTTTATTGTTCCATTGATTCTGTTGAAGAATTTAGAACATATGTCTCAAAGTTAGGTCAGAATTATTTTGGTCTTCACCTCTTTGGCTCTTCCCTGATCGTGATCAACCAGAGTCCCTTACTGAGGCACATCTTAAATGTCTTTCTTCTTAGGGTGAGAATTTAGAGATCTACTGTATATCACTATTTAGAGAATATAACCACCAAGGCTCAAATTTAGAAAATGTCTTTCAAAATTAACTGCACATTTATCTAAAGAAGTTTCAAGATCCTTATAAAACAAAGACTTCTGGCTATTTATCCTTTCATTTCAGAGTTTCTGGGGAGGTTATACAGATTAGATCCCCTTGAATTAACTTCTGTTTGTGGAACTCTGCACTTTGTCTAGACTTTCACACTGATATTTCATTTGCACATCTTGACACATTCTTTCCATAGATATGGAATATTATCCTCATTTAGCAAATAGGAAAATGGATTCAGACAGGTTATTTGCCAAATCAGACAAATAAAAAAGGAGGGAACCAGTCCTCCCATGCTAAAATTCTTTGAGTATGCCTCATGTGGACTTCTTTAATGACCAAGGTGAAATCAGTGTCCTTAGACAAAAGCTGATTTCAAGTCTGGAAGGTATCCTTCAGGCTAGACAGGAATTAAACTAGACTGTAGGGTTGAATTTGATGTTTATAGAGAAGAATGTGCCTGATTATGACAGATTAGGTTTTCACATTATTCTAAAAAGTCACAGAACCAATTATTCCTTTAAAAAGTCCCCTTAGAAAATCAGTTTCAAGCATAATTATAGGAATTATTACTTGAGAATGCTCAATCACCTGCATTAAGTCCATATTTCTGTTCAGGTTCCCTCTGTTGAGTGTATCAGTTATTTATTATTGTCTTTAAAACTCCCTGCCCTGAAGGTTATAGCTTAAAACAACAACCATTTACTCTTGCTACAAAGCCTTCCAGTCACCTGGGAAGTTCTGTTGATCTGTCCAAGCTTGACTGATCTCAGCTGGATCCACTCAAGTGTCTGTTTTCAGCTTGGGTGTTGATTGTGAGCTGATTGCTCCACTCACATGTCCTGTGATTAGTTGGCAGGCTATTGTATGGAGCAGTGTCTTTTATCATTTAGCAGACCATCAGAGGCTTGTTCATGGGGTGGCATCAGAATTCCAAGAGAGCATGTGGAAGCTTACCAAGCTTCTTCAGCCCTAAGATTAGAACTAGCACAGTGTCATTTCCATTATATTTTGTTGGTCAAAATATATCATAAAGCCAATCCAGATAAAAAGGGTAAAGAGCTGCAAAGTCATATTGAAAGGAGCATGGACATGAAGGAAAATAATTTATCATAAACAAAAAGATAATTTTTATAATTAACCTACCATACTTGGGTGTTGTACCCATGCCTCAACCACTAACAGCTCACAGATGCCTCCCCTTTCCTAGAGAATTGCACTAAATGAAAGGAGGCTATATTGTTCTACAGATCATGCCCCATTTTCCTGTGAGGGGGAGGAGATGTGGTCCTCAGCAAATAACTAATGGATACTAGGACACAAAAGGCCAGCCCCTTTGCCTCATGGGGCAACTACTCTGATGTGATTTAAACTTCAGAGCCTCCCTGTGGAGGCAAGACTAGACTTGAGACCATATCCTTGCTCTGCTTTTACCTCCTCCCTATCTCACTTTCCTCATCCCTTGACATGTTTCTCCTGAAAAGTATTCCCCTGGTAATTCAGATACCCAATTCCCTGACTCAGGCCCTACATCTAGGGATCCCTCCCAAGACAGATATTTATTGCTGATTTAATGATAAAAAACAGCAGACCCTTGTCACCAATACATAACTATAAGCAAAGTTGCATCTATTTTAGTTTAGTGGCAGTCTGTATAAGACTGCAGGCCTTTTTGCTCTTTGGTAAAAAATGAGAGTAGCTAATGTTTGCTGAGTGCTTACCATGTACTAGGCTTTGTGCTCAGTATGTATTATGTATGATGTTATTTAATCCTCATAGTGACCCTATGAGCGCACTACTGTTATCAGTTTTTATACTTTTAGTGTTGTGAAATCATTTTATATCTTGGATTGTGTTGTACTATTCTTTAGGAACAAAAGATTTCTGAGTCTGCATAAAAATAGCCTTTGAAGGAAACACGTGATAAGTGTCACAGACCAGAAAGACAATTACCTTCCTGCAACTTGTAATATCGGGCCTCTGGGTTCATCATTGAATGATATTGATAGGGAAACATAATGGGCAAAGGAACATCCCTGTTCAAAACACTAAATCTTTTCATTAATGTCATTTGGTCATTTTGGTGTGCGATTTTGGCATTGCAAACTATTTTGCTAAGCCATTCATTTCTGCGTCCAGGCATGACCATCTTAGTTTTAAAAATCTTGTATGCTGTCAGGTTTCCATTGAGCAAGTTTCATTTATTCATAGAAAAATCATTTATTATGTTTTCATCATGCCATGTTAACTACTTTCTATCTATATCCATCTATAGATATCTATATGGATAGAAAGATATGGATAAAGATACATGCTTATATGTGTTTATAAACATATATAACATATGAATAAAAATACAAAATTATGTAAGTCTATAAAGTAAGTGTTGTGGAACACCACAGGAAGATGAGAAATGAGTTAATAGTAACCACTCATGTCAATGGACCCCTAATTTCAGCAGCTGCAACAGGAAATAGGAAATCTTATAAAGGGAGGGTCAAGGAACAGGCATTAATTCTTTCTGAGTTGCGTGGCAATGCTTTGTCTTTCTTGATTTAGCTGGAAATGGCCTCTGACTCCAAGGGAAAATCCAGAGAGGAAGACCAGATAAGACTATTTGGCATGGCGCTAAGCCAGAAACCAAGGCTGGGAGAGGTAAAAGAAACCATCCCCAAAGTCACACAGGTAGCAAGTGGTGCAATGGAAGTATGAACCTGGCTGCTCCACTGCCTGCTGAAATACCAGGAAATGCAAGAGTGGGCAACATGCTGATATGTGGAGGGTGCCTTCTGGAGAGCAGCTCACCCAGTGCAGTTTCTTCTGTAGTAACAATAAGGAAGACTGCACGCAACAGGTGATGTCCCATGCAGTGGCCATGATCCCACCTACTTAAGCTAAACTCCTGCAAGTTTTATTTTTGGGAGATTTTAACTGGATTTAAAAAGTTAACTATATTAGTTACTCAGAAGCAAAACAGGTATTCCAAGAGAAAGAGAGCTTGAGAGAAATGAGTAATGAATGTGCTTCTGAGTCTGGCTTATGTGAAGCCTCTGTTAAAACTGACAAGAAACTGCCAAGAGGGTTAAACTTCAGAAACTTTGTAAAAAAAAGTTATCTGGAAAGTGATGAAGACAAAACTCTTTCAGTGAAAGCACCAGAGCCTAATTTAGCAGCATCTTGAGTACCTTATTATGTCGGGAACCAAAGCTTATAAACTGTCACTGGGGACTCTCTGGCATTGGGCCCCTGAGACACTCACCTGTTTGCAAACCACGCAAGAAGGATCCACAGGAAGAATTCATGTTTCCAAAGACCAGTTGTTTCATCAAAGAGAACACAATCAGCCCAGAGCCCCATGTACGCCCAATCTGCTGTCACCTTATAGTAGATTTTTATGTGTTCCTCTACCTTGAAGGACTAAGCCAACAACTTATTTTTGTATCCACCCAAGTGGAGTCTTTCTCTTTTCTGAACAGGCAACCAGGGCATGCAGATCGCTTCTATTACCTAATATGCAGGAGGAAACTTAAAGAGAAAAGTGAGAAAAGAAGTGAGAGCATAACGCAAAAGGATTGAAGAAGATCAAAAAAGAATAGGAGCCTGATGAGCAGTCATTGGCAGAGTGCCCAGAGCAGCTTCAAGAGAGAGACAGAGCTCAGAAAAATCATTTCCTGCTCTGGGTTAAAAAAATAAATCCAACCATCCTCTAAGAGGTGGTCTATTATTCGTCCTGTGCAGCATTGGGTCATTAGTTCGAAACTGCATATGTAATAAAAACAGCAATGACTTTCTTCACACCCAGGTGAATGGGTTTCTCCCTGCATCACCCACTGCACACCTGGGTTCTATTAATGTTGTCTTATGTGTGGGTAATTTCTCAGGAAGCTTCAGTCTTTGTGCATCTCTAAAACGTCTCCTATGCTTCTTAGCTTCTATTCTTCTGTCTACACTCATCTTTGATAGAAAAGAAGGGTAGGGCAGTGGTTTAGTGCTGCCTTCAGCCCGGGGTGTGATCCTGGAGTCCTGGGATCGAGTCCCGCATGGGGCTCCCTACATGGAGCCTGCTTCTCCCTCTGCCTGTGTCTTTGACTCTCTCTCTCTCTGTGTCTCTCATGAATAAATAAATAAAATCTTTAAAAAAGAAAAGAAGGGCAATCCCTACAGAGGCTAGGAAGCAGCAATCATTCACCATAATTATTGCTGGAATCAGCAAAATCCTAAATCGGCTTCTGTCATGGAATACAAAATTGACTTCATCTTTCCCCTCCTCTTTAGAGTTTATCAGCTCCTCTCATTACTGGTACTTTGGAAGTTTCCAAAAATGTTTCACACTCTCAGTCTAGATGGCTTTCCTTCGGGAAGCTGCTAAGACTGGCTTTCTCTTTTCACATTGCCAGACCAAGAAACCTTGGTCTTGAAGAGGATTTGCCTTAGACCTCCAGGTTTGTTACTAGGAACCATTTTCCATGCAAAATGTTCCTGATGCTTATACAACCTGTAATAAGACCACAGTTCCTTTGAACTCTGAACAGGTGTAGGGTTTTACAGCGCAATATTTTAAGATAGATTTTGTTTTAATCTTCCAGTTAAGCCTCTTTATACAAACAGAGCTGCCAAGAGAACAAATACAATTCCCTTACAAGTTGTTTGTCTAGTTAACAGTAAGTACAAAAATCAGTTTCCTGTTCACACAAAGGATTTTCTTGTGTTTGAAATCTTTGACCAAAGGGACATTGGCTTGGACTTTTATAGGGGATTCGCAACGTTAATAATCTATAGTGCTCTGTGCACCAGGATGTGAGGTGACTTAGCAAGCAGCTGGTTAGCACCAAACAAGTATGTTGCTGGAGCTTCTGAAAAGGACCTTTGTGTGCGCAGTGCAAAGGCATCACAAAGGGTCTACATGGAAACAGAGGTTCAGTGCTCAGTGAAAGATATCAGGAAGTTGGAGGACAGCACAGAAGAAAGGAAAAGGAAAACTTATTGTCAAGATAAAATTAAGATAAGGGTTTGCTAATGGATGGCCAGTTGCCCTCAGGTTTTGTGTTCAAAGTTTTCCTCTTTTTTTTTTTTCTTATGTGTTTCTTCCTTTGTCTTTACACAACATGAAAACATTCATGGTACTATGTATTTCCAAAGAGCCTTTTCAGTCTTGAGGTCCCTGGCAGGATTAGCTTATTCTTGAAAGACAAGTCATATGCAGAATTCATAGCTGAAGCCTTGCATTCTTTCGGAGGGATGGTGTCGTGGGAGTATTACTGATTTGTACTCTTTATGTAATACAGAGGTACTTTGCTGGTGTAATCCCCACCCACCAATGAATTAATTGATGTACTTTGTCCTTTTTGCTAGGTTCTTTAAATCTCTTCACTTGTTTCCCCAAACGTGTTTCCCTTCAGCCTAGATAAGTTAGGTAGCAGTTGCCTATTGCACTGGGGAAAGGAAGATATTATAGGAGCTGAATAATAAAGGTAGAATATTCTTATTTCTTATATCCAAAACTGCTAGTTTTGATGGCAAATGGAAAAATTCACCATCATCCATGTAGAACCAGTTTCTCTTGAGACTAAGTCTGGGTGAATGCAGACATGAGAGAACCCATTACTAGTATGCAGTTTGTAAAATAGACACCAAGACAGGAAATGGACCAGGAAACAGCAGTTCTCAGGGCAATGACCCTTTCCCGACCCCCCACCCCCACCACGCAATTTTGATATGACAGCTGTCAAGTATTGATGAGAACTGTTGGCACAATGGATCTAGGCAGGAGTGGGAGTGGAGACAGTTTGCACAGTTCTGTGTGCAATTGAAGTTGTGGGTGAAGGCTCTCAATTCTCCCAAGGCTCTAGAGCAAGTTACTGATGTAAATTGAGGGAGCCCCTGGCCTCTGTAGGTATTGTGGCAGGAATGAGAGGTTTTATCCCTACCAGGAGGCTGAGGGCATATGTTAGCAGATAGATGCCAAGATGCTATGTGGGAGCCAGGTCAGCATTTGCAGCCCCTCCAAGCACCATTGAAATAAGACAAGCTGTCACATCTGGAGAAGGAGGCCAGCCTGGATGGGCCTGATACAGAAGTAGAAGCCTATTGCCTGCTGTTACAGGGGTGCTATCTGCTTACATCTTAGAGTTTATTAGCATCTATGGCAGGAGGAGGATAAAGAGGAAACCATCCAGAACAGACTGAGGTTTTTTTCTATTGAAATTTTTATTTGAGATAATTGAAGATTCACATGCTATTGTAAGAAATATTAGAGAGATCTTGTATATTTTTTATCCTATCTCTCCAATGGTAACAGCTTACAAAATCAGTATAATGCCGCAACCAGGATATTAACATTGATACAGCCAAGGTGCAGAACATTTCCATCACCATAAGGATTTTCACGTCGCCCTTTTATAACCATACCTACTTTCTTTCCCAAATCTTAACATCTGGCAACCACTAATCTGTTCTTCATTTTGATGATTTTACTATTTTGAGGAAGTCTGCGTTTCTCTGTCACCTTTGAAGAATAATGTTGCTGATATAAAATGCTAGGTTGGTGACTTTTTTCTTTCAACAGTTTAAAAGACTGGAGTTTTACTCCATCCTCTTCTTGCTTGCATGGTTTCTGATGAGGAGCCCAGTGTTCATTCTTATCCTTGTTCCTCTCCAGGCAAGGTGTTTTTTTTTCTAGTTTCATTCCAGATTTTCTTCGTCTGCTTTTTGCAGTTCGAATATGATACGCATATGTATGGTTGTGTGTGTTAACATTTATCTTGCTTGATAAATTGATTTGCGATATGGTATCTTTCATTAGCTTTGGAAAGTTCTTGCCCACTGTTACTTCAAGTATTTTCAAATTATTGAGCTATTCCAGTTCCTTTCCCTTTACATATAGTAGAACAATCTTTTCTATGTATCCAAAAAGTCATTCAGGAGCAGTGTGAAGGAGAAGAGGCGAGATCGCCTCCCCGGACCGGCCAAAGCCTGCGTGCGCCTCATCCCCGCCTCCAGCGCTTATGTCTCCCCGCCGTCAACACCATGCCCAAGGGAAAGGCCGAAGGGGATGCTAAAGGAGATAAAGCCAAGGTGAAGGATAAGCCACAGAGATCTGCAAGGTTATCTGCTAAACCTGCTCCTCCAAAGCCAGAGCCCAAGCCTTGAAAGGCCCCTGCAAAGAAGGGAGAGAAGGTACCCAAAGGGAAAAAGGGGAAAGCTGATGCTGGCAAGGATGGAAATAACCCTGCAGAAAATGGAGATGCCAAAACAGACCAGGCACAGAAAGCTGAAGGTGCTGGAGATGCCAAGTGAAGTGTGTGCATTTTTGGTAACTGTGTACTTCTGGTGACTGTACAGTTTGAAATACTATTTTTTATCAAGTTTTATAAAAATGCAGAATTTTGTTTTACTTTTTTTTTTAAGCTATGTTGTTAGCACACGGAACACTTCATTGTTGTTTTGGGGGAAGGGCATATGTCACTAATAGAATATCTCCGAAGCTAGATTGATAACAAGAGGGAAAAACACCTTCCCCTTCTAGTTTTGAGAAACTTCCCCTTGGCTCCCAGGAGGAGGGATTCCTTGATGTTGACACACATGAGCCACCTTGGTGGTGTGGAAAAACTAAAATTCATTTTTTTATGTCCTCTTCTCTCTCTCTACCTTCAACATAGACTTGACTCCCTTAAACCCAGAGACCTGTTGGAACCTGACTCCATGAAATGGTTCCCAGTATGTCAGGCAATCTGGACTTTACAGTGTCACCACTGAGATGGCGTCCCTCAAAAGAGTTCCTTTTTTTTTAGCTTGTGGATCTTCAGATTGATAATTCTGCCATTTTCATTTCATTTCCTGAAAGTCAGGGTTGGCTTGTGAAAAGTTGTTAAACAACATGCTAAATGTGAACTGTCAACCCTCATTCTAAACTTTCCCTGTTCAGAGCATCACATGAAGACTTCATTGGGTTTTATAGTGGCTTTCTGATTTTGGTAGTCCGTTGAAGAAGGGAGTTTGAAAGTTGTTGTATACTGTTAATGATCGTCTGCCCATGTCCTGCCTGAAATACCATTGTTTATGAAAAGTATCTTTAATAAAGCTGGATACAGTTTGGCTTGGAAAAAAATACCAAAAAACAAACAAACAAACAAACAAACAAACAAACAAACAAAAAGTCCTTCAGAGATTTGATCAAAATTGCAATAAATCTATATATCATTTTGGGGAGAGTTGATGTTTTTACTATGTTGAGTCTTCCAATCCAACTGTCTCTCCATTTATTTGGGTCTTCTTTAATTCCTTTTATTAGCATTTAGTTTTCAGTATATAGTCCTATTCATGTTTTCTTAGACTTACATGTAGAAATTTGAAAAACTTTTAAGTGATTTTTTTGTATTTTTATCTTGTATCCTGAGACCTTGCTGAACCCATGTAGTAATCCAAGAACTTCTCCACACATCTGCAGTAGTGACAGTTTTATTTCTTTCTTTCTAGTCTAATTTGCCTTCTATTTCCTTTCTTGCCTTATTGAACTGGCTATAACTTCCAACACTATGTTGAATAGTAGTGGTGAGACCAGACATCCTTGCCTTGTTCCCAATCTTAGGGGAAAAAATGTTTAGTTTCTCATCATTAAGTATAATGTTACCTGTAAGGTTTTTTTTTTTTTTTTTTTTTTTTTTTTTTTTTGTAGAAGCTCTTAATCAAAAGAATAAGTTCTTGATAAGAGAACAAGTTGAAAAGGTTTCTCCTCTATCACTATATCTCTGAGAATTTTTAATCATGAGTGCATATTAAATTTTACCAAATGTTTTTTTCTACACTGATTAATATAGTCATGTAGATTTTCCTTCTTTATGCAGTAGATTATATTGATTGAGTTTTGAGTATTGTACCAATCTTGAATCCCTGGAATAAATTTCATGTCATCTCTCAGGTTATGACATGTAATTATTCTTCATTATTGCCAATACTATATAGCTAATATTTTATAAAAATTTTTGAGTCATTATTTGTAATTTATAATATTGATCATAGTTTTCTTTATCTGATCTTGACATTGGGGTAATACTAATTTTATAAAATGAATTGGAAAATGTTCCTTCTTTGTGATGGTTAATTTCCTGTGTCTATTTGGCTAGTCCACAGCACCCAGAAATTTTTCAAATATTATTCTAGATGTTTCAGTGGAAGTATTTTAAAAATGAGATTAACCTTGAAATCAGCAGACTTTGAATAAAGCAGATTACCTTCCATAATATGTGTGGCCCTCATTCAAGCAGTTAAAGGCATTAATGGAAGGATATTGACCTTCTTTAAAGGATGGGGAATTTTGTTGGTAGAATTTTGTTGCCTTTGGACTTAAACTGCATTATTAACTCTTCCTGGGTCTTCAGATAGCCAGCCTACCCTGTAGATTTTGAACTTGACAGCCTCCACAATCACATGATCCAATTTCTTAGAATAAAACCCTCCCCATCTCTACACACACACACACACACACACACACACACACACACCCTATGGGTTCTATTTTTCTGGAGAATTCTAATACACTCCCACATATTGTGGAAGAGATTGCATAGAATTGGTGTTACTACTTCTTTAAATATCTGATAAAATTTGCTGGTGAACCCATTGGGCCTGAAGATTTCTTTTTTTGAATTTTAAAATTATTAATGCAGTTTCCTTACTATTTATAGAGCTATTCATATTATCTATTTCAAGAAATTGGTCCATTTCATCTACATTATCAAATTTAGGTGTGTAGAGTTGTTAGCAATATTCTTACATTACCCTTTGATATGCATCTGGATATCCCCAGTTTTGTTCCTGATATAAGATACTGTATCTTTATTTTTTCTTTATCTATCTTGTATAGGCTGCCAATTATATTGCTTTTTTGAAAAACCAAAATCAAAAACCCAGCTCCTTGTTTCATTGATCGTCTCTATTCTTTTTCTGTTTTTAATTTCATTGGTTTTTATTCTCATGGTATGGTTTAATTCCTTCTGCTTGCTTTGGTCCTCTTTCTAGGATCTTCCCATGAGAACCTAAATTTTGATTTGAGACTTTTCCTTTTTTTAGAGTATATGCAGTATATGCACTTGATGTTACAGATTTCTCTTGCGGCAGTGCTTTTAGTAATGTCTTGCAAATTTTGATGTTGTATTTTAATTTTCATTAAGTTCAACATATTTTCTTTCAAATATTTTATTTATTTATTTGAGAGAGAGAGAGAGAGAGAACACAAGTGAGATGAAGGGCAGAGGGAGATGGACAAGCAGACTCTTTACTGAGCAGGGAGTCCAAAGTGAGGCTCAATCTCGGGACCCCAGGATCACAATCTGAGCCAAAGGCAGACAACCAACCAACTGAGCCACACAGGCACCTCACTTCAGTGTATTTTAATATTTCTTTTGGGACTTCTTTATATCATGGATTGTTTAGAAGTGTATCATTTAGTTTTCAAGTAGGAGATTTTCCTATTATAATTTTGTTACTGATTTCTAGTTTGATTTCATAGTGATCAGAGAACACTCTTCAACTCTGATAATTTTCCCTGTTCTGAAGTCTACTTTATCTGATATTAGTATAAAGTAATATTAATATGCTTTTGTTTGATCAGTGTTTGTATATCTTTTTACATTCTTAAGTTTTCCATTTGTCTTTATCATTACATTTAAATGAGAATCTTAGAGGTAGCATGTAGTTCAGACATGGTTTTAAATCCCTATTGCCTCTCTCTGTTTTTTATTTTTTAAATATTTTATTTATTTATTTGAGAGAGAGAGAGAGAGAGAGCACAAGTGGGGGAGCAGCAGAAGGAGAAGGAGAAGCAGACCCTCTGCTGAGCAGGGAGCCTGATGGGGGTCTCAATCCCTGGACCCTGGGATCATGACCTGAGACAAAGGCAGACACTTAAACAATTGAACCACCCAGGTGCCCCTCTCTCTGTGTTTTAATTGGTCCATTTAGACTACTTGCATTTATATGTAACTGTTGCTATGTTAGGTTTCATCCTGCTATTTTACTTTTTAAATTTCCTGTTTATTCTCCATGGTTTTTTGTTTGTTTGCTTGTTTGTTTCTCTGGGACTTTTTTAAAGGTTTATTTATTTAAATAATCTCTACCTTGAAAGCAGGGCTTAAACTCACCATTCCACAATCAAGAGCATGCTCTACCAGATGAGCCAGCCAGGTGCCCTTCTGTCTTCATTTTCTTGCTTTTCTCTGGGTTATTTGAACATTTTTTTTAGAATTCCATTTTAATTCATTCATGTCAATTTTGAGTATATCTTTTTGTACAGTTTTAGAGGTTACTCTAGATATTACCTTGCATATATATAACTTACCAAATTCTGTTGTTGGAGATGAGAAAGTATTGCACATTATTGAATGGATTTTTTTTTAAAGATTTTATTTATTCATTCATGAGAGACACAGAAAGAGAGGTCAAGGCACAGGCAGAGGGAGAAGCAGGCTCCATGCAGGGAGCCTGACGTGGCACTTGATCCCAGGACTCTGGGATCACATCCTGAGCTGAAGGCAAAGGCTCAACCGCTGAGCCACCCAGTTGTCCCTATTGAATGCATTTTAAATGATAGTTCTCTTAATCATGTGTGGATTATTTTCAGATGAGAAGTATGATAGTACTATCTCATTCTCCAACCCCCTATGATTCCTTAAAATTCTTTGAAATAAATTTTATCCACTATGATTTGGGAGAAAATTCATCTTAGAACAAACCTATTACTAGTAGTGCTGGCTGGAAATGATGCAAACATTAAGCTCTCTCTTTCTCTTTAGTTGGAGAAGTGCTAAGAAGTTCAGATTGGCTGTTCCCTGTCCAGTCTTTAGCTATCATAGTTAATTATATCAACTCAAGATGCATCTGAAAGAACCATAATTTAATCAAATGTAAGGAAGGCTAACTATGGTAGTGCCAACAGGAGTGGGATGGCAGGGGAGCATGGGAAACTTGTATCTCTATTTGTCTTTTAGTAACAGAATTTCTCATTTCATCTAAGGACTTACTACTCCTATACAGTGTTCATTAAAGCATTAGAACATTGTATGTTAGGACTTAAAACTCAGACATTTGCCGCACATTTTCCTGGGGAGGAAATACCATGAATATTCCAACCTGTTGATGGTTAATGCTGGTACTAGAGAGAACAGATATTTTTTGAGTGGTTCATCCTCCAAAAGAGTGTCCCATCTTTGGTTTGTAATTCAAGTATTTTATTTCCTGATTTTAAATACTAAAGAAATTTCAGTATAGACAGAGGCTCACTTTTTAACTCTAATTCTGTTCTTTTAGTTCTCCAGTTCTTATTGCAAAAAGTAACAGATGGGAATTTGTTCCCAGGAGTTATACATCACTCTAGAGGCCTATTCAGTTTCAATATTTGATGAGGTCTCAGGGATCTGTCAGTATAGTCTGATGCTTGAAACAACCCTCACTGTTATGGATACCTCTTTCCACAGCCTGAGCTCTTGATTCTGACATTTTAGGAGATAAGTGCCATGTTTCAAAACTGTGGAGTGAATAACAAGATGGAAAAAAAAATTTTCTCTGTCTTAGGATGTCCATTTGTTCAAGTTTTTAGTAAAAAGCAACCTAGAAAAACAACTACATGGAATAGGCCAAAGTTTCTATGGTAAAATAGTAGGATTGAGTAACTCCCAGAGGATAATCAGATTAATTTAGATTCTTGGCATCTTTGTGAGGCTGGAGGTAAAGTGAACAAAGGGAACCACAGCCCTTCTCCATCAGAGACTTTCCTGCAGGCTTCAGAATCTGTAATCTGCTGCAGATTGCACATGGCCTGACTCTCTGAAGATCATTCGCTCCTGCAAAGTAGTGTTCATACACTTAAGAAGGTCTGTGGAGGCTTTCACAAAATCCCTCTAACCAATTTCAAATGTATTTATAAAAGGAACTGTGGCATAGAAAAACTCCCCCTCTCCTGCTCTCTTGTTACCAGCCATTTCTTGAACTCATTATTTAACAAACATAAAAGGTCATGTAAACACCTCTGAGGCAGTCATAAACTCTTTATTATTCTCTATATAAATTGGGGCTAAATCTACACATCTGACATGATTGATAGAGCATACAATAAGGACAGATTCATGATAAGTACTCAGTAAATATTTGTTGAGTGAGGGAAAATATACTCGGTATTAATCTATCAAAAAAATGGGAAATTTTACCAAAAGTGACAGTGTGGTGAGAAGATTTTTACTTCAATTTATAGTTTTCTCTATAGTCTTTGAAATAGGAGAGGATGGCATGACAGAGAAAGAAACTTTGTTTTATCACAAAAACTTCCATATAAATGATCAGCAGCTTGATTTCTTGAGTTATTATTTTAATTCATCTTCGAAGGAGGCTTCCTTTATGTTAGAAGAATCACAAAAATGGTCATCTAATTAATTACTGGGATGTAAAGCAAATACCCACTCCTTTTTGAGGTTAAAATCACTATATATATGAGTATAGTTGTGCAGGCTAAGAAGCTTAGCATTCTGTAAAGAAGTGTCTTTTGAGAATATTTCCTCCTAAGTATAGATATCTATAAGATTGTCAATATCCCAAAGAGAGTAGTATTTAAGCTTGAATAACTCAGGTTTGAGGATATATGCTTAGAGTCCATGAAGTCAGACCATACCTTGTGGGTGCAATGGAGTTGTCTCTAGAAGAATATTGTCACCATTAATCATCCTGGGATTCAAAGTGAATGGTTTTGTTTTGGGCGAACTGTTGACCTGCTCCTCTCTCTGAGAAAGGAACAGAGCATAAATGCCAACAGTGGTGGCTAAGCTGATGTCTGCCACATGGAAAGAACAAAGCAAGAACTTGAGATCTTAAGTTCAGGACTATGAGTCACTTGAACTAACTATGTGGTATTTTACACCATATTTTGGGTGTTCCCAGGCATTTAATAAAGTTTTGTTAAATACCATACCCTAGTTTGTTTATGTTTTGGGGAGTTGAGGGAGATGCTTCTTTTTGTGGCCCAAGCCAATCCCGGTACCAGAGTAGAGGCATGGGGGGAGGGGGCTGGTGGTCATAATGTAGCAGGAAGTGACAGCCATTTTCTGAAACTGCAGAGGTTCAGAGTGAGGATGGTGGGCTGAGGTGTTGAGTCACCAACAACAGTGGGGTTTTCATAAATTTTTAAGGGACCAGAACTCAATGGAATGTTGGATCCAATAAGAATTTCTGGGGATAGAGATATGGAGGCTTTGTAATTTGCATTTTTAATGGAGACTTTTAATAGTATGACTCATAACTCCCATCCGCCCTAATTCCCTTTCTTAGTTTTCTACGAATTAACTGAATATTGACTCTAAGCCCATAGCCCAACACGGAGGCAGGAAAGTTTATCCTCAGTCATTTTCAGTATTCTATTTCCCTGGCTTGATGCCAAGATTCTTGGTTCTGAGATCCTTCTCTATCAACCGAGGATGCCTAGTTCCTTACCTTCCCAGTCAGCTCAGTCTCTTCAGGTCTGCTGCTTGGTGACATCCAAGGCACACTTGGGTACGGGGCTCTTAGTAGGGCCTAACATCCTGAGAATTCAGAGTCCAACCTGCATGGTGTTCCATGTAGCCAATCCTTCTGAGTTGTGCTACATCTGTAAAGTGATGTCCGAGAGTAGGGACAGGTCCCTGTTGCTACTGAGACACACATGCCTCTCTTGTCCTCTGTGGTGGGAATCCTTCTCTGTCTCCCATGATCCTGTCAGAAATGCTTTTTCTTCCTTTCTTCAGTGGGTTCAGGCTTTGGAAACAAAACTCTAGAAAGGAAGTATCTTATAGTTAGCTTCTCCTTATCTTCTGCTTCTTTTCCACTGGGTCCTAGGCAAAATTATACAGAGCAAACTACCTTTCTATTGTGGGAATAAAATACATTAATATATGGAGAAAAATTTATTAATGATCTAAAAAAGCATTCTGCTATAGGATGATAGAAGACATGAAAGCCTATTTTTTTTAGCCATAGTCTAGTGTGATTTGAGGAGCCCTGGATTACATATATATTTTTTTAGGATGCTAAGTTGAGAATGAATCTGTAGAAGTGTTAGTTCCCTGACAAGGAGTACTTGTGTTAGTTCCCTGACAAGGAGTACTACAATTGGAGTAAGAATGTCAGATGCAAGCCTAGTTCTGAAACTTACTAGCTATATGACTGAGTAGTGACTTCATTTCTATTGTAAAGACTCAGCTATTTAGGCTTGCTGGCCATAGGTCTCTGTCACAATTACACAACTGCCATCATAGGAAAAATAGAGCCCAGAAACACCTAAATGAATGAACATGATTACTTTCCAGTAAAACTTAATTTATGTATAGCACAATTTGAATATCATTTAATTTTTGTTCCATAAATGTTATTTTGATTTTTATTATTGTTCAATCATTGAAAAATATAAAAACTATTCTGGGCTCACTGGCCATGCTACAAAAAGTGGCAAACTATATTTGGCCTGTAGCTATAGTTTGTTAACTCCTGTTGTGGACTCTAAGATTATAGTTCTAAAGTCTATCTAGAGCTCAGTTTCCCCACGTGTAAATGAGAAACCTGTAACTCACAGGTCATCAGGTTAAATAGAGGTGTAATTTTTTACTTTTCTTGATAAATTTAAGATGTTATCACTAATTATGCTCCGTGTGCTGAGGAGACCTAACACCTGCATTTTTGTGTAGGTAGAAGACAAAGCAGATAGAGCTACAATTGATCATCTTTGCAGATGTCAGTTAACTGATTGTCTTTGTTTCTCCACCTGTGTAGTGTATAATCCATGCCACTGACTTAAAAGGACAGTTTTTTAGTCTTAAAAAGTAGATGGTCTATGTGTGGGATTCCTTCCTTTAGAATATGACAGTTCTGGTAGTCATCATTTACCTGCTTACTTGTGTTGGTGATGTGGACAAGATGACTTTTACTATCAGAATTCTCTATTTCTACACAGCACACACATCAAAACAAAAAGATTCAGAAATTATCTTGACCTGATGAGGATTCTTGCTTAGTTACCTTCTTTACATCTTTGTTGTGTTGTCTCTGTTATGCATTTGAGAATATGCATTAACATTGAATGTAGGCTGTAATATACTAATTTTGAAAATATCTCTTAGATTCTAAATATCTAATATTTAGATAAATCTAAAAGTTCAAGATGTTGGAATTTTTTGGTGACAACCACGATGCACCAAATTCACCTGGAGGTACATACTGTGAGTATTTCCAGTAGGAATTCCAAACCCATTTACTTATAAGGCCAGGCAGGTAAAGTAAATGTCTTAAGCAACCTTAAGATATAAGACAACTGGAAATGGTGAGGTATACTGGGGAACTGTAGAGTGCGGCCACATCCTCTTAAAAGCATTTACTTAAAAATCAATTTAAAAAGCAAAAAAACATACTGAGCAAACAAAACCCAAAACACTATCCTGGCTAAACACAGTGAGATGGCCAGTGGAAGCTGGACAGCTTTTTGTCTCTTCTTGTGGAATAAGCTTGAGAAAGAAGGTGCCTGTGGAAAATTGTTTTTCCTATAAATGGAATGAAGGCTGACCTGAGAAAGAGGTATAGATGGTGAATGTCTTTGTTTCTTTAACTACACAGAGATGGTGAGTGTTGCAAAAGTTATACAGTCCTGGGGGCCACAGGTCTTGGTTCTGACATTGCCTACTTGTAAACTTGGGATTAGAATTTAGCTAAAACCTACCTTAGGAGGAATAAATAAAATCATGTATCTGGAAATATTTTGATTAACTATAAATTACAATGTAAATATTAGCTATAATCCTATATACATAACTGATAGCTAGTAAATGCAGGTCCTAACAAGGGCTTCCACTATTTGTGGTTTCTTTTATACCAATTTGATTTGAATAGCACCTGGGTAATAAGACACATCTTTTCATTACAAGACCAGTGATTATATTACCAGCCTTCTTTTCTTTTAAGTAGAACTTACTGTTATTGTTTAGATCCCATGTAACAAAGAGCTGGTGCTGGGATAATTCTTTCTTTCCCATCCTCCTATCATCCTTTGCCTGTGCTATCATCATTCTGTGATATCAGATATTCAGTGATATCAGATAATAAACCCCTGGTGAGGCTTATTTGCAACATTTAGGAAAATGGATTCAGGAGTTATTAGATAATATGTCATGTGATTTTCCCATCCAGGAACAGAGAATTGGGTATTTTTGGATTTGAGTACTAAGAGTCTTTCTTTGTTAAACAAAAAACAAATAAATGTAAATCTTACAGATGGAAATGGTCAGACAATTCAATGTTATCTTCCCAAGGTTAGTGTTATTGGGAATGTATTGAGTATCTGACTCCAGATGTTCAATTTCTTTGAGAAGCTGGGAATAAGAACTGTTTTTGGTTTTGTTTTGTTTTGTTTTGTTTTACCATAAAAGTTCTCATTTCATTAGGTATGGGAAATCTCATGGCCAGCCCTGTCTTTTGCTGTGAACTTTGTCCTAGTGTACTAGTACTTTTATTTTAAAAAGGTTATTTCCTACTTGAACTTGATTCTCCTCTGTTAAGCAAAATAGCTCTCTTGTGTCTGGGAAATCTTAATAAAAGATGTTGTTGTAATAGCAGGGGAAAATTATCATAATGATGTACTCTTTACAATTTCCTTCATCCTTTTTTTTCTCTAATTTTTTTTTTTTCAAATTATGAGAGTCAGACTTTTTGAATCTCAGGCATTTGATTTACCAAGTCCTTGAAAAATGTTTTCTTACATCTTTTGAAGTAGTGTTGTCTCTGCAGTCCCTATATTTTACAATTGCCAAATAAATATTATTTTGACTTAGGCCTGCAACATTCATCAACACTTCTCCGTTTTTGTATTAAACCCAAAGCTCTTTACTTTAGTGTAATGTGGAAGGGAATGATTGGATTTGGGGATAAGCAGGGAGGAGTGTAGGAGAGCATTAAAACTTGATTTAATTCATTCTTTCCCTGAGATGCATTTAGGCAGAAAATACCATAGTTTCTTTGCTTTTGCTAAACTTCATGGAATCCTAGGGCACGCCGTCCACATTTCTGAGCTGGTTTGTCCAATGACTTGGGTTCCTGATAGTCTTTAACAAGCCCTTACTGTGATTTCAGCTTGCCATGAAAGTATTTGGAAACACACTGTTGTAATAATAAAACTAAATTGTTAAAGCCAACATTTATTTAAATTAGACACATTACATATTCAATTACTTTCTTCCTGAGAAAATGTAATGACTGGTGAAAGAAGAGAATTAAAACTATGCATATATTTCTGTGCATGTTTTTTAGAATATTAGAGAATGGCTTGACTTAGTTAAGTGTTTTAACTTTATGAATTTCCAGTTGTCAATCAGATATGTTACCTGAAGATTTGCTAAATTTTCATTAAGAACTAGGGTCCTCAGCATGCTAATTGTTTTGTGATATTTACACCAGATATTTTGAAGATTATTAGGATGCTTCAACAACTTAACTTGCTTGTAAGAAAATAGACTTTTTTTACAATGTGGGACCTAATGTGATTTCTAGTTCAACTGAACCAGGTGTTGAGCACAATTGAAGATGACTATTCACTTCTTTGGAGGAATGGCAGAAAGTAGAAATGAACTTTGGGGACATAAAGTAGTGTAAATATCCAGCTGAGAATGTGAATTTTCCACTTAGAAATGCCTCAGAGGCCAGCAACACCTCTTCCCACTACCCCTCCTCTTCCCCCAACTATTCCCACACCACCTCATAAAACCTGGATATTTAAAGAATGCTTGTTACTAGATTCACTGGCAGAGATTAGTCTTTTCACCTTTGGGTGGAATCTTCTCCCCACTTCTGATTTGGAGATCACCAGGACCTGGGTATAGTAACCCCAATCAGCTTCTTGTAAGGATGGTTTTTCACGGTAATGGGAGCCTTGATGCTTGCTTCTTCACTGGCTCATCTTGGATATTTAGAGGTGACAGGCTCAATTAATTATTAACAGCAGTTCCAGCTCTGCCTGTTATTTTATCTCCACTGTCAGTCTGCTTGCCTCCTGAGAGCTAGCCAGGGCATTAGCCAGGGAAAGCTGACCTAGAAGTTAACATCCCTATCTGGGCTGTGATGGGATTTTATTTTCTCTCCTTTGCTACTGTCCATCTTTCTCACTCTCCCATTCAAACCCTCACCCCATATCCCTTGGGATTAAGACAATCTCTGGTAAAATAAAGAGCTGGAAATTTGATGATCATAATAACAGATCAAAATTGTGGAGATGATGGTTTGTTTTGGAGATAGTCCACTCTTCAGAAACTGGGAGATTTAAAGGTTTCTCACAGAAACACACAGTGAGGGCATGCCAACCCTCAGCCATGTTGTCAGAAACAATGGGCAAAGCTATAAGGTTGGAACCTTATAGAGAGACCTAGTCAGGGCCAGAGAAATAGAAAGACTGAGGACATCATGGGGTTTGAGGAGGTGAGAAGGAGAAGGGACCAGAGAGAAGGGTTTTCTGAAATGGATTCTGTAAGGGCTAAAGCACACTCCATAGAAAAGATTCTTCTGGAACCATGGAAAAGTACCTTGAGTCACTTTCTGGGGTAGGTGTGTATTCATGATCAGGGAGTTGTAAGATGGTTTAATTTCTGGTCATGGACTGTACTGTACATACATTGCATGTGAAATTCTGAGATTATACACAAATATAGGAAGATTCTAGCTTTGTATGAAACAGAACCTAGTAGTAGAATCTGTTGTTGTTGTTGTTGCTGTTTTTAATGAACATCTAGAGTAAATATTGTAAAGCTATTATGAGCCCAAAACTCAATTAGTCAGATTTGGAATCTTTGTTAGGATCCATAATCAGATTGTGCACTAGTTTCGTTTTGTAGAAGACAATTCCCACTACTTTGCAAGGAGCAATTCTCCTTTTGGGAGTAGTCTTTTAATCTGGGAATAAAAGTGTGACAGCTCTGCTTGAATTCAGCCCTAAACCAGTGTGGTCTTAAATTGTAGGTCCTGAAACAGATTAATCAGGATTGCCATATGTGGTTGTTAATGTGCATGTGCCTGGGGCCTAAACCAAAAAGCAGGAATATGAATTCTTACTGATTACTTTTGCTCAGTAACTTTGAGAACCTTTATGAAGCAGTGTTAATCAGGTTTACTCTATGTTCATGCACATTATCTCTTCCATTTCTTGTCTCCCTTATATTTGAAGAGATTCATGTGTATGAATTCTTGCATGATACAAGTGGCAACTCTCATGTTTGCTGTCATCTATTGTGGTCTCTGGTAGACAGAAGAGTTTCAATATTTGATGAACTGGTCTAATTAGATCAAGAAGTAGTGATGCAGTCAGATTCACAGAAGAGCTAGAGGTGTTTGCCTGAGTCATTCTGTACCAAGACAGTAAGAATTAAGTACCAGAGTCTTCCCCAAAGTTAGTGCCTACCTGCTCCCTTCGTGTGGGAAATAGTTTGCTTGAAGGAAATATGTGAAAGCGGAATAGGATTGGATTACTTCTAGCCCATTAATTATAGGGTAGCTTTCCTTCACCCATCCCCTATTTTTCCTGACACAATTTTTTGCTGTCCACACCTCCGTGATATAGTAATAAAAGAAGAGTATATTTTGCTTCGGTTTTAGTTTTGATACAATAGGAAAAATCAGTGTTATCTGTTTTCCCAAGGAGACATTGTCCCAGGACACTTTTCCCAAAGGACCACGGTGCTGACTCATCCATTTTTTATTTATTTTTATTGCCTTAATTTTACTTCATTTCTACCCTTGCTAGTAAGATACATGCCATAAAGAAATATATTCTAGAGGACATGAAAAAGCAGACCTCATGGCTGTTTACTCTGCTGGCAATGAGTCCAGTCTTCAGTACCCTAACCTTCCCCCTTTGAAGCTTGCCTTCCATGATAGTATTCTGTTTGCAGATGAGCTGCTCATGGACACAGGTGTGGTGCCACCTTGCAAAGTGACAAACCTCTGGTGAGAAAACAATACTCTGTTCTTTGACTATCCTTCTAGTTGTGTGTTTTTCTCTCTCCCATGGTTACCTGGGATGTCTAAAGACATAGTATTCCACAAATGTGTGGGTTACCTGACTACTGATGTGTCTGAAGGGGAAATATGCGGGAATTGCTTCTGAAGATTCCTCTTTATTTCCTTACAATACGAACATTATAGGATATATTCAAACCCATCATTTTGAACTTGAATTTGCTGAAGGAGAGACTAGCTGGGTTCTGGACTTTACACCGGTGACACTTAATAAGCGTTTATTATTTTCCTAGTAGGATTCCTTACATATCCTCATCAGAGACCACAGGGGTGATACTATCATTAAAGAAAATTGGGGCTTCTTGTAAACATTCTGGAGAGTCCTCAGCCTCTTGGAAGGGATGGGATCCCTGCTCAGCTTCCAGCTGCTGAATCTTCCTTTCCTTTTCCTCTAAAACTTCTTCCAGCTGGGTAATCTTCTCAGTCTGAAGGGAAACCTGCATTGACAACTCTATAATCAGGTTAAGTTTTCGATCACTTTCTTCCACAGGCGGGAGACTGCCATAGGACTCTTCCCGAGAGTTGTCTTCTAAAGCAAACAAGAAAAAGAAAATCTGAGCAGTTTTAATAGTATTTCCCAGAACTCAAAGAGAGGGAAGATGAAAAAGCCTTATTTCTCATGTTCTTAAAAGGGAACACAGATGTTGCGTCATCTGGTCAGATATACTGAGAATGGAATCTGGATCCAGTGAGGGAAAGGTTTCTGGGTGCTCATGAAAAAAGAACTTGGAAATCTCCAGAGGGAGGAGAATCAGTCTTTGCCAACTCTTTTTTGTACGCATTTACTTGTTAATTAACCATGGGAATGAGCACTCCTTGAAAATCCAATCTATAAACAATAGTCATCCCAAGTTTCATGGTATCCTTTCCCCTAAGAATCTTTCACAAGAGCAACAATTGTGTACAAATAAATATACTTTAAATTGAATTTAAACTCAAATAGGAAAAAAAGTTGTCATTGCCCCCTCTGGGGAAAATGATGAGAAAAGACTAGTTTCTTAACCTAAGTCAGCTTTAGAATTGGCAGGGGTATAATTTGAGGTGATTCAGGAAAACTATTAGCATAGTATCCTCCATAGAGATTGTTTTTCTTAAGTCTGAAGCTTTTTCAGTATTTCTTAATAAAAATCACCAGTATTTCCTGTATATAAAAGCTTATCCTTTATAATTTCTGATGAAAGCCTGAGTAAGGAGGGAAAGGTAAGCTCCAATAAAGATATCAAATAATGGTGTCTGGTAGCAGAAAATCCTTGAAAAAAAAATCCCACTAGATCATTAAAAAATTTAGCTACAGAAAGCAAACCTCATCCTACCACACTTTAGCAGAATCACCCTCCTTTATCGCTCTCATGCCGAAATTTCCACCATCAGAATCATTTGTCTGAGATTATATAAAGGGCAGACATCAGCTGTAGGTAAGGGATATCAGTTGCTTAGGTAGGAATACTTGAGCTAATAGCCTACAAATTGATAGTACTAACAGTTGATTCCTATAATTAAAGGTCCAGCATTTACTCAGTCCTCAGTGAAGACAAACCCTACAGCTGCATCCAAGGGAAACATAACTGCCAACCCAGGAGACAAATGCCTACTACTATTATGTACCTGTGCACCTGCTAAAGACAGGGCAGCTTCACTGTGATAGTCCATTCAGGCAGGGAATGGCCCACTTCTCAGCAGATAAAACTGATTCACAGTGTTTTTCTAATTTTCCCCAAGGGATCATGGGATGAAAGCCTGAGCACTGAATTGCACAGTGGGCAGGATGCTTTTGGCCTACCAAAAGTGACGAGAGGAAAGATCAGGATGTTCTCTGCTCTTAGCAATTGTTATTAGCAGTATAATACATTTCAAGAATCTGTGGGGAAGTTTTTTCTGAATATTTGAAATTTTAACAGTAGTATTGAAGGAGATGATAGTTTACATACCTTTAAAAGCAATGAAAAAAAAAAAAAAACCAAAATAGCATGTAGTTTGTTGCCTCTGCAATGCACCTGTGCTTTCAGTCCCAGGAACGTCAGTCCATTTGTCAAGAGGCTTTCATCATCTGCCATCTGATATGCCAGGGCCTCACCTTTTATCTGACCAGAGCTGTGCTGTCTTATATGGTAACCACTAGCCACATGTAGCACTAAGCAATTAAATGTGGCTAGTCTGAAATCAGATGTACCGTGAGTATAAAATACACATTTGATTTTGAGGGCTTAGTGTGAAAGAAATGTGAACTATTTTTTGAAAATGTAAAAACTGGTTATGTACTAAAACAATAATATTGGGACGCCTGTGTGGCTCAGCGGTTGAGCATCTGCCTTCAGCTCAGCACATGATCCCAGCGTCCTGGGATCAAGTCCTGCATCGGGCTCCACACAGGGAGTCTGCTTCTCCCTCTGCCTATGTCTCTGCCTCTGTGTTGTGTGTGTGTATTTCATGAATAAATAAAATCTTTTTTAAAAAAAAAACTGAATATTTTGGATATATTGTGTAAAGTAAAATACATTTGAGAACAATATTCACTCATTCATTTTTCCTGTTTCCAAAGTTTGGCTACTAGAAAATTTAAAATATCATATGTGTATGCATTTGTGGCTCTCACATTTCTGTTGGATGGTGCTGAGCTCGAGTCTCCTTTTGGATGAGCACTCTCTGAAGCCCAGAGGGTTAGGTTCTTCATAGATGGCTCTAGTTAACATGTACAGTTGTTATTTGAGAGGGAGGATTGTGGGTCCTCAACTGTTAGCCCACAGATCACTTTTCTGTTATTCCCAAAGGTGGAGGCATGGAAGTCTGGGCTCGGGAGAATGGGTTCTTAGCAGTTGAAGTGAGTTTCCACAGGAGAGGAAAGAAAATATGGGAAGGTGCAACAAGAGGCAGTGAGCAGATAGGAAGGAAAGGAATGAGGGGCAGTATCGGGAAGGCTGGGCGTTCCCGGTACTCAGGGATACAGAGGGGCATCGGGAGCCTCCTTCCTTGTGGTATGTACTGGTCCTCTTTCTCTTTGACCTCTTCTTCAATCTTTTCTTTCTCCAGCTTTTCCTCTTTTTTTCAGAAGTATTTCCTACCAATTTACACAATTTTTAAAAAGGCATTAGTGCCATTATAGAAGGCAAACAGGTTAAAAAGTGTTTGTTTTGTCTAGAGGTGGAATACTTTGTTCATCTAATTCTAGTGATAAATGGGTCAAAATGCAGCAGGATGGCCTTACCTGGGCGATCACTGTTACTGATTGCTTTGCCCTCCCAGAAGAGAGTCATAGAGAGAGAAGATAGAAAAGATGCTGGGTGTCTTGGTTAGCCCAGGCTGCCATAACACAATGCCAAACCACTGTCTTGGTGGCTTAAACAAGAGATTTATTTTCTCACAGTTCTGGAAGCTGGTAGTTTGAAATCCAGGTGTCAGCGGAGTTGGGTTCTGGTAAGAACTCCTCCTGGTTTGCAGAGAGCCATCTTCCCACTGTGTCCTCACATGGTCCAGAGAGACACCACAAGCTCTCTGATGTTTTCTTATAAGGGCACTCATCTCATGTCCCCAGTCTTATGAACTCAGTGAAACTTAATTACTCCCAAAGGCACCATCTCCAAATGCTATCACATTGGGGTTAGGGCTTCAATAGAGGAATTTTATTGAGAACACAATTCAGACTATAGCACAGGGAAAAGACAATTGGAAAAGGAGAGATAGCACAAGGGCTTTGATTCTCATTGCATTGTTTTCGTGTATTAAATGAAAATGTTGATAAGGAGATAAGCTAAAGTGCATCCATATACCAGCTTTTTTAGATTCCGTGGATAAGTGATATCATATAATATTTGTCTTTGTCTGACATATTTTACCAAGCAGAATGTACTCAAAAGCTGAGCTGATAGAAAAAGAGTAGAGTGGTGTTTACTAAGATGGGAGATGGGGAGGGGAGGAATTGGAGAGGTATTGGTAGAAGCATACAAATTTCTAGTTATAAACTTAAATTCTGAGTGTCTAATGTTTAGCGTAATAATTGTAATTAATAATACTGTATTGCATACTTGAAAGTTGCTGGGAGATTAGGTCTTAAGTGTTCATTCCACAAAACAGAAATGGTAATTCTGTGATGGGATGGTGTTCTTAGCTAACGGTGTGATGGCAATCATTTTGCAAAATACACGTGTAACCAGTGAACACATGGTACGCTTTAAACTTAAACAATGTTATAGGTCAATCACATCTCAATAAAACTGGGGAGGAGGAAGAAATAAAAGAAATATACCAAAAAGGAAATTTCTCTATACAGCTATATTTTATTATCTAATGACCTCTTCACACACACAATAAAAATATTTTTGTTCCGTTTCTGAACACATTGCAAGTCACAAAAGTGTTTTAAACTCTTCAGTGAAGTGGGGAACTCCAGAAGTTTCATATCCTAGTGGAAATAGCCTGAGGCCACCCCCGTGCTTTGACCAGACTCCACTACTAATCTTTACATTGATCTGCCAGTGCACTATTCTCCATGAGTCTGAACTTCCTTATCTGGAAGCCCCTGACAGCTCCACCCACCCCACATCTCAAATATTGGTGGTCTTTCCTAGATTTTCATTAGCAGCTCATATAGTCTTGCCAAGGTCACATCTGCCTGGAGCATGGAGAATGCTGTCATCTGACTAGATAATCTAGGTTCAGCCCCCTACCCAGGGATCCAGGAGATACAGAAACAAGAGAAGTTGTTCTGTAAGAGGGAGGGAGCAAACCTGATTAGCCATAATCGGGGTATGAAATCACAATTGCTACAGTTGCAGAGATTTATACAAGTACACGCCATTTTTTGTGTGTGTGATTTCCCCTCTTTCTGCATCAACTTAAAATAGGTATGAAGCAGGAATGAGAATAATGGCATAAGGTCATGGCAAAGATGACACCGGGAAAGGAGTGGTGGCAGCTGCGCATACTTAAAAGGGTTTAGAAAGAAAACAGGCAATAGGAGCATTCTGCTCGAGCTGGGGCAGACTATGCTTCCTTTTCTATGTAGCCTTCGCAGACAAAAGGCCTCGAAGAAATTGTACCAATTTTATTTGGCCATTTCCAGCTTCTCATTCTTAACATCCTTAAAACCTTCATGCCCTTCACAAAGTGCCAGGTGTGAGTTCTATCAAAAATACTGATAACGAAATAGAAAATAGCAGAGGTTATTATACCTGGAGTAGCTTAGAGACTTAGAGACTTAGCGACTTAGCTTATTATGCGGCTCTGGACCATCTGATTTCACCTGCATAGGAATTATATCTGCAACGTCCCTAACTGATACTTTTTAAAGTGTCTCTCTGATATCAGTGTCCCTCCAATTGTAATCAGTGAGCAATATGTACCTTTTCCCAAAAATATGCAGCTACATATTTTTACAGAGATACCTGGTGGGTAGAAAGCTGTGTTGGACAGTCTGGAGGAGAGCAGGATACAGCTCGGAGCTAATCAGAGAAAGGACACATGGTTTAATACGGGGTTAAAAGACCTACATCACATGAAAACGTTGCTTTGAGCATTGGTCAAGGGTGACCTAGTGAATGTCTACGAGGCTTTCTTAAGATTTTCTAAATATTTGTTTCTAAAAATGGATGTTCCCCTTTCTATCTCTTCAGTGATGCCACCACCCAAAACTGTTCAGTGAACACAGAAAAGCTAAGAATCACTGATCTCATTTCTGTTTCACATGCTTCTCTTGATAGGAAGCACACTTCTCCCCAGTCAGGTCTGCACGGTCATTTTAAAAGTTAATTCATCAGTAATTAGTCACTGGGACTCTGCACATAGAGAGCGAGTCAGATGCGCTGTTGGCTCCCACGTTCACAGTTCCACACTTGGGTAGGGGAGAGGCAGCATCAAGTGAGGCCTCAAGGGGACAATCAGGATTTCTTTTAAACAAACATCTCCAATGGGTACTACCTCATGAACGTTTACTTTTCTCTCTGCTTTTCAAGCTAATGACCAAGGCTGCCAAGTGTTTACTCAATAAGAAAGACTCTTCCCGGTGAGGTGATTAAATACCTTATTTCATCAGAGCCACCCAGGATTACTGTTTGGCCTAAAAGACTATGTCAGCTTCCTCCTCTGTACAAATGCCCATCACTCTGACTCACCTTCATGTGGTTTTGGAAGCTGTGTATATTTCTCAATAACCACAAGGGAGTCCAGTTTCATCTATTGCCATACTTGGGCTTGAAAATTGGCTCATGCTTGTAAATATCTCTTTCTCACTACTTGAATAATAAATAAAACTTCAACAATAGTTGTTCCTAGTTTTCTGTCCTTCTCTAGACTTTCATAGTTACCATCAGAGAATGGTACTTCTATGAAATAAATAATTCACTTATTTTTGGAGTTCTTATAGACCAAGTGTTTTACATCTTAAAAGTCAGATTAGTCTTACTATTTGGAGTTTTCTCCCTCCAGTGTTTATATTCATAAAGTGACCAGTGTCTATAGTGACAAATAGCCAACTTCAAAGAGTTTTCAATTTCTCACCATCAAGGCTGTGAACACTTAGAATACATTTGAAGTTGACATGGTTTGTTGATTTGGAAATAACAGCAGCATTACAAAAGCAGATTTAATTGGGGTGCCTGGGTGGCTCAGTTGATGGGGCATCTGGCTCTTGGTTTCAGCTTTGGTCATGATCTTGGGGTCCTGGGATTGAGTCCCATGTTGGGTTCCAAGCTCAGTGGTGAGTCAGCTTGGGGATTCTCTCTCTCTCTCCCTCTCCCTCTGCCCCTCTCTACTCCCTGCTCTCTCTCCCTGTCAAATAAAGAAATGCATTTTTTTAATTGCATTGACAAATAAGTTGGGTCAATTAAAAGAACTGAAATGGGGATGCCTGGGTGGCTCAGTGGTTGGTCATCTGCCTTTGGCTCATGGTTCTGGAGTCTAGGGATTGAGTCCCACATCGGGCTCCCTGCATGGAGCCTGCTTCTGCCTATGCCTCTGCCTCTCTCTCATTGTGTTTCTCATGAATAAATAAATAAATAAATAAATAAATAAATAAATAAATAAAATCTTTAAAAAAAGAACTGAAATGTAGTTTGATATATGCTTAGAAATTTTCAATGTGTATCAGAAAACTTCCCGCATGTTAGTGATGACCACTGTTACAATAGGATTGTATGTTAGCAGAAAACTCTGAGGTGCAATGGTAGACTGGAGCAAATATATATTTTCACCTAGCAACAGCCCCATGCCTTAGATTTTAAGCATATGTCTTTTAGTAAATGCTTTGGAAAGAACAAAATACTTAGTTTAAATCTACAATTGTAGGGATGCAGTGTTGATGACATAGGAAAGTGCTCTGGAGAGCGATCAAATAGCCTATAGAGCACTTGATAAAGAAAACACTCAGGAAAAACAAGGACCAAGAGAGTGTGTGTAGGAAGCACTTGTTGCTTCAAGTTTTTGGGCCTCCTGCAGATGCTGGGCCTGTGCCAGTCCCCAGAACCAGCTTGAGGGGTCTGGCTCATGTGAATGCTTTGAGGGCTTGTTTAGTGTTTGAGGACTAGGTAGGATGAAAAGCACACATCTCCAGCTGTTAGCATTGTTCCTATGACAGTAAGACACTCTTACTGGGAGATATGTTTAGAAAGTAAACAGATGGAGAAAACTGCAGATCACTACCCTCCTTCCTTTGTTGACTCCGAGGCATAAATGCACCATGATGCCCATGTTTAGTGTTTATTGAAATGGTTAATTCTCTCTTGCCCAGCATATGCATTGTAGTTGAAGTATTGGAATAGCTTCATGTCTGGTCATACTACTTCTGCTATTTGCCCTTGCAGTTTGGTTTCAACTCTGCACAGAGAGGTCTCATTGAAATATAAGTTGGGTCTTGGCAGTCTTTTGCCTAAAATCTTCCAATGATTTTTCACCTCATGTAGACTAAAAATCCATCCGCTAACATACTATGTGATCTAGCCCCTCTTTACCTCACAGACACATCTATTCTTCCTTTCCTTGTTCCTGACAGACTAGGCATGTTTCTACCTCAGGGCCTTTACATTTGTTACTTCCTCTGCCTGGATAATTGTAGCTTTGAAGCATACATGGCTAGCTCCCTCAGTTCCTTCAGGTCTCTGCTCTCGAAAGTCACCTTCACCCAATGAAGTCTCCCCCAGCCATCCTACCTACAATTTCAGTGCAGCCCCCACTGCTGGACACCTCAGATTCCTGTTCCCTGCTTTGCTTTTTCTGACATGCTATATCTGATTATTTTATTTTTATCTTCTTGGTAGTCTCTTCCTACCCTACCAAAATGAAAGCTCCATGAATGCGGAAATCTTTGACTGTTAGGTTCACTCTTGTGTTTTCTCTACCTAAAGCAGTACCTGGCACATGTGTTAGATCATTTGTTAGGTGAATAAGTGGTTAAAAGTGCATATATGATACAAAACCCCTGTAGCAATGGCCAGTTCAAAGCTTTCCACTAGTCTGTCATTAGGATGGTTCCTAGATTTCCTCCCCAGGCACATATTTTCTTCACACAAAGCTTTTCACTACTGCATTTCCTCCCTATATAATAAACTGTCATGATTGTACAACATTACACTTAACATCTATGAATTTAAGGTTTGTTAAATAGAAAAATTTAGATTTCTTCCAGATCTGTGACTTCGATTCCATGAGCTATAAAAATGGCTCTCCACCCTGGCACCTGGAATTTTTGTCAATATGGAATCCAAGGTCTCACTGCTGAAATTCTGCTTGAGTGAATCTACGAAGGTGTCTGGGAATCTCTAGTTTAACAGAGTGCCCTAGCTGATTCTGATGATTGGCCACATTTTGACAGTTGAATTTCTGCTGACCTGTAATAGGCATGGGGAACTAAATTTTTGGCTAAATTCTAAAAGGTAGGCCAGAAATCTTCCAGGCATGCCTCTTCATGACAAGGCTGCAGTACACACAGCAGAAGAGAGTCACATGTATTATATTTTCAGTGCCTCTCCCTTGTTACCTGACATGGCTCTGCCTGTGAATGTTACCACTGACTGAATATATCCATGGTCTTCCCCTCCCTCCACAATTAGCTTAAATCCCTCCAACATCTTGCCAATTCTCACCTGGCTGAATCATATCCAGAATCCAGAGAAAATGGTGAGTGTTTGGAGGTTTGTTTTGCTTTTGCTTTTGTTTCTGTTTCTCAGTGGATAGATTGATCCATTTACTCACAAGCTGGTCTGGCAAGGAAAAGACTCTCCCTCTTAAGAGATCTCTTTTCCTGAGATACCATATCTTGAAGGAAAGCACAGTGACTCCCCAACTTCCATAAGAGTTAATCAGCTACCACTGCTGCACATGGAGCAAGCGAATTCCCTTCTGCAGATCTGACTCTAGGATTTTCTTCCTGGAGCTTGAGACAGTCAAGTGATATGCCCAAGAAGACTGATAAGAACATTATAATAGAAAGATGTGTGAATACCTTGGTACTATTTGAGAGGTGGGAGAGATTTGTTTGTGTGGAAAAGCAAGTGAGGACCTCTCAAACATGGTACCACAAAATGAATATAGGCTGGTCCCTGATGGGAGGTAGGGGAAGCAACCAGTGGCCAAAGATTGCAAGGAGGCATAGTGCAATACTGTGTCTCATCTTCTATCTACACCAGTAAGGTAAATTGTTTTACCACAGTAAGGGGAGGACAATATAGGTTAACTTAGTCCATTGTTCCCTTTCAGGGCAGGGTGCCTTCCCACCCTCTTCAGGGTCTCAGATCATATCAGATTATCAGAAGGAGTTCTTCAACAAGATCGAGAAACAACACAAACACTGTTAAAATCACAATGCAAAACGAACTAGGGGTGGTGGAAGGGGAGGAGAGTGGGGGGTGGGGGTGAATGGGTGATGGGCACTGAGGGGGGCACTTGACAGGATGAGCACTGGGTGTTATTCTGTATGTTGGCAAATTGAACACCAATAAAAAATAAATTTATTATTAAAAAAAATCACAATGCACATGAGTTATCCCTACAGGAAATCAATCTAAGGAGAAGAAAGGTTTTTTTTCAGAAACTCTTTTACCTTTTCCAGTGAGCAGAACCTAAAGTCCTCTCCTATATGTCTGGCTCCATTAAAGAGAAGAGTGGTTAAAGCACAATGACTGATACCAGGCCAGAGGCCTAAAGGTAAAAAAGGACTCTGGTAGGGGAAAAGGAAATTCAAAGGAGGAGATATGTAGGAGATGATGAGAAAAGAAGAAAAAAGAAGAGATAGTAGATGAAGGACTATTTCTGTGCTTATCTGCAGTGGACTCAGTATGGACTCAAAGTCAATTGGAGGAGTAAAATAAGGATGATTTTATATCATTTGGACTGCACATTACACTAGAATATAACAGTGAGACTCTTCTGCTTTTCTTCTTGATGCACTGGGGTTATAGGAAGCTAAGTCTATATAATGAGGAACACCAATTTAGTTGTTTGCATTAATTTTCTTTTTTTTTAAAGATTTATTTATTTATTTATTTATTTATTTATTTATTTATTTATAATAGACAGACAGAGAGAGAGAGAGAGGCAGAGACAGGAGGAGGGAGAAGCAGGCTCCATGCCGGGAGCCCGACACGGGACTCGATCCCGGGACTACAGGATCACACCCTGGGCCAAAGGCAAGCGCTAAACCATTGAGCCACCCAGGGATCCCCATTGCATTAATTTTCAAGCAGTTATTGTTTATAGTTTCTGGTGTTGCATGGATTTGAGAAATTATATGATGCTGTGGCAAGAATAGTATTGTCAGTGTTATTCTTTGACAGTGGCAATGAAAATTAGTGTTTGTTTTTTTATAGAAAAAGATAGGATAAGTAGTTCTTCATTTTTTTGTGGATCAGAGTTTTGCTTGTATGAACTATGCAGAAGAATGGGTTTTGTGAAGATGTGCAAGTCATTTTGATTTAGTTGACTTGACAGTGCTATTAAATGTCCCTGACAATAGGACACTTGGATGCAGTCATTTTTGTGTGTAAAATTTTGAGTGACAGGGCACCTATACCTCACAACATATTGGCTTGTTCTCTTCCATAAGTCTTATCCTGTTCCTCATTTTCTTCCTTTTGGTTAGCCGTTGGATGACAGTGATAGCATTACTGAATTTTCCCAGCCTCCTAGATTCAGTGCTAGTTATAGACTCAGCACTTCTTGGATGAAGATAAGAAATCTATGCATAAGATGTAATAAATTGCAAAACATACTATAGAGAAGAAGATTCTTTTCCTGACCAAACTTTAGTTAGGCTCCTCTGAACTCATCCTTAAACCTTGTCTTCAAGAGCCCAGTTGCAGAGAGAAGTCCGCTAAATCACTTTATTGAGAATCCCCACCCATGGTATCTGATCATCCTCCATATCTGATCAAATTCCTCATCTTCCACCACACCCCAGGTGACATCTGGTCACCTTGGCCTGCCTCCCCTTTTACTCATCTCCCAGCAACAAACCCCTACCCCACCCACTACTATAAATCCCCACTTTTCCTTGTCATATGTAGAGTAGAGCCACCCTCTCTTTTCTACTGTGTTAGTTTGGACACTAACTGCAATCAATAACCCTCAATAAAGTCTTCCTCACTGTTTTCCCAAGTGTTACAATAATTGTTGTTGTTATTGTTTTTCTCCTTAGAAAAGAGCAGCTGAAGAGTCACACAGAATTTATTTGGATTATTGATGTATTTCACCGTGGAATCCTAAAAATGATAAAATTAACTATTGCTAGTACTGGCTAGGTTCAATTTTCACATCATGCAGAACATTTCTCCAAATAGTAAACACTCCTTCTTTTGAGAATGACATTGCTGAGATTAATTACTGAGATCTTTTGTTTAGGTAAAACATTAAGCACAGGATGCTCTTCTGGATCCATCCATAATTCTCAACAAAGTTGTCAGAGTAATTCAGAAATAGGGAGGTATGATAGGCAGAATAATGTCCCTCCCCAAAGATGTCCACAAAGTTATTCAGAATGATGGACCCCCAAAGTTTTTCCCCAGACCTGTGAATATGTTATCTTATGTGACAAAAGAGACTTTGCAGATGTGATTAAATCAAGGATTTTGAGATAGGGAAGATGATCCTAGATTATCTGGGAAGATGATTCTAGATTATCTGGGAAGATCTCATGGAATCAATAAGGTTCCTTAGAGAAAGGAGGTGGGAAGTCAGAGACAAAGAGAAATTTCTAAAAATGTTACATTGCTGCCTTTGAAGATGGAGAAAGGAACCCCAAGCCAAGGAATGCATGTGGTTTATAGAAGCTGAAAAGGGCAAAGAAACAGTTTCTACCCTAGAGCTGCCACAAGGAACACAGTCTGTTGATGCCTAGATTTTAACCCAGTGACACCTGTTTTAGACTTCTGGTCTCCAGAACTTGACAATAAATTTGAGTTGCTTTAGGACACTAAATTTGTGGTAATTTGTTACAGCAGTGAATAGGAAGCAAATATAGAAGGGAAAACCAACGAACATCTGAGTCATAAGAAAAATCTATCCATGATAGGATTCCCAGAAAGCTCATTTAGGTGCAAAGTCACCAGTGAACTTAGATTTCAGCTAAGGGCAACTGAAGGTTTCCAAACATCCAAAGAGTTCTGGATTCCAGACCCTCCTGAATCCTCTGGAATCTCACACCTTTGTTATTTTCTGTTCTTATACATGTTAATCTTTCCACTGACTCCAACCATTAGCATTTAAATATATTCATTTGGTATCATCTTAAAAAGGAAATAAAAACTTTTCATTGCTTAGTGCCCCGTTAGCTCTTGCTCTATCACTGTTGCCTCCTTTACTGTCAGATCTCTTGGAAGAGGTGTCTGTACTCGAGTCTCTTTCTGCATGCGCTTCTCTTTGTTAACCCAGTGCACTCTAGCTTTTGTTTTCCATTACATTATTCAACTTTGCCTTGCTGAGCTTACTGATGTCACTCAGTCCATTGGACTTAATGTTCATCCTGAAGGGCCTCTGAACATTTGCGGTTGTTGACAGCCTCCTGTAAGACACTCTGACTTCTGCAATATGACACTATTTTCCTCCAAACTTTCTGATTACTCCTTTGGTCTCATTTTGTGAGCTCCTCCTCAGAGTAATTACTGCACAGAGATACTTAATTCAGGATTTTAAGCTTTCTTCTCTTTCTTTACAGGTCTTTTTCTGTGGCCTTGGTTGCAATCTATTTGTGTGAACGATGCCCCAGTTTACAACTCTAGGTGAGACCTGAGCTCTGGACCTGGGACCCCCCTCCTTTGAGAATCCTCATGAACATTTCAGATACAGTATGTCCCAAACTGAACTCATTATCTAACCTCTAAAATTGATTTCCTTTCAGTATTCCCTGAATAAAGTGCTGTCACTGTGCATCTCCTTGCTAGCAGCAGAAAGCTGAGCATTACTTTAGATTTCTCCTTTATGCTTATGCTCTCTATCTATCTAGTCACTAAGTGCTGTTGATTCAAAGATCTAAATAACTCTTAACTTTGTCTAATTGTCTCCATTAGATCAGGCAATGTATTCCTGTAACATCTTTCAACTTGTAATTTTAATTCAAAAATTATGTTCTTAATTTCCATGGACTACCTCTTTATCAAGGACTTTCCCAAGCTTCATTATTTCTTCCTCAGCTTTAATCACTTTATGGAAATATAATAGATGGCCATAAGGAACTAACAGTGGGTGAGGCCTACAGGCCTACTATTCAGGTAATACAAATGGGCTTTATAATGACACATCTGAGCATTTGGATATTTATTGTTGGAATCTTCAAGGTTTGGTTTGGAAAACACCAAGAGAAATGTGTGTTTTAGAGAAGAAGCCCTGAAGTTACTATAAGTCCATGAGACATAGAGAGCTGAAGTGGGTAGGAAATATCAAAGTGTACCCCTGACAGAAATAACTCACAGAAACAAGGCCTGCTTATCGGTGTCACCTCCTGTGCAAGTCTAATTTTGTTTTTATTAACTTTCTTTCACTTTTATGCAACTTCCTGTTAGTTTACATTTTCACATTTCATAAGAAGACAACAATAAGAAATGGACTCAGGGAAGGGTGAGTGCCAGGGAGGTCTTCTCTAAGTTAAATTGGCAGTGTAAAAGAGCCCTGTTCTTGACAACAGCCTATGAAACACGGTTCTTTCAATTCCTCCTCCCAGTGGAATGCCATTCTAATTTTATCAGCTTTATTTTTTTATTTTTGAAATTACCTTGAAATTACAAAAGATAATTCAGAAGTGTTAGGGGATTCAAACAAGCTTTTCTTTCTTTAGGAAATCTTCTGATATTTGGTATAAATGTTAACTTTCATAGATGTTTTCCCCATTAATTAACCTCCTTTATCACAAATTTCTATACCTTCAAAACATTATCAAAGCTAATGGCAAAGGAGTTATTTTCAGGGTGGGCCTAAACTGAAGGCTATAGAGAAGCAAAAATAAATGTCTAGAAGGCTATTGAACTTCTTAGCAATATGCTTCTATTCTGATACTAGAAAGTTTTGTGGTATATTTTGGATGTCTTGTATTTTAGTATTTGAAAAATAATATTTACAATTTTTAGAGAAGTCAAAGAACTCCCATACCTATAATTTCACTTTTTCCTTTCTATGCAACTTGCCTCCATACTTGTAAGGCAGGAGAAAAAGAGAGAAAATAGGGAAGTGGGAAAAGAAATAAACATTTCCATAATACCTACTGTGTTATTTTACTTAGAACTTGCTCTGCAAGCACACAAAGCAGAGTAAATGCTTACATCTTGTTTCCATTATTATGACCAATAATACTACAACAATTCTTGTATAGGTGCAAGTCTGAAATATGTAGGCCACTTTTCAACCTCATCAACCTACCCATCCCTACCATCAGGTACCCAATGCAAGTCCAAGGTAAGCCCTGTCACATTGACATCTTCTCCTGATCTGGAGTAACAACTTATCCATTGAGAGTCATATTCTGCATGTTTCTCAATCGTTTATGGAATATTCCTGGCTTTTAAGCAAGAAGGCAATAGGCTCTGTGTCTCATTCTTTCTTCTTTCCACCTATTATTAATTTCTGATCTAAAAAAATGCTAAGATAGTAGGAATCTTAGGAATTGGCAGCTGGATTACCATTAAGACTTGTGGGCATTTATTCTGGCTACTTTCCAAGATGACCCTCCCAGTGTCTTCTGGTTCTAACCACCTGGATAAACAAAAGTTCAGGGACACATTAATTTTTAGCCGGGTAAGTTCTCATTTTGTTTCTGGCTTCAGGTACATCATTTAATTATTATTTAAATGATTTAAATTTAATTTGTATTGTGAATTAATTGGTTTCCTCTTTTCTTCAAACCACTTAAATGCCCAGTCAGCCACATGTTCACAAAAGTAAATAACTGATACAACTACTCCTTACCCATACAGCCATTTTTTTTTTACTTTCAGTACAGTATTCAACATATTACATGAGATATTCCATACTTTATTATAAAGCAGTCCTTGTGTTAGATGATGTTTCCCAGTTGTAGGCTACTGTAAGTATTCTGAGCACATTTACACTTGACTAGGCTAAACTATGATGGGTGTTCTGTAGATTGGGTATATTAAACATGTTTCTGATTAACAATGCTTTTAATTTACAATGAGTTTATCAGAACATAAACTCATAAGTCAAAGAAGATCTGTACATTAGGTAAGGCAATTTCAACTCCAAATAACAGAACATGTGGCTGTTGCCAACTTAGACAATGGAGAGTTTATTATTACACGTAAGGTGAAGGGAATTTCAGGGATAGCTCCTATTGTGGCTCAAGGAAGCAAGGTTGGCTTCTCTTGTTTCTCCCTCCTATTTGCACAGAATGTTGCCTAAAAGTTGAAAGAGAAAGGAATGTCTTGTTGCCCTACCTTTTTTGAAAGATATTTATTTATTTATTTATTTATTTATTTATTTATTTATTTATTTATTTTTGAGAGAGAGAGAGAGAGAGAGACCCCAAAGGGGGGGCAGAAGGAGAGGGAGAAGCAGGCTCCCCAGTGATCAGGGAGCCTGACATGGAGCTCGATCCCAGGACCCCAAGTTCATGACCTAAGCTGAAGACAGATGCTTAACTGACTGAGTCACCCGGGTGCCACTTGTCTCCCCCTTTTAAGAGTTAAGCCCTCCATAATGCTCTCAGCAGAATTTACATTATATTTTTGTCCATAGTTATATCATATTCCTAAAGAAACCCTTGAAAAGGAAACAGAATCACTATGATTGGTTAAGACTAATAAATATTAATCATCTGAGGTAGGTGGGAGAGGGTCCCTGAAACACATTACCTACCCAAATGCTGAATATAGTTGGAGTTGTGTTAAGAAAGGATGAATAAATGTCTTTTATGTAGGTAACAAATATCATCTGCTACAGTGAACAAAATTTTTTATTAAAAATGCCAAAGGGGGTGCCTGACTGGCTCAGTTGGTAGAGTATGGGACACCTGATCTCAGAGTCATGAATTCAAGCACCATGTCAGGTGTAGAGCTTACAAAAAAACAAGCAAACAAACAAACAAACAAAAACAAAACCAGTAACAGTGTATTATTCAAATAGTATCTGTGCTATAAAAAAGCTGAAAACCTAACTCTAACTGGCTTACATAGTAAAGAGAAAATATCAACTCCAGAGACAGAGCTAGTTTCAGGCAAGAAATGAACTACTAGTCCCGATGATATAACTGAAGATCATTTGGTCTTTCTGCTCTTTCTTTACAATGTGAGCTTCTTCCTAAACCTAACACTATTCTTGTTGCCAGATGACTGCCACTGTCTTCTTGGGATGATCCTCCTTCTTTCTGTCTAGGGGTCTCTACATTATTTATTATAGAGAAACAGGAGGTTTTTCTTTTCCTTAATCTTCAATGAATAGCCTTCACATTCCATTGTCTTATATTAGATTACAAGCTTATCTCTGAATCAGTGGATGAGCTGGCTATGCATTTGATGTTTAATCTTATAACATGGTAATGCATTTAAAGCAATGCTATTTATAACATTAATTTTCTCAGAAGTGGAAAAAATAAGGAAGACAAAATAAATGAATGAATGAACAATGAATAAAGACCTCTCTCAATTATTATGAGTAGCCATTTTGCTAGCAAGAGTCTCAATAAATTGAATAGTTGTTGTCTGGAAGATAGCTTAAAATCAAGCAAACCATAAAAGAGATTTTTTTATAGGGAACATCCAGTAAAAGCCACATCAGCATAAAAATTCTAGAAGAATAAGAACCTGGTTATTTTAGATGCAATTGTTGGTTTTGAAAAAGATGAAGCTACTAAATAGAAACATCAGCTAATTTATAGGAAGATGGAAAACTTTGATTCAGGGAATGTGCTTAGAAAATGTAGGTAGACAATACTAACAATACAGTTAACATTTCTTCAGCAATTATGATGTGCCAGGCACTACCCTAAGAGCTTAATGGTAATTAACCCACCTAAGACCCTTACAAGTTCTATGAGGTGCTGTACTGATGCACTGACAGGCCTACTTACAGATGAAGAAACTGAAGCACAGTTCTAGAAATTTTACCACACTCACACAGCAAGTTGATTGGAAGGGCCCTCGTTTGAGCACAGATTGGTCCTTTCCATGAATCCTAATACTATAGTATTATGTTCCACAGAAAGAAAACAGTTCTTACATATCATTCTACTCACATTCCTCTTGACTATAGGAAACTAAGGTATATGTAGTATATGTACAGTTACTTCAATACTTCTCAAATGCTTGCTTTCATGATGGAATGTCTTTGGTATTGGAGAACATTTGCAATGCTTTGTCTTGCAACTGCCCACATCTTTGTTTTATAATGAAAAGGCTGATACACAGAGTGGTTGATTTGTCTACAAGATTCAATAATTATTGCATGTCAATCCATAAGCCCCAAATCTTCCCCTTGCATCTTTTGGGAGCTACTGTCTCTTTCTATACTGAATTATATAATTCACTCACGGGATATTAGACACTATTAATTTGTCCAAGGGTATATTATAGAATATATATATATATATATATATATATATATATATATATATATATACTTTTTGTAGTGTGTATAGTTGTCATTTTAGAAATGTTGGCATTTCTGACATTAAACATCATTGTACACTAAAAAGTACATGCTACCAAAAACATTGTTTATTTATTTAGCTTTAAAAAGTCTCTTCAAATGATAAACAAATATCGAAGGCAAATTTAAACCTAAACTAAATGGTTCTGTGTGTGTTCTTTAGCCAAGAAATAATTAATTCAATTTCCTCAATATCAAAATGTCACAATGAGCACTGCCCTAGTTTCAGACTGTATATGGTAGAGTCACTCTCTTATATCAGAGCTTCCATACACAAGGCATAGAATACTTAGTTTATCTGCAGTGGTATTTAAGTTCTCCCTCAAGGCACAAAGTATCAGTCACTGGGCTCAGCGGTTTAGCACCGCCTTCAGCCCAGGGCGTGACCCTAGAGACCCAGGATGGAGTCCTGCATCTGTCTCCCCGCAAGGAGCCTGCTTCTCCCTCTGCTTGTGTCTCTGCCTCTCTCTCTCTGTGTGTCTCTCATGAATAAATGAATAAAATCTTAAAAAAAAATAATAAAACAAAGATGTGAATCATTTTTTCTTTGACTGTAGAATCCTATGATTATATTCGAGACTTTGAACTTCTGGGCATACATTCTGAAGTATTTTGCATTAACACAATGCTTTGCATTCTTGGTTTACCTGTTGGCATTTAAGCTCCTTATGCTTGATATAATGGCCCATGCTACATCCTTGTTGTGCAGGAGTGGGTACATGGTAAGTGCCAGATTCTTGTGGAGTTAAATTGGAAGTAACAATGGATTATGACCCTATCTTCTTTAATAGATGGAAGATTAGGAGTGAATAGCTTATTTAGTTATTCCTCTGTTGTTACTGTGACCCCCAAAACTACTTGTCAGTCTTTTCTTACAGAAAAACAGCCAAAAGGACCAAAGTTGGGCAGAAATGATACTTCTTTAGCTTTTTCAGCTTCCTAGAAAGTATGAGCCCTATTGATGATAAACTACAGTTACATATTTGCATATGAGCATGAGTCTCTCAAATGTGGAAAAAAAGAATGCTGCCCAGTAAGAATTTCAATTAAATTTTAAAAAAGACACTTAAAATTGATTCTACAGTAATAACTACTATAATAAATGTTTGAAAAGCCACTAGGACAACTTAAATCCTCAGATTAATATCTCTTGCAAGGGTGACATAAGGGTGCAGGTGTGTATATCTGTGCATGTGTAAACCAATGTCCGGGTGGTCCAAAAATATCCAGAGAGGAAGTAGATAATGTGATACAGGAAGTAATAGAGGGTAAGTGGCTACTCCCAAATGGGGAGTCCTTTATCTAGACTTAACCCACTTGAAAGTTGTAATCTCTGTCAAAATAACTAATCCTGCCCCTATAGTACAGGGTAGATAGAAGTACAGAGGGACATAGGGAGACAGAGATAAAGAAAGAGACAGAAAGAAGGAGAGAATAATGAAATCTAGCAAGGCACCAGAGTAGAAGGGAAAGCTACAGGACTGAGCCGTCATTGGACAGATTTTGCAGAGGATGCTTTGGAAAATAGCGATTCCTTAAAGGCTCAGCACTGTCTTGTGTAGTAGCAAAGTAGAATCTGCTATAAAATCCCAGTGAATGGTACTTTGTGCCTTGAGGGAGAACTTAAATACCACTGCAGATAAACTAAGTATTCTATGTTTTGTGTATGGAAGCTCTGATATGAGAGAGTGACTCTACCATATACAGTCTGAAACTAGGGCAGTGCAAGGGATAGGAAAGAGCAGTGAATCTTGCATATGAATGGTAAGGATACAAAATATGGACAGAACCAGGAAGGAGTTGTTTCCTTACCCACAAATTCCTCAATGAGTAAGATTGGAAATTAATATGACAACTGTATACTTTGCTCAAGGTAACAAAACAAAACAAAAAAAGAAAACCATATATAGTGTGTCCCATAGTATGGTGTTAGGCCTTCCCAATCTTTCATCTTTACAATGTTCTGAGTCAAAGAACCCTTTAGATACTGTTAGAGATAGTCATGGGAATCAGTTGGAAGCATGTGACTGTAGCAATCAAGTATCTGGAGTGGTAAAACTGGATAAGCAACATCATTTTCCAAGTGCTGGTTGAATAAGTCCTGATCCTATCTGGATGTGTCACACATTCCATGTACATATGTACATTATATATGTATATATACATATACATATAAGCATGGCTAGGAGTTGGTAGAGACCAGTAAAATAATAGTCAACCAAATGCAAAGTAAAAATGAATTAACATAAAAATTTGATTTCATAAAAAATTCTAATGGATTAACATCAATTAAGAGAAAAGTATAAACAAATGGAATAATGTAAATTAGCATTTCCAAATGGGACTTACTTGTTTTGGAAATGTAGGCACATTCATTCATCCCACAAAGTGCCTGATATACCCAAACCTCTTAGACCTGAGGGATAAAACAGTGACTAGAAACCAGTCTACCCTGAAAGGGAAAATATAAATGCTCAACTCTTCATCTATTAGTCATAATAAGCTTGTTTGTGTCAACAATCTCTTAATCATCTCAGTTGCAAGACAAAGCATTGCAAATGTTCTCCAATACCAAAGACATTCCATCATGAAAGCAAGCATTTGAGAAGTATTGAAGTAACTGTACATATACTACATATACCTTAGTTTCCTATAGTCAAGAGGAATGTGAGTAGAATGATATGTAAGAACTGTTTTCTTTCTGTGGAACATAATACTATAGTATTAGGATTCATGGAAAGGACCAATCTGTGCTCAAACGAGGGCCCTTCCAATCAACTTGCTGTGTGAGTGTGGTAAAATTTCTAGAACTGTGCTTCAGTTTCTTCATCTGTAAGTAGGCCTGTCAGTGCATCAGTACAGCACCTCATAGAACTGTAAGGGTCTTAGGTGGGTTAATTACCATTAAGCTCTTAGGGTAGTGCCTGGCACATCATAATTGCTGAAGAAATGTTAACTGTATTGTTAGTATTGTCTACCTACATTTTCTAAGCACATTCCCTGAATCAAAGTTTTCCATCTTCCTATAAATTAGCTGATGTTTCTATTTAGTACAATGCTCAAATAGAAGTTTCATTTGTATAGGTTCACAATCCCATAGCTCTAGTTCCAAAACCTTAAAAGCTCTGGAAAAAGAAAGTTTTCATAGCTCATCTGGTGGCAAAATCTGACCTGACCTGATCTGAATTAATTTGGCAGCAAAATCTGATTTGAGCTGATGGGAAGCTATTTATAGTATTTATATAACCCATTCAGTGTAAATACTGTAAGAATATATTTGATTATGGAATATTGTCCCTATTGGGATCACCTTTCAAATTGAAAAAGCCTGTATTCTGAAGATATTTGGCCCTCAAGATTCAGATAAGAGATTGTAGACCTATATTAGTCAGGATAGATAGTATAGAAGAAATTTCCATCTGTGGCTCTGCAAGGCAAGATTTATTACTGCAAGGATGTGAGTTTCTCCAATTATAAACATCCTGAACCATTCAGCTCTCTAGATCCAAAAAATGTGGAACTTGTTTCCTCCATAACATTCATTATCACTAGATCAGCCTTCCCTCCTACTTGTTCTTTCTGCTGTAATTTCCAAGGGGTAGTTATTTTGGTTTGGGAACATATATTAAATTAAAATAATTTTACTTCCTCTGATTGTTGCATTCTCTTATCCACCTTCACCAATCCCTGTCCGTGTTCGTACAAACATACCATAAAGTACAGGCCAAAACAGCTTCAAACTGTTGTTCAATCACTATATTGAATGCCTGAAACTATTATGTTTTATGTCAACTCTACTTCAATTTTAAAAACCCTCAAATTGTTGGTGGTAGTTATGTATTCCCTCAGCCCTATTCTTGTTTGCTTTTTCCACCTTTCTCAGGCTGGAATAAGTGAAGGATTCAAGAATGGGTCTTGCTAAGCATATAAACCCCGTTTTGCCCTCCAGCAAATGTTCTATTATGCGTGAGCCATTGGTTGGAAGAATTGTCTAGTTTTCAGGCAATTCATCTGGTTTTATCTCAGGAAGTTGACAGTAGATCTCAATCTAAAAGGCCTGTTCTTGTTAATGACTCCCAAGATCTTCAGAGATGTCTAGGAAAAAAATCTTCTAAAACTCCTTCCTCTGTCTCCCCAGGGGATCTAAAGTCTTATATTTTACAATTTTTCAGAATAGACCATCTCCACATCAGATTAACTACAATGACAGCTGGGTTTCAAAATCTGATCTCACTCACATTACTTAGAGAAAGCAGAAATCTAGGTAGAACGGAACCTGAAAATCTTTTTTTCCAGTGTGCTCAGGATGTTTTTCTTTCTTTCTTTCTTTCTTTCTTTCTTTCTTTCTTTCTTTCTTTCTTCTTTCTTTCTTTCTTTCTTCTTTCTTTCTTTCTTTCTTTCTTTCTTTCTTTCTTTCTTTCTTTCTTTCTTTCTTCTTTCTTTCTTTCTTTCTTTCTTGATCAAGAAGGCCTCAAGATATAGAACTACTTAGTTACCAAAGAGGCCAAGAAAGAGAAGGTAAATGAAGGCTTATAACAGAAATGAAGACCCAATTTTGAAGGCTGTATAATAAACTGATACCTGCATTTGAATTCTCCACAGGCCATTTACTCCTTATATATACTGTAGTAAAGTACTTCTTGGCCTATGAAATAGATATCATAATACTGCTTTTATAGAATTACTCCATGTCACAGAAGAAAATTACTCAGCTGGGAATTCAAATTTAGATCTGTTTGACTCGAAAACCACTGATCCTGCCATGCTACCTCTGGAAAGTTCATACATAAAACACAATATTTCTGCCGCTACTGAACACCATGGGTATGTGTTAATATGGTGTGAAACTTTTGGACAGTGTAACTTTTGATAATAGGACAAGGAGTTGATCAGGGCTACATGCAGAACATAGTAAATTTTAATTCGCTTTTAAATTTCAAAGACTACCTTGTCCTATGTCACAAGGTGACAGGAAAAGCATTCGAGAGCTGGCTAATGGTTCTTCCATGGACAGATGTAAACCTGGTGATATGGTACCACATAGCAAACCTAAGGAAGTCTTATGGAACTCATTGAGAGCTGAACAGAAGAGAAGAAACCAGCATAAATTTCAGTTGCTTATAAAAAATCTAAACAGAGAGCATAGAATCTTTCTTCCTGAACAATCCCAGGTGTCCCAGATATTATAGCTCCATTGAAAACCTTCTTATCTTCCTAAGGAATCCAATCAAGATAAGAGGCTGCACCCACTATCAAAGAGCCAGTTTTCTCCTATGGTTTCTTCAAATGCAGAAGCTACCTGGAATACTTGAAGTTCTACCTGGAATACTTGAAGTTCCACAGTCTCTCTGGTATGACCTTTAAATATCACACTTAAAAGAAAAAAAAAGTGTAAAGTGCAACTTTCCCCCCCTAACCCCAGGAACTTACTTTCATTGGAGATAACAGGAAAACAGCTAGGCAACCTGTTGTTCCACACTGTCAAAGAAGATGAACATCTTAGGCTTTTTAAAGGGAGGCTACGGGAAGAGCAGTCTGAAGATAGCACCATACATTAGTAGCATTTTCTTGTTTGATGTTTCCTTGTTTCCTGACAAAAACTTCTTTTGGTAGGAGGTGGTGAGAGGTGGAGGGTAAGTGGGTATAGGGCTTAAAATAAATGGATAAAGGGCTTAACATGAGGCAAAAATAGGGAATTGTAGGAACAATTCTTTCCCTCTATTCACCTTTACTCTATGAGGTTATCTCCTATGTGGGCCTAGAAGAAGAAAGTCTGTCTCTTTATGAATATCTACCAATCAATAAATATAAATTATGGAACATACCAGCTTGTGCTGAGAGGAATACCATATATGAGTGTTTATTTAGCTTCCCATGATCAACTTATGGGAGAGGGTATAGGATACATCCATTTCGATGATAAATAAGTGGCAATATCTCTGGAATCATGAGGACTTCCCAATATTAAATAATGACAGCTTTTGTCTGGTTTTTCTTGAGGCATCAAAATATTAATATGATTATTAATATTCACATATCTGTGTTCCTCCTCTGGCATATAAACTCCTTGGGGATAGAGACGAGGTATCACCTGGCTTCTTATCTCCCTGGCTCAAACACTTAGGTGGCCTGCAGTGGTGTTCCACAAATGTTGGTTGATGTATTTGCAGTGTTTTAAGCTTTAGTGTATGCCTTGTGAAATTTAAGAAAGTAATCTCCATTCTAGGATTTGATGATGGGACTGGTTATAAAAGAGTATCGTTGGGAGCTATTTTGTGTTCTTGTTGGATGATGTGCTATATATAGCTTGAAGGTCACATTTTACATAAAAGTAAATATCTCAGTTGGCTACTATAAGTCATTCAGAGCAAGTTTGTTTATATCCAATAAAATTGCACAATGCATGAAGCTACAGGAAACTCATATTCTATCTTCATTTTCCAGCTAAATTAGGCTCCAGGAAAGGAAATAGGCTTCTCTCTCACAGCCTGCCACTTCTAAACAACCTCAAAGGCCTATTCCCCATGGGTTATACTTTGGCAGAACACTGCTGTTAGCCTGTATATGGGGTCATGTGAAATACTGTGATCTGGATAGTCAGTGGTCCACTGTTTACTACTGGATACTACCTTTCTTATGGCTCCTGCATGGGAACAGAAATCCCCATGTTTGCTGCAATGGAAGAACAATGGGAATGATCGGGGCAATTGTGCTACATACAACTATTTAAACTCCTGTATATTTATTCAGTTCTGAACAATTACTAGTTCAATGCTAGATGCTTATTGTTGTCTGGATTTCCCTATTACACACCCAACCATTTAGAAGCACAGCTGGAAGTTTCCTTTTATATTGTGTCATTCTGTACCACTCACTTGCTAATAAAGATGGATACATTAAGCAACAATTTTGAGAAAGGTACAGCATTGGTTCATTTGATCATGAAGTATTTGTAATTATTTAGGAAGCCAGTATCAACTGCTGCCACCCATTCCTGTCTGTTGAGCTTTTGAATTTTCTATTATGTGAGCATGCCAAAGGCTTCTAGGGACCCACTACATAGCGATCAACTTTAAAGGTAAATACATAGAGAATTTTACAGTACATCGCCTTGAAAGCCATACAGGCATGTATCATTTTGCAGATGTATAAACCAAGACAGGAAGGGTCTATCTTCTAACTTCAAGAAGTTGCAGACCTGAAGTCACCTTGAGACTCTGGAGACTCAGGAAGATCAACTTTTCTGTCACACATTCTGATTGCGTCCATCTTCTTAAAGTCACTCGCTTTGTTTGATCTGTTTGACATGTCTCTTAAACACAGGTGCCTATCTAGGCAGACATAGGAGAAGTAAGGAAACTGTGCCAAATTCAAATGAGCACATTTTGAAAATATTGAAATTTGCTCCTTATATTGATGCTTTTTCATGGGGAAGCTAATAAAAATCATCGTAAAGATAGAGTGAGATTCTGGTCTTCTTTGGGAAGTGAAATAATGTATATAAGCCATTTTATCAAGTCTTAAACTTTTCTATTTATTTTGACCAGAAAAATAAAAAATAAAAGAAGCCATTTATCATTAGCTCAGTAAACTTAAGGTATCATCGTCTTTGCACCTTATAATTAAAACTTAAAAAACAAGCAAACAAATAAACAAACAAAAAACCCCAACCAAACCCTCTCTTTATTAGAAAGCACTCTTGGACTTTCTGGTGTCAGAAAATGACAGGGCTGCTTCTAATTCTTTCATGAACCAGCCATATAACGATGGACAAATTGTTTAACTTTACCACATGTATAGCTATTGAGATAGGGACCATTGAATACTAAGGGTACAGAAAACTTCAAAGAAGACAGCAAATTAAAAAATTGCAAACAGGTTAAAAATAGAAAAAAGTGTTTCCTAATGTGACGTATTCTTGAAGAACATATTTATCCATTATCTATGTGGTATGCCTCAAAATTTAATTGATTTCTTGTTTTTATTGATCTCCTGTTCTTAATTGGCAGCTGGGGAAAAATAGTGAACCTAAACTTGCCTACTGATAGTTACTATGTCCTTGCAGTTGAAAACAATCATATCTCTGCTCCAGGATTGAGGTCTTCTCACTTCTTTCTTCCATACTTGGCCATAGTGACTTCATACTTGTGTAGTCCTGCTGTCGTCACTGTTGTCCCACTGCTCTTTTGTGTCCTTTGCTGATTGGTATCTGCTGAATTACAGTTAGTTTCACCTGTTTTTCAGATATTGCAGTGGAACTGGACATTGGCCTGGAATTATACCCTGGTTCCTTCTCTAAATGTCAAAGCTGTCTTCTTGCCCTGACACTAGCCATCTTTGAGTTTCAGTTCTTTTTGCCCCTTTCTCCTCACCCCAGATGGGGCACAAGAGAACGGCTATATTTCCTTGACTAATATCTAAGACATGGGGAATTGGAAGTGCTCCTACTTCAGGCTAGTCAGCATGGAGTATCTTGGATGACAGACTCCTCAGACTGTATAGTAAAGCAGTGAACCTGACCCAGTCTAACAGGGTGTTTATACTACTGTCCATTGCTTTCTCCTAGGGGCTTGAACTTGTGTCTTCACAGACCTTTACTCTCTCTTCTCTTTGGCTTTTCCTCCTAGGGAGAGTAAAGTAAGAATTTTCTTTATGTCCCATCACCTAATCTCCTTTCCTTTTCTATGGTATAATCTTGAACGAGTTGTCCATGCTTGTGTTCTTAAAATATGCTATAGGATGAGTAATAATAGATTTCAATTCTTATTGGTAAAAAATCAGAAGTTTCATGTGATTCAACCTATGAAAAAATAAGGTTTTGAGAGTCTGAAAAAAATGACTCTTCCTCTTTAAAACCTGATTTTCAAAACTATTATCTTCTTGTGGAGCTTTAAAAATCTCAGTTTGAATGCCAAAGTTAAACAATTATTCTTTGTACTATACAGTTGCTACTCTGCACTATTCTAAGGAGTAAGTCTTAGTCTCAAGGTCTACACTTAATGGAAAAAGGAAATCTGAGGCGAAATAAAATAAAAATAAGTTACTAAGACTAGAAATTATATAAGGGTATTTCAAAACACTTTTCTACTACTACTATAAAAATTCAAATCAGAAACCATTATAACAGTTCTTAAGTTTTCCTTGAGCAAGTGGTATAATAGCACTAATGTATTTAGATTCTATCAGGGAGAAGTGATCTTAAAATTCATTTCTGATAAAAAAAATTCATTTCTGATCTAATGTATTCCAAGTTTTTTTTTCTGTCTTGGGAAAGTGAAAGATGAGACAAGAATGATTGATAATATTATTTTATGAGTAATATTCCTTTATACTCCTATAAAAATTCCAATTTGGAAAAACATCTTCATATAAACTTTATTTCATTTAGTTCTTAGTTGAAACCCTTAGACATTTAAGTTTCTAAGGCAAAACCTGATCTGGCCCAAGTCAAGGAGCTCTCAAATTACATTACCAAGGGAAATGGCTTAGCTTAGAGTTTAGTATGTTTTAAATGTTTCCCTCTTTAAAATAATCATCTGTCCTAAGAAAGAGTCATAGTTTGCTATTCTAGAGATGAACAAGCAATGAGATGTGTATAATCAGTGTCTGTCTAAGATGAAGCATCAGACAGCATGACTTCTTCAGAAGAAAAAATGATGGCATTAAGCCACTCCAAATTTTGATCATAGTCTTAGTACCAACTCTGAGTAGACAATAAGCACCTATATTCCTTCACAAATATACTTCCTACTTATTACAATCTGGCTGCCATATCTGCAGAATTTATACACTGTTGCTGTTGTGTCTAGAAAAGCAGAATCCTGTGGGCTAGTGAATAAGATATCTAGAGGGTCACTTCTTATTGACTCAGTTGGTTACAAAGGGGATAAGGATTAGTATAGGTTGCCTAGGTTGTACCATTTTAGAGAAGAGTCATCACGATTCCAAAGGTTTTTGGAGACTTTTTTTTTTTTCGTGTTGTGCCTACAAGTTTTAGCTACTAGTGGTATGCTTAATGGAAACTCAGATCCTCTTGCAGTAAAAATGAGGTTATATATTTAATTACTTGAAATAACTGGTTAAAATAGAGCCAATTTAAAGTAAAAATTTTTTTTTTTCAGTTTTTTTATTTTTGGCTTTTTTTTTTTTTCAGTTTTTTTATTTTTGGCAAAGTAAAAATTTGAAATAGTTGTTAGATTAACATCTAATTCTTTTAAGAAAGAAATTATTGAAAGATTTTGTGGTGAATTTTAAAATACTGTGGTACTGACACTAAATTATACTAGCCAAAAAACTGTAATATACAAAAATGGTTTCAATGTAAATTACTTGAGACAAATTTAATATTAAAATCTATGGTTTTAAGATAGATGAAACACCTCAATTTGTTCTTAGAAAATTTTAAAAAATGTGCCCCTTTATAAATGAATTATTTATTTGTGTTGCTTTAAAAGGATTAAAATGCTAACTTATGAGTTAGTTTAACATTGTTCATTGGTATGATGCCTCTTATAAGCAGCAAGTCAGGCATTTTCAAATTTGAAGAAAGAGTGACACAGACACACACAAAGCCAGTGGAAGGATTTCTCAGTGGTAAAATGTATGATTTTTTTTTTTCACAAAACCACAATGAGATAACATTCCATACCTATTAGGATGGGCTACTATGAAACAAAAGAGAAACCCCCCCCCAAAAAAAATCCCAGAAAATACCAAATGTCGACAAGGATATGGAGAATTGAACAGTTGCATGTTGTTGGTAGGAATGTAAGATGGAGCAGAAGCAGCAGAAAACAGTGTAGCAATTCCTCAACAAACAAAAAATTAAATTACCATATGATCCAGAAATTGCACTTTTAGTTGTATACCCCCCAAAAATATTAAAGGAAAAACTCAACAAATATTTGTACACCAATGGTTACAGCAGCCTTACTCAAAATAGCCAAAACATGGAAACAAGCCTAATGTCTGTGGACAGATGAATGGCTGAACAAGTGTGGTATATGCATGTGATGGACCATTATTCAGCCTTAAAAAGGAAGGAAATACTGACATGCTCCAACTTGGATAAACTTTGAAGACATTGTGCTTAGAAAAATAGGCCAGTCACAAAAGGACAAATAGTGAATGGATCCACTTATAGGATGTACCTAGAAGAGTCACATTTATTGAAATAGAAAATAGAATAGTGGGTACTAAGGGCCAGGGGAAGGGAGGGAGCGATTTGTGGGCACAGAGTTTCAATGTGGGATGAAGGAAAAGTTCTGGAGATGGCTGGTGATAATGCTGGTTACCCAACAATACAAATGTATGTAATGCCACCAAATTTTACTCACAAAAATGATTTTAATGGCAAATCTTATATTGCAGAAATTTTACCACAATTAAAAACATGTGAATGTTGGTCATATAAATCTAGCTTAGCCTTCACAATATCATTACTTTCTGACTGCACTTAGATTTGCCCTCAGATTTGAGCACTATCCCTATTGGTTACTGGCATAAATTACCTAAGTCCTCAATTTTGTCTTGCATCAAATGAAGGAAAGGAATTGGGTAATCTCTGGCTCTCCTTGAGCTGTTATTATCACCAAAGATGATTAAACGGAAAATATGAAGCCATTACTCTATTTAAAATTGACTGTATTTTGGCTTTACTTTTTTTTGCATTCCAGGTGTCTTAGGAAAGCATTTCAGATTGTGACTTTATTTTTCTTTGTCAGTTATACTTTTTGATGGCCATAAGTATGCCGTTTTGCTAAACTTCATTAATATCTTGGCAGATATCTTAAATGTAAAATATTGATAGAAAACAGCAATTTTCATCACACAAATATAAATCTTCATCATATAAATTTAACATTGAAAGCATAGAGTCTCCATTATCATTACCAGCTAATGAAAGACAATCAAGAATATTGTTTAAAAAAAAAAAAAAGAATATTGTTTTTACTTAACAAAATACAAAATTCCCTTCTACTTTCTCATAAAATTCATTATGGTATGATGAAAACAACACAAGTAAAAGGAATAGTGATTTATGTAATTTTGAATATTTTCCCAAGTGCTACATAAAATTGCATATCTCCCAATTGTATGTACAGAGAAATTGAAACATAAATGATACAACTTATAGGTTAATAAGAGAGAAGGAATCTATAAGTGGTTTCCATGTTAAGCTAGATTGGTTGGATCCTTTGTGTCCTGAGATAGCCTTATTCTGAGTAAGTATATCAGTCAGGATAACCTTGATTAGTTTACAGGAACAAATAACCTGGAAATGTCAATACTTAAAATATAAAAACTTATTTTTTTCACTCATGCAAAATCTGTTGCAAGTAGTTCTCCAGGCAGCTCTTTTTTAGCAGAGTCTCAGGGATCTGGGCAGGATGTTTGTGTCTTGGGGCACCACCGTGTCATCAAGAGCCTTCCAATTTGCCCAGGCAGAGAACTAGACAGCTGGGTGGGGGAAGAGCAAAGTCATTTCATTGTCTCAGCCTGAGATGTGATCTATGTTACTTAAATTCAAAATCACATGCCACTACCCAACTGCATAGATCCTGGGAAAGGTGGGTGACAGGTACACATTCAGAGAACAAGAAATGTCTCTGCCAAGTTGGGGTTCTTCGGTCTGAGCTCTTCTGAGTGGTATAAACTGACCATGTCCTGAATGCAAAAATAATTGTATGAGTTTTCTGTTGCTGCCTAAAAAACTGCCACAAACAGCAGCTTAAACACAGATTTACTCTCTTTCAGTCCTGGAGGTCAGAAAACTAACATAGGTCCCATCAAGTTAAACCATCATGGTGATGGTTATGCTCTGTCCCTTCTTGGAAGCTAGAGAATCCATTTCTCACCTTTTCTATTTTCCAGAGGCTATCCACATATCTTGGTTCCTGATTCTTATTCTCTATCTTCAGTGTCATTAATGTTACATCTCTCTGATTCTTCTTCATGATCACATTTCCCTCTGACCAGAGCCAGGCAAGGTGCTGTGTTTTTAAGGAATCGTGTCCTCAGGGCCCACCTGGATCATCCAGGATAGTCCCCCACATCTCAACATCCTTAATATTAATCAAATCTGCAAAGTCTCTTTTGCCATGTAAAGTAAAATATCCTCAGGTTCCAGGGTTTAGGATTAGAGTATCATGGGTAGGTGGTGGGGGGATGAGTCATTATTTATCACAGCCACTTTTTGTGATGATGAAATTCACTTATTTAAGTTTAATGTTCATTACTGGTTGCCATTTTAGAACAGTTTTCAGTAGAAGTTTCCATTTCCTTGGATTTTATTTCTTTTAAAAAGTATTGGTTTAAATTAGTCCTGTAAGATAAGACTTAAGACCAAGTTTTGATCATGTCTATTTGCAGTGTACAGCTATTTTATCTTTGTTCCTGTTAATGCTACTATCATTAGTAAAACCAGTTTAACCTTGTTTGGGTAATTTCCCCTTTTCTGCCCTCAGGCTCTGTAACTTGGCTGCCACTGACCATGCTGAAGACCCCAGTGGTGCCCACATAAACCAAGCATACCCATCAAAAAGTTTATATTATCCAATCATAATGGTTTACTTAAAAAAAATTCCCCCAAGAGAATGAATTGCAAGGCTTAGGTGACACTGCTCTAGACAAGGAGTTCTGGTCCAACTGGGGTTGCTAAGTATATACACTCCAAGTGTGAAGCTCCTTGTGTGTCCACCTCAGTCCAGCAGGTGGGGAGTGAACCCCCTGTAGAGGAAAGCAGGGTTGGAAGACAGACAGAGTTCTGGATCCCTCTGACATTATCCAAGCATCTGGATCTAGCCACACTTGTAATTTTTATTACCAAAGTCTTCACTTGCTCTTTTTTGTTTAAACAAGTTTAATTTGGGTTCCTGACACTTGCAACCACCTGTGTCTTGACTGATGAGCCAATAAAGTTGAACAGAGTTAGTCAAGTTAAAGTCACATGTTCCAGAACAACTTCAGGTAAGTAACAATTTTGACTCACGCACTTAAAATAATCACTGAAGCACTACGGTACTTCATTGGCATTGCCAGCCCAGAATAACCAATGTCATCATTTATAATTCTTTCTGCAATGTCACATAAACCCAGAAAATTGTCTAGAGCTGTACAGCAGGCAGCAATCTGTGTGGGTATTTACTTCTCTCCTTATAGTTATGCGGCATGTTGAATGCTCTATTGATGACCAGTCCAACAACAGATGCATCACTTGGCTTTCATTACCAAGTATGATATATGTTCCACAAATGCATAGAGATAGGAGTCATTTGGAAATGGGGTAATGATCAAGTAATCAATGCTTATGAGAGTCATTTGAAGAGCATTTAATAAACTATTTGAATGAAGGGAGGAAGTTTTTTTAAACAAGTATATTGTCGGTGTCAGGACTCAGATTCAAGAATGGAAAATATTGTTTTATAGCTTCCTGCTGTTGCTGGATTTTTTAGTTATTGTTAAAAGGAAGATTCATATCTGTCAACAATTATTCTCTTGTATATACAATTTATTCACCATATTTGAGATCTCCATAGTCTGAAGTTCAAAAGATCTTATTAAAATAGCAGAATACAATATATAGTACTTATGTACATACATATTTTTATGATTAAAGTATATTTATTTAGAAAGAGCTAGTATGAAAAATAATATTTTGTTGAGACAATAAGATTATGAGTTATTTTTATCTTAAAATGTGGTTAGTATTATTAATGAAATTGTTAAGTACTATATTTTTGGTGGAGATAACAATAATCAACTTATATATGTAAGAATTCTTATCTATTAAATATGCTCTGGTTGTTTGGATGTATGTAACAATTTCATGGGTCATTGATTTAAAGTGGACTATCGTTAACTTTCAAGCAGTGTTGCCCTTCTCTTACTCCTATGATATTTTTCCCTGACCTCTGTTTCCTAAGGGTCAGAATGAATGTGGTCTTGGGCAAACTATCCCAAGTTTGCCTCTTAAATTCCCTAACAACTCTGAGCAATTGTAGAAGAAGTGACATACAGATAGTTTGTATTGATTCTCTTGTTCCAGCCATTAAACAAGGGTAAGGCTCTGGAAATCAGTTCTTAGACAGCTTCCTGACAGCAGGTACCAACCTGCTTTTCCCAAGTCCAAAGAGGATAAATGTAGCTGTCTCCCCTATGTTTCTAACTTACTTAATTTTCTGAACTGAAGTAAACTAGGCAAAAGAGGTTTTCAGAAACATCTCTTAGACTTATCAGAGGCTCATCACAAAACCTAGACGGCTCTCAACCATTAGTTGAAAATAAAAATTCCTGTATGGGCCAGTGAGGTAAATGTGAGTGGGGACAGGGGGGGCAGTGAGGATTATAGTGAACTGTGGAACACATACCCTAAAAGGAGGCTACACACTCCTCTAGCCATTCCTCACTGTGCGTGAAAGTAGCCCCAGTGTGTGGAAAAACACAAAAATCTGAGAATTGCTTGGAAGCTTATTAAACATGTGGCTTCCAGTCCCATCCTAGATATTCTAATTTAATGGTCTGGGGTAAGCCCAGGATTCTGCATTTATGTCTCTCATCCGAAGAAATTTTGATGCAGAGGATCCCAGATCCTTCTTTGAAAAACACTCTTGACAGATACAGAGTGAACAACTGACTAGAACTTTTTCAGGTTTAACTGGTAGCTAGTGAAGGAGATCAGAACACACTACCCCAAAATATGCTGCTTTGACATGTTGGTTATTTGGAGCTGAGGGAAGCTGAGAAACAGCAGATGCAGGAAGGGCTTTGTCTCCTCCCCCTTACTCTGTCAGAGCAGAGCATAAATTTCCCACGAGAAAGGTGGGAAAATCCTTGTACCGTCCTTATCACTGGAAATGGAGAGTTAATGCTGAGCTGAACCCATCCAAACAAACCTTACTAAATGATCCTAATCCTTCATTACTTTTCCCTATATATTTACCTTTCCACAAGTGACTGCTTCTAAAAATTCAAACCCTTTGTTCTTTGTCTTCTGTGCATCCCCCCGCCCCCCCTTTGGTTAAAAGGGTGTCTCAGCTCTCATGACTAACTGTGTCTCTGAGGTTTTCACTTATTTCCTATGAAGCCCCTTGTCGTGTAAACATATTAACATCAAATACATTTGTATGTTTCTCTTCTGTTCATCTGTCTTGTTCCAGTTTAATTTATAGGCTCCAATTACAAAACCAAGATGGTAGAGGAATAGCTTTTCCTTTCCTACACTATACACTAGTCTTCACCTTGTTGAAGCATGAACAGTCAGCTCCTTGACCACTTTGCCTAAACCATTTGAGACCATTGTTTATCTGTGGTGCAGCCCTAGGCCTGCAACTCCCTATGTAAGATGTGCATGGGCAAGAAAGCCAGGGAAAATCAAGTTTTATTTATTTTTGCTGGACTAAGGCTGGGGATGGTGCCTGGTTCTGTTGCCTACTTGTGACTTTGGCCTTGGTTCAGGAATGTACTCCAAGGACCTTTATAAAAAGAATAGCTTGAAGAAAGTTCATACGTTTCATCCTGCTTATTACCGATACTCTCATCTATCCCCTCACTCCACTTGGCACATTTCCGGGTTGAGAACACAAGGTTGGCTCAGTGTTCCTCTGACTCTCTGGTCATTGACTGACTAGCCCTGTAGGTAGACTGCTTACTTTGGACACTGGGGAGTTGATTTGACAAAGCTTACAGATATGACAAGTAGGAAATGATCGAGAATAGAGCATAATTCACAGGCCAAAACAGAAAGCGTATCATCCAGTCTATAATCAGGAAGGGACCAAGTTAAAAGAGGATTGAGAATTTTGCAATAACTTCAGGGTGGTGAGGTTTGAGATGAACCATCAAAACTGTGTGTGATGGGGATAGATAAAAGGTGAAAAGGGCCTGATTTAGAGAATGGAGGAAGATTCTTGGATGCCATGCTCTTCCCTTAGGCTTTCTTCAAAGCTGGTGTAGAAAGAAACTTCTCTTCCATAGTCATTTAATCATTTTTGGTTTTATTTTTAATTGTGCTGTTTTTCATACCTAAACTAATATCTCTGATTTCTCAATTAATTTTCAGACCGTTTATGTTTGTTTGCTTTCCTAATCAATCTAATTCAGTAGAGACATCAATATAGTTTTATAAGGTGTCTGGCACCTCACATATATATTTTTCTCATCAGCAAAAACTTTTACTAATCATTCATAAAAATGCAAATGAGACACAGGTTTGGCACCAACCTCCTAGGCCCTTCTCCTTTGGCCTAGGTCTATCCAGGAGAACTGCCAATCACTGATGATTGCGCCTACCATTTCAGTTTTTTTCTTTTTTTTAATTTCCCTTCTTTGCCTTTTATTTTCCTGTTTTTATTGAAGTTCTATTTGCCAACATATAGTATAACACCCAGTGCTCATGCCATCAAGTGCCCTTCTTAGTGCCCATCACCCAGTTACCCCACCCACCTCCCCTTAAGCAATCCTTTGTTCGTTTCCTAGAGTTAGGAGTCTCTCATGGTTTGTCTCCCTCATTTCAGTGTTTAGAATGATAGATTTTTGCCATTTGGAATGAAACAATTTACATGCCATTACCTAGCAATGCTATAATTTAACAAAACAGTTTTAATTTCTTGAGAAATAGTTCAGTGAAACAACATGGTATGAGTTTCACTTCATGAAAGCAAGGAATGTATCTTTTTTGTTTGCTCCAAGTAGATGTTTGGTTTTATTTTGTGAAATAAAATTGATGATAATTGTGTCTCCTTGTTTAGATTAATTCATAATACTGCTTTAAAAATAACCTGTACAAGACTTAAACATATTTTTACCCAAATTATATGTTGTCCAGGAAAAAAAAATTTATCCTGAATCCAGAAGTTCAAGTTTTTTTTCCTCAAATCAGTCTTTTTGTACAAGAGACTTCAGCTGTTTAGTAAGACTTGGTTCACACAGCAGTATCATCTTTTATATAATATACTGCTTTAATAAGAAATTATTTGAAAGAAAATCCAGTTAAGTAAAAGAGTTTTCTCTGCCTCTCTTACTCAGTAACTAAACCTATAGGAAGCCAAGCAATTATGTCCATAAGGTCTAACTCAGGATCCTTATCAATTTATCTGAGGCATAGGTGCTCTTGTGAGAATGTTTTACAATATTTATTGTGATTTTCTTAAAAAAAATAATGTAATGTGATTTTCTCTTTTGTCTTCCTGAATCCAACATCCTTTGTACTCATCCACTCTAAGTATTCTCCAGCCTGAGGATAAATTGGACTTTGTTTCAAGGAAAATACCAGCAGACTATACTCAGCTTTTGACCTTCAAAATTGGGTTATGCAGCAAGACATGTGTGGCTGACCGTATTTTCCAAAGATGGTCACGGCATTATGTCCCATCTCACATAGTCTTCTGAAGTGTGAACTGGCTATTCCATGAAGAGGTAGAATCTAATTTCCCTTCCCTTGAAACTGGACCAGTCTTAGTGACTTCCTGTAACTAGTAGAATAAGCATAATTCCATTTTACCTGTACAGCTGAGTCTAGAATGAGCTGAAATAAGCAGCACTGTTTTATAGGTGCAGTATCTGTAAGAGGAAGAGACACTTCTAGGAAAAGCAAGTGGCATGGAAGTTTCTATATGTTTTTCCAACAAACTCTTACAACACAATTCTAATTTTAAAGCAATGAAGAAACTGAGGCACAGCCAAAATCCTAAGATTTGTAGTGGAAGCTGGGATTCGATCCTTATTTTTCATTTTCTATTCTTTCTAAGAATTAGATATTCAAGACATATGTTAAAATGTCTCTGACAAATAATGGAGAAACTTGTATTATTCCACAAATACTGGATAAACTTCATACTAAACACCTGTACAGGTGCTTTTTGGATCTGGCTGGACATTTTTTTCTGGGAATCTGAGGCTACTACTCAAGCATCAGTGGAAACATGAACTTGAGGTTAACCGCTAAGGAGACCTGCTGTCCCACGTGGAATTTAGAGCTCGTTCCCCCTTATTATGCCCATTGTCTTTCCTTTGGAGCATACACACATCCATGATATTTGGGTAAATATTCAAAGATAAACATGCAGGTTCTTTTGAGAACTTATTATAATTTTGAAAAAACTGTACACAATGAGTCTGATCCTGTAAGATCAAGATCTGGCCTGAATCTTCAAGCTTGACTATTTGCAAGCTCACAAATGCTCTTTGAATCTGCAGATTCTCTGCTAGCTGATTGGATTTGAATGGATAGTAGCTGAAGTCTCCTTTTTCTCATTGATTCTTTTTTTCTTATTTATTCATTTACTTTTGGTGGGAGGATGTGTATAACAACCTTTCATATTTATGGCTAGCATTTAAGAAGCTGTGTATATGCCTTGTAAATTCAGAAGCAGGCCTTCTGCTTGTTGACATTACAGCTTTATGACTAAGCCAACCCCCTGTTGTTCCAGAAACTCTCTCTAAACATTTCCTCTTTTACAAACATTGTGTGAGCTGATAGAGGCTCACTCAGCAGCCTCAAAGCAGAGCCTGTGCTTCTGCTTCTGGGTGTCTTAATCTCCTCAGGCAAATGTCTATTTAGAATGGTTGGTTTTTAGTCCTCTTTTAACCTATCTTAAACCATTTCTTTTGTTTTATTGGAAAGAAGTCTCCCCTATCCCACCTCTACCCTATAAAGAAATGTAGAACAATAAAAAAAAATCTAACTTTTAATCTGAAGTTTAAAATTATCAGCATCATCTAACATTTGGAACTAAATTTCAAAACACATCCGTGACTCATGAGTCCTTTATAAATTTTTTATTTTCTTCCTAAAAAGCTAGCTGACTCTAAGAAACCTTTTCTGGACATTATCACTGCCCTGGAATCCAGAGCAGGCGCCACAGAGAAGGCAAAACTTAGGTCAGAGACCCCTTCTCACAGAGCAAGTCTGTTCTTAGATATAACCCATGTGCCGCAGAGCTCCAAGTCTTGTTTAGAAACCATAATTCTGACCTAAGTACTAATTGCTACAGATATACCCTTGAATCTTTTTGGCCACTGTGACTTCCATAATTTTACCTCCCCCTCCCAACTCCCACACCAACCCTGTCAGCTGATAGGACAGTGCTAAGGATACAGATCTGGAAATGGGCTCCCCTGTATGGCTGGTCCTTCAATATCGTGGGTATTTCATGGGATGTAACTGATGGCTGTGCTAGATTAATGTCCATTTTCTCCCTGTCTATCCTACTTGTCCCTTCTCCCCCCACCCCCACTTCATCATTCCTGCAAAACAGGGCTACTTATTTTTGCCTAAAATAGGGCATATTTTTTTCTTTTCTTTTCTTAAATTACTGCACCTATAAACAAGCCCTCTATTACATAGGGAACTCCGATTCTAGTAACCCAGCTCTCCTTCTCTATTAACTAATATTTGGACCATAATAGGAATTCTTTCAGACCATTAAAATATTCTCTAACATGTCTTAAAGCTATCCGGTTGCTAAGTTCCTATGTTAATGATAAAGCTGAAGTTAATTTTTCTTTTAGCTCTCTTAAAAACTGTTACTGTTACACTCCCCAGCAAACTTCTCCTTTGATATCAGGGAGGGGCTAAATTACTGGATAGAATTATGTCATTTAATTACTTCTGAAGCACATTAACCTATGTTTTAGTATTATAAAAGTTACTTTTGAAGTAAAACACATTAGAGGCTGAAAGACTCTTAAATATTTTCACATTCTCAAATAATTTTTTTAAGGGCTTTCCTAAAGTGAAACATCTATTCTAATGCAAAGTTTTGAAAGATAATGAAGGAATGAGAAAATTTTCTAAAGCTAATTCTTAGGAGAACTGAGAAGAGAAAACATTATATATGCCCATTTCTTAAAACTGTATTATTCTAGATATGCATAAGGTTGATTTCCATTAAATGATATTAAAAATCCTCCAAGGCCTTACCTCTTCTTATAAGAGTAGCCTGATTAGACATGCCTGCTTTTACATCAAGAATTGCTCTATTGTTAGCACTTATAACCTGAGAACCTGAACTTACGCATTCAGAACTACCCTACTGGGAATTTAGCTGTGCTTCAATGAAATTGTTCTTCCTTCTTCTTATCTTCTGTAATGTGGTGTTACTTCTGCAGACTTTCAGTATGGACTAATTGGAGACAGATATCATATCCCTTTTTGGCAACCTCTCCTCTCTAAGAAACTAATTTTTTATCTCACTTTTTAAAGATCTGTTTTTCGACTGAATATAGAATTTTTTTTTCTTTAAAACTGCTTTAAATAAGATAAGCTTATGTGGATTCTGCCCTAATATGTAGCATATGAGATCCAGTTCAATTAGGTGGAATCAAATGACGGTCAAAGGGGAGGGAACTAGTGTATAATAATATTTATTTTGCTTATTGGCTTATATTAAAAGTCTGTTTAACAGGCATAAGAAACAAAATATAAAACCTGTAAAGGATACAAATTTTAGGGAAGAAACACAAAACAAGTTGACTTCAGGTTTCAAACTACATTTTTAAAAATTCATGGTAGACTTGGTTCATAAAGGACATTTTTTTTCCCATTCGAGTTGAATTTTTTTCAATTCAAAGACAGTGTTCTTTAGAAAGAGGAGCCGAGTCCACAGAGTAGGTAGGAGATACTATAATTATTAACCTAGTCACCATGGAAAAAACATTCCAATTGAGCAATTACTTTTAGGTAATTACATCCAGATCCCTCATATTCTGTCGACCATATCTTCTTTGGATTTTTCTTTCATAAACCACAATGCAGAGAGCATGGGGAAAAAAAGGAAAAGAATGCAGGGGCCATGGTAAACTTCTGTTTTCTGAATGAGGAGGACAAAGTCCCATGAGTAAGTCCTGGAGCTTGAGATCAGAACTGAATATCTGAAAGTGACCTCTTACTATGACAAATAAGTGTAATAAACCCCTGTGAGATTCATCAAAAATACAAATGCCTCCATTTCATCATAGATTTACTAAGTCAGCACCTCCTTGAAAAAGGGCCTAGAAATTTAAATTCTACTAATTCTCCGTGTGCCTCTTATCATATGTTAACATTTGAAACCCAAATAAAGCCAGTTCAGATATTAAAAAAAAAAAATTACAGCCAGTTGCCTGAAATTAGGTCTCCTTTTAAGAATATATTTGTAACCTGAGATTAAGCTAAGTTGCCACTGATCATCAGTAATATTTTGTCTGTGAGAACTAGGTCCTTGCTTCTTCTTACCTAGGTATTTTGTTTCTTATAGATCTTGCTTTGGATTGTATTTTTGTGCTCACTTGATCTCTTAGGAAGTGGTCAACACACTAACAATACTCATCAAAGACTTTCTAAAACGGGAAAAGATATAGTTGTCTATGAGAACTAGGTCCTGGACCTAGCCTCAGTCTTTTGATCTCTCTGAGCTTTGATTTTTCTCACCTCTTGGATATGGTTTGGAGCTGTGAAGGTAAGGCCAGTGAGAGGGAATGGCCTGGGTGAGCCCATCAGGAGTGATGGGAGATAGGGTCCTTGGAGAGAACTCACTGCATTTAAAGGAGCCATGACTGTTCAGTTCTAACAAAAGGTTGTCAGGCAAGGATTCAGACCCAGAAATGCCGCAGTGTCCTGCTTTTCCAGAGAAGCTGGAAGTCCTGCTAATAATATGAAATCTCCATTTAACGATCGTTAAATGATTGACATTAATGCAAAATATCCAACATACTTTAAGGAGTAAATAGAGCACTCGGTTAGCAAGATTTAGCCTGTAGGCCTCCTTACGATCCTTTCTAGTTATAAAATCCTTTATATCTCAGCTATCTAGATCTAAGTTACCATAATGGCAATTCCAGGCATGTGGAGACTACCTAAATGGCAACTAGCAGAAAGTAGTTACACGGTCTTTCCTTAAAGATTTAATCCTGCCTCATTTTAAAAGATCTGTATTCATTTTTATTTTTTTTTTTTATTTATTTTTATTTATTTATTTTTTTTTTGTATTCATTTTTAAAAGGATGAGTCTAAGAGGGCATTCAATAGAGCAGATTCCTGGTTGTAGAAACTTAAATAGCCCCTCGTCGTTGAACATGTCATGGCTAATGACTATGTCTATTCAGGTAGGTTAGAATTAGATAGGACCAGTAGATCTCAGCAATCAGATTGCCTGTGATTCATTGAGTCTATTGTGTCAGCTTGTACTTCTGTGTTATGTACACTTGCAATAGAGATAGCTAATTAGGACAGATAAACGTTTTAGCTGTGTCTCACTCTTAGTCAAATCATTAAGTCTTCGGAGATCTTCCTTTACCTCCTTATAAATTTATTCAGTCTTCAAAGTTTTGAATTTTCTTTTCTATATTAAATGTTAGATAAATCTAACGCCATCTTGTTGAATTAAAAAAAAAAGAGGCCGTTGTGTACTTAGAAAGCTTTGTCTAACATCCTGAGGTGCGCGATCTCATTTGATTAATTGTCTGACTCTTGATTCAGGCTCAGGTCATGATCTCAGGGTCAGGGGATCAAGCCCCGTGTCTGGCTCCTCACTCAGCAGGGCACTTTCTGGGGATTCTCTCTCTCTCTCTCTCTCTCTCTCTCTGCCTCTTCATCTGCACCTCCTCCCCCAGAATAAATAGTAAGTCATAAAAAAAAAAGAAAACCTAATTTGATATCCATATATGCAACATTGATACACCATCCCTAAGCATATTTGCATATGAAAGATTCAGTTCAAGAATATTCTCTCCATAGTATTTAGAATGTTAGCACCAAGTTATTAAACTCCTGCCCCTGTGTTCAACTATCCTTTGCTATGTTGAAGAACTGGAAAAATTTGGAAGTTCCATTTGGCATTTCATATCATAGTGACTCATTAAATATTTCCAGATTATTAAAAGCCTAAGTATTTATAGAATGGTGTATTGCCCTGACCACTCATTCTTTTTTTTTTTTTTTTTTTTTTTTAAGGGAGGAAATCTGACTGGGGATCTCTGAAGATATATTGAGAATATGGTTGGATTGAGATGGGCTTCCTTGTTCTGCCACTAATCCCAGGATTGGGGAGAATAAGACAGAATTTGTTGATTTGCTAGGTGCCAGATGCTTTATGCACTTTATTTCTAATCTTACAACCACCCTCCAGAATAGTTATTCCCATGGTATAGCTGAAGAAATTAGTGTCAGCGATAGTAGGGGACTTGTCTGAGCCACTAAACTGGGTTTCAGACCTAATCTGTAAGGCTCTAAAGTCCATATTCTATGCTTTACTTGCTGGTACCTCCCAGGGCTACAGAGTGTAGAGAGAGTTTTCTGGGCCCCATTTTCTTCATCTGTAAACCATGGGAGTTGGACAAGATGATCACTAAGTTCTGTTTGACTTCTAACATCCTATACTGATATTTTAGGGCTCTGTGCTGCAGAGAATATGACTCATGCTTAGGCGAAACCCCCTTTGGATATTTTCAGATACTTCTGATCCTGGCTAAGATTTTCAAACAGGATGTTGACAGATATACTTAGTATTAATCTTGTCTCCCGTAGCATTTGGATGCCTGCCAATTCTTTGTCACTGTGAACAATGGAGAGCATTATTTTCCCTGTTCTTTTATTTTCACATAAACCTACTCTCTACTGTTTCTTTACCTAACCCTGATCCATGGGTTTATACTTAACCAGACTCTTGACTTTTTTTTAATCTTTATTTACACATTTGACCAAATTTTATACAGATTTCTAAGTTTTTAAAAAGAAATCCATAATTATCTAGGTTCTTTTAGAACATCACATGAAACAATGCTGTATCTTCATGAGACTGGACAACAATGATAAGATGATGTCAGAGAACCACTGCTAGTTGCCAAATGAACTGTTAGATTGATGAAGATTAATTTCTCTCCATATCACCTATGTATCTGAAATCTATGTACACACTTGAAAGTACTTCTCATTATAATAGGAATACAAATTAAGCTCACATGAATTATTTTAAGGCATTTGGAAATCTAAGCTGCATCTCAGATAATAGCAACTTGGATTCTAAACCCATTTTGATATAAATTAGAAGGGACTACACATCTGTACTTTTCTCTACTGCTAGTTCCATTCAGGATTTGATCTTTCTAATGATTAGATCTACATGGAAACAAAACTAAACAATGACAACAGCAAAACACAGCCCCTTAACAGTCTCTCTCTCTCTCAAAAAATATATATATTTATATCTTATATTATATATATATATATATATATATAGAGAGAGAGAGAGAGAGAGAGAGAGAGAGAGAGTCCATGTGTGGGCAAGTGGGCAGTGGAGGGCCAGAGGGAAAGGGAGAGAGAGAACCCTAAGCAGGCTTCATACTAAGTGCAGAGGGGACCCTGAGATCATGACCTAAGCTGAAATCAAGTGCTGGACACTTAACCAAGTGAGCCACCCAGGCACCCTGCATAACATTTTTTATTCCCATTCCTAATAATGATATTCTGCTAAAAACCGACATGTGTTGACTATTTTCTTTATGCAAGGTGACAATATTGGGTACAGTGAGAGGATACAAATATGGTAACAATGTAATACAATTCCTTTAAAGGTCTTATGGTTTAATAGGTAAGAAATGGACAAAAATTGTTACATAAGCCATAAAAGGGTAAAAGCCATCAAAAGAACATAAGTAAGTGCCTCTGGAGGTCTGAAGAGCTGGCATTTCACCTGGGACTTGAAGATCAGGACAATTTTGGAAGGAACATGAGGAATTAGGGAAAGATATTCCAGATAAAAGAAATAAAACAAAAGCCATTGTGACTTTTATCATTTGACCCTTTCTTTTAAAATTTTCTTCTGTATCCAACCTCTTCCCATACATCCCTCTCTACATGGTTTCCTATTTATCATTTAAGACTCAATGGAAGCCTCATCCTTCAGGAATTCTCCTCCATCCTCTAGGTTATGAATTCAGTTTGATTGAGATTAAGGAATGTCTTTCTCAAGTGTTCCTCATTTCATTAAATTAATCTCCTGCAACTTATTTTCACAAGTTAGAATCCTAGAAATCATCTTTGTTACCTTAATTTCCATTCCCACATCCAATTCAACCCATCTCACGAATTCTATTTCCAAAGTAAAGATAAAACCAACTATAGATAAAATATATGGTTTATACATACGAGGAATATTATTCAGCCATAAAAAGGAATGTCATTTTAATGTTTGCTGTGATATGGATTAACCTTGAAAACATTATGTTTAGTGAAATAAGCCAAACACAGAGTAATAAATACTGTATAATTCCACTTATATGAAGTACCTAAAATGGACAAATTCATAGAAACAGAAAGTAGAAATTACCAGGGGCTGGAAGGAAGGATGAGTTATTATGTAACAGGAAGAGAATTTTTGTTGTAAACAATGAAAAAATTTTGAGTATCTATAATAGTGATGGTTACACAACATTGCAAGTATATTAAATGCTCCTGAGTTGTGCACCTACCAATAATTAAGATGACAAATATTTTGTGTATTGCACCACAATCAAAAAAATTTTTTAAACGTTAATTAAAATCTGTTCTTTTCAATTCTACTTCTTTGGTCCCAGTCACCACAACCTCGCACATGAATTGCTGAAATCCTCACATTTGAGCTAGTCTCTGTCTATCTTTACACACTCACCCTTTGCTACTTTCCCCTCATTTACTTCTCTCTATGGATGTTAGACTTGTTACTATTATGAAAATCCAAAAAACTGTTTTTCTGAAACAATTTCCAAACTTGCTATTTCCTTTTGGAATGTGCTTTTCTTCTGCCTCTCTGCTTGATTGACTCTTATAATTCATGTTTCAGTTGAAATATCCTCCTATTCTTTTTTTTTTAAGATTCTATTTATTTATTCATGAGAGACACACAGAGAGGCAGAGACATACACAGAGGGAGGACCATGGAGAGCCTGATGCAGGACTTGTTCCCAGGACCCCAGGATCACGACCTGAGCCAAAGGCAGATGCTCAACCACTGAGCCACTCAGGTACCTCTGTCCTTTCATTGTTAAAGAGATTTTTGCTGACCTACCTACCTCATCAACATATTTTTCATTTCTATTCCAACCTTTATTTTATATCATAGAACTCCACTTATTTATTGCAATAATCTCAATCTGTAACTTTTCTTCTTACCAATATATTTAGCTTGAGCAACCGGGTAGGTGGTAATGCCATTGCCTAAGATGGGAGAAGATAGGAAAAAACCATGTTTGAAGCAGAGTTAAGTTAGAAGGTTAGATAAACAAGAGGAAATATAAAAAGTTCTCCTGAAAACATATGAATCTGGATTCAAAAAGTAAGAGATGGACCAGAGATACAAATGTTGAGATTATTAGGCTATCAGTGATATTTAAGGCCACAAGAATGAACAAAATAATTCAGGGAAAAATTGAAGACTCAGAAGAAGAAGAGGCCTTGAACTAAGTCTTGAAGATCTTTAGAGATTCTATATAGTAGACTTCAACAAATTAGAGAAAGAAGTAACTAATAAGGAAGAAGAAAAACCAGAATTCCATGAATGGAAATGTGTCAAGAAGAAAGAAGGGGTTATTTATATTGCATGACACTACAAATTCAAGGAAGGTGAACATAGCAAAGTGAACACTGGGTCTGGCATCATGAAGATTGTTGGGGACCTTGATTAGAGCACTTTCAATGGAACACCATCATCTAAATAGAATGGAAAGAATAAGACTCGTGGAATAAACAGCAAATTGGAGGGAGAGGAGGAAGTGAAAACTGTGTGGAGTTGTTTACCTTAGAATCAGAGTGGGAAAAAGGTACTGAGTGATGAGAAATCAGAGAAAGTTTTTGCAGGGATGTGAGTTACCAACATGTTTCTATGCAGATAGGAATGAGCTGGAAAATAAGAGTATGTGATGCAAGTGTGCAGTAGGGTAAATAGGTGACATACCCAGGAAGGTGAGAACCACAAGGTCAGGATACTAGTAGGAGGGTGGAACCTTGAATGGGAGGAGGAACACTTTTTCCACTGATAAGAAAAAGCAATCAGGAGAACACGTGACAATATGAAGCAAGAATTTAGATTTGGCAGTGGAAAGATGAGAGAATCCCCTTTTGACGACTTGTGTATTCTCAGTGAATTATAGGTGAGGTCATCAGTTGGGCGTAACGTGGAGGAGCGGAGCAGTTTGAGAAGAGATAAGAGGGTTACAGACAGTTGTTTTGGGGAGTGAGAAAGTAGCTTCCTGAAAAAAAGTTTCTGGCAGTTTTGCTGGGTAAAGTTAAATGCTCATCTGAGGTCTATAATCATGCAAAGTAAAACCAATCAGGCAGGTTTTGTTACTTTGTTGGCAGGAGTGGAGAACAGAGATAGAGGGCTTCCATCAGAGGTTTTGTCAGGCAAGTGATGGAGAGAGGGAATATGAGTAGAAAGATAAGCTGAGGGACACCCGGGTGGCTCAGTGGTTGAGCACCTGCCTTTGGCTCAGGGCGTGATACCGGATTACTGGGATCAAGTCCCGCATTGGACTTCCTGCATGGAGCCTGCTTCTCCCTCTGCCTGTGTCTCTGCCTCTCTCTGTGTGTCTCTCATGAGTAAATAAATAAAATTAAAAAAAAAAAAAAAACATAAGCTGAGGCCAATTCATGGAGGGCTCTGAATGTCAGCTAAAAAAATATGAATTTTATTTCACAGGCAATGGGAAGCCATTGAAGTATTTCTGACTATGAGAATGATATTAACTAAAACAGTACATAATTATTCTTCCTTTAATGTAAAGTGCTGAGATGTTTGAATAAAAGAAACAAGACCATTGGTGAAAGAACAGGGATTAGATAATCATGATCTAAATGAAAGTAAGCAGCAGTTGACTTGAGCCAGACCACTTAAGGTTAAATTTCTAAGAGATCTTGGTATCTGTGGAAACCAAACTAACTTGATGGGAACATCATGCCACAGGGGAGAGAATTCTAACCTGTGTGAGGATTAGGCAGGATATTACCTGAATATCTGTCTATAATCTGTCTGGATATTATCTAAATAAATGTCTGGAAGCAGATATACATCAAGGGATATATTGGTCAGTCACTAAATGAGTGAGAACCCAAGATGTCACCTGATGTACTGAAACCAAATAAATAATCATAAGATTACTGACCAGTGATAAAGCCAGAGGATGTCAGGAAGAATTCAGGAAGTGGTCCGCATGCTGGTGAGAGTTAGAGTGGCTCAAGACATAGACTATGGCCAACACAAGAATGCTAGGTACTGGTCCAAAGTGCTAAGTAGGGCAGGGAGACCAGCCAGTTTAAAGAGTAGATATAAAGGACTTTGGAACTAATGGTCAGTTCAGTTTTACAGGATTGGCCAATTTAATGACAAATCTCTGACTTGAATTATGGGTGCCAGATTTTAAGCCATCTAACTATATGTACACGGCATTGGTAATAGTTGAAATGGTAAAGTGAAAAATCACAAAATAACACATTTGGAGATAAGTCAGAATCAACCTATTATGTGCAGAACAACAAGTAATAGTTCAAATCAATCCCAGGATTTGATAATCTACTTCAACCTGGGAGCCGGTAGCTGTGCTAGCAACTCCATAGGTATCACTGGCAATCTGAAAGTATAATTTGTCCCCTGGTAAATCTGTCACGTGGATTGGTTTAGAATATTTAACTTAATAAGTAATCTCATTCCATCACCTAGCAATTCATAAACATATTAAGCAATACAACACCAGGACAGGATCCCATTAAGTTTTATTCAGTATCCATCCATCCAACATTTCATGACCATCAAGCATCAGACACTGTGCTAGGCTGTGCATACAAAGAAAAATAAGACTCCATCTCTTGTTTCTCTTTAAGAAATCTCCAGTCTATTGGTGAAAAAAGAAAGAATAAACAAAAAGATACTTATAATAGATGTTATGATTTTGGTATACTTAAGATTTTTTGGTTTCTTAAGTCATGGGAAGACCAAAGAGTGGGTGGGGAGATGGTAGTGGTGGTGGAAATAGTTGCGAAAGAGGTTCTGAAGAAGGATCAGAAGACAGAAGAGGGTGAGGATAAGGATTGGGGTAAAAGGTTATGGCACCTTAGAAAGAGGAAGTGGCTAGTGCAAAGCCTTTAGGTCCCAAGCAGAATGGTACTTTAGGAAACATTCCTAGTTGCTGCATATGGTTGTCGTATTTCAATTAGGTTCGAATTCTGCTCATTTAATGTAGATTTTATTTCTCTAGTGTTAACTTTTCATTATATTTTTCCCTCCCGTGATTTGAAGTTCAATCTAGTTTTTTTTTAATAATGGATGCATGTAATAACTCTAGGAATAATATAAATAAAATTTCACCAAAATAGAAATACATATGTGAAACCAGTCATTAAGAAAGGGTAAGAGTATTTATTTATTACTTTAAATTAACCAAAAGGTAAGCTGATGTCATTGAGGCAATAAAAGACTGCAGGCCTATCACTTTTCTTTGGGAATGTTTTTAAAGGACCAAAGCCTTTTTATATAACGTAAATAAGAGTGTTCATCAGCATGTGCTCATGGGGAAGGAAAAAAGGAAACCTCAAGTCAGTTTCCATTTCCTTAAGAATTTATTCTGAACTGAATTCTTAGCATCTTGGTACTGCTTTATTGACAAATAAATTAAGGTGCTTTATTCCACTTGCCAATATTCCCACATATACATTATTGCTTAGCGCCCACAGCTTCTGCTAAATAAATTACTTTCCTTTGGCCTTAGATCAAAAGTAACTTCAAAAGAAGGACATCCTTTCTCAAATTCAATTACTGGCTCTTGGGACTTATATGGCAAAGTTATGATTATGAAAAAGAAAAGATCAGCTACTTGCATCTGGAAATGTTTATAGCATTAAGATAGATGGATTATATAAAGTCTAGTTCTAATATTTTCTTAGGAGACAATTAATGAAAGATAAGCCCTATGTCTCACTTTCAGAGTAGGCGGCTCTATGTTTCCCTCAGTGTCTCCTGACAGTCTCCTGGATTTGTGGTGCTAATTACACTCCACTAACTTTCTCTTCTAAGAGCCCATGACTCTTTGCTGCTAAGATCTACAAGTAAAATCAATCAGATAAATGTGGCATTTACAGTATCTCATGAAAATTTTTTAAAACTCTTAGTGATAATATATCTGAGATTCTGTAGCACAATCCTGATTTCAAATAGTTTTTGTTAAAGATTTGATTTATTTATTTGAGAGCTAGATAGAGCACAGGAGCACGAGAAGGGGTGGGGGCAGAGGGTGAGGGAGAAGAAGACACTCTGCTGAGCAGGAAGCTAGAGGTGACAGGGCAATCTCAGCACCCTGGGATCATGACCTGAGCTGAAGGCAGGTGCTTAACTGACTGAGTCACCCAGACACTCCCTGATTTCAAAAATTTTGAGTATGAATGTAAATTTATATGCTAGATCTTGTGTCAGTTGGTATCTTGATTTTTAGTTCTAGTAATATGATCTCTCCAGATCTGTGAGATATTAAAACTTTGAAATGAAAAGTATATTTTAAAATAATTCTCCTTTTTTATTTATTTATGATAGTCACAGAGAGAGAGAGAGAGGCAGAGACACAGGCAGAGGGAGAAGCAGGCTCCATGCACCAGGAGCCTGATGTGGGATTCGATCCCGGGTCTCCAGGATCGCGCCCTGGGCCAAAGGCAGGCGCCAAACCACTGCGCCACCCAGGGATCCCAATAATTCTCCTTTTAAAACTCCAGGTAGTCCTTGAAAGATGGTAAATAAAATTTTATATGGATTAACATTATATGTAACTTTAAATGAAAATGAGTAGTATCTGGTTGTGGCATACCTTACAAAAAATAAAATAAGAGCATATCGAAAATTAACTACCTTTTATCAAAAAGTTACTTAGCAACCTGGGATAAGCCCAAACATTTTGGCACTCTTATAGATTAGATTTACCCTAAAGTGCCATGAAAATTGTTTCTGTGGTCAGTTGGGATAAAGAGACTGGAAGGGACTCTATCAAATAGGTTGTTGACCTATTGGGATCAGTTTAGAGGATGAGACTTTTACTTGAAGTCAGAATCCTCTTATACATAGCTCAGTGTAATAAAAATTTTATTGCCTATTTACCTTGTAAATTTAGGAATATAAGAATGAAGGTAATGGTAGGATTCTATACAACTAGGAAGGCTTTATCCTATTGACCTCAGTCTTGTAAGTGCTTTTTCTGCCTTTGAGGACTCATAATTTATAATTCTTGTTTCTGTCCATTCATGAAACATACATGTACCTTGCCACCATCTGTTTTGTATCCTTTTATTTCCTTGGCCTCAGAAATTTCACCTTTTGAATTTATAATTGATCACTTGATAACAATTCAAGATCAGTTATGTCTGAGGGCTCTGCCCACCTTTGTTTGTCAAGTCCTATTCAAAATCCCCTGGAGTGGGAACAGAGCTCTTTCCTTATTCGTTAGGGAGAGCCAATGAAAGAAATGGGCCCTTGGACCATGTCTAGACCATCTTTGTTGAGCAGATATTCTAACAGTGGGCCTAGGTTGAGATGACAGCTTGGCCTGCAGGACTTCTAGGTCTTACTGGAAAATCAGAGCAACATTCTCAGCTATAATTTTTGGGATTAAGGAAAGTATCTATAGAAGAGCAAGAACATTCTCAGATCTTACAGGAATCATTATGCCAGCATAATTAACATATTTCTCCTATATCCAATTGCCTATTAAGCAAATCAGGAATAATGTTGTTCCTCTTGATTCACTTTTTAAAAAAAAAAGATTTTATGTATGTATGTATGTATGTGAGAGAGAGAGAGAGAGAGAGAGAGAGAGAGAGAAGGAGCAGGAGCATAGGGAGAAGCAGACATCCCCCTGAGCTGGGAGCCAGATGTGTGTCTCAATCCCAGAACCTTGAGGTTGTGACCTGAGCCAAAGGCAGATGCTTAACTGACTGAGCTACCCAGCCACCTCTGGCATGCACTCTTGAATTCTTCTTAGTTGGGAGAGGGCAAGATGGTGGAGGAGTGGGGTCCCCAACTCACCTGGCCCCACCAACTTACCTAGGTAACTTTCAAATCATCCTGAAAACCTATGAATTCGACCTGAGATTTAGAGAACAGCTGGAATGCTATAGAGAAAAGGGTTTTCTCTTTTAACAAAATAGTAAGGCGGAAAAAAAATTAAAAAGAATCCAGTGGGGGGGGCCCCCTCGAGGAGCCGGGCTTAGGCCAGGCAGCGAAAGCCCCCGCACAGGGAGGCCCCGCCCCGGACAAGCAGGAACTTTAAAAATCCGACCCGGAGTCCTCCTGGAGGGAAAGGCGCTGAGCCGGGAGCCCGGGCGGAGCCGCGGAGGGGCCGTGGGGCCTCCAGCCTCCCGGGGTCACTGGCAGGACGTGCGCCCGGGGCAGGGCGCCCCACACCCCGCGGGCCGAGCGCGGGAAAGGGCTGGAGCGCCCGGCGGGGCCTCGGGGAGCAGCGGGGCGGGCGGGCGGGGGCTCCGGGCGGAGGGGGCTGCGCCCTGCTGCCTTCGGGAGCCGCGGCCCCGGGAGCGACCCCAGCAGCGCAGGCCCCGGAGCCCAGGGCGCGGGGGACACGGCCGGGACCCTGCGCTCCCCCCGGGACGGGGAGGCGGGGAGGCGGGGAGCGCCCGGGACGGCGGGGACGCTCCTGCCGCCGCCGCCGGGCGCCCCCGAGCTGTGCGGGGCCGCGCCCCCCGCCCCGGAGCATCCAGGCCAGTGCGGACGGGGAGCTGCGGTCGGTACCGCGGGAGCTGACGCCGGGGCTGGGGACCCGGCCGCCGCCAGGGGGGTTGTCCCTCCTGGGTCACCCTGCGCCTGGGAGGGGCGGGGCCGCCAGGGGACGGGGGCCTCACGGGGTCAGCAGCAGGGGCGGAGCATCTCCCCAGGTGCACACACCTGAGAACCGGCACAGCAGGCCCCGCCCCAGAAGACCAGCTGGAAGGACGGGGCAGGGCAAGTTCTTGACCCAGCAGCGCTGTGAAGCTCCAGGGGAAGTCCAGGGACTTACAGTATATAGGACCAGAGGGTACCTCTCTTTTTTTCTTCCTTTTTCCAGTACAACTCGTTTATATATCAGACTGTAAATATCCATTTTTTCTCTTTTCCCACCTTAACTACAATATTTTACCACCTCTTCATTTTTAAGTTTCTTCCTTTTTGACTTTCATATTTCTACAATTATAAGTCTTAGATATATTTTCCACTTCTGGATTCCCTTCAACATGTTCAATTTAATTTGGGGAGATATACAAGATAATGCTTTTTTTGTTTTATGTTTTTTGTTTTCTCTGCCTCATTTTGTTCTACAATGGCACAAGATAATACCTTCTAAAACATGACCAGCATGTACCCAGAACCAAGTGGTATACTGTGCTGGTTCATTCTGTGAGATTCCTCATTCCCATTCTGCCTTCCCCCCCTCTTTTATCTCATTTATGTTTTGGTGGCCAATGTTGGGGCTTTCTACAAGTATTTGTGGTTTATATAAATTTGAGACTGAGCATCTTCTAACATATAGAATTTAATATACTAGAAATAAGAGGGTCACCCTCTAAAACCCCTCAGGGGGATCCCTGGGTGGCGCAGCGGTTTGGCGCCTGCCTTTGGCCCAGGGCGCGATCCTGGAGACCCGGGATCGAATCCCACGTCGGGCTCCCGGTGCACGGAGCCTGCTTCTCCCTCTGCCTGTGTCTCTGAGCCTCTCTCTCTCTCTGTGACTATCATGAATAAATAAATAAAATCTTTAAAAAAATAAATAAATAAATGAAACCCCTCAGGTAGACTACATTCCCCATCCACTACAACTTCATCACCACCACCATCTCCCAGCCCCCACCTTTTTTTTCTCGTTTTCTTTTTCTTTTTTCTATGTCTTTTTGTGTTTTTCTTTTCTCTTCTTCTTTAGGATTCCTGGCCTTTTATTTTTTACTACTTTGTTTTAAAATATGTTTTTCACTTTAGTGGTCCTTTTGTTTTATTTCATTTTGATCTTTGTTTTCAATTTCTGGTCTCTGACCTCGGCAGAATCATCTAGGGGGTAATTTACTTAGGTTGTGGTTGATATTCTTGTCTTAGGCCACTCATACAGCCACTGTGCACTGGGCAAAATGACTAGAAAGAAGAACTCACCACAAAAGAAGAATCAGAAACAGTACTCTCTGCCACAGAGTTACAGATTTTGGATTTCAATTCGATGTCAGAAAGCCAATTCAGAAGCACAATTATAAAGCTACTGGTGGCTCTGGAAAAAGGCATAAAGGAATCAAGAGACTTCATGACTACAGAATTTAGATCTAATCAGGCTGAAATTAAAAGTCAATTAAATGAGATGCAATCCCAACTGGAGGTCCTAACGATGAGGGTTAATGGTAGAAGAAAGAGTGAATGACAGAAGACAAGTTCATGGCAAGGAAGAAAGCTGAGGAAAAAAGAGAAAAACAATTAAAAGGCCATGAAGAATGGTTAAGGGAAATAAATAACAGCCTCAGAAGGAAAAAAATCTATGTATAATTGGGGTTGCAGAGGGCACCAAGAAGGACAGAGGGCCAGAAAACATATTTGAACAAATCATAGCTGAGAACTTCCCTAATTTGGGGAAGGAAACAGGCATTCTGATCCAGGAGATAGAGAAGTCCCTCTAAAATCAATAAAAACCATTCAACACCTCGACATTTAATAGTGAAACTTGCAAATTCCAAAGATAAAGAGAAAATCCTTAAAGCAGCAAGAGACAAGAAATTCTTAACTTATATGGTGAGAAATATCAGATTAACAGCAGACCTCTTCACAGAGACCTGGCAGGCCAAAAGGGCTGACAAGATATATTCAGGGTCCTAAATGAGAAGAACATCCAGCCAAGAATATTTTATTGAGCCAGGCTGTCATTCAGAATAGAAGGAGAGATTAAGAGCTTCCAAGATAGGCAGAAACTGAAAGAATATGTGACCACCAAACCAGCTCTGCAAGAAATATTAAGGGGGACCCTGTAAAAGAAAGAGGAAGCTCAAAGAAATAATTCACAAAAACAGTGATTGAATAGGTATTACGATGACACTAAATTCATATTTTTCAATAGTAACTCTAAATGTGAATGGGCTAAATGATCCCGTCAAAAGACGCAGAATTTAAGAGTGGATAAAAAAGCAAGACCCATCTATTTGCTGTCTACAAGAGACTCATAGACCAAAGGACACCTCCAGCCTGAAAATGAAAGGTTGGAGAACCATTTACCATTCAAATGGTCCTCAAAAGAAAGCTGGGGTAGAAAAAAAACAAAAAAAAAAAAAACAAAAACAAAACAAAAACAAAAAAAAAAAAAAAGAAAGCTGGGGTAGCCATCCTCATATCAGATAAATTACAGTTTATCCCAAAAACTGTAGTAAGAGATGAAGAGGCACACTATATCATACTTAAAGGATCTATCCAAAAAGAGGACCTAACAATCATGAATATTGATGCCCCTAATGTGGGAGCTGCCAAATATATCAATCAATTAAAAACTAAAGTAAAGACATAGATAATAATACACTAATACTGGGAGACTTCAACATGGCACTTCCTGTGAATGACAGATCTTCTTAGTACAACATCTCCAAAGAAACAAGGACCTTAAATGATACACTGGACCAGATGGATTTCACAGATATATACAGAACTTTCCATCCTAAAGAAACTGCATACACATTCTTCTCAAGGCCACAGGGAACTTTCTCCAGAATAGACCACATATAGGGTCACAATCAGGTTTCAACTGATATGAAAAGATTGGGATTATCCCCTGCATATTTTCAGACCACAATGCTTTGAAAGTAGAACTCAATCACAGGAAGAAATTTGGAAGAAACTCAAACACATGGAGGTTAAAGAGCATCCTGCTAAAGATGAAAGGGTCAACCAGGAAATTAGAGAATTAAAAAGATTCATTGAAACTAATGAAAATGAAGATACAACCTTTCAAAATCTTTGGGACACAGCAAAAGCAGCCCTAAGAGGAAAATACATCGCAATACAAGCATCCCTCAAAAAATTGGAAAAAACTCAAATACACAAGCTAACCTCACACCTAAAGGAACTGGAGAAAGAATAGCAAATAAAACCTACACCCAGCAGAAGAAGAGAGTTAATAAAGATTCGAGCAGAACTCAATAAAATAGAGACCAGAGGAACTGTAGAATAGATCAACAATACCAGGAGTTCGTTCTTTGAAAGAATTAATAAGATAGATAAACCATTAGCCAGCCTTATTAAATCAAAGGAGAAAAGACTCTAGTTAATAAAATCACAAATGAAAAAGGAGAGATCACAACCAATATCAAAGAAATACAAACAATTTTAAAAACATATTATAAGCAGCTATATGCCAATAAATTAGGCAATCTAGAAGAAATGGATGCATTTCTGGAAAACCACAAACTACCAAAACTGGAATAGGAAGAAATAGAAAACCTGAACAGGCCAAAAACCAGCAAGGAAGCTGAAGTAGTCATCAAAAACCTCCCAAGACCCAAAAGTCCAGAGCCAGATGGTTTCTCAGGAATTCTATCAAACGTTTAAAGAAGAAACAATACCTATTCTACTAAAGCTGTTCTGAAAGATAGAAAGGGATGGAATACTTCCAAATTTATTCTATGAGACCAGCATCACCGTAATTCCAAAACCAGACAAAGACCCCACCAAAAAGAATTATATAGACCAATATCCCTGATGAACACAGATGCAAAAATTCTCAACAAGATACTAGCCAATAGGATCCAACAATACATTAAGAAGATTATTCACCTTGACCAAGTGGGTTTTATCCCCGGGATGCAAGGCTGGTTCAATACTTGTAAAGCAATCAACATGATAGGTCATATCAACAAGAGAAAAAACAAGACCCATATGATCCTCTCAGTAGATGCAGAGAAAGCATTTGACAAAATACAGCATCCATTCCTGATCAAAACTCTTCAGAGGGTAGGGATAGAGGGACTATTTCTCAGCATCTACAAAAAGCCCACAGCAAATATCATTCTCAATGGGGAAACACTAGGAACCTTTCCCCTAAGATCAGGAACACAGCAGGGATGTCCACTCTCACCACTGCTATTCAACATAGTACTAGTTCAACTTCTAGTACTAGAAGTCCTAGCCTCAGCAATCAGACAACAAAAAGAAATAAAGGGCACTCAAATTGGCAAAGAAGAAGTCAAGCTCTCCCTCTTTGCAGACGACATGATACTGTACATAGAAAACCCAAAAGACTCCACCCCAAGATTGGCAGAACTCATATAGCAATTCAGCAGTGAGGCAGGATACAAAATCAATGCCCAGAAATCAGTGGCATTTCTATACCCTAACAATGAGACTGAAGAAAGAGAAATTAAGGAATCAATCCCATTTATAATTGCACCCAAAAGCATAAGATACCTAGGAATAAACCTAACCAAAGAGATAAAGGATCTATACCCTAAAGACTACAGAACACTTCTGAAAGAAATTGAGGAAGACACCAAGAGATGGAAAAATATTCCATGCTCATGGATTGGAAGAATTAATATTGTGAAAATGTCAATGCTACCCAGGGTAATTTCCACATTCAGTGCAATCCCTATCAAAATACTGTGGACTTTCTTCAGAGAGTTGGAACAAATCATCTTAAGATTTGTGTGGAATTAGAAAAGACCACGAATAGCCAGGGGAATATTAAAAAAGAAAACCGGAGCCGGGGGCATCACAATGCCAGATTTCAGGTTGTACTACAAAGCTGTGATCATCAAGACACTGTGGTACTGGCACAAAAACAGACACACAGATCAATGGAACAGAATAGAGAATCCAGAAATGAGCCCTCAACTCTATGGTCAACTAATATTCAACAAAGCAGCAAAGACTATCCACTGGAAAAAGGACAGTCTCTTTAATAAATGATGCTGGGAAAATTGGACAGCTATGTGCAGAAGAATGAAACTAGACCACTCTCTTTCACCATACACAAAGATAAACTCAAAATGGATGAAAGATCTAAATGTGAGACAAGAATCCAGCAAAATCCTAGAGGAGAACACAGGCATAACCCTTTTTGAACTTGGCCACAGTCTACATCATACCACCCTGAACGTGCCCGATCTCATCTGAACTTGGCCACAGTAACTTTTTGCAAGATACATCTATGAAGGGAAGGAAAACAAGAGCAAAAATGAACTATTGGGACTTAATCAAGATAAAAAGCTTCTGCACAGCAAAAGAAGCAGTCAACAAAACTAAAAGACAACCTACGGAATGGAAGAAGGTATTTTCAAATGACATATCAGATAAAGGACTAGTATTCAAGATCTATAAAGAACTTGTTAAACTCAACACCAAAGAAACAAACAATCCAATCATGAAATGGGCAAAAGACATGAAGAGAAATCTCACAGAGGAAGACATAGACATGGCCAACACGCACATGAGAAAATGCTCTGCATCACTTGCCATCAGGGAAATACAAATCAAAACCACAATGAGATACCACCTCACACCAGTGAGAATGGGGAAAATTAACCAGACAGGAAACCACAAATATTGGAGAGGATGTGGAGAAAGGGGAACCCTCTTGCCCTGTTGGTGGGAATGTGAACTGGTGCAGCCGCTCTGGAAAACTGTGTGGAGGTTCCTCAAAGAGTTAAAAACAGAACTGCCCCATGACTCAGCAATTGCACTGCTGGAATTTACCCCAAAGAAACAGATGCAGTGAAACGGCAGGACACCTGCACCCTGATGTTTCTAGCAGCAATGTCCACAAGAGCCAAACTGTGGAAGGAGCCTCAGTGTCCATCGATGGATGAATGGATAAAGTAAACGTGGTCTATGTATACAATGGAATATTACTCAGCCATTAGAAATGACGAATACCCACCATTTGCTTCAACCTGGATAGAACTGAAGAGTATTATGCTGAGTGAAGTAACTCAATCAGAGAAGGAAAAACATTATATGTTCTCATTCATTTGGGGAATATAAAAAATAGTGCAAGGGATTATAGGGGAAAGGATAGAAAATGAGTGGGAAATATCAGTGAAGATGACAGAACATGAGAGACTCCTAACTCTGGGAAATGAACAAGGGGTAGTGAAAGGGGACATGGGGGGGGGCGGGGTGACTGGGTGACGGGCCCTGAGGGGGCCACTTGATGGGATGAGCTCTGGGTGTTATGCTATATATAGGCAAATCGAACTCCAATAAAAAATATACACAAGGGATCCCTGGGTGGCACAGCGGTCTGGCGCCTGCCTTTGGCCCAGGGCGCCATCCTGGAGACCCGGGATCGAGTCCCACGTTGGGCTCCCGGTGCATGGAGCCTGCTTCTCCTCTGCCTGTGTCTCTGCCTCATTCTCTCTCTCTCTGTGACTATCACAAATAAATAAAAATTAAAAAAAAAATTAAAAAAAAATATATACACAAAAATTTAAAAAAAATTCTTCTTAGTTACATATTTTTTGTCCAGCATCAAATTATGGCTTTATTTGATTGAGGAATGTAGAAGTGTAGTAAGATAATCTGGTCCAAGGCAGTGTATCTTTAAAAACAAATATTCTAATAGACCACTACAATGTGCATTGGGGTATATATCTAATATATGTAGAAGAGTATAATATCTAACACTATCCTAACACCAGAAATCTTCTGCCTTCAAACAAAAGGCACTCACTTGTCCAGTGGAATCCTGTTCTGTGTATCCTTTCTCAATTTGATGAGCTCAAGCCTCCCCAAGGTATCCACTTACTCCAAATTTATTCATATGACTAACATAGCTATTCTCTACTTCAACCTCCTATCAGGAAACATTGAGTCAATAAGTGAAATAATATTGAGGTTTCTGGGGAATGCAGGAGAGAACATTTTTCTATTTGGGCACCAAGATATTTGTACCAGGAAAAGCTACATTGGTGTTCCAGCTGGCTGATAACTGTCTGAAACCCCAAATTCTCCAACTCATTTTATGTTGACAAACGTCCCTCTGTTGGTGTTTGACAAAGGAACGTTCAACTGCTTCTCTGCAAATTGCTTGGAAGGAAGCACCTTCCTTCTCAGCTCTAATATGGTTTATTTAACAGCAATGCCAAACAGCACATGCTCTCCTAGAGATCATAGCAGTCTCCGTGGTTAAGTAGGAAACCTTTGAAACTGATCAAGCTCCAATTCCCATGTGCCTTGTTTGACATTAACTGCTGCTTGCCCTTTTATCCAACTTCTCTGGATACAGAAGCCAGGCGACTTAAAAAAAAAAAAAATTCCTAAGGGATGGACAGAAGGAAGGGACCCTATTTCCTGATAATAGTAGAATTCCAAAATTAGTCTTACAAACAAAGGAGGGAGGAGACCTTGAGATCATTGAATTCCCACAGCTGATATAGCTAGCAAAGGTCCAAATTTTGGACCCCTACCAAAATTTCAGAATGGATCTTCTTACCCTTTGTTAATTATAAAATAAATAGATTTCCAGGCCTTTTGGAAAGGAAGGGCCTAAATATGCAGTTTGAAATTGAAAGCACCTAAATTTTGTATTTACTTAACAAGATACAACTGATCTTCAGCTCATGGGTATCTTCTTCAAGTTTATAAAGTTTAACTAAAATAGATAAAAGAGGGCATTAAGGGATGCCTGGGTGGCTCAGTCAGTTAAGTGCCTGTCTTTGGCTCAGGGCATGATTCTGGAGTTCTGGGATCCAGCCCCACATCAGGTTCCTCACTCACTAGGGAGTCTTTCTCCCTCTGCCCCTCCCCCTGTTCATTCTCTCTCTCTCTCTCTCTCTCTCAAATAAATAAATAAAATCTTAAAAAAAAATAGAGGTCAGTGAGAGGTATTTTTGTTTTTTGTCCAGAAAGTTTTCCCATTTTCTTTTTATCTGATAACATGTAGTCCTTGACTTCTGGCTCATGACACAGGTGTGGTCCTTCTAGCATCCCACTGCCTTGGCCACAGCAATTGATCCATGGGTTAGAATGTGACACAATCGTGGTTGATCAAATTCCTTCTGTGAGACTCTGAATAGATTCTGTGAGAAAGAAGTTCTGTTCCCTGGAGTCGGGTATAAAGTTCTTTGTTGCAAGTATTATAAGCCAACACTGACTACTTAATGCAAAAAAAAAAAAAAAAAAAAGACTTGGAATGGGAGTAAGATAACTAGTCACAAGGTTTCCCCTGGGCCAAGGAGGAAGGGACATTGTGGTGAACAATCCCATAGAACTTCAGAAAATGGGAGAGGAACTCTTTCCCCACAGAAAATCATGCTTCTTGCACCAAAAGAAAGAGGGAAGTGGTTCTGAGCAGGCAGAAACAGATGTCCACTATAGACCGAGGCAGCCAGGGTGTCTTTTCTGGTCTGTGCATGCAGTAGCTCAAGTAGGACCAGTAGCAAAGAGGAGCCAAATGAGCAGTCCATGTCCTGTGTCTCAGCCTTCTTGCTGCTTTTCTGCTTACACTTGTTCCATTTTGGTCTTTGTCCCTGGCAACCAACAAAATTCTAGGCAAATTAGGCAACACCTAATTTTCACATGAGTGATTTTCAGGCCTAGAGGTTTCTAGGATGTCCTTTTGAAAATTAGAACCACCCTAAATTTGCATATAGTGAATAACATTTCTCAGGATCTTCATGAAATACACCCCTAAGCTTTGCAGGGACTCCTGGAGCAGTTGCTTATCCTTGAGGGAACTTCTGAAATCAGACTTTGGCTGTGGGACTCCATTTCAGGAAGCCACACTATTTCAGAAAGACTTTGGAGGACAAAGGAAGAAACAAACTGACAGGCAATCTCTGAATGAGACCTAGATATTATAAAGACAAATAGACAAATTTACCTATGAGGTAAATATTAGAACTCCTTAGGAACTTCTTATACTTAGCACATCTTGAAGTTACCATTCCTATACTCTCATTGTCCCTATTCTTAATTACTGTTGTTTCTTGGTCTACATGTAAAATATCCCACCTTGAAATAGCTTCTATTATTTGAGGATTCAATAGGAATGCTTATTTTTTTTAAGATTTTACTATTTATTCATGAGAGACACACACAGAGAGAGAGAGAGAGAGAGAGAGAGAGGCAGAGACATAGGGAGAAGCAGGCTCCATGCAGGAAGCCCAACGTGGGACTCCATCCTTGATCTCCAGGATCACGCCCTGGGCTGAAGGGGGCGCTAAACCGCTGAGCCACCCAGGCTGCTCTCAATAAGAATGCTTTATAGAAACCCCTTTTCTGCAGATGTTGGCATAATAATATGTATGTTTGAGGGGGAAATCTCCACATTTTGTTTTCCTAAGTTGTTGTCACCTTCTGTCAAGGCAGTCACAGCCTTGGCAGCAGTAGAGAAGTACAGGCTGCCTGTTCATGCTTTGCCCAGGTATCAGACCAAACCCTGTGCAGCCTGATGAAATGGGTGAACAGTGCATTTTGACAAGGTCCCAGCATTTGAAACAATGAAATCCCAAGGCCTTCCTTGTTACTTTCTTTGAAAATTCTGGTAGGATAAATATCTGTGTTCAGTGGTGAAAGAGGGTTGCACACAGAGCTATTGATCAAGTATTTGATTCTTAGTCTGAGGAAGACTTTCAAAGTGCTAGACTTAGAGAAAGTCAAGAGGACAGGATGACATTGCTGAGAAAACCTAGACACAAATGGACAACTACACAAGATTGGCCTTACTCCAGTAAATAGGAATATGACCTCTCTCTAAATGCTTGGAACTCTACCAAGTTAAGATTTTATGTGGGCCCAAAGCACTCTCATTAAAATGCACTTAAACCTGACAGGGTGTTAGTCATTACATCCTAGTGAGGATCATTTTAATCACAGTTTTTTCTCCCCAGTTGAGACAAAATTCACATAAAATACACCATGTTAACCAACTTAAAGTGTACGATTCATTCATTTTTCTATCTTAACAATGTTGTGCAACCACTGTCCCTGTTTAATTCCAGAACGTTCTTATCACCTCAAATCCCAGTTTTTTGACACCTACATGCAATAGGAGCTTTGATCCTGAGTGAGTTTGCAGGAGGAGAGAAAATAGGAGGGCTGAGTCCTCAGGGGAGGGGAGGAGACATCATGATAAAAGATACTCTTGAAATATTGATCACGGTTTGCTGTGGGATGTTGACAAAGAGATAAATTTCCAGATTTTTTTAAAACAATATAGAACAGCAGTAGTCTAATTCTTAAAATTAACAGTGTTTAAAAACTGTCTTGTGCCACTGAAAATTACCAAAATGTCAGTCCTTGTCCATGCCTCCCAGAAAAGAATGCACTCTGAGTCCTGAATCAGCTTCCCCTGGGATATACCTGCACTAACTGGGAGTATCTTCTTAACAGAAATAAGACCAAAAGATAATTTAGAGTTGATATGGCTGTCACTGGGGCAGTGGGAACTTGCATGTCGGAGCTAGATACCTTATTTGGTATACTAGCTATGCATATTAGGAGGAAAGAATTAAAAGGAAAAGAAATTCAAAAGAGTGCTTTGTACACTTGCTTGAAATCTATCAACCAGGCCCCTGATGTTCGGGTCAAAGGTAGGAGCTTTCCTCACGGCAAGTGACTTAATGCTCATGTCCCAACAATGAGTTAGTCACAAATGTCTTATGCAGAGTAACTTTAAGTCAAAGGAAGCAAAGACAGTTTTTGAAATTTAACCTTAGTTTCCTGCTTACTAAGGTTTACCAGAAGGTGACTCTAAATGGGTACAATAGACACTTCACTGAATTATGGTAGTAAATAAAGCAATAAGCCCTTGGAGTGCAGGCTGTGGAAATGACGGAAGAAATCTGCCTTGGGCTGTGATTATTTGCACAAAGCAAAATCAACAAACAACACTCAGGCTGTAAGTAAGTTTCCTGCTGTGCCAGTTTTATAATAAAAGTGTTTTTCTTTTCAGTTGAACTTTCCATTGACTTAAATCATTTATTTCCTTGGAGGTAATTTAAGTACATAGCCAGTGAAGTAGTTTACTGTGTTTATATGAAAAGGAAAAGTTCGGTAGCTCACTGCTCGTCAATGTGAATATGCTTAAAGGTATTCCTGATATTCTGGAATATCCCTCTGGATCAGAGAAGCTGAATGGCAACCTAAAAATATAGACTTAGAAAAATGAACCAAACAAAGAAAAAAATGCACATTTGGGTAAAAGATATTCTAATTTATCTGGAAATCTTAATCTGCTTGTCAGAACTATAGGCATCAATCTGTAACCATAACAGAAAAATAGCTTTATGTTAATTCCGGTATCATGTCATTTAGAATAAAATTTTTTTCCCTCTTGCAATTCCAATTGTTGCAAAAGGCAAGCCCTCAGACTAGGCAATCATGATATCACTTGATGGAGGCTGGAAGGGGACTCCTTTCTCAAAGTGGTTCACTGTCTATTTTTATGAGGTCTGAAATTATACCATTGGACATTTATTTCCTGGATTATGAAGGTCTTTTGTTCATCAAGAAGAATCTATTTAAAAAATGCAAATACTCATGGATGGGTGACTCATTAAACATTACATTTTATTTTAACTTGACCACTAGTTGAGAGTGTTTTGGACAAGTTGATTTTGTCCCTCACTCTTTCTTTCTAGTAATGGATTACCTCTTCCTTGAAGGAAGTGCTTCTTTCCAAATCCAGTCCTGTATTTCTAGTGGGAACTGCCAGTCAGAACCTTCTTCTTTTCCACTCTGATTTCCCTCTACCCCACCCCCAGTGGCAGGTGCATGACTGAAGCCTGTCCAACCATAGTTCCTCACCTCTGGCCACAGACTGGTTCATGTCCTCACATGGGTGCCCAACCCAAGCCAGGACAGAGTGCTTTATTGTACTTTTTATAACTGGAGTTAGTGGAAAAATGCCTTCTTTTCTCTCTGGAGGGAAGATGAGGGCAGCCCATAGTTGCTAATGGCCATGTTTCCAGTCTCTTCTGACATCTCATTTGAGAGAATGAAGTCTCAATGAAGAGAGAAGCAGAGATGAGAGACAGTGTTCTGATGGTATCTGAGATTGTATCCACTGGACTATATGGCTCATAGCATGCCCTTTCTTAGTTTGTTTACACTTGTGCCAATAAATCACCCTTTCTCCTTAAGCTGTTATGACTGGGACATCTGTCATTTGCAAACAGAGATCTGAGAACTGAAAACAAACATTTTATAAAAGGACACAAGATAACTGGGGAAAGGGTGTTGTTCTAGTCTAGGAATGTGTGTGTGGGAGGTGGGTCAGTCCTATTTGTTGTGTGGTTAAATGGAGGTCATTGTGTGTTAAAGTTACCAACATCTTTGCAGGCTTTACTTTCAAGTGTATTGAGAGGTAGGACAAGGTGACCAAAGTCTCTGAGAATGAAAACTAATATGACTCTGGGGCCACAAGTACTTTAACAATCTCTTGAGCTATTGAATTCAGGTTGAGGAACGTGGGAGCAAAGGCAGAGCAAGAAAGCGCAATTATTTAAGTCAGTTCAGTTTTCCACCAAATAAGAGAAGCAACATATAGGTCCAAAGAGTCACTGTTTTCATTCATAAATGACCTTAGAATACCTGTCTTTATTTAAATTTATATCTATTCACCATACGTTAGGGTTTTATGTTTTTTTCTGTACTGGTAGCTTTAAGAAAAAACAACAAATATAGAGATAAAATGGACAAAGAAGGTGGGATTTCATGTTTTCTAAGCACTCTCAAATCATTAGAGTCCTGGTACTTCTGTGTTATTTTAATTTTGGCGTACTAAAATATCAAAGGGACACAATTGTTATTAGGCAGCGAATGATACTTTTGTCAACAATGAGATTTATATACCTTGCAATAAGGTCTTTTATTCACTAGATTCAAAATAGGGTTGAGAAGTTGAAAGCTTCTCTCAGGTGAACTAGAGAACTTTCTCCAAAGTGATGTACAATCATTATCAGCTTCTTGTTATGCAACTATCTTGAAATCTGGCTATGATGCCCTAGAATAAAGACCTTTAAATGGATAATATCCTTGGATGGATTTTATTCTCTAACTTTTCATGGTGGTAAAAGCCAATTCATAAGTTATCATTATATTCTGTGGGAAGAGAAAAACAAATTGCCCTTCAGCATGTGTTTCAAGATGACTGTGTTACATGCCATTTCAACCCTGGGAAAGCGCTATTCAAAATAGAAAATTAATAGCAAACTCATTTTAAAGGTTTACCATGTGGCCAGGATGCTGGACGTGTCTCACTCCCTGAAGCCACCACATCGCCTACCTTCTCCTCCTCCATTTATTTCCACGATCCTCCTCTTTTTCCAGAATTATTTATGAGTAATAAAGGAAGCCGGAGTAAGAATAATGGCATATTTCTGGCTTTATAAGAGTGCCACACATGAGAGGAAGGCATTGATCCAGAGGACCACAGTTTTCTGAGCGATTCACCAGGCAGAACGAGGCTTGCTCGCTGCTGTAGAGCAGGAATGAAGTAGCCTGCTGTGTCGGAGGTACGCAGACACACTGGGTAGGGTAAGTGGCTGTCTGGAGGCGGACTGCCTAGGTGTTGCTCACACTTGTCTAACCTGGGGCAAAGTAATCAACATCCCTAAGCCTCCGCTTATTCTTCTGGAATCCATAAATGTACTTACTTCAGAGGCTCTTCTGAGAATTAAATACATGTGAAGTGCTTAGCGAATGCCTGGCACATAGTTTTGAATGTTAACTCGTATCATTCCTAATGAGGACAGTCTGAGGGGTTTTCCTTCCCGAATGTGTGTTGATAGTCCCTTAGAGAAGACTTGTTCAAAAATCCAAACCAAAATCACTAACATTCTTCTGAATCACCCAGATAGCATCCTCACCCAGCCTTCCCTGCTTGGTCCTGGCTCGTTTGTTGGCCCTGTGTTAAAACGCTCACTGTTCAGCTTCCTGTGCCTGCCTGAGCAAACAAGCCTGTCCACACTTGGAGACAAACTCCACTCCTCACTCCACTCCAGAGCTTCATCCCTCACTTCTTCCTTAGACTCTGCCCTTCCCTCACTGCCACCCAGCTTGTGCAAAGACACTTATCAGGTCTATTTAGCCCAGCTCCTCAGCTTCAGGAACCTCAGTTGCTCTAAGGGACCTCTTCTTCATTCTCAACCTCACTTAACAGTGAAAGTGAACCCAGCCAGGAGTCAGTAATTGGTGTAATGCCACTGTTCATGTGGAATGGAGGTCAGGCCAGGCCAGGCCAGGCCAGGCCAGGCCAGCATGGCTGCCTGGCACCAGAGCCCTGCTTTTTGCTCTGTTGCCAGTAAAACTATATACCTCACACAGGATGGAGGCCAGTGTGCAACTGTCACATGGTAATACTGACCTCTAGGGGCTGGCTTCCCTTCACATAGAGTCCTTATCTTCTCATTGAGTTCCAGAACTGTGATGGCAGCCTCTTGCTTCGCTGTTGCCAAATCAGTTTGCAGCTTTTTCAGTTTCCTTTTGTGCTTTAGTTTCTTGAAAAAATAAGAGTTTCTGTCACTAGAGACAGATGCATCAAAGGAATAAAAAGAACTAATGAAGTCTGAACAAACATGGCCTTTGAAGCCCAGCTTTGATTAACTGTTCCCTGTTTATCAAGCTTGAATCCTTTCTGCAGTCTGTGGAACCGAGTGCATGTGCTCCTGTCAAAGCATTCCAATACCTAGCAACCAAAGCCACTCTCTACATCAGGGTATCTTTTACCCTCTCTAAGGGTTTTAATCTGCATCTGAACTTTGTATTTTGGTTGCTTATAATAGAGGCAGTTAGAAAGCAACTCTAGTCAGTGGTTGGCATTTTACACTGAGGTGTCAATGCCTAAAAGTGTCTGGTTTTTTTTTTTTTCCCAGTCTGTAAGAAAACTCACGTGAAAGAGGGAGCCTCTTTCAGAGAGCCTTTCTTCTGTGTCATTTTCCACTCTGACACCATAAAGGTTTGTGTTCAAATAATCTCTGAAGAGTGGGATGCTACCATGAAATGCTGATATTTACAGATATTTTCTGTGGCATCTGTATAGGGAAAGTGGTCAGGAGTACAAATCACTAAGCAATAGAAGATAGGAATTGCTTGCTATAAAATAGTCTGATTTTTGACATTGAAATCTTTGAAAGAACTACTTTAGGAAGTTGTTGCCTAACCAAAGGATTCACCTGCAGACTTTATAACTAGAAAGCTCCTTTTATGGATTTCAAAATGAAATCAATTTGTCAAAATTAGATTTATCTATCGTTGCGGAAAAACTGTCTGTTGTGAAAAGTGTTGTATTTACGCTTGTGTTGCTGCCTTTCCACTGAAGAGCTCACTTTGCCAAGTCTTTGTGGATGGGTAATTAGGAAGCCCAGAAAATAAATGACTAACATTTCTTATCAGACATAAATCTTGAGATAGGGAAAGGAATGGTTTTTGTACATCAGGGGAAACTTTAGGTAGCAGGGAATCACTTTTTTTTTTTTTTTTTTTTGTGAGTAAAGCCAGTAAAATCAGTTCATCAAAGATGGGATTATATAGACATAGATAACCCCATTTTAAAGACAGGTTGTCTTTCAGACCAGAGCAGGATTAGGATTTCATGAAAGCTGAATTAATGCCATACATGTGGCTAAAAGAGAATGTTATTCAAATGATAATGGTAGTCATGGAACTTCTTTAAAGGGAGTTGGAGGGGTAGACTGGCATGGTTCACCAACAGAGTGCAGATAAGAGGTGCCCTGATCCACACAACATGAGTTTCTGGTCTGCTCAGCAGTTCTCTTAGAGTGTAGCTAGTATTCACATATTCATTTCATCTTTGTACTAATTATGAAGCACCCCTTTGGTGTCAGGCATAGTGCTGGCCAGCTGTTGAAAAATCAATGCTGATAAGGCTCCATACCAGTAAGACCTTCTTTACTGAGTTTCTGTTCACAAAAACCCTTCACCATCTGGCTGGTCCTGTAGATTAGTTCAGAGAGAGATGGAGTTGATCAAGAAATATCTGGGCCTGGGTATTTGATAGCTAGCTATATTTCCCATAGTAAACTATAAGGTTGGCATGCTCATCCATACCACCCTCTCTCGTAAGTTGGTTTGTGCCCGCTCATTCCTGAGGATCTCGTCCATCCCAGGCCTGAGGTGATAATGCCGGTGAGGCCTGTGTGGTCTTCAGTGTCCTTTCCTGATGCTACTTCAAGACTGTCCCTAGCATCTGGGTGGCTCAGTGGTTGAATGTCTACCTTTGGCACAGGGTGTGATCCTGGGGTCCTGGGATCGAGTCCCAGATCAGTCTCCCTGCAAGCGCTGCTCTCCCTCTGCCTATGTCTCTGCCTCTCTCTCTATGTCTCTCATGAATGAATGAATAAAATCTTTAAAAAAAAAAAATACTGTCCATGCTCAGACTTTTCAAATTTTGTTTTTATCATTTAGAACTTTGGGGCTAGAATGTGGGAGGAGTGATACAGAGAGAAAGAGTGGCAAAGGGATTTGGAAGAGAGCGCTAACTAAAAGTATCAGAAAAGAACCAAAAACAGTAACAGCATGCAAATTGACGCATTAGGGTAAGTGTGTGGATGAATGCACTCTACATGGACATACGTAAAAAAGTGAGATGGGATGATGGGTGGAAAGAGATATTGATAGGTGATGTGGTAATGGTGTCTAGTTATTAAGTATGTGGGTATTTACTAGAAAATTCTTTCAGCTTTTCTGTGTTGGAAATCTTGTTTACTGCAATATTGATAGGAGTAGGCACAGAAGACTGCATTTCCTTACATTGCTTGTCTCTTAATTCTTAATAGATGGTATTCACCTTTTTTTCAGAATGTGTTATAATGCAGATCAGTATTTTCCTGGAAACTTTTCTCAAAGTAAGCATTGATAGTATATAAACAAAAGCAAAAACTAAAAGCAACTTGGAGAGATTTGGTGAGGTGGCCTCTGGGAACTGGGGTGGTGTCACCAAGGAAAAGTCTTATCAAGCTACATTTCTCTTTCAATAGGATGACTGGATGGATAGAATAACTTGATGGATATGTCTTAATATAAAGATGTGATGATTCTTAGTGCCAGTTAAACATTTCAGCCCTTCAGTTAAAAAAACTTAATTCCTTTAAGTTTTTAAAGAAAAAAAAAAATTTCCAGGGGCCTCGGTGGCTCAATCAGTTAAGCATTTGACTCTTGGTTTTGACTCAGGCCATAATCTCAGGATCTTGGGATCAAGCCCCTTTTTGAGCCCTTCATCTGGCACCATGCTTTGCAGTGAGTCTGCTTGGGATTCTCTCTCTACCACCTCCTACTCACACACTCTGTCTCTCTCTCTCTAAAATAAGTAAATGGGGATCCCTGGGTGGCGCAGCAGTTTGGCGCCTGCCTTTGGCCCAGGGCGCGATCCTGGAGACCCAGGATCGAATCCCACGTTGGGCTCCCGGTGCATGGAGCCTGCTTCTCCCTCTGCCTGTGTCTCTGCCCTTCTCTCTCTCTCTCTGTGACTATCATAAAAACAACAACAAAAATAAATAAATAAATAAATAAATAAATAAATAAATAAAATAAGTAAATGAATCTTAAAAAAAAATTCCAATTTCCAGACCACCTTTTTGTCTTTCCCTTGTGGTGATCATATATTTTGCCTTTTTTATTGTTATAATATTTGTCTTATGATCTAAGAAAGAAACTGAGGATATTTGTTTAGAGAGGACAGTATACAAGGGAGTTACAATGTCTGACTTCAGTAATCTAAGGTACTATTTAAGAGGAGAGGAAATTGAGTTAAACAGTATTATTCTAGATACCATGGGGAACAACAGGTATAAAATGCAAGAGGAGGCAAATTTTGGCACAGCATGAGAAAGCACCCTCCAACAATCAGAGCTGCATTCATTACAAGATAGGATGGGTCCTGTCAAAGGCCTCCTGCTCCGGAAATGATCAAGCAGAGGCTAGATGAACATCTTCAGGCAGGCCCACAGTAACCTCTGGGACCTAGGTCAAGAGGTAATTAGAGGTCTGGCTCACCTCCAATTCTTTCCACCTCTGGCTTCCTCCAGCCTCTGAGGGGCACTGCACATGCATGAATGGACACATCAGCCCTCAGAGTCTCTAAAGTGGGTACAGTTTTCAGGGACCCCTTAAAAATAACTCTTGAATTATGAGATGTTGCATAAGAAGGTAAAAGAGGCCCCCAGGGCCCTCAGAACCCAAGGATAACGTGACTCAAAATGTGCAAACTTTATTATTTAGCTATAAGGAAAGGGGAAGGGAAATTTAGATTGAAGTTAAAAATTGAATAAAGAACCAAAATTGATTGTTAAGATTTCTGTGGGGACCTTTTGGTTATTCAGATAAATTTTAAAAGAGTTTAACATCTTTTTTTTTTTTTTTCCTTTTCTTCAGACAGAACTGCTGTATGCCATTAATTCGTAGCTCTAACCTAGCCCTTTGGGCATTTCTAAAAATTCAGTTTGCCAACATGTTTTTTATTAGTCATAGACATCAAATGATTTCAGCAATGATAATATTTTCCTTTGCTTTTTTGGCTTTCTATAGCCAGGCAACCTAAGTGTTGTACTTGAACCTAATGGAGTCTGTTGTTGTCTCCTTAGTAACTAGGAACTCCTCTCCATGATTACTGAAAGGAGAGGAAGGCTTTATAGCTTGGAGGTAAATTCCTATTACCTTGCTCTTTTCCTACTTCTCCTAGAGGGTAGACCAAGGGAGGAAATCATGTACTCATGCAATGTTTTGAAAAGGAAATATCTATCCATATCACATTGCTGAATAGCTTGCATTATACCAAGTCATCGGGAATTAGAAACTGTCAGGGAACTATTTATAGATGAGTTACAACACAAAGTTGCCAGCATTGTTTAAAATTTTTTGGTCTTTCCACACACTTTGAACTGTGGCCTCAGATCCTGAGGCTGGGCTTTGTCATCTATTGGCCCTGAGAAATTGGGCTGGGCATATGACACTTCCAGGCCGTTGATCCCATATCATATAACACATAAATGACATACTCATACTATGTGACGTACACATAAATGGCAGTACCTAGTACTATGCCAAGGAGAGGATAGATCTTTCTGTTTTATCATTATTCCTTGAAACACATCAGGGAAACTCTCAACCCTCCCCTAAAAATACTAAAGTATCTTTTCTAAAGATGTCTTAATCACACTTTAGAAAATGAAATCTGGGGATCCCTGGGTGGTGCAGTGGCTTGGCGCCTGCCTTTGGCCCAGGGCGTGATCCTGGAGACCCCGGATCAAATCCCACGTCGGGCTCCCGGTGCACGGAGCCTGCTTCTCCCTCTGCTTGTGTTTCTGCCTCTCTCTCTCTCTGTGTGACTATCATAGATAAATAAAAATAAAAAAAAATGGAATCTGTACTTCATTGAAAGCAAGATTTCTCTTTTTTCAAGATTGGACTTGTTTTCTTTCTTTCTCCATCCCCATCTTCTACCAATTCCTCCTCCTTTTCCTTCTCCAAAATTAAGCTTTCTGCAGAACTGCATTGATCTCCTCCTCACTTTGTGTGGGTAGACAACACTTAATGTCCTGAAAACAGAGATGCAAATAGCCTTGATCCAATCTCCTGCCAGAGCTGGCCTGATGCCTGGCAAAGTAGGTGGCTGCCTCTGTGGAATGATGTGAGGAACTTCCTAAAGCCCTACCTCTTAATGCCTGTGGCATCTGTGGCAGGCTTGCTGGAGCATAGCTTCTTCCCACCTTGTCTGAAATCTACCCCATTCAGCCTACCTTCTTTACTTAGCATATATAATAACAAAGACCGGTTTTGTCTCCAGAGGACCACGGATAAAATGCTTACTACCAAGGAAATATAAGAGAATTTGATTTGAATACAGAACATATAAGCAGATTTCTCCTTTCATTTCTTTTCTAATAGTCCATTGTTAATAATAAAACTAATAAAAGTGATAGTAGCTTTTGGATACAACTTGGCTTAAAAAATCAATTTCACATCTCTTACTTTGTTTTATATTTATGCTATCCTTGGGTATATACTTTAGAAGTCCAGGAATGACAAATATGTGCCTCATAGCTTACTTTCTACTCCACAGTAGACCTTTGATTTCGGGATTCTTTTACCCTGGCTTGCCTACTTGGCTTCACCATCCTTAGTCCACACTCCCAGCAGCCACTGCTCATTGATAATACCTAATTGTTATTTATGATCCTGGATCTATTTTATAGGTGAGAGAGTTGAAGGCTCAGAGAACTTGAGCAGACCATGGTAACCATGATCTCTTAGAAAGTAAGCAGCTGAATTGACTTGAACCGAGTTTAATTCCAAAGGCTGATTTTTCTTCCCAGTGGCAGCATAAAGCTTTACTAATCAATAGCACTATTACTTTGTTAAATTACTTAAAGCTAACTTTTGATAGAGTGTGAATTGCTCTAATTAGGAGAAGCAGAAAGGCAATAAACCAGACTTGGTTATAAAAGAGCAACACTGAAGCATGGTGGTGAGACACTTGCAGCCTGGATTGCCATGATCTTGCTATACATAGAACCTAAGAAATAAAGCAAAGTTCTGATGAACCCAGCTAAGAGCTATCTGTGCCAGGTGTCTTAATTTCTCTCATCAGAGGGTCTGGAATTGATCCTGTTGATTGTGGCCATTCTGTTCAATCCTCTAAAGTGACAAATCAGATGAAACCTTCTTATATAACACCTTAAATGAAAAACCAAGCACAGAAGCAAAATGCAGGGATGCCTGAGGGGCTCAGCAGTTGAGCATCTGCCTTCAGCTCAGGGTGTGATCCAGAGGTCTGGGGATCGAGTCCCACATTGGGCTCCCTGCATGGAGCCTGCTTCTCCCTCTGCCTATGTCTCTGACTCTGTCTCTGTGTCTCTCATGAATAAATAAAATCTTAAAACAACAACAACAACTACAACAAAAACAAACAACAACAAAAAAACAACAACAACAACAAAAAAAACAAAATGCAGCCTAGTCTTCTTTCATTTAATAAGGTCTTTGGGGGAATTGTTAAAACACAAACCTTTAGACTTCATCTCAAACTTGACCAAGAGTTGAGCCTCACATGACCACTGTTGACATTTCACGACCAATAGTCAGACTTTGGAAATCACAGCTGATCCTCTTCAGCTCTTTGCAGTATCCCTCCCATTTGAGTAGCTTATTTTATGTTACTACATGCTATAGAAATAAATTTTAATTCTGTTCCCTATACCCAGGAAGTGTGGAATTTCTAATAAAAAGAAAACAAAATCCTAGTAACTAGACAGATATCTTGACTCACTAAAGGAGAGGAGTTTACCTATAATTGGAGCCAAGTCTCAGTTCTTTCCCTCTATGGGATAAATAATTATTAGAGACAGAGGCGGGGTTTGCCAGTAGATGTCCTAGTTTCCAGAAATGTCTGTGTAAGTGTTTATGTAAGACAAGTTACAAATTAATACAAGATAAAGAGATAACTTACACTTGGAGTGAATTCCAATGGTAAGATAGACGTTTCTAACAATAGAACGTTCAATAGTTGGAATTTATTGCCCTAAAAGACCATAAGTGGCCCTTCTTTCCATGAGTATACAGATTATTATTGGAAATGTTCCAGAGAGAAGCTAATACTAACCACCTATGATATGCCTGGCATAGTTCTGAGAAGTTGATGCTTACTAGCTCATTTCATTTTTGTAGCAACTCAATGAAGTAGAACTACTATTAATTCCATTTTTAGATGCAAACACTGAAGCCTCAAATTCAGATTTTCTGACTCTTCATTTCAATGTTTGTGGGTCCCCCCACACATTATATCATGTTGCTCTTTGGCCATACAAGCTGAAGGGCCATGAAACAGGCATGTGATTGGAAATGGGCATAATAACTAAAATCCCTGACGTTTAAGATCCCAATGTCAAAAATAATTATCTAGGCAGGCGGCCTTCCCTTAAATCCCTCTTCACACAGAGAGCTGGGAAGGACTGGATTCAGGTCACCTATACACACATATTGGGATTACATTTGATAGAAGGCAGAGTTGCTAGGTTATTGAGATCCCCCTCACTTCAAAGAAATGAACTGGACCAATGTCTACTGGTCCACTTGCCCTCATATAGAACTAAACTATCAGTATTCTAACAAACTCATTCCTAAGATTAAGGGGTACTGCCAACAAGCTTTTTTTGTGTGTGAATGTAGCCCTGCCTCATTCTTCTTACCCAGTACACATTAATCAGGCTGACCGCCAAGGCTGTTGAAAAAGAAAGAACCTACAGTCCCAACATTGCAATAAATAAGTTTTCATATTGGCAGAGCACAGCACAGAACAAAACCAAGTGTTCAATAGGTCACTCTCAAAAAGAAAATGTAGCTAGTGCTTGCTAAAGCCAAATCCAGTTTTTAGTCTTACAATCTCAAATCACACCCTGAGAAGAGAAAGAGGAATACATTGTCACATCTAACAAAACCTACCAGGAAGATGTTTCCCAGTCCAATCTTCCCTGGGGACAGAGAGAACCCAAAGGCCCAAAGCTGTATATGAAGCAATTTTAGTTTCTCAGCCCCACCTCTACCAGTATTGGTGTCATTGGCAAACTGCTCTAAAAAGTGATGTGGGTGGAAGAACACAGAAACCAGAGGACAGAGTATATAGGTAGGGAAGAAAGAATTCCCATGTCTGCTTTGTGAAAGTACTGCTAAGCTCTTCTAACATGACTATAAAAATGACGAAAAGCCTCTTCTCTGCAAAGACTTTATAATTGGGCAGATACTTGTTTTTGCTTTGTTTTGTTTTGTTCTGTGCCCAGAACTCCTTTTGAACTTGACTAAGGCTGCCCTCTGGGAGGAAGTCAGCAGCTATTGGCCATCTGTGACTTACCTTGAATCATAAAGCAAAGGCATGTGTTTGAAGACTGGAAAATTGAGATGCTGAAACACCAAGGTGCTTAAATCACCTTGGAGGGTTTTCTGGTGCAGTAAAGAGAACCTAATAAGTTAACCTTCTCGGTAAATATATCTCTCCTTCAGAAATCCCACTATGCCCTGAAAGCAGAGCAATTATAGGGGATGCAAGCTCAGTGAGTACAAGAGCTGACCTTCAGACAACCTCAAAAATGATAAGGAACTCTAAATGGAAGAAAGGAAAATAATCATAAGAGGAGAAATGATTCTGATGTAGCATGAAAAAGCCTTGTACAGTATATAAGAGAAATTGGAGAGAGCAGTTTGTCCACCTAGGAAGTTTTCTGCAATATGTATCCTCTCCAATGGAATACAATATTTAAAAAACTGTTGCTTTCTGGGGCACCTCAGTGGCTCAGTTGGTTGAGCATCTGCCTTCAGCTTATCATGATCTTTGGGTCCTGAGTTGCACATCAGGTTCTCTGCTTAGCAGGGAATCTGCTTCTCCCTCTCCTTCTCCCTCGGCCCCTCCCCGCCCCCTGGCTTGTGTTTTCTCTCTCTCTCACTTTCTTAAACAAACAAACAAACAAACAAACAAACTTTTTTAAAAAACTACTGCTTTCTTAATGCAGACTTGAAACAATTTTACAGCAGAAACTTTTTTTTGAAGATTTACTTATGGGGGGGAGGCAGAGAGAGAGGGAAAGAAGCAGACTCCCCACTGGGTATGGAGCCCCACATGGGGCTCAATCTCACGACCCTAAGATTATGATCTGAGTCAAAATTAAGAGTCGGATACTTAACTGGCTGAGCCACCCAGATACCCCATATAACAGAAACTTCTAAGTGTAAGCGAAATGAATCTGATTTCATGTAAAAAACCCCTCTATTTATAATGTTAAAACTAAAAAAATGAATACATCGCTAGTGTTTTTTACATTGTTGAGTGGCATGACATTAATTAATGTCATTACTGCCATCATTATCTTAGAATCTTTACTCTTTAGAACTTCTGAGACAGCAGTTCTTAATAATTATTGAGCATAAATCTTTATAGTAATATTGGTTAGTTGAATATTATATAGCTGGAGTTAAATGAGTAATTTGTTTATTATCTAATTTTTCAATTGCTTTAATCTGGAAACAAAAGTAGTTTCTTAATGGCTAAAAATCTCAAGTCAAGCTTCCCCCTAAGAAAATTTAAAGTGTGCAATCAGGTTCATTGCAAGCAATGTTTGACAGTTAATTTGATTAGGGACATATAAATGCATGTGGAAAAATTACCAGAAATTAAGCCTTGAACTTGGCTCCTATCTCAAGATGTGATTTGCTTTTTGACTCTTTTACCAAAAAAAAAAAAAAAAAAAAGATTCACTTGAATATTAGACTAATTGGGCAATATAAAATCAAGGCAATGGAATAAGTTGAAGCAGATGGTAGGAAGTCACAACCATCTAGTACGAGTGAGCCACAAAACCAGAACCAATGATATATAGTCTGCTAGTCTGCCTACAATGAAACCAAATACTTTTATTTTTTTAAGATTTTATTTATTTATTTATTTATTTGAGAGAGAGATAGTGAGAGCATGAGCAGGTGGTAGGGAGAGGTGGCAGAGGGAGAAGCAGACCAAGCAGGGACCCAGACGTGGGGCTTAATCCCAGGATCCTGGGATCATGACCCGAGCCAAAGGCAGATGACCAATCAACTGAGCCACTCAGGCACCCCCAAATACTTTTATTTAGAGCATCAGATAATGCTTAACAGTTCTTTTATTATTGCTACTCTAAAAATTCTCTTTTCTGACTTTCTTCTTTTCAGCCAATCACTGTATTGTTAGTCCTATTGTAAAAAAAGACTCAGATGGTATAGCAAGAATCACTAAACCTGTGTCCTGGACTTTAATTAGAAAAACCAAGTTCCTCAAGATACTAGAGATACAAAGCAAAACACAGTTGATAATGAAATAAATTACATATAGTCCTGATGACACCTATAAATATAACCCAGTGATTAAAACTGAACTACCTTGAAGTTCATATGCCCATGAACCAAGGTCACTTTGGTGGTCTGATTGCAAAGACATTTTGTCTTCACTTCTGTTCACATTCATGCTATCTTATGAATGTGTACTGAGGATGCATGTGTAGTAGACGGCATTTTATCTAATGATGGTGACATCGTAGTCTGTGTCTATTTGATGACAAGAAAACCATATTTCCAATACTGCAACAAAATCAAAATCACTCTTCCTTTCTTAGCTAAAACCTTATAATCTGACAATGTTTGCCTAGTCTTTCCCTTGGGGTCTTCCTGCAGTTCCTGTCCTTCACCACTGCGGCAACCTATACCATTAACCCTTAACAATGACGGAAGAAATAGCAGTGGTTTGACACATCTGAAAACTTCCATACCAAAAGGTGTCAGTCATTCTCTGGGCAGGGAACTTTGCAACATTTGCAACCTAAATCCGGTTTCATTACTCATACACAAAATTGCACCTGTGACTTTAGTTAAACATTTTTGTCTTGTCCTTCTCCACTATTTACAGAAGCTGTCTTATCCATGTCACAAAACCATATTTCATAGGCAGAGAGACAAGGATACTTGGATTTATATTTTCAATATTCCTTAGAAAAAGAGATTAATTTCAGAATTTGATCTTCTGTGTAAATGGAGTTATATGCATGCAAGATGGGGTGTAAAGGCATAACCTGATGAAAGAAATATCCAATGCTTGTGTATAGCATGCAGAGAGTCAGAGAGGGAGGGAAAGGCTATGTAGGTATTAACTAGTTTCAGATTGCATATTTTAATCAGTCTAGACAAACGTCCTTGCTGTAAAACGAGTCATCAAATATAGATGACTTGGTTTTATTGGGCTCAGGAGTCTGTCTCTCTTTCACTCTTTCGAAAGATATTTTCTCTAATTCCATTAAGAAAGCTACCAGTGAAAAGACAGCACATGAAGCTGAAATCTCAAACAGAAATCTAATTATATTTCAGAGTCCTATCTGGTGGACCTCCAAGCCTGTTCCTGTTAACACACCCTTGTCTCAGATATGCAATGATAATGGGTAGGGAGGGAAATACGTGGACTGGGCTTAAAGCCACTTGCCTCATTTCTTACTAGTGACTAGTGGTGTCACAACTTCCCAGGGTCTGAGATTGCAAGATTTAGGGATAATCAGATGAGTTGTTCATCAGGAACAGGTTGAAGATGTCCTAAGTTAGACAAATGGTGAGTTGTCTAGTCTGGTCCTGACCCAGAAAAACTTCAGGAGCCATATTTGATCAATTCTGCTTTAGACTGGAACTTTCAAGTCATTGTTAGTAGTAACAATGGGAACAACACTGGTCTGACAGGAAAACACTCAGATCTGGAAATGTCAGGACCCCAGAGATACATACTTGTGACACTCTGGACTGAATCTAATCCTCCCCAGATAAGACTGAGGCTGACTCAGAGCCAGTCAAGCTTCTATAAAACTATCTCGGGAGATACACAAGAAATAAATACTTTCTGACTATCTGAAAAATGAATAGTAAATATGGTCCTTAATTTTGTTTATATATTATGTGTTAAAGTCAAAATTAACTTCTACTTGGGTTTAATTTCAATTCTGTAGTGCCTTATCTAAGCTGACGATATCAAATACTAAAAAAACAAAACACAAAAAAAATATCAAATACTGAGTCTTGGCTTTTCAACTGAAGACATTTTTTTTTCTTTTTAATTATGGCAAAAAACACATAGCGAAATTTACCATTATAACCGTTTATAAGTTTACTGTTCAAAAAAAACAAAAAAAAAAAAAAAAAAAAAAAGTTTACTGTTCAATAGTGGTGTGTGTGTGCATTGTTGTGCAACCAACCTCCAGAACTTTTTTATCTTGAAAAACTGAGTCTCTATACCTAGTAAATAACAACCCGCCATTTTCCCTCCTTTCAGAACCTGGCAATCACCATTCTACTCTCTGTTTCTGGAAGTTTGACTACTCTCATACCTCATGTAAGTGGAATTATATAGTATTTGTCTCTTGGTGATTGGCTTATTTCACTTAGTCTAATGTCCTCAAAGTTCATCCATATTGTAGCATGTGACAGGATTTCCTTCCTTTTTCAGGCTGAGTAATATTCCATTATATGCATATATTGAATTTTGCTTGTCCATTCATCCATGGTTAGACACATGAGCTACTTTTACTTCTTGGGTCTTGTGTGTAAGACGTTTCTTGAAATCATGATCATAGCAATATAATCATTCAATACTTGCTTTTCTTACATGAACTGAAACTTTTTATCTTTTAATTAAGAATTGCATTTTCCTTTTCTAAAAAAGTTTACTTTTTGTTTTCATTGTCAACCAAGTACATTGGTTCTAAATTAGGAAGACTTTTAGGAGTCGTATCAGATCATACTAGATGATTTTGGTAAGAATTTCTATCACAGATTTCTTTTTTTTTAAGGTTAAATGTTTTATTTTCTTATGCCTCTTTTTTAACATTTTATTTTTCAAAATTTAAATTCAAGTAATTAATATATAATGTATTATTGATTTCAGAGGTAGACATCAGTGATTCATCAGCCTTATACAATACCCAGTGCTAATTACATCATATGCCCTCCTTAATGTCTGTCACCCAGTTACCCCATCTCTCTACCCCTTTCCCTTCCAGTGACCCTCAGTTTGTTTCCTAGAATTAAGAGTCTTTTATTTTTTGTCTCTCTCTGACTTTTTCTTGTTTTATTGCTTTCTCTCTTCCCCTATCTATCATGGATTTCTAAGTTAGAAATCTAATCCTTTTCAATCTTAAAAATCATTTCTTTTATGCCTGACATAGGGCCTTCCCCCGCCACCCCTTTTTTTAATAAAGAAAAGGTCTATACTACCATCAATATAACTTAAAATTCTTTTATTAGGAAATGCAAAATTCCACTGCAGGCAAACTCCTGGAGTCATTAAGCAGATACAACTCAAGAATCCAATAGCCTAAGAAGTGGGTAAAATTTGATAGATATACAGTATTTGTTAGCAAAGAAACACATTGGAGAAGATTATTATCAAACAAGCTAATTCAATGATGAGCCTTTCTTTCTCTTTCATTGACTTCTCAGAAAGGGGCTGTTAAGGGTTCCCATCCTGTTCTGCGCTTTGACATCTGCATATCAGATCCATCTGAGGAGCTCTTGAATCAGTATATCAGCTCAAGCTTCTCTCCTGGCCTACTCAATCAGAATTTGAGAGAGTTTGGATGTGGAATGGATAATACAGTTTTTAAGCTTTTTGAAGATGGTTCTGATGTGCATATCTATAGAGGTCAATTAGAGAGGTATCTATAGAAAAAGCCGGATGCTGTCCACAAAGGCAGTATAACTGTCCCAAGGACATGTGTATGCTTGTAGACATGAGGGCACTAAGGGAGGTGTGAGTGTGAGTTGGGAAATAGGGATAGCAGCATCTCCAGAAGGTTGCATATGGGGAAGGTTTTGGTAGAGGCTTGGTCCATGTAATATGTCTGCCATTTTTTGATAGATGGCCAATTTCAGAAGAAAGGAATTAATTGAAACAAAGGAATCTCATGTCTGGAAATAATACTATGGGTTGGAAGTGCAGTGAAAGAATGTGTGGGGTACATCACCTTCCTTCCTTAGGGTAAATATTAAGAGAGAGTAATCACAGTACAAAACTGCAACCAAGCCATTCAAAGCTCCAGCACTTCTTCCTTTTTTGGCTTGGAGAAAAAAACGAAAAACAAAACTTTGGTTCTTATTTCATACTCATAATTCCTTTGGAACTCTTTCTCAGGTCACAAAAGCTAAGGAAAGCTCCCATTCCTGCTTTCACACTCATTGCATTGTTCAAAATTATTTCAATGACATTCATAAGCTTCAAAGACATCTAGCAGGAAAGTTTTAAGTCCTGTTCCCAATTCTGTCAACAACACAGTAATCTGAGGCCAGTGCCTGATGTTCACTTTCTCTAATGACAAATGGAATTTTTAAAACCACCTCAGGGTTTACATATGGATGAATTAACTCATCCTAATTAAATGCTTTAAGCCTCAAGTGTTCAAAATGAGATGGAGAACAAAGACAATGAAAAGGATATTTCAAGAAAATCTGTTTTTAGCTTTAAAATTCATATTTTATTTTTCTTGTATAAAAGTAACTCAAGATGTTTTTTTTTTTTTTTTTTTTTTTTTTTTTTTTTTTTTTTTAATTTTTATTTATTTATGATAGTCACACAGAGAGAGAGAGAGAGAGGCAGAGACACAGGCAGAGGGAGAAGCAGGCTCCATGCACCGGGAGCCCGACGTGGGATTTGATCCCGGGTCTCCAGGATCGCGCCCTGGGCCAAAGGCAGGCGCCAAACCGCTGCGCCACCCAGGGATCCCAACTCAAGATGTTTTTAAAAAGCAATCATGCTTGTTGAATGCTTTAAATCCCCTAATAATTCCTGTGTGCACTTAACACACACATGCACGCACGTGCGTGCACACACAGAGCTAAAAAGAAAAAGAAATGCCGTTTTTGTGGCATAATATGTCTCAAAGATCTTTGAGGGTTTAGTCTAATTTTGTGCTTTATGGAGGGAAAAATCTTATAGGACCTCAAAATACTTCAACATAATCCAATATATGAAAAAGAGGAATCTAAGTAGTCTAGAAAGGTTTAATGTGGAATATAGTTACTAACCAGTCTTTGCTCGTTTGTATGGTTTCAGTTTATTATTTTTTTCCTCTCCCAAACTGGAATCACACTGTGTATATTTTTAAGGAGAGAAAATATTGTATCTATTTGTTTCTTTATTAGTTTTCTCAATCTCTTTATTTTTCATTGGGACTATTACTACTATTTTCTATGATAGAACAAATGGGGAAAAAACTGTAAATTTGATAAGGAATTATACTAGGAGTGGTATTTCTGTCAACTTGGCAGAGCCAAGAGAGCATATCAACAACGGTTGAACATTTCTACTGGACTGATCCCAATTTTCCAAGCACATAATCTACTAAATCTTTTTAGATGAAGACTTTTTCTGGAGGATATGTTTTTCTGACCAGGTTAAATGTTCCAAAGCAGAAAAAAACTTTAAGAGAGGATCCAGCTCATTGGAAAGAGCTGTTTTTCTGGGATTCTCAATAATTCTACAAACATTGTATTTTGTGCCAGCATAATAATACAGGCAGATTTTGGGAATACAAAGATCAAACATAATCCCTTCTCTTTGGAAGCTCTTCTCTTTTGAGAGAAACAGATATATTAAATTCCAGTATAATTTTTTGTGGTGGAGCATGTATAGGGTCCTCTGGATGCACAGAGGAGAGATCTTTCGCCCTTCCTGGAGGGTCAAAGACATTATCGTACAGTTGCCTAGAGGAGATATTACATGATCTGAGTCTTGAAACATGCATAGGATGGGTTCGGAAGAAAGAAGGACAAGGACAAGGTCATTCCAATATGCACAAGACTAGGGTTCATAAACATTGTCTATATAGGAAACCTCATGAAGTCAAGTTAAAGATAACTGAGATAAAAAGCAGAAGAGATGCAGGATAATGGGTGATTTTCTATATTCTAGGAAGTTTGAGCTTTATCTTGTAGGAAAGAGAAGTATTCTAGGTTTGGGCAAATACATGCTGTAGACAGATCACCATGATGATCTATTTACAATTTTTTTAAAAGATTTTATTTATTCATGAAAGACACACACAGAGAGAGGCAGAGACACAGGCAGAGGGAGAAGCAGCCTCCTCTCAGGGAACCTGATAGGGGACTCGATCCCTGCATCCTGGGATCATGCCCTGAGCCAAAGGCAGACGCTCAACCACTGAGCCACCCAGGCATCCTGAATGGGTACAATTTTAAGAGAGAAAGTCTAGATGCTGGAATTTCAGTAATGAAATCATTTCAATGGCAATTGATTTAGGGAGTGAAAAGACAAGAATATTTAGGCAGTAATTTGAATTTGAGTAATTGGCTATGTGTTTGTGGGATGATGAGGGTGAGAGAGTGGTAAAAAGGAAAGTATTGAATTCCATAATGCAGTAATTTTCAAACTTCGTGTCTAATTTCCAAACTTTAGTGTCTATAAGATTTACCTAGTGAGTTTATTAAAAATGTGAGTCCAGACTGGTGATCAAGATGACAGATTGGATTGATTTGGGGAGACACCCTTCCCACACAAGCCGTATGGTAATATAGAAAAATACATTACAGATCTAAAAAATACATACAAAGCCTGAAAGGAGAAATGTGAACTATCTGGGTATTCAAAATGCAATGGAAATTCAAAGCAAGAACTTCTGAATAAGAGTGGAAGTGAAGCAGCCTACAGGAGTATTGTGAGCAGGCCTAAATCTTAGGGGTGGCAATTATAATGGTCATTTAGGAATGAGAGTCAACTTTTGTAGGCCTTGTGCCTAAAAGGGGCTGGGTTAGGATACTGCTCTTCTCCTGCATGTAAACCTAAGCTAGGAAGAGTCTTTTCATTTGGCAAAAATGCTGAAAATACATCCCTCACTGGAGCAATTTGAATCTCAAATCCGCGTTGTGTATGGTATATAGTTCTGATTCATATTTACCTTATCATACAGAAATAGAACCATAAAATGATAAAAATTGGTTCAAAATTAATGAAACACGAAGAGAGGCAAACTTGGGACTGAGTATTAGGAGCTTTCATGGAAACAATCCTACCAAAGGTAAGCTCACAAACTAAAATTACAAAGCACAAAAGATAACTCGTTGCAGTGAGAGAAAGTGTCAGCATACACAAAAAATAGAACCATACCGAGAAACTCTTTTTTTGTTTAAGATTTATTTATTTACGTGAGAGAGAAGGTGAGTGGGGAGAGAGGCAGAGGGAGAGGGAGGGAGCCTGCTTCTCCTTCCCCCTCTTTCCTTCCCCACCACTTGTGCTCACTTTCTCTCTCTCTCTCTCTCTCTCTCTCTCTCTCACACACACACACACACACATTCTCTCTCTCTCCCAAATAAATCTTTTAAAAAATAATTGAAAAGTATATATATTAAGCCATAGAATAGATAAAGCAGATAAAAGATCTGACAATTGTGGACACACTAGGTGAAATCATGAGAATCTATAGAAGTGAAGAAATAGAAAGTAAGGAAGAATATTTAAGATATACAGAGTAGGGAGAGGATCTCTAATTTAAGTGTAAGATGCTTTTCAGAAGGAAGGAAAAGAAGATGAAGTGACTTTTATATTTGAGGTAATTTTTGAGGTAAATATGTGAGGTATTTGAGGTAAAATGTGGAGATATTTGAGATAAAAATGTGGAGAAATTTCCAGAAATGAAGGAAGACATAGTTACCCAGACTTACAAATTACATTGAGTTCTGGCAGAAAAAGTTTAAAACGGGCACCTTGGGTCCTCCACCTAAAGATTCTAATTTACCAAATATTTATTTAACTTTCAATATTTCATGGCACATCTAGAACCCATTCTTGGAACACACAGTACTCTGACACTCCACTTGGTAAGCTGTGAGATAGGGCAATAGCTCAGTCATGTGGGTTCAAGGCAAATGGTTTTATTTATCTTAGAGCTATGTGGTCATATTCAAACATTGACAGGAAGGATCTACTTGAGAGGAGTAGTTTCGATATACCAGAAAGCAATGAATAGTTGATATTCTAAGATTCCTGAGATGGTGGGACAAGACTGGTTCCCACACCAGCTGAGTGCTGGCCCTACCTATGTCGTGGTAGGAAGGTAGAGTCCTGTCTGATAGCATTTCTAGGATAACTTTTAGCTCTCTGTGATGGATGTAGCAGCATCAAAACTCTCCTTATCCTAATCTCTGTACAACGATTTTATTTGTAAACCATTGAGACCAATTTAAGAGAATTGAATTTACTGCTGAGAAACTTGGGAGAATCAGACTGCAAAACAGGCTGGACACAAGGGTGACTTTACAGCAGCCAGTGCAACAGCAGAACCACCAGCAGAACTAGGCTAGCATTGCATGCAGCCCTACTTGAAAGCCTTCATTGTGGTGCTGGGTAATGGATGCTTTCTACAGCTCCTGCTATTCCTGCCTCTGCCGCCTTGGAAACTGGAATTTACTGTTACTTAGAGGAATTCCCCCTGCCCTTTTCTGTTCAGGGAATGTGCAAGTGATTGGTGATATTCCTTCGCCCTAGCCACAGGGGTTCCTAGAAAGTTATCCGGCCTGCTGCACCAGGTGGGCCCTGTTTCTCTTGAAGATCTTTATAATGGAAAACTCCCCCATTATAAGTAAGGGGATCAGAATTCTGAGAGTTCAAAATGTCCGCCAAGATTGCTGCTACATCCCATGGAGAACCTTCGTGGGAAGTAGTGAAAGACACTCATCGAGATTAATGCATCTTTGTGCATTAGCTTCTGGAGTACCTTTGAAAGAGATTTTTTTCAAGTAGCCTTTCCTCCAGAGGCATCCTTTCCTGAATCAAGGTGCTAAGCCGAATAAAACTGGAGGTTAGCACCACTTGCCCTCAGCTGGGCGTCCTTTTTCACAGTATAGCCTACCCAACTGTATGTGATGTTCTTCATGGCTCCACACATGCCAAAGACCAAGAGCTAAATGTGATCAAGAAACCACATGCATGGAAGTGGCAAGTTTGGGTGGTAGTGCTCATCCCAAACTGTGTAATTAATAAGGTCTTTATTTTACAACCATCCTGAAAGCCACACACTATTACTCACAGTCATTTGGCAGATGTTATCAGAAAAGGCAGACGGACTTCCTTTTTTTTCTTTTGTTATTGCTGTCCTGATCTGACCTGGCCAGGTATGTTAAGTTCAAGTCTTGTTTTCACTCAAGATTTGAAGACTCTTATTTGAATTTTCTGAGTCTGTGTTGAGTCTGAGTCTGTATCTGCCTGTTTTCTTCAAAAGGAATTTCTGTAGCTCAGGAAAACCTGAGCTGTCCATCGATTCAGTCCGGGGAAACAGGACTGGCTTTAGGAAAATGTGTACTGAGAAGCTGAAGATTTGTCGCCCCTCCCTTCGCTTTCTCTCTCTCCTCACCTCTCATGGGTCTTACGTATCTCTAATCCAAGCTGAGTATAAATTAATTGTATACCGGGTGCTGGCTAGACCTTTTGTGACTGCGCTAGATCAGAATGGGCCCCTAGCAATGAGGCAGAAACAGACAGTATCCAGCCCCTGTGGGTTGTGGGCTGTGACTGGGCTGGGAGTGCAAGGAGATAAAACTATAGCTGGAAATTCCGGCTATAGCACTAGGGTGCAAGAGAGTAATCTTTACTCACTAATTTCAACTTGAGTCAATGCAAGATGTAGAGAAGGATTTCTCATGTTTATTCAGAAGCCTTTATCTTAGAGTAGGTGATAAATTGCTCCTATTGTATATTCTATATTCCATGTGAAATTTACATACCTAGAGTTTAAATAATGGATAGTGCCTTTCCTCCCAGGATGAACTAAGTGTCTGAAACAATAATGAGAGTTGACATATATTCAGTGTTTTCTCTGTCAGGTACATATAATAACTTGTGAGAATCTCAGAATTTTCTGTGGTAGAGACTCTTATATTAATTAGCATCCTTATTTTGCAATTGAGGAACCCAAGGCATAGAAGATTGGCTAAAGTGAGCAGCAGAAGTTAGGTAAGAGGTCACTCCTACTAAGTGGCAGAGATGGGTTTTGAACCCCAAAGGGCTAGCTCCAGGTCTGGACTCTTCACTGCCATGCCAGATTAGCTCCAGGAAAGAAACCCCCTGAGGCCTCCCAGGAAGAAAGTATGAAGGCCAGCAAAGGTGAGTTCAGGTACTGTGCATTAGGCTGTGGACTCCCTTTAAAAGACTTTTTTTTCAAGTAGCCTTTCCTCTAGAAGCATCCTTTCCTGAGTCAAGGACTAGCTGAAGGATATGCAATAAATGTGGACAAAGAAAAAGAAAGTCCAGAAATGGAAATACCTTCTGGAAACTAGGGTATTCAGAGCTCACAGTCAGGTTGAGTAATGACTGAACTCCTCTGCAGCCTACCTGTTGTGAAGTTGTGTGATGAGCTTCCAAAGACAAGGATTGGAAATGTGCATCTGTGTTGAGGGTTTACTACAGAACAGTTCTAGGGGACATAGAAATGCTTCCTCGACTATCATCACAAGAAAGAACCAAGTCCCTGCTCGGGAGCAGCCAAGAAGAGAAAACAGCAGTCTCTCAACAGTTTGGCCATCAGATACAGAAAAGAAGAAAATCAACTCAAAATAAAAAAGAATAAAAGCAATTTGTTTTATTTACAGTGGGATTATTAAATGAAAACCAAATTAAAGTGGATATATGTTTTCCTAAGTGAAAACCCTTGCTTCTATTCAAGTCCAGTCAAAAATTAAACACAACTGGGACACCTGGGTGGCTCAGCGGTGAGCATCTGCCTTTGGCTTAGGGCATGATCCCAAGGTCCAGGGATGGAGTCTTGCATCAGACTCCCTGCAAGGAGCCCGCTTTTCCCTCTGCCTATGTCTCTGCCTTTCTCTGTGTCTCTCATGAGTAAATAAATAAAATCTTTAAAAAAATAAAAAAATAAAATAAAACACAACCCAAAAGGTCAGACCTCCCTCCATCACTTCTTGTTCCTTCCTGTGATTTAATTCTCTGGTAGTGATGGTAGAGATGGCAAACTTGGGTCCTAATGTACCTCAGTGGTGGCTCCAGATTTTTTAGACAGTAATCCAGATGATGCATTTGGCCACAACACTGGTCTAGGCCTGTTTGCATAGAAAGCACACTCTTTAAAGTTTTAAGTTAGCTCATGGTTTTATCTTGGGGTGCTTGGGAGACAAGGGAACTACTCCCCAAGCTACCCTTTGCTGCTACTACTGATTAGCATACCATGGAAAGAACATCTTTAGTTTCCCAACCGTTTCCTACAAATCTTCACAAATATGGCCAGCACCTATGTAATAGTGCAGGTTGCCTGAAGACAATCCTGTTTCATGTCTCCTGACCACTGCAAATTCTCTGGCTGTTGATAACTTATTCACTAGAACCCTTCATGGGCCCTTTTCCTTTTGTTTTTTCTTTTTTGGAAACACAACTGCATTATCCAGAAGTAACAAATTCATGGCACACAACCATAGTGAACAAGATTTATTTACTGAATCACCTACCAATTCACATTAAGACTCCAGTCATATCTGAATCTTAATTTCTTTTTTTTTTTAAGATTTATTTATTTATTTGAGATAGAGTATGTGTGTGTGTGTGTGTCTGAGGGAGGAGGGACAGAGGAAGAAGGAGAGAGAGATCCCCAAGCAGACTTCACGCTGAGAACAGATCCTGACTCAGGCTCTATCCCAGGACCCAGAGACCATGAACTGAGCTGAAATCAAGAGCTGGCAGCTCAACAGACTGAGCCGCCCAGGTGCCTCTGAATCTCAGTTTCTATGACAAAAATATGGAAGCAGTTGACATGTTAGAGACATAACAGATTCAAGCAAGGAATAATTTCATAAACACAGTTGGTATTTGCGTTAAAACATATTAAGGATGTTAATTTTTCTTTCACAAAGGATATACCAACTCACATTCTCACAGGCTATTTAAGAGTGCCCATTTCCTAGCTTATCTTGTTTTTTTTTTTAATATTTATTTTTCATTTAAGTAACCTCTACACCCATTGTGGGGCTCAAACTCGACCCTGAGATCAGGAGTCACATGCACTTCCAACTGATGTAACCAGGCACTTCTATCCTGTTTTATAAAGCAAACTTTTATATTTTGCCAAATGGAAATGTAAGAAAGAGTTATTTTGTCTTACTTAAATCTAAAAAAGTCAAATATCCTATTTATATCTTATGGCCATTATTATACTGGGTTTAAATATTAATTTAAATTTGCCATTTTCTCTTAATCTTATATCACTAACACTGTTACATATCTTTTAAAATAGGGGTTTTATTTTTTTTGAGAAATACTACCAGCAGCAAAAATGTATCTAATTAGTCACTGTATGGATTTCAAGCAATGAAGTTTATTAGAAGATGAATTAATAATGGTGGGAAAATATCAAGTGATTATAATTTTATCCTATGGATTAATAGTCAAAGTATTCCAAGCAGAGGAAGCAGTACAAGAAAAGGCATAAATTTCTGAAAATATGGGTTAGTCCTGAACAGCAAAAGTACAAAATGGAAAGAGACAAAACCCAAAGTGTAGCAAAGGATTAGAGTTCGTAAACTTTTAAAGGCCATGTTAAATAAATTTATTCTGTAGAAAATAATGGATCATATTTTTAGCCAGTGAGTGGATATTTGGAAATAACCCTGGGCCAGGGGGGGAAATTTGGGTCAGTGAACCTAAATATAGGACCAGTGTAATAATCAAGTTGAGGAATGATGAAGGTCTACACAGAATAGGACTGTGGGAATATTTAAAGGGGAAAGTATTGATCAACCTTTTTTCAAGATAGCAGTGAAAGACATGAAAACCAGCTAGTTCTAGAAATGAGGGATGGTGGTGGGGGGTATTCACTGGTCTTTCCCTGTTTTTTTGCTTTGTTGACTAGGTGGATGGAAACACATTTAATTGAAGTAACACAGAGAAAGATCAGATTCTTTTGTGGGGGGGGGAGGTGTTGGGGGGGTGCAAAGTGAGTCTCAATTTGACTTTAAGATCCCTATAGGAGGTCAAGAGGAAGAGTCAGCCTTGTTTCATGTATTCATTCATTCAACAAATAATGAATGCATACTCATCCAAGTCCTGTTCTAGTTTGGGGGATGCTTTTGTAAAAAAGACAAAGTCCTGGCCTTTATACAGTTTATATCCCAGTGAAAGTAGCTAGAGTGCTAATTTCAGATGCACAGGGAATATATTGTACCATGTACTTTGAGGTACCTGAAAACTTTTTTTATAAGTAATATGCATAGCACATATATGTTCCTCTTAGTATAATTTTTTAAAGATTTATTTATTTATTTGAAACATAGAGAGAGAAAGCACCAGTGGAGGAAGCAGAGGGAGAAGGAAAGAGAATCTCAAGCGGACTCCACTCTGAGCATGGAGCCTGACATAGGCCTGGATCTCATGACCTTGAGATCATGACCTGAGCTGAAATCAAGAGTCTGATGTTTATCCAACTGAGCCACCCAGGTGCCCCTGAAGCCACAGTTTTACTCAGCAATGAAATCTTCATTCATTACAAAGTTCACAATAGGAAACTGAGAAATACATTATAATGATTTGTTTGATGACAGTCTTCAGAAAATCAGAAGTTAAACTAACCTCCCTAAGCCTGTTTCCTTATTTGTTAAGTAAAGAAGTTGCACAGATTATCTGAATTGCTACCTCCTAAGTTCAGATGAATCCATCCAGTGTGGCTTCCTTGTCCTGTCTTAGCTATCTTATCAATATCATCCACAACCTTCATCTGTCATCCTTCTGTGCATGCCACCTCTGCCCCCACCATGCTTCCCTGGGTCCTTTTCTCTCTGGGACCAACATCAGGGCTGCTGAGTTCTGTGGGAGAAGAACCTCACAACCTTGCATTTTAATGACACTCCATAGTCTTGGTTTCTATTATCAGTGAGCTCCCCAAATAGCCCAGGAATTCTTGGAACCCTCTCCTGCAGCTTGCTCTCATTTCCAACAGTAGCCAGGTCAAGCCCTGATTACTATTCACACATTTCATAAACAAATTGACCTACTCTCACTCTCCACAGATGACTTTGCTCATCTGTTATACAGAGAAAACACTCACTCAGGGGAGCAATTCCGACGTGAGCTCCCTCAAATTCAGGCCTCAAAGTCCATGATTCCTTGCTTTGGCATCCATCCTGCCCTCCTCACCATGCAGTCACAGTGGAAGAGGTGTCCTCCAACTGCATGTTGCTCATCCCTCCCGTTGCCCTTATATGCCCTGGGTCCCATCTCCTCCTACCTTCACAGGGACTCTTCCTTCTCTCATGTGCCTTCTCCCACATCTTCAGACTATCCCTCTCTAGGTCATTCTTTTTTTTTTTTTTTTTAAGATTTTATTTATTTGTTCATGAGAAACACACACAGAGAGAGAGCGGCAGAGACACTGGCAGAGGGAGAAGCAGGCTCCATGCAGGGAGCCTGACGTGGGACTCGACCCCCCGGGCTCCAGGATCAGTCCCTGGGCCAAAAGGGGGCGCTAAACCACTGAGCCACCCGGGCTGCCCTCTCTAGGTCATTCTTAACAGCTATAAATATGTATAATATTTTCCTTTCTTAAAAACAAATTAACAAATGAGCCACCTTATTCCTCCCACATCTTCCTCCAGCTGTCACCTTCTATTTTCTGCCACAACCAAATTTCTTGAAAGGCCCACGCTTACTATTTCCACTTGTCATCTCCCACTCATTCCTCAACCCTCTCGAGAATGGCTCCAGTCTTCATGACTGATCCACAGGTGTTGAATAAATGAAAATATGTTTGGCTGATTGAGTGAAATGAAATACCCCAGATTACTTTCAGATTTAAAAAAATGTATGAGATTCTAAATTAGTAAGGAAAGTATTTAAGAACATCTTTCTTCCTTGGAGATAATTTACATTGGGTAAGTCATCTTAAATACACAATTACATTCTTTAGATCCAAAGCATTTCTTTTCTCTGACCTGATCATTTAATGAAATCTAAAGGAAAAAAAAAAAGACTATCCTTTGATAGACCAGGTTTTGACTGAAAAGGGACTCCATTTCACAGACCCAATATTTTGAAGTAAATATGGAGCTGGAGTTACCCTAGAGATGGTTGAAATGGCTTTCAACATGAAACTGTTACCTCTCCAGAAGAAGTCACTACCTGTCACAGATATGTCTGCAGGATACTCCTATTTGGGACTACAGTGTTTCCACTAATAGAACAAGGCTGAAATACGTAGGTAAATAGGAAGGGGTTGCTGGTCATATACACAATGACTTACGTCTCCTTCCTGCAGCTGGATCCCGAATGCAATCTTTCTTATGATCTGTGTGCGAATACCACGCATCCCTGAGGAATAACACACTTGATACACCAAGAAGTCTTAGACATATCATAGTTTCTTTGGATGATAGCAGCTATTCCTTAAAGTGAAAACTTCTTTTCTGCTTTGCTTGGATGTTGGCTTGCACTGGTTTTATTCCAAATGTGGTCTTTTCAAATCAGTCCAGTTCCCTCTTATTATGTCGGGGTTATTTACCTTCGACACATAACCCTTCTTCAGAACACAGAAAAGCAGTGGAATCTTGCTGTCTTCAAAGAACCACAAAGAGAAGGGTGGCACCCTTTGGTTTAAAAATAATAAACAAATAACAAAAGCCAGTGCCCTATGAAATGATGGCACAAGGCCCTATGTGACCACAAACATGACTTCCTCCTCCCTTCCCAGGGCTACTTGGGATTTTAGGGGCACCTGCTGACGGTATCCGCTGGCAGAATATTGCTGGCTCTGCATGGTACGAAACAACAAAGGAGCAAACACAGGCACTGTTGGCCTGGCAGCCCGGCAGTCTGCCACCATGAATGCACAAAGAGCAGCCACACCATCCACATCCTGCTGTGTCCCCAGAACATCGCACTTGTCTGCCACATAGCCTTTCCTTCCCAACCTTTGTCTCTGCAAGAAGGAAGTCCAGTCTAGTGCTGGGCATAAAAGATCCAGACTAGCACCTGAAGCATAGACACCCTTACGTGGTAGTGTGAACATTCCAAAACAAGACAAAAAGCCCCCTTACATTAAATCAAACCCTTGATTGGGCTGGGTCCAGGGCTCCAATATATTTAAGGCACAGGTTGCTTGTTTGTGACATTTTACTTGGTAGTCTGTCTCCTTTGTTCCTAAAAATGCCTTTTTTTTTTATCCATCAAAATCTTTAAATTGTCTCTAAATCCTACTACTCCATTAAGAAGTTTAATCTATTTTGAAAATAAGACTTTGAGGCATACAGCGATGACATGATTATACTAGTGACTTCAGATATAAAATTTTACTCTTAGAGATAGAACCATTGCTTGTTGCAGCATCTGTCCAAGTACATATTCAATTACTAACAGTCCACCAGAGTTCTCATAGGCCCTAGAATGCCACAGAACAGGGCAGGGAGGAAGATACAGAAATGGGGGCATGAAAGCAAAGAAATGTAAACTGGAGAACTCTTGAAAAGAGACTATGTTGTTTATTTCACATTCTTAAAAAATAGATCTAGGTCCAACACATAATTAAAATTCCTAAAGATAGCCAGTGTCTATACTGTCTGGCAACCCAAGAATGCATTCTTTCCTAGTGTATTGATGATAGAGGAGATTAAACGTCATGCTAGAAAATGATTATACATTTGCGAATGCTATTTTCCCTGCCTCTTACATCACACAAAGTGTTATCAAAGCTGGTGGCATGAGAAACAGAGAAAAAATAAGAAACTGCCCACATAAAAGCCTACAGCCTTGGGTAGGATCTGATAGTGTACATCCTGCTGTCGACCTAGTCTTAGAAGTGTACAGACTCGTGGCTAAAGCAACAGGTGTTACTTGGATAATTACTATTGTAAATCATAATAAAATTAATAATGGCTTATGATCACTAGGAAAAAGTAGAAACCACTCAAAGATGAAACAAACTTTCTTGGCAGATCTGCCATCCAAAAAATTGAAGTTCTGATGTAGAGAGTACACACTGTCACAGATGCCAGAAAACTCATATTCCTCAAGTATGGGAAGTATGTCCAGGAAAAGCTGCTCCGAACAGGCCTAGGATAGTGAGTGTTCTATATGACAGCCTGTGTTTCTATTTTCAATCCTCGTGACTGTTCCCTCATCTGGAGGATAAGGGGATTGGCGGGGTTGCATTGAAGATCTCACAGCTCTAAGTGCTTAGGTTCTAGGAAGATCCCTGAGATGACAATCTTACAGGGTGAAAAAAGCCAGTTGCCCACTCCTAGACCCGTTGGCTTGAAAATGTGTAGCCTTTGCTATATTTAAAATTTTGAATTGCTAATATTTAAAAACTAGAATATGTTATAGAAAACTATGGATGCACAGCTTTTCTTGAAAACAGGACAGGATACAGCATTTGGGAGTCCAGTACAAAAGGATAAAGCAGACACCGTTGTTTAAAAATTATTGAGAAATTCGCGACAGTGACAGCACAACATTTAAGCAGGTGTGGGCCCTTCGAGGGGTGGTCCTGGTGTGACTGCATGGATTGTATGCCCTTGGAGTTGGCATCAGTTGAGAATTCGACAACAGGCTCACATTTCTTAGACAGCAGTCAGTAGGAGCCCAGTGGTGGCTGCCCCTTTAAAATGGAGCCTAAATAAATAAATAAATAAATAAATAAATAAATAAATAAATAAATAAATAAAATGGAGCCTACCTTCTTCCAGTCACCACAATCTCTTTATCTCCTCCAATGAGGCCAAGTGTTAGCCAACATTTGACATCGTGCTTGCCTGATTGATTTGTTTTCACTGTGGCTTCACTAAGCTCATTTATACAACCTGTCTAGGCACCATAGACATAATGAGTTTGTGCCCTCTGGTCCAAAGGTTAAAACTGCCCATACAAAGTCATGCTTAATGATCATCCAGTGGGGGCAGTGACCCACTATAAGGCTTTTATTGCTGATTGAAAATGGGAATCACCCACACACTTTGGTTGGATAACTCTTTTTATTCTGAGACAGTGCGGTCAAGGGAGGAGGTGAGTGTATGTTAAGAAGCAGCTCAGCATAACCCACAGGGGACTCCCTCCTCCATGACCTCAACATGCCTTTCCTCCTCCAGGGGAATAGCAGGGAATAATATAAGACTAGAAGATGGATGAAGCCCTTTTCACTCTAGGATTTGCAAAGTCTATCATTTCATGAAAACCTGAAAGATTCTGTTTTCAAAAATAAAACAAAAAGAAAAGACAAGCACAAATACTAATTTTAAAAATCACTGTTTTGAAATCAATACCCATGAGAAGTGTTGAATAGCAGTCATTCCCATTGACCCCATCTGTTGTACTCTGATGAATCTTTCTCCTTCCAAAAAGAAGAGATCATACTCTTTGGAAACTTGGAAGATAGATCTGAAGGGCTTAGCTCTTCCTGAATGGTAATATATCCCCAAATGTCCTGCTTTGTTCTCTTGAGCCTCAAAATTCACCCTGAGCTTGAAATTTATTATAGATCCCACTATGGCTGCTGGCTGCACTCTAAAACTGATATGTCTGCTAAGAGCACATGAAAACTGAAGGAATATCTTTCTATCAACAGTTCCTTTTCCCCTTTGTTTGACCTCTGTGTGATTCCTGGCACCATAGAGTATTTCATTTTTCTGGACCATTTCCAGGCCAGGCCTTGTTTCTATACAAAACCTAAAAGGTTCAGTGGTCAGGGTTCTGGATGACTCATTCTGCCAGATTTCTCCCACTTGGTCAACATTCTTTATTTCCTAGCAGTAGCTTTTGCCAGCTCTTTGGCACTCATCTAACTTAAGTATTCTCATGGTAAATATTTAGTAAGTACTTTGTATGTAAGTAAATAAAAACAAATAGGTCTATCCTTTAAGTGACCAATATGATGAAAATATTGTTTTAAATGCTTTTAATAATTCTTTTATTATTATTGCTCTTAAGCTGAGATTATAAACACATTATGTTCATTCACTATAATACAAATACAAATGTTCAGTCACATTTCTCTTCAAGAAATGCTTGAAGCAAAGCATTAATTTCCTAGAACCTGTTGTACCCCAAGAAATGTGTAACAATTTAACAAATACATATTTTTAGCTTATCTCCATTTTTGTTTTTTGTTTTTGTTTTTGTTTTTTAAATTTTTATTTATTTACGATAGTCACATAGAGAGAGAGAGAAGAGGCAGAGACATAGGCAGAGGGAGAAGCAGGCTCCATGCACCGGACGTGGGATTCGATCCCCCAGGATCGCGCCCTGGGCCAAAGTCAGGCGCTAAACCGCTGCGCCACCCAGGGATCCCCTTATCTCCATTTTTGTATTTATCTTTATTCAACATGATTGCAATATATGCATTTAGATATGTAAATTGCATGTATTCCTACATGCATATTTTTATTTTGTTCACTTGTTTGGAAATTCTTTAGGAAAAGATACCATGAATGTGTTTTAACTTGTGAGTTCCTCTCCACTACACCCATGCAACTGCAAGACTGTCTATAAAATATATAAATGCAATAATGTGATAGTTTAATATTCCTTCATTTGAGGATTATAAAAAACAGTGAAAGGGAATAAAGGGGAAAGTAGAAAAAATGAGTGGGAAATGTCAGAGAAGGAGACAGAACATGAGAGACTCCTAACTCTGGTAAACGAACTAGGGGTGGTGGAAGGGGAGGTGGGCGGGGGGTGGGGGTTACTGGGTGACGGGCACTGAGGGGGGCACTTGATGGGATGAGCACTGGGTGTTATTCTATATTTTGGCAAATTGAACACCAATAAAAAATAAATTTATATAAAAAATAATGAGATAGTTTGACGACTGCAATACTTAAAGCTACTCAACCTCAAATTTTCTTCCTCTTTTTCTCTCTTCAAACCTCAACTTTTAACTTCTTACACACTTATTTGAGAATTTCTAAGTTTTAGAACCCTATGTTATATTGCTTTCTAAAACAACTGTTCCACACCTAGTCAAGCAAAGGTAGAGCACCCTGACTTCTGGTCTTCAAAACTTGAGTCATTCTTCCCTTCTGCTCAACCACCTTCACTCTTTTCTCCATATCAGTCTACTTGCCATCCTCAGACCTTTCTAAGTAAAATCTCTGCCTTCACTCTCAGGGTTTGTCTTAGCCATTGTAAGTAAGTCTGCCATAATGGCTCACATTTGTTAAGCACTTATTAAGTGTCCTTGACTTTTCTAAGAACTGTATGTGGATTATGTTCTTTAATCTGTACAAAAGCATATGGAGTAGGTACAAATATGACTGTATTGCATCAATGCACTGCCACATTTATTTCACATTTCTTAAATAGGAGTATGGCTTAAAATGGAGTATTGGCAGCATTTTAGAACCTTACAGGCACATAAAATCGAGGTGTATGTATCTTACAATCCATGGAATCTTCAATTTGATGAAATATAATATCCTCATTCAATTGACAAGGGAACACACGCACAGGGAAGTTAATCTAAGGCCAGAGACCACGAAATCTTTTTTTCCAGAGCCTAATCTCTTGACCATTTCTCTGCAACTAGGGTAGTGATCTTTGTTACTCCTCTTTTCTCTCTAATTTCCTTTTTGTGATCAGATTTAAATGTATAACTTTAAAAACAATGACTATTTTCATTTTGTGATCTAAAAATTACCATACATTCATTGTAAAAATTTAAAAAGCAGAAATATAAGGAAGAAATATAAATTACCTTGAATCCTACTAAGATATTGCTATTGCTAATTCTGGTGTATATTTCCTTCGCTTTTTAAAATATATATAGCATTGGTAATATACCAGTGATGTGGTTTTGCATCCTTCTCTTTTCATTTAGCATTATATGGTGAGCATTTCCCCATGTTATTATATGTCCTACAAGCACTAAACTTCGAATGGCCATCTAATTTACCATTGTAGGGTTGTACTATAATTGAACGCTTAGATTGTTGCCAAGTTTCTCTGTAAGTATATGCGGTGGGCAGCCTTATTATCACCTTAGAGTTTCAGGAACTGTTTATACTTCCTTTAAGTTATCATGTTATCCTTAGCTTATCAATCGAATTACAGGTATATGCCATCCATACAGAAGAGATGTGATTCTGAAGTATCTGAAAAAGCCAGGGCTTAGTGGCAAACATCGTCCTAAACAGAACACCAGTGGCTCCCTGTGGAGCTGCTACTATTTGGCATTGTTCAGCCCCTTTGGGAAGGGATTTCATCCTCACTAGAAAGTGCCCAGGTGGTCAGTGTGATTGAGGTTAAGTTACCATAGCAAAAGGGTCTTTGCTCCACCCAAGTTCTGGTCATATTGAAGTGGAGGCTACAAACTGGACACTGATTTCACACAGTGTTGGGTCCTAGAAACTGGATATGGGAACTAGAAATTAGGCAGTTGTGCTCTAAACATTTTGGGGGCTTTTCATTTTCTTAGCCTCATTTTCTTTTTCCTCTTTTTTATACGGACAAGAGAAGGAAAATCAGCAAGTAATCATCATAGCAGAGCATAATCTTGAGATACATCACAGGGCACTGAACAAAAGGAGATTTAAGAAGGTCCATGGGAAGACCGTTCCTTCCTAACAGCCCATCCATTAATCCCCAGAAAGACATTTTGTACACAGTCCCACCTTCAGAGAATAACCGCTGTCAATTGCAGCTTTTATTTCCTGGGTGCATTCAAGTTTACTATTGTTACTATAATGTATTTTGAAAAGTAGTATCTCTTAAAGACTCGGGTATTTTCCCAGTATCTCCAATTGAAAGTCTTCCATAACAACTTCTAATTTTCAACAGAACAATCTAGAACTCAGTAAGTGATCATAACTTCCTCTAAATGAAAATAAAGCACTGCATTATCTGTGACTGTTCTGTCCTCATCAATACTTGCTACATGTCAATTATATGTGTGACACTGTGCTATGTGCCTATGGACTATCAAGTACACATACTACTTTCCCAGAGGCTATCATCTGAGGCAAAGTTTGAGGGTGTATTAGGTGTCAGTGTGATGAAATAGAAGAGTGAATAGAGTTGCTTACCTATGTGGGTGACATTCAGATAACATGTATAACTAATGCTTTCTAGAGTTCGTGTTTCAGAAGCCTCATTATGGATTCTAGTCTAATTCTTATTCTTCACTATCAAATAATGAATTTGTTTTGAGACTAGTAGGTGTCATTTTCCAAGGTGACTCTTACACTTAATGAAAGTGTAATCCCTATGCACAAGGTATTTACATTCTAATAAGGGGAGTGAGATTTCTCCAGAAGCACCATGACCCAAGGCATCATCTGAAAAGTGCCATAAGAGAGATCCAGCATTCAAAGAAGAAACTGTTTGGTGAAGGGCTCCCTGGGGACTTGACTGTGCAAGTTGATTAGGAATTTAGCCCTAGAAATTGGACAAAAGGAACTCAATGAGAAAAGACTCCAAGGGGAAAATATCAGAGTAAATCTGAGAAATTTTGCAGATCCTAGGTTGACTGCTCAACAGTCTGGGGTATTTCCCGATGTGTGAGACCAATTTTCTTTTTAATATTTTAATTTCAATAAATGTACCACCTATTTGGGAATCCCTCTGAATTTCTTGTGGAATGAGATGAGATGTATGTATATACGTGATAGATATCATAGGACCAAATAAAAAGAACTAAACTTAAAATTTTTTTTCATCATGCTTGTTAGCTTAAATAGAATCTAAAGGCATGATGATTATTTTTAATCTCTTCTCTCAAGTTGCAGATGCTTGATGAGGCAGTAGATAGGCTTTGGCTGGAGAGAGAAAAATTTTTGGAACTATGTAGTTTTTAATTTTTTATAGCAAGTTTACCAATTACTTAAAATCTGCTTTTCTCTGCTTTGTGAAAGAAAAATGTACTCAGGCCCCTTTAGGCTACTGGGATACTAAACAAACATTTACCTACATTTTATTATTGTGCAATCACATTTTCCTCACTCATTAGATGATAATGTTGTTATAGGTTTAAGACACTCACAGCTGTTTTACCTTCACTGGAGACTCAGGCAATTAGCAGCTGACCCTTAGGGATGGGATTGTTTCACTCTACCCAGGAGAGGTAGTTGTTTGCACAAAATAGTTGATCCCCTTAAAAAATTCCTGTGGTGATGATTCTATATTGTTTTTCAACTTGAAATCCTTGCCTGCAAAGTTGCTATGATTACAACATGTTACAACATAAAACACACTTGTATGATTTATAAAGTTTGAGCACTGCAATAATTCACTGATGTTAAAGTTTCATTTTTTGTTATTGTGATTTCCATTTTCTTGACTTGATTTCTGATTAATTTTTCTTTATCTTGAATGCATAGTAAAATATGTGTAAGTTTTTGGTATGTGACTGAAGAGACACTTTCGAAGTCTGTCTTGGTTGGAAATTAAGAAATCTCCTGAGAGACAAAGAATTCAATTTGTTTTTACACAGCTTTATTCTAACACTACTTTAGCTAAGTGCAGTGATTTGATCTTATATAGCTAGAAAATCAGCTTTGTTATTAGCAGGTTTATTAATTCTAGGAGTATAAACAACAGATCATCTGCAAAAAAGTACTGGCTATAAGCCCTGAAACTCTCTGAAGTTCCATAGATATAGAGCTTTGCTTTGGTAAGGGGAAAACAAATGAAAAATATTCTCCTGCCTAAGCAATCATCCAAGCAGCATGAGGCAATTGGTATATGTAGGTAAAGAATAGTAAATAAAGCATGAAGATAGAGTACACAGAGGATAATATCCCTGTCCTCAATTAGTTTACTATTTTGTATTTATAATATAAGCAGAGACCAGAAGAAATAAGTCATAGCATGTCACATCATTATGTATATACTGAGCACCTAATGTGCCTAATATTGGATACTAGGACAGTGAATTCGAAGCTTAAATCATTTTGAAAGTAATGATCACTTAAAGTAATTCTAACAAAATACAACTATAATGAAATAATTCAAAAAATAAAACTACTAGAATATAGAATAGAAGGATAAATTATATGGTGTAGGAGAATTAATTAGCTGAGTATCTGCTATCAATTTATCAGTAAAAGGGAACAAGACAGGACTGTGAAATGAGAAAGAAGAGGCAGATGAGAATGTTGCCACTTGATTTTTGCTCCAAGCCCCATTTTCTAAGTAAGAAGTACAAGAGGGGTTGGAGGGGTTGGGGGATGGGGGGTGGGAAGCAACCAAAAAATAAAAGGGCTAGCTATTTGGCTACCATTTCAACAATTAGGAGATTCAAACCCCAAGAGGGCCTACTGTGGCTTGGGGCTTGGATGGGACCTGCTGGCACATTTAAGATAACATATGTGATCTCCAAAATAATTCAGGGATGCCCAGGCTCTGAGGTACTCTGGCTCAACTAGGTTTGGTTTGGTTTGGGTTTCAGCTAGATATGAACAGGATATAAATATATATCTTGGTTTTTGGTGATTTGGTTCAGAAGCTATATAAATTACCATCAAGATGGATGTAGTATTTATATATATTACAAATAGATTTAAAATACATTTTGTTTCAACCCCCAGTTCTACTTTCCAAATTTCTTTTCTCCCCAGAGGCAACTAGCACTTTGAATTCCTTAGTGATCGTTTCAGATTAAAATTTTTTTGTCTATGTTACTCTGTTGATTCATTTACATGTACTTTTACTATAGACATTTTTATGCCCTTATTGCTTCATGTGTTTTTAAAAATTCCATGTCAGTGCTATTATACTATCTATACTATTATACTATCTATAAGACCATATATCTATATCTATATCTATATATATACATCTGTATCTTTGTGATTCTCCTATATCATCAGTGATTTTCCTAGTGCAATTTCTTTAAGACATATATCTGGAAGTGGAACAGTAGAGATTCAGAAATGTGCATTTTCATCTATATAGGTATTGCTTGATGATTCTAGAGTGAAAGTACCAATGTAAACCATTGCCAGCATCTTGTGAGACTTCCAGTTTCTCACATGCTGTCCAGTCCTTTATGCTTTTTCTGCTTTTTTCCAATCACATGAGTATGACATTATATCTTATTGTACTAATTTCTGTTTTCCTGATTACTAATGGGCTTCAGAATATTTTCATATATATATTGGCCATTAAGTTTTACTTGTAAGTTTTGATATTTCACACCCTTGCTGATTATATTGTCTTTTTCCTTTAAAAAATTGATTTGAGTTCATATTTTTTCCTATTTTTTATTACATTCTTTCTATTTACTTGAATTTACAGTTTTATTCTTTATCTAGCATTTTAAAATTAACAGGTAAATGAAATTATTTTCAGTTTTTAAGAAATAGATAGCTAAGGTTATGATTTTCCTCCTAAATATCACTTGAAGTTATATTCATAGGATTTTTTAATATATGATTCTTAATGTCATATTTTTCCAAATATTTCATAATGTCTTTTGTGACTTATTTTAATCTCATAGGTTAATTAGGAGTGAGAGAGTGTGTGATGTATATGTGCCTGTATGTGTGTGGTTAGTTTTCAAATGGATTCTTAACTATCCTTTTTATTAATACATTTCATTAAAATTTCATTTCAGTGAGAGATCATGGCATATGTAATAACTGAATCACTGGAGTGGTAGCCAGTTTTTGAAAATGTTTTGCACGTGCTTGAAAATAATACACTTTTACTAATTTATGGTTGCAGGTTTCTACATAATAGAAAAAGTTTGTGAATCATGTTGTTGAAGGTTGTATACTCAACATTTTTTTCGGATTTTCCCATTATTTCTGAGAAAAGTATATTGAAATATCCAGCTATAATAGTGCATTTATCTTTTTTCCTTGTAATTCTATCAGTACATACACATACACATACATTCTCTTTTCAGTCACATTGAAAGACTGTTCATTGAGTTAACGTCTTGGTAGATAGTTTATCATTATGCGATGTCTTTTTCTATCACTAACAAACCTTTTTGCCTAACGTTCCATTTTGTTTCTTCTTCTTCTTCTTCTTCTTCTTCTTCTTATTATTATTATTATTATTATTATTATTATTCCAGTTATGGTTTGTGGTCTTTGCCTAATATTTCATTATATATCTCTGCATTTTTACTCATTCTGTGCTATTTTGCTTTAAGTGTGTATCAGGTAAACTGCTCAGAGCTGGATTTTATATTTTTATCCAGTCTGTTCATCTTTGACATTTAGTGCTGACGTTAATATGTTTGCCATTTATTATGATTCATATCTGTACTTCTTTCCATCATCTTATTTGATATTGTCTCCTACTTTACCTTTACTTCTCTTTTTTCTTGTTGTCCTTTCAGGTTTTATGCTGGATTGATTGAGTTTATGTTTTCTCTCTAGTTTTTTTGCTTTTGTAATTCTCTCATTTTGTTTCTTTTTTTTCTCTCATTACTAGTTTGACAGTTATATACTCTAGTACCTTTATTTTCTTTATAACTCTTATTTTTTAACACATTTACCTGAGCTAACAAAGTCTAAAATTAATTGGTTTCTTTATGTTGCATTCCAAATGTTTTGAGACATTAGGATTCTTTAACCCAAATCTCACACCAGCCGCCTACAACCTTTCATGTTCAGATTATTTAAAATGATAGTACATTGATTCACTGTATCACCAACCTTTTATTTTGACAAAGGTCAAACCTGCAGAAAAGTTGAAAGAACACTATAATAAGCACCATGTGCTCTGCATTTAGATTTAGAAATTAACATTTTGCCACCTTTGCTTTTGAGATCTCTCTTCTTCACCTATATTGCTCACATCATGGAATAGTTCCCCCACATGCTTCGACAAGTATCTCCTCAGAAAACAACCTTCTCCTGCATGACCACAAAACTGCTATCAACATCCAGGAAATTCATTGTGATGCAGGAAAATCACCCAATATCCAGTCCTTATTCTAATTTCTCCCAGGTCTCTGAAAATAACCTTAATGACCTTTTTTCTAAATCCAACATCATTTCTAGGATCCTGCAACTGGATTTTGTTGTTGTATTTTTTTAGTTTGCTTTAATCTGGAGCAATCCCTGCCTTTTTCTATAATCTTGACATTTTTGAAGAGTTCAAGACAGATTTCCTGTGGAATGTCAGATAGGCAGGATTCATTTATTCTTCTTCATGATTAGGTTAAGTACTTTGGGCCAGAAGACTGAATAGACAATGTTTTATATTTTCTATCAGGAGGCACATAATAACATATGGTCCTATTACTCACAATGCTAGGCTGGATCACTTGGCTAGGATGGTATTTTCCAGATAGCATTACCGTAAATGTCATTTTTCTCTATTTGCAATAAGTAAGTAATCTAGGAGAGCTTCTATTCTTTAAGGATTTTCTTTTTATTTTGGAATACTGTATAGAAGAAAAGTATGTATATTATTAGTGTGTTGCTTAGTGAAATTTCACAAACTGTTAAAGCTCTCTAAATTAGTCTACTAGAAAACATTTTAAAATAGTCAATGCTAAATTATATATGCCAAAATCTGTTACCTGTTTCTTTACTCACCATTTATTTTTGCATCCAGCTGCTGCTTTTTGGGTTTAATTTACTTCCTGATGTAGAACATTATAAGTTCTTTCCATGGGAAAATAGTGTAGTCTAACTCCATTATCTTACTTCACTTTCACTTGAGTGATACTTTAGTTGTATGTGGAATTTGGGGGATGACAACTATTTTCTCTCAGCCCTTTAAGAATTATTTCTCATTCTTTTCTTACAATCATTACTGAAGAGTAGTCTGCTATCAGTTTTATTGTTTCTTTGCAGGCAATATATCTTTTCTCTCTGGTGGCTTTTAAGATTTTCTCTTTTTGACATTTATCATTACCTTTTTCCAATACAACATATATATATATATATATATATATATATATATATATATATATATATATGTTACTTTCATTTTGCTGGCTGAAAACTTGATGAAACCCTTTAACTTGAGATGTATATGGTTCTTATATGTTAAAATACTCACATTCATTATTGCTTTAAATATTGCTTCTCTAGTCTCTTTAAAAACTTGGAGCTCTTTTCATTCTTTTTCCCTTATGTCTCAAATTTTTTTCATATTTTTCATTTATTCCTCCATGAAGGATTTTGCATGAGTCTCTTGCATTTCTCTAATTCATTTAATCTCTTTAATAACATTACTCTACTGTTAAAATTTCCCTTTTGAACTTTAGAAATTATAATAACTATATATTTATATTTATAGAATTTCTATTATTTTCAAGTCTTCCTGTTCCTTGTTATACTACTCTATTTTTGTCTTATGACTTTTTTCTTTCTGAACATTGTAAATAATTGGTAGTCCCTTTAAAATTGTTCCATTTTCTCCATTCCCAGTGTATTATACAAATCCGCCATTTATTTGTTAACTCACTCTTATGTGGTTTATTTATTCAGAGTTGTTGTATCTTTAAAAAATTATTCTTTTTCCATGGGGTCCATCTCTGTGACAGTCCTATCTGCCCTACCTCTGGTAGATTTTTTTTACATTAATTTCTCAGCTTGAGGATATAGTACTTTGTGTATCACATGAATTCAGACATCTATCCTTGAACAGAGCAGACTTAGGTTTTCAATTTCTTGTGATTGGTTATATTTCAACACACAGCATTGGGCAAATAGCAAACTTCCTTTTCATTATTCCAGGAAATTCTTGTTTCCATTTAATTTATGAAACAATCTTACTTGACTTCTGGCTTTATGCATGAAGCTCAGTTCCAGCTCCCTGCTTGCATGGTCTAAGTGTCCCTTCCCCATGTAATCTAAATACCAGCCATTAATTGACAACTTGTTCCTGATTTCCCCTAAGCCTCTTGGCATTGACTCCAATTTAGCATTCTCACTTTGAGGTACTAATCATGTCTGGTATCTGAGAATTTCCTTCTTTTGGTTTCAATCTGAACTATGTATTTGAAGTCTTTTATGGGGTGGGTAGATTGTTAAATACTGCCTAACATTTCAATATCTCTGCAGAAGCTTTGGAGATTTCCTTATCCAGTATGTTTTCTACAAATGCTGAAAGTATTGGGTTCATTGTTGTTGACAGGCTACTTATTTGCCTTGGAATCTGTTAAGGGAGTTACTACTAAGATAGGTAGAGTAAGTATCTACTTATTTGATAATGCCCATCCTTACTGATTCAGTGTTTTTTTGTATGAAAGGAAATCTTCATAGAAATAGGAAATAGGAAACTTGAAGTTTGACAAGTGTCACTGACTGAGGAAGGACACTAAATATATCATTTCCACCACTGTGCCATGATATTTGACATTCTACAATTAGGAAGTACTTTTAGGTAGTTATTTTTTCATTTCCAATACTCTTAAAAATCAGTAAGCCATAATAAGTGATTAATATTCAATAAATTGTTTCCTTATTAGCATTATCTAATTGTTTTCTACAAACTGTTTAAAAAACATATATCCAATATAGGAGTGTTGATTTTGATGGGAAGAAAGTTATGTGAGAAAGCTTCTCACATGCAACATGGTTTGCTCACTCAATGATTAAACACACACACACACACACACACACACACACACAATATTATTAAAATTTGAAAGCATAATTTCTTATTTAGTTATGGATTTTATTTTAAATTTATTTAATCTTTTACACTATCAGTGCTAAATGCTTACAAACTTTAAAAATATACCATTTCTTGGGAGGCCTGGGTGGCTCAGCAGTTGAGCCTCAGCCTTCGGCCCAGGGCATGGTCTTGGAGTCCCAGGATTGAGTCCCACATCAGGTTCCCTGCATGGAGCCTGCTTCTCTCTCTCCCTATGTCTCTTCCTCTCTCTCTCTCTCTCTCTCTCTCTCTCTCTCTCTCTCCCTCTTTCCCTCTCTGTGTGTGTCTCTCATGAATAAATAAATAAAATCTTTTTAAAAAATGAGCTACAGTTTGTACAAATTTAGAAGCAACATCCCTCAGAATTAACTGTAAACAACTCACCAGCCCTGGAGGTTTTGCCTCTTTGCCAAGTTTACTAGGTGAGTTTGCTGAAAACAGTGCCTTAACAGATACTCAATTTTTATTTCCATGGGTTACCAAGCTGTGTACTTAAGCCATCATTTAACATTCTGTATTTAGATAAATTTAAAGTTTCACTTTTTCATAAAGAAGAATCTTTTTAGTTCATTGTTTTATTATAAAGTCATAAAAACAGAAGGAAGTACAGCTCACTTCTTCTTGCCTCCAAAACCATTAGAGTTTTTCTTACTGTCCTGCCTATGAATTTGAAGGAAGCAAGGTGTTATGAGCTCAGTTGTGTCTTCTCAAAATTCTTATGTTGAAATCCTAATTTTTTCAGTACCTCAGAATGAAACTGGATTGTGTCTTTAAACGAGGTCTTCAAAGAGGAAATTGAGGCTAAAAATGAGATATTTAGGGCAGACCTCTACCCAGTCTGCCTGGAATCCTTACAAGAAGAACATGCATGCATAAAAAAGAAAGACCATGTGAGGATGCAGTAAGGTGGCTAATGCAAGCCAAAGAGAGAGATTTCAGGGGAAACCAACTCTATGACATCTTGATCTTGGACTTGTAACTTCCAAACTATGAAGAAATAAACTTTTGTGTAAGCCACCAAGTCTATGGCACTTTTTATGATAGCCTTAGCAAAGTAATATGCAGAATAATCATCCCTTTTGTTCAGTATCTACAGTAATCAATGAAAATCAGTCCGAGAGCTTGCTTTCTCTAGTGGCCTTAGAGGTCTGGTCAAGATAAGAATGTATCTACCAAATTTGTGACAAAAATGTCAGCAAAAATAAACACACAAGCCCACTAAAGAAATTATGTTTTTGAGAGTGCAGAAGGCACCTGTGTTGTTGGTTTTTGTTTCTTTGTTAAATAGCATATATTATTTTTTTGAAGTTCGATTTGCCAACATATTGTATAATACCCAGTGCTCATTCCATCAAATGGCCTCCTCAGTGCCCATCACCCAGTTACCCCATTCCCCACCCACCTACCCTTCCACAACCCTTTGTTTGTTTCCCACAGTTAGGAGTCTCTCATGTTTTGTCACCCTCTCTAATTTTTCCCACTCACTTTCCCTCCTTTCCCCTGTAATACCTTTCACTATTTCTTATATTCCCCGTATGAGTGAAACCATATGACGATTTTCCTTCTCCGATTGACTTCACTCAGCATGATACCCTCCAGTTCCATCCACATCGAAGCAAATGATGGGTATTCATCCTTTCTAATGACTGAATAATATTTTATTGCATATGTATACCACATCTTTATCCATTCATCTGTCAAAGGACATCATGGCTCCTTCCACAATTTGGCTATTGTGGACATTGCTGCTATAAACATTGGGGTGCAGGTGTCCTGGCATTTCACTGCATCTGTATCCTTGGGGTAAATCCACAGCAGTGCAATTGCTGAGTCATGGGGTAGTTCTATTTTTAACTCTTTGAGGAACCTCCACACAGTTTTCCAGAGTGACTGTACCAGTTCACATTCCCACCAACAGAGCAAGAGGGTTCCCCTTTCTCCACATCCTCTCCAACATTTGTTGTTTCCTGTCATGTTAATTTTCCCCATTCTTACTGGTGTAAGGTGGTAGGTATCTCATTGTGGTTTTGATTTGTATTTCCCTGATGGCAAGTGATACGGAGCATTTTCTCAAGTGCTTGTTGGCCATGTCTATGTCTTCTTTGGGAAATGTCCATTCATGTCTTTTGCCCATTTCATGATTGGATTGTTTGTTTCTTTGCTGTTGAGTTTAACAAGTTCTTTTTTTTTTTTAAGCATATCTTCAATAACACTGTTTTTTTTTTTAAGATGTTATTTATTTATTCATGAGAGACAGAGAGAGAGGAAGAGACAAAGGCAGAGACACAGGCAGAGGGAGAAGCAGGCTCCATGCAGGGAGCCTGATATGGGACTCGATCCCGTGTCTCTAGGATCACACCCTGGGCTGAAGGTGCTAAACCGTTGAGCCACTGGGGCTGCCCTAACAAGTTTTTATAGATCTTGGATACCAGTCCTTTATCCGATATGTCATTTGAAAATCTCTCCTCCCATTCTGTAAGTTGTCTTTCAGTTTTGCTGACTGTTTCTTTTGCTGTGCAGAAGCTTTTTATCTTGATTAAATCCCAATAGTTCATTTTTGCTTTTTTCCCCTTGCCTTTATAGATGTATCTTGCAAGAAGTTGTTGTGGCCAAATTCAAAAAGGGTGTTGCCTGTGTTCTCCTCTAGGATTTTGCTAGATTCTTTTCTCACATTTAGATCTTTCATCCATTTTGAGTTTATCTTTGTGTACGGTGCAAGAGAGTGGTCTAGTTTCATTCTTCTGCACATGGCTCTCCAAGTTTCCCAGCACCATTTCTTGAAGAGACTGTCCTTTTTCCAGTGGATAGTCTTTCCTGCTTTGTCAAATATTAATTGACCATAGAGTTCAGGGCCCATTTCTGGATTCTCTATTCTGTTCCATTGATCTATGTGTCTGTTTTTGTGCCAATACCACACTGTCTTGATGATCACAGCTTTGTAGTACAGCTTGAAATCTGGCATTGTGATGCTCCTGACTCTGGTTTTCTTTTTCAATATTCCCCTGCCTATTCAGGGTCTTTTCTGATTCCACACAAATCTTAAGATGACTTGTTCCAACTCTCTGAAGAAAGTCCACGGTATTTTGATAGGAATTGCATTGAATACGTAAATTGCCCTGGATAGCATAGATATTTTTACAATATTAATTCTTTCAATCCATGAGGACAGAATATTTTTCCATCTCTTTGTGTCTTCCTCACTTTCTTTCAGAAGTGTTCTGTAGTCTTTAGGGTATAGATCTTTACCTTTTGGTTAGGTTTATTCCTAATAGCTTATGCTTTTGGGTGCAATTGTAAATGGGATTGATTCTTTAATTTCTCTTTCTTCAGGCATTGATAGTGTATAGAAATGCTACTGATTTCTGGGCATTTATTTTGTATCCTGCCACACTGCTGAACTATTGTATGAGTTCTAGTAATCTTGGGGTGGAGCCTTTTGGGTTTTATATATACAGTATCATGTCATCTGCGAAGAGGGAGAGTTTGACTTTTTCTTTGACAGTTTGAATGCCTTTTATTTCTTTTTGTTGTCTGATTGCTGAGGCTAGGACTTCTAGTACTGTGTTGAGTAGCAGTGGTGAGAGTGGACATCCCTGTCATATTCCTGATCTTAGGGGAAATATTCCCAGTGTTACCCCATTTAGAATGACATTTGCTGTGGCCTTTTCATAGATGGCTTTTAAGATACTGAGGAATGTCCCTCTATCCCTACACTCTGAAGAGTTTTGATCAGGAATGGATGCTGTATTATCTATTGAGAGGATCATATGGTTCTTGTTTTTTTTTCTCTTGTTGATATGATCTATCACATTGATTATTTTATGAGTGTTGAACCAACCTTCCATCCTGGGGATAAATCCCACTTGGTCATGGTTAACAATCTTCTTAATGTATTGTTGGATCCTATCGGCAGTATCTTGTTGAGAATTTTTGCATCTGAGTTCATCAGAGATTTTGGTCTGTATTTCTCCTTTTTGGTGGGGTCTTTGTCTGATTTTGGAATCAAGGTGATGCTGGCCTCAGAAAAGGAGTTTGGAAGAATTCCATGCTTTCTATTTTTCGGAACAGCTTTAGTAGAATAGGTATTATTTCTTCTTTAAATGTTTGATAGAATTCCCTTGAGAAGCCATCTGGCTCTGGACCAGATGTGTCTTGGGAGGTTTTTGATGACTCCTTCAATTTCCTCGCTGGTTATTGATCTGTCCAGGTTTTCTATTTTTTCCTGTTCCAGTTTTGGTAATTTGTGGTTTTCCAGAAATGCATCCATTTCTTCTAGATTTCCTAATTTGTTGGCATATAGCTGCTCATAATATGTTTTTAAAATTGTATTTCCTTGATATTGGCTGTTATCTCTTCTCTTTCATTCGTGATTTTATTAATTTGAACCTTTTTTCTTTTTAATAAGGCTGGTTAATGGTTTATATATCTTACTAATACTTTCAAAGAACCAAATCCTGGTTTTGTTGATCTGTTCTACAGTTCTTCTGGTCTATTGCATTGAGTTCTGCTAGAATCTTTATCTCCCTTCTTCTGCCTGGTGTAGGTTTTACTTGCTGTTGTTTCTCCAATTCATTTAGATGCAAGATTAGCTTGTCTATTTGAGTTTTTTTCCAATTTTTTGAGGGAGGCTTGTATTGCAATGTATTTCCCTCTTAGACCACTTTTGCTGTATCCCAAAGATATTGAGTGGTTGTACCTTCATTTCCATTAGTTTCCATGAATCTTTTTAATTCTTCTCTAATTTCCTGGCTGACCCATTCATCTTTTAGTGGATGTTCTTTAACCTCCATGTGTTTGTTTCTTCCAAATTTCTTCCTGTGATTGAATTCTAGTGTCAAAGCATTGTGGTCTGAAAATATGCAAGGGACAATCCCAATCATTTGATATTAGTTGAAACCTGATTGTGACCCAGTATGTGGTCTATTCTGGAGAAAATTCCCTGTGGCCTTGAGAAGAATGTGTATTCAGTTGCTTTAGGATGTAAAGTTCTGTATATATCTGTGAAATCCATCTGGTCCAGTGTATCATTTAAGGCCCTTGTTTCTTTGGTGATGTTCTGCTTAGAAGAGCTATCATTTGCAGAAAGTGGTGTGTGGAAGTCTGCTGTTAGTGTATTATGATCTAAGTATGTCTTTACATTAGTTATTAATTGATATACTTGGCAGCTTCCACATTAGGGGCATCAATATTCATGATTGTTAGGTCTTCTTGTTGGATAGACCCTTTAAGCATGATATAATGTCCCTCTTTATCTCTTACTACAGTCTTTGGAATAAACTGTAATTCATCTGAAATGAAGATTGCTACCCCAGCTTTCTTTTGAGGACCATTTGAATGGTAATTGTTCTCCAACCTTTCATTTTCAGGCTGGAGGTGTCCTTAGGTCTAAAATGAGTCTCTTATTTATAAACAGCAAATAGATGGGTCTTGCTTTTTTATCCAGTCCAATACCCTGCGTCTTTTGATGGGATCATTTAGCCCAAAACTCTGCATCTTTTGATGGGATCATTTAGCCCACTCACATTCAGAGTAATTATTGAAAGATAGAATTTAGTGTCATCATAATACCTATTCAGTCCCTGTTTTTGTGAATTATTTCTTTGGGCTTCCTCTTTCTTTTACAGGGTCCCCCTTAATATTTCTTGCAGAGCTGGTTTGGTGATCACATATTCTTTCAGTCTGTCTCTGCCTATCTTGGAAGCTCTTAATCTCTCCTAATATTCTGCCTGGCTTGATAAAGTATTCTTGCATGGATATTCTCTTTTAGTACCCTGAATATATCCTTCCAGCCCTTTCTGGCCTGTCAGGTGTCTGTGGAGAAGTCTGCTGTTAATCTGATATTTCTCCCCATATAAGTTAAGAATCTTTTGTCTCTTGCTGCTTTAAGGGTTTTCTCTTTATCTTTGGAATATGCAAATTTCACTATTAGATGTCGAGGTGTTTAACGGGTTTTATTGATTTTGGTGGGGTATACCTCTCTGTCTCCTGGATCTGAATGCCTGTTTCCCTCCCCAAATTAGGGAATTCCTCAGCTATGATATGTTCCAATAGCTTTGTGGTCCTCTGTCCCTCTTGGTGTCTTCTAGCACCCCAATTATACATAGATTCTTCCTTCTCAGGCTATCATTTATTTCCCTTAGGCTTTCCTCATGGTATCTTGTTTTCTTTCTTTTTTCCTCAGCTTCCTTCCTTATCATCAACTTGTCTTCTATGTGACTCATTCTTTCTTCAACCTCATTAACCCTAGCCATTAGGACATCCAGTTTGGATGGCATCTCATTTATTTTTAATTTTGGCCTGATTACCATAGGGCAGCCCAGGTAGCTTAGCAGTTTAACGCCACCTTCAGCCCAAGGCCTGATCCTAGAGACTCAGGATCGAGTCCCACATCAGGCTCCTGCATGGAGCCTGCTTCTCCTTCTGCCTGTGTCTCTGCCTCTCCGTGTGTCTCTCATGAATAAATAAATAAAATCTTAAAAAAAAATCAACCATGACCTAAGTAAATTCCACCCTAGATGACTGTGGTGAGGTCAAAGACCAGAAAATGAAAAAGATCAGAACAAAATAAAAGGACCACTAAAGTGAAAAACAAATTTTAAAGTAGTAAAAAATAAAAAGGCCAAAAACCCCAAAGAAGAAAATAGAAAAAGAATAAAAGAAAAAAAGGTAAAGAGAAAAAAAGAAAAGAAAAAAAGGGGGGACTGGGAGGAAGTGGTGATGAAGAAGTGATAGTGGAGGGAGAATGTAGTCTGCCTGAGGGGTCCTAGAGGGTGATCCTCTTGGTTCTGAGTGTATTGTGTTCTGAATGTTAGAAGATGCTCAATCCCAAATTTATATAAACCAGCAATATTTGTAGAAAGCCGCAACACTGACCACCAAAACATATACAAGATAAAAAAGGGGGGAAGAATGGGAATGAAGAGAGAATATAATCTCACAGAATGAACCAGCGTAGTATTCCACTTGGTTCTGGGTGTATGCTGGTCATGTTTTAGAAGGTATTAACTTCCGCCATTGTAGAACAAAACGGGGCAGAGAAAACAAAAGACACAAAACAAAAACCCATATCTCGTATATCTCCCCAAATTAAATTGCATGTTGAAGAGAATCCAGATGTGAAAAAATATATCTAAGACATGTAATTGTAGAAATATGAAAGTCAAAAAGGAAGAAACTTAAAAATGAAGAGCTGGTAAAATACTGTAGTTAAGAGAAAAAATATTGAAAATTTTAGTCTGATATAAAAACGAGTTGTAATGGAAAAAGGAAAAACATTTTCCTTTAAAAAGGGAGGACCCTGTATTTCTATATACTATGTTCACTCGATTTTCCCTTGGTCCTGGAGCTTCCCAGCGCCGCGTGGTCCCCAACTTGCTCCTCCCTGTCCTTCCAGCTGGTTCCGGGGGCGGGGCCTGCCGCGCTGACTCTCAGGTGCGTGCACCTGGGGGAGACGCCCCGCCCCCCGCCAGGTGCCGGCTCCGCCTGCGCTGCTCCCCGGCGAGGCCTCTGTCCCCCGGGCCCCCCCTCCCGGGCTCAGGGGAAGGAGGAGGAAGCAGCAGGAGGGCGGCGGCCGGCTCTCCAGCCCTGGAGTCAGCTCCGCGGGCAGCACCGCAGGCTCCCCCCACCCCTGCTCCCCCAGATGCCCCGGGGCTGCGGCGCTCCAGCCCCTCCCCGAGGTCGGCCGCGGGGTGCGGGGAGCTCTGCCCGGGCGCCCCTCCCCTCCTGGGGACCCCGGGAGCCTGGAGGCTTCCCCGCCCTCCTGCGGCCCCGCCCGGCCTCCCCGCCCAGCACTTGTCCGCCCGGGAGCTCCGCGCCGGGTCCGAAGTCCCGCTTCTCGGGCGGGGCTTCCCGGCTCCTCGCGGGGGCCCATCCTGACTTTTATTTTATTTATTTTATTTTATTTTATTTTATTTTATTTTATTTTATTTTATTTTATTTTATTTTATTTTTATTTTATTTTATTTTATTTTATTTTATTATTTATTTTTTATTTTTTATTTTATTTATTTATTTATTCCGCCTTCCTACCTTGTTAGAAGCGAAAACTTTTCTTTCTGTAGCGTTCCAGCTGTTCTCTCTTTAAACCTTCTGTTGAGTTCGTAGGTTTTTAATATGTTTTGAGAGTTATTTAGGTAAATTGGTGGATGCAGGTGAGTTGAGGACTCACACTCTTCCGTCATCTTGCCCCGCCTCCTCGATAGCATATATTATTGATCTGACCATGTAAACTGCTTTAAAAGCCATTCAATTCTTAGAAATTAACTTGGAATGAATCAAAGGTAGATGAGAACTATGAATTCATATTCTATTGTTCATTCCACTTCACAGTGCAAATTTTCAATTTCTCAGGAAACGAGATAATGTACCGAGAAAGAAGTACATTCTTTCGTGACTTAAGCGTCCAGTAGGTTATTATCAGTTGCCAAAGGTCTGTCCATGTCTAGATTATTATTAGTAAACAGTAGTGAGGGGCTACAGAAAGGATACTGCTGCTGTATTTTTTTTTTTTTTTTATGATAGTCACACAGAGAGAGAGAGGCAGAGAGAAAAGCAGGCTCCAGGCACCGGGAACCCGACGTGGGATTCGATCCCGGGTCTCCAGAATCTCGCCCTGGGCCAAAGGCAGACGCTAAACCGCTGCGCCACCCAGGGATCCCTTGCTGCTGTATTTACGTATATTTAATGGCCTCCATAGAAATTAACAGACACAAAGCACTGATTCTGAAAATTATTAACCTGAAGAGTAACCTTTAAAAAAAACCTGAAGAATAAAAACCCAATGAAATATTGCAATTCCTTCATGCAAATATTTTGTGAAATTGGAAATATTTAAGTTTTTTTGTATTTTAAAAATAAATTTCACAGGGTGTCTGCTCTTCACCTTGCTCCTCCTATAGCAGTTTCTTTTGTTCCCTGTTTTCTTTCCTCTTTGGTTATCAACAATAATGTTAAAAATAAACAAGTTCATTAGAAATTATAGTGCTGTCACAGATATTTGAAGGATAAAGGTGGGAGAGTGTGGTTTCTTCTTTGCACTTTCCAGAAGAAGTTTACAAAGTTAACTACCATACAACAATTCTAAAATTATATATAAAAAAGGGCTTAAGTTTCCCATTTTGTTTACTTGCATTTAAAACTATTTCCAAGCTTGTTCTCATTTTTCACTTTAGATCTGCCTTTTCAACTTACTTCTGACCATGTGCATATTTTACATGTCCCCCAGACAAATCAAAGGCAATGTGTTTAAAATAAAATTAATTATCTTGCCCCCAACCTGCTCATCAACAGCTTCCTTCCTTGGTGAGTGGTACCACCTGCCAGTTCCTTGGCCAAGCTCTCACTTCATACCAGTTTCTCCTTCCTGAGTGCCTTCTGCACATTTCCAGTCTCTCATGGTCCCACCTATGATGCCTCCATTTTCAATCCCCATGGCTTCTGTCCAAGGAAAGCCATCACCTCCTACCTGGTTATTATATTAGGTGTCCTTGAGCCATCTTCTCCAGTTTACTTTCCACATTGCCCTCTGTTTCACATTTCTAAAATATCAGTCTGTTTATATCTAAAATCATTCAGTGCTACTAACTGCTCTTGGCAATGTTGACCTCTTCGGCCTTACTTCTGGACACTTTTCTGTTCCAGAAAATGCCCATAATCATTTTTGAAGAAATGAACATTATACCAATCTGCATGATAGTCTCTCTTACCTGTATTCCTATGTACACTTTGGATCTGAGGTTCTATGTCATTTCTTCAGGGATACCCCCCACCTGCCCTCAGTCTCAATTAAGGGCTTTTCTCAGGTGTTGCCACAAAGATATGTAATTACCCTATTTTAGCACTTTTCATACTACATTGTTGATGGTTTAACTCTATTGTGTCATCCACTAGTTTGAAGATGCCAAAAGACCATGGAAGTTTTTATGCTGTTTGTTGTTATATGTGCACAAAGCCTGGCACATAATAGGTGATTAATAAGTATTTATTAAATGAAAAGACAAAAAGTAATCAGTAAACAGAAATTACACAATTTTTGATGGATTTTTTGTTTTGACTTTTTGTTTGAAGGTTTTAGTAAAATAAGTGATCATTCAAATGTGGTTGAAAAATCCAGAAGTTACTTTAAGTGAACATTTATCTGATTGCTCATACAACTCTCAAGGACAGTATGATGATAGGGAAAGAAAGTTAAATGCTACTGATTCCAAATGGATCAAAACGTTGACTCATTAGGCCATTTCTGTTACTTAATAATAGAGCAAGTAAATAAGTGTCATGACTCACTGTTCTTCTCAAGTGTAATGTATTTTTCCCAATGCTTTCTAGTTACTAAAGAGAAGTCAAGCCTTTTTTTCCAGATTATATGTATAGAAAGTGAAGGATACTTTAAATATCATGAAAAAAATTGGATAAAGATTTTAAAATGAATTGATTATATAAAAACCTATACACCTCCTGTTTTTCTGTCATGGAACGGTTGGGACTACTCCAAAGGAGTGAAAGGTTACTATCTGAGAGAAAGATCAAGCTTAAGGCAAGAGTTCCTTTATCCTTTATTGTTTTGGCATTTATACGTTGATCCAGTATTTTAGGACAGTCCTTGTACATTGCACAGCTGTGTCCAGTGCAGGGGAAACTTGCCAACATTAATGACAATCAGCAGCACAAGGTGTTCTGCTGACTGCACCCAATTCTTTAACACTGATTAAATATTTAAGAACAGAAAGGTTCTGCATTTAAAAACACAATAAACCATGCCAGTCCAAATCAAAAGTTTTAAATTGTCAGACATCTCCAAGACTTTATACTAATCATTTACCATTAGAATGATAAAATTTTCCTAAACTGAAAATGACTTTTTAGATGCTGTCTTTAAGAACATTGGAAGTGGAAAAACTTCAGGGCAACATTTTCTTCTTTCAGGCTTTATTCCCAAAGGACACAGTGAATATTACGTGGGGCCTCAAAAACTAAAAGAAGCAAAAACTGCTCTTTGAGGTTTACTACCAGGATCCAATGTCTTGACAGATTATATAGATGTGTAGCTGCAGAGAAACCTGTACTCCTTCAACTCTTCCTAGACAAAATGAAGGAAGAAATGGACTTTTCTGGGAAAGACTCTCACCTTGGGAATTTTTATGGCTTCCTTTGTGAGAGTCTGCCTAGCCTTACATATATCTTGCTTCTACTACTGCCAGTGTCTTGAACACAGGCCTTAGAGAAACTGCATAGGTGACTTTGTTCATCTACTTCATTAATAATGATTTATTCAGCCTATTTTATCTTGATTTATATAAAAATGAGTATAAATATTTTAATATTTGATTTTAGATTATCTTTATAAGAGTACACTGATCAAAATATGATTCTTTAAAAAAATCACTTATTAAAGTTATCACCAAGATGTCATCAGGTCATTAAAGGTAGGAAAACGTGAGCAGCAGTCTTTATTCTTGTTCTCTAGTAAAAGGAACTTATTTCTAAGGTCATTAGAAAATTCAGTTCCTGATTACTGTGAGCCAACTTTTATTCAACATAGTATTGGAAGTCTAAGCCATAGCAATCAGACAAGATAAAGAAATCAGAAGCATCCATGTTGGTAAAGAAGTTAAATTGTCCCTATTTTCAGATGACTTGTTACTATACATAGAAAACTCTGAAGACTTCACCGAAAAGCTACTAGCAGTAATAAATGAATTCAGTAAAATTGTAGGATACAAAATTAATACCCAGAATAGGTATTTCTATACATTAGTAACAAAGTAGCAGAGAGAAATTAAATATTCCATTTACATTTGCACCAAAAAGAATAAAATACTTAGGAATAAACTTAACCAAAGATGTAAAAGTCCTGTACTCTGAAAATCATAAAACATTGGGGAAAGAAATTGAATATGATACAAACAAATGGAAAGATATTCCATGCTTGTGGATTAGAAGAATTAATATTGCAAAATGTCCATATTACCCAAAGCAATCAACAGATTCAATACAATCTCTATCAAAATACCAACGCATCTTTCACAAACTAGAATAAATAATACTAAAATTTGTATGGAACTACAGAAGACTCTAAATAGCCAAAGCTATCTTAAGAAAAATAAAGCTTGAGGTATCACAGTCCTAGGTTTCAAGATATACTGCAAAGCTATAGTAAAGCAGTATAGCACTGGCACAAAAATAGACACATATATCAATGGAACAGAATAGAGAGCTCAGAAATTAACCCAGGATTAAATGGTCAATTCATCTGTGACAAAAGAGGCAAGATACACACTGGGAAAAAGATAGTCTCTTCAATAAGCCATGCTGGGAAACTTGGACAGCTACATGTAAAAGAATAAAACTAGACCATTTTCTAACACCATACCCATTAAAAAAAAAAAAAACCTTCAAAATGGATTAAAGACATAAATGTGAAATCCGGAATCCATAAAAATCCTAGAAGAGAACACAGGCGGTAATTTTTCTGACATTGGCCATAGCAGCATTTTTCTAGATATGTCTCCTAAGGAAAGGGAAACTAAAGCAAAAATAAAGTATTGGACTACATAAAAGGCTTTTGTATAGCTCAGGAAACCATCAATAAAACAAAAAGGCAACCTACTGAGTGGAGAAGGTATTTGCAAATGATATGTCCTATAAAGGGTTAATATCCAAAATAGATAAATATGGGCAGAGGTCTTGAAGAGGCATTTTTCCAAAGAAGACATAGAGATGGCCAGCAGACACATGAAAAGATGCTCAATGTTGCTAACTATCAGGGAAATGCAAATCAAAACCACAGTGAGATACCATCCTACAGCTGTGAAAATGGCTAAAGTAAAAAAGACAAGAAATAATAGGCATTAGGGAGGATGTAGAGGAAAAGGAATGCTCATACACTGTTGGTGGGAATGTAAATTGGTACAGCCACTGTGAAAAACAGTATAGAGGTACCTCGACAAAACTAAAAGTATAAATACCATATGATTCAATAATCTACTGAGTATTTACCAAAAGAAAGTGAAAACACTAATTTTACAGAATATATGCACACCTATGTTATGACAGTGTAATGTACAATAGTAGGCAAGATACCAAAGGAACCTAATAGTCCATCGGTAGATGAATGGATAAGGAAAATGTATACACACACACATGCACACACACAGAGTAGAATCTTACACAGCCAGAAAAAAAAAAAAAAAGGACAATATCTTGCTGTTTGCAACAACGTGCAGGGCCTAGAGGGTATAATAAGTCAGAGTGAAAGAGACAAATACCATATAATTTTACCCATAGGTGGAATAAAAAAAAAAAAACAAGTGAATAAACAAACAGAAAGCAGAATTAGACCTATAAATACAGAGAACAAAGGTGATGGTGGTGGGAGATGGGCAAAAGAAGTGAAGGGGAGTAGGAGATACAGGCTTCCAGTTATGAAATGAATAAGTCATGGGAATAAAAGGCACAACATAGAGAATACAGTCACCGATATTATAATAGCAATGGATGGTGACATATGGTAAACATAGTATGTTTAAACTTGTTGAACAGTATGTTGTGTACCTGAAACTAAGGTAACATGATATGTCAACTACACTAAACAAACAAACAAAAAAGATCACTATGGCCAAGACTCCTCAAGGAGAATGACCTTGAGAGGACACACAGGTGGGGCCCAGGACGCCAAAAGAAGAGAAGAATTTTGTCACTAGTTTCACTCATGCTAACAGGGTTTCCTTTGGCAATCTATGTCCTTAGTAAAAACCAGAAAGATTCATGTTTAAACTTCTGTGACTTTAATACATCTCAGGGTGTGCTGTGGTTCACAGAAGTGATTCTTCCACTTTTTTTTTTTTAATATTATGTTTATTTGAGAGAGACAGAAAGCATGAGCAGGGGAAGGGGGAGAAGTAAAGGCAGAAGGAGAGAGGGAAGCTCAAGCAGATTCCCCCATGAGTGCAGAGCCTGACACGGGACTTGATCCTATGATCCTGAGATCATGACCTGAGCTAAAATGCAGAGTCAAACAGTCAATTGACTGAACCACCCATGTGCTTGAAACTTTCTGTTTGTTTGCTTAATCACGGCCCACTTTAGTGATGGAGGATAGAGGGAAGCTAAAAGTTCTAGTCCATCTACACAGTTCATTCCTCCTTTTAAACTGAAAATAACTCATTGATACACAGTTCATCCCTCCTTTTAAATTGAAAACTCATTGATAACAAATAAAAAAGACAATTTTCAGTTTGAGCTTATACACATGTCCTGTAAAACAAGGTCCTCTAAGCAAAAAAGAAATTCACACTTACCTTGATAGTATGTTGAAATGCATTAATTTGTACAAATTCAATTAGTACATCTACCAACAATTTGCATGTTATTAGCCATTTGGAGAACTTAGGTTGAGGTGATAGTGTGTGGGTTGTATACAAATTCTTTAGCATAAGTAACATAGATGATTCTTATTTAAATCTTAACATGCAGATATTTTAATAACTAGCCATTTGAAAGATATTATAAACCAAAAATACTAATGCAAAAATTTATTAACAAATAATAACCAAATTATCTTCAACCAGATGATCCTCAATAACCAAAAAATGTTCAGTAAATTAAATTGAAAGTGATAAAGCTGAACTAACATGAATTTATCAATACAGAGTGAAAAAAGCAACAATTGAAAACCAAAAAATCAACCACAAGATTAATGAGCTTCTGAGAACAAATATCCTGAATGTTTTCAAGCATACCAGTAACTTTCCAGTATTGCAAGCACTGAAGCAACTGACTACTTATAGTATTTTCTTTTTTACATTCTAAGGTGTACTGCATTGTTTATGCACTTCAGATATTAGTAATCCATAATAACTCATTTTTTATTCAACTAATGAAAAAAGTTCTATGTAAAAGTGGATATATTTGGAGTTGTACTTTTTTTGGCAATAAATGAAAAAAAGGATTTTGCATTTGAGGATCATTTGGAAGCCTGCCAGAAGGCCCTCCCAGAAGCACCTGGGGACGTGTCCCATTCCTTGGGAAACAGCTCTAAACCTCTTGCTATGAGTTGAAAGGCTGGTGAACTGCTAAGCGCCAGAGACATGCTTACTGAAGCATATCCGGTCATCCTTCAAGGACTGGGATGCTGCTGAGAGATTCCAATCTTGCATGGTCTTTGAACCAGATGGCCTGCAAGTTTCCTGCTGACCCTGGAGGTCACCATTTATGACAGATGAGATGATGACATACGCTTCTGCTCAGTTTCAGCCATGCATTTTGTTTCAAAGACAATACCTTTTATGTTCTAGAGAGTGAGGGAGTGCTAATATGATTTGCTGGTTTCTGGGCTGTCTCCAAACAGTTACTCTGATGCCAGTGAGGGTAACTTGTCTTTATACTGGTAAACTGGGAATAAGTTTTAGTAGATAAAACAGGAGTAAGTGCTATTCGCAACCCCTTTCTAAGTGACCTAATCTTTTTTAGTCAGTCTTCTCCATGAGGCTCTTTAAGCTGAAAGTTAATGAAGATTCTTAATTTTTAGTTTTATAACAGTATGAAAATCTGGTCAAGGAGCTGGATGGCTCTGTTGTGTTCCTGTCAAGATATATCCAGATTATTATTATTATTATTATTATTATTATTATTATATATATATATTTTTTTTTTTTAGAGAGAGCACAGGATAGGGGGAGAGGCAGAAGGAGAGAGAGAATCTTAAGCAGGTTTCATGCTGGGAGCTTGATCTCATGACCCTGAGGTCTTGACCTGAGCTGAAATCAAGAGTTGGACACTTAGCTGACTGAGCCTCCCAGGTGCCCCAAGTTATACAGATTATTTTAAAGAGCACCTCATGTGCTTGAAAACTACCAAACTTGTCCTTTCCATGTTAAAACCTTTCATTGTTTCTCTGGAAATGAGTAGGTTTGGCTTCAAAGATCTGGCATTAACCACAACCTCATTTATCTTAACATGGATGGTGAAAAAAATAGGCTATTTCATAAGGACCTCTGTGACTTCCTGAACATTTTCCTTTACAGGAGGACATGACCCTGACTGCAGGACAACATCTCCCATGAGGCTGGAGGCAAGAAGGCAGGTAAGTGATGTGGGGAGACCTCATTCTACAGAGCACACAGGCTTCTGTCTCCATGAATCACAATAGATTTCTTTTTTTTAACACAGACTTTGGTTTCCTACTGATCCATCTAAGACAATGTTGAATTTAAATGGTATCCAAAATCTAGGCAACAGTATCTTTGTCCTTGGCTCTGTGAAATTCCGTGAGAAAAGTGCTCAAAAAAAGCTGCAATAAGTAAAAGAGTTTAGGCATTATTCAAACAAAAACAGTTTAATTATATGAACCCCCCAGTGAAGAAAGCATTCATAGTGAGAATTTTGAAATAAAAATTTTCCACTTTATTTCACAGGTCCTGCTTCCTCACTGAATGTTGCTTGTATGCTTTTATAAACAATATTTCCTCCAGCTGGCACTCTTAAACAGGATCCATTCAGATGAATTTCATGGGGCATTGAGCAATTCCGGTACCTTTCTCAATCAAAACTAAAGGTTATGTTATTCTCCTTATCCTTTCCTTTTTGAGTGGCTACAAAGGAAGTTGTTGATTATTGCTAATGTTTCAAAGAAAACTATAGCTGCTAGTTATTTTCTTAGGTGAAGCAGAGCTCCCGACCTCGGAAATGTCCTTGAAGAAAGGCTTTTTTAGGAAATGTCCTTAAAGAAAGAAATAGGTTACTACTATTTCTCAAAGGACAAAGGGTGGTAATAGAAGTCTTTAGTTTTGCTTTGGTTTGCTGTCATTTCTTTCCTGAGTGTGCTCATAATTAGGAATCTTGCTCTTGGGCAGAGGTTCACCCAGCTAGTGTGACAACCTACAAGGAGTGAGCATTTTGGAAATGCCCATGATTTCCATCAGCAATGAAAAAATTGGCTAGTTGGCAACTGAGGGTCAAATCAATAATGATTCTTTTGTGTGGGCACAGTTGGAACAGAACCCCTTTCACTAATTTTAATAAAACCTCTGCAACATGATTGTAAAGAGACATTGGGGAAAATCCTGTGTGTAACCTCTTTGGAACATACAAGAAGGAGTGACCCTAGAGGTCAGAGAGAGAATGGAGCTCTGGGGATGGCTCTTTCCAATGAGAACAAACGTACATGTTCATTGACTATTTTAAAAGTAAGGATGAGACTTCAAGAAAAAAGCAGAATTTATTGGCTAGCATGGGGCAAATTTGGACCCATATAGCCTTGTGACCTTTAACCCATTTGGTGGAGAGAGGCTTGTTCACTAGTCAAATAATCTTCAGTGTTGGATTGAGAAACTTGGAAAATAAGTAAAGAGAGAAGAATATGTTAGGGACATAGTAAAATGTGAATTTCAATGCTAAGATGGTATAATGGAGACTCCTGGACTATCTCAAGGGCATATGGATCAACCCGACACTCAGTAATAAAAAAACAAAGGGACTCTTTCTGACCAAAGACCTGGGAAGATGATAGGGGAAAGAGGTGTGGTTGTAAACAGCTCAAGGCTTTTCAACATCAACAGTACCCATAGACTTTAAAAGATGGACTTTACCCATACAAAATGTGGGAGAGACACCTGTATGATCAGATTACCATCTGTACTATTGCTGTCAATAACTACTCAAAGGACAAGTAGAACCAACCAAACACCATAACAGACACCTTTAGGGGGGGCAGGTGTGCCTGGATTTTTCTATTGCTATGCAGAGCTGATTGGCAAGGGATTTTGCTGGATTTCAGGACCTTTGGGGGGAGCATGGAGGAACACTGGCTCCTTCTCTCCCTGGAAATTTTGCCTTCAGGCCTGGCACCAAGGAAAACATCCAGCTTACAACACAGACATAGTCTAAGCCTGGAACTGTCATTCACTGTACTTCAGGGGCCTGACGGAACTTGAACACAGAGCCTCTGTGTCTGTAGCAGCACTTCACACTTGACAGCCATGTTATCTGTTTTGCTTTAGAACTTTTCGTCTGCAGAGATCTATACTTGAATCCAAGCATGTGGCCTTTGCACTTTCTGGAGTGTCTGGTGGAGTGTCCTTCCTCAAACATTCCCAGAGCTCACCCTTGCTATCTCTGCCCTACTGACATCTTACCAAGTATGGCCTTCTCTTGTAAAATATGTATTCTATGTAAAATAAACCCTCTTCCTAAGATTCCTATCCCCTTTATATAGAATTTGTTTTTCTCCTCGGTCTTTCCACTATTACTTTATATATTTACAGGCTCATTTGCGTAGCGTATTTCTTGCCCCACTAGCATGTAAGTAAGTTCCATGAGGGCAGAAATTTTGTCTGTTTTATTTACTGTAATATCCCACCACAGGCATCCTGTGAATATTTGGAGAATGAATGAATGAAGCCTTAAGCAAAGCTTTTAATGTTTTTTTTTTTTTTGAGCTCTCTTAATTTTCTCAGACCTATGGGCTATTTGGGCCCCAAGGAGGAATAACAGATGGGAAGGGCTTCTTTTACAAAGGGTGTAACCTAAACTAATCAGTGTACAAAAGCAGCAAAGTGAAAGCTCTGTGCTCAGAGAAGGACAAACAATTGTCAGTGTTTCCTGCTTATCTTTCTAAGGTAAGATCCTACCAAGTCCAGGATGTTGCCCTTGAAGTGGCAATGACAAGTTTCTGGTTCTTAGGGAAAAAGAAACAGGATAACTGGTTCACATGTGCCCCTGGCACATGACAGCATCCAGTAATGATTGACTTTTCTCTGAGTTTTGATGTCTTTAAATCTTTCTTTTACTGTCCCTTGACTTAAGTTCTTGAAACCAAGGCAGCCAGTAGAGCTTTGGAAATATAGTTATCTTAAAAATAAGGTTATGTACTCATCAGGGAGTCTGCTTGTCCCTCTCCCTCTGCCCACCCCCCATCTCCACTTAGGCTCTCTCTATCTCTCCCTCTCAAATAAATAAATAGAGTCTAAAAAAAAAAAAGAGGTTAGTCTTTAAATGAGTCTCTCCCTCAGCCCCAGGATGCCTTATATGAGTCACAGCATCTTCTATCATCAGAACATCGTAGCCGCAGTCAGTGACCATTCTGGAGGCAGCTCATACAGGTGTGTGAAAGCAAGTTGTTAACATTTCAAGAAAGTTGGGAGCTGGATAATGTAACATCAGTAGCTTAAAAAGGGCCATGGTGGGTGAGAGTAAACCACTGAAAGAGACAAGCACTGAAAATCAGGGCTCCTCCAGCATCCAGTGAGCTGGCTCTTAAACATTCACCAACACACCACTAGCTGTAACTATCCCTCAACAATACAGTAAGCCCTTTGCCTTCTGGGTTGTGTGTGTGTGTGTGTGTGTGTGTGTGTGTGTATACACACTTTAAGATATTTTGTAAAAACAAGAAAGGATAAAAGTATCCCGGAAAATGGAGATGAAAGTCGCCTGACCAAGTTCAAGCACCTTATAGACAATGGACTATTCATTCGTGCTGAGGAGCTGGAGCCTAACTGTCCTTCCGCATATTCCAAATATGACACCAGTGACTTTCCAATCTTAGATCAGCTGTTGAATCTCCCCATAAATTGTGAGGATCCAAACAGACAGTAAACTTTGTGAAAGGATCTCAGAAGGCATGAGGCCATATACAACACATAGGTTTTATGAATAGGTCTAAAAAGAAACAGCCATCAGAAGGCCTGGTTCCTGTGCTAACTTTCACCACAGTGTTAAATGTTTGCCAAGATGTAAGCTTCCTCCACTTCAGATCTTTAAAGTCACATAATAGTGGTGACATTTCACTTCAATAAGAGAGAATATATATGATCATATCAAGGACTCTACCACAGGAGACTCCACTCCCTAGAACTTCAAATATTCCTCTAAATAACACACACAGTTTGTTCTACCTGAGAACCACCTATATTTGAATAGCAATCAGACTGGAAAGATAGTAAGAGTACAGGGCCGGGACCTAATGCAGGGTCTGTTGACATAATTAGGTGGTGACTATCTAACTCCCAAAGTTCTTTTAATGATAAGAAAGAAAGAGATACCTCTTGCTCTATAAGGAAATCCTTTTCAGTCAGTTTCCTAGTGATTGCCTAATTGATACACTTCCTACTTACTGTTCAGTGGGCACTTAATTTAAGGACAGCAGAAGATCTTTACCTGACACCATCTTTCCTGACACCAAAGGCTCAAATGCATCTTGGAAAGCAGCCCTGCAACTGCGATAAGTAGATATGTATTAATCATTTTAGAAAACAAGTAACTCCAGGATGCATTGCAATAGCTAATAACTTCACTGGGAAAACCCAGCACTACTAGATTTTCTTCTTCTTTTTTTTTTTTTTTTAATTTTTATTTGTTTATGATAGTCACACACACAGAGAGAGAGAGAGAGGCAGAGACACAGGCAGAGGGAGAAGCAGGCTCCATGCACCGGGAGCCCGACGTGGGATTCGATCCCGGGTCTCCAGGATCGCGCCCTGGGCCAAAGGCAGGCGCTAAACCGCTGCGCCACCCAGGGATCCCTAGATTTTCTTCTTTTATGGTCAGTCCATAATCCAGAGTCCTAGAATATTGCTGCCTTTCCTCAATGCGGGAAAATAAGAAGATGCCATGACCTGAAAGTCCTAGCACTGCCAATTCAGGTTGGTTTCTGAGGAAACTTCCAACGGCTATAGCCAGCTACAAAATGTAGAACATGTCTGTTGCACTATTTTTTACTTAGTCCTTTCCTCAAGATAACATTCAGGCTCTTTCCTCTCCTTTCCTCTGCACAGGTCAATTGCTCCCAATATTTTAATATTCAGCTCAGTTAATACCCCATGTCTGAAGGCTTCCCCAAACAACTCTCATCTTTAGCCTGGGTTAGGGGTTAGGGATGGTTCCTTTGAGTTCTTATAGGAATTTTTTATTATTGCCATCATACCATATGGCATAGCATGCAATATTCTTATAGGAATTTTTGATTATTGCCATCATACCATATGGCATAGCATGCAATATAATCTATGTATGGTTGATCTTTTTCTTCCAGCAGTATTCTAAATTTTGGTTGCATGTTAGGATGATCTCAATGCATAATTCTGTATATTATGCTATGCTCACCACAAGCATAGCTACTGTCTGTCACCATACGACACTATTACCATATCATTGGCTATATTCCCTATGTTGTGCCTTTTATTCCCATGACATTCACTCCATAATTGGAAGCCTGGATCTCCCACTCTTGTTCAGCCATTTTGGCCATCCTCCATAGTCCCTTCCCTTCCGGCAACTATCAATGTGTTCTCTGTATTCATGGGTCTGATTCTGCTTTTTGTTTGTTTATTCATTTGTTTTGTTTTTTAGATTCCATATATGAGTAGAATTATATGGTATATGTCCCTCTCACTCTGATTTATTTCACCATCCATCCATGTTGTTTCGAATGGCATGATCTCATCCTTTCTTATGGCTGTGTAATATTCCATTGTATGTATATGTGTGTGTGTGTGTGTGTATGTGTGTGTGTGTGAGTGTGACACATATATATCAGGGGCCAATTAAGTCGCTTCTATATCTTAGCTATCATTAATAATGCTGCAATAAACATTGGCATGTGCATATCTTTTTGAATTAGTGTTTTTGTTTTCTTTGAGTAAATATCCAATAGTAGAATTACTGAATCATATGGTATTTCTATTTTTATTTTTTTAGGAACCTCCATACTGTTTTCGACAGTGGCTATACCAATTTACGTTCCCACCAACAGTGTATGAGCATTCCATTTCCTCCACATCTTGCCAATACTTGCTATTTCTTTTCTTTTTGACTTTAGCCATTCGGACAGATGTAGGATGGTATCTTACTATGGTTTTGATTTGTGTTTCCCTCATAATTAGCAACATTGAGCATCTTTTCATGTGTCTGCTGACCATCTCTATGTCTTCTTTGGAAAATGCCTCTTCAAGACCTCTGCCCATTTTTTAATTGAGCTGTTTGGGTTTTTTGGAGTTGAGTTGTATAAATTCTTTATATATTTTGGATATTAACCCTTTTTAGGACATATCATTTGCAAATACCTTCTCCACTCAGTAGGTTGCCTTTTTGTTTTATTGATGGTTTCCTGAGCTATACAAAAGCCTTTTATGTTGAGGTAGTCCAATACTTTATTTTTGCTTTAGTTTCCCTTTCCTTAGGAGACATATCTAGAAAAATGCTGCTATAGCCAATGTCAGAGAAATTACTGCCTGTATTCTCTTCTAGGATTTTTATGGATTCCAGATCTCACGTTTATGTCTTTAATCCATTTTGAAGTTTGTTTTTTTTTTTAATGGGTATGGTGTTAGATAGAAAATGGTCTAGTTTTATTCTTTTACATGTAGCTGTCCAAGTTTCCCAGCATGGCTTATTGAAGAGACTGTCTTTTCCTCAGGGTATATTCTTACTCCTTTGTCATAGAGCATAATGTTTTCAAAGTTCTTC